>NC_138125.1:84820986-85420986 GCF_964188305.1 Podarcis bocagei | reverse complement strand
ATGCAGTAAAAGTTATCCCGCAGCAACCACATCAGCTGTGAGTGGCATATGTATGTTGCATGTGCTACTAAGGAATCCAAAATGAAGTTTGTTAACTAAATGGTGATGCACAAGAGAAAGAACGATGGTCTCTATAGCCTGCTGACTCTCTTTCTAATATGAGGCTGCAGAGTAAAATATTTGTAGGACCGCAAGTCTCATAAAATGGCAATGTCCTCATACTTATAGGGACACGGGTGGCACTGTGGAGCCCAGGACTTGCTGATCAGAAGGTCGGCGGTTCGAATCCCTGTGACGGGGTGAGCTCCCGTTGCTCAGTCCCAGCTCCTGCCAACCTAGCAGTTCAAAAGCACGTCATAGTGCAAGTAGATAAATAGGCACCACTCCGGCGGGAAGGTAAACGGCGTTTCCGTGTGCTGCTCTGGTTCGCCAGAAACGACTTAGTCATGCTGGCCACATGACCCGGAAGCTGTACGCCGGCTCCCTCGGCCAATAAAGCAAGATGAGCGCTGCAACCCCAGAGTCGGCCACAACTGGACCTAATGGTCAGGAGTCCCTTTACCTTTTACCTCATACTTAGGGTAAAAACCAAAACATAAATTCCATGTGTTGATTGGAAACAAGCTGACTTACAAACCTTTGATTGAGATGAATACAAATCCGGAAAATCTGGAAGAGCGTTGACAAAGGGTTGCAGGAAACCCTATCAGACTCAGCCCATGAAATGGTACCTCTGACCTGACTTGTCAAAAGGTCATATAAAAAGTCTACTCTGAAGACTAGTTTGAACCCAGGTCACAGGAGATCTCGGGACAAGACCAGACCCTCTTTGCTAATAGTCAACAGCAGCTACAATCAATTTCTTTGAAGTGTCTACAGTAGTGCCATTGCTTATTGGATTTTATCTGCATTCCCAAGAACATCTGGCTTATTGTACTAAAAAATGGCTTTTGTGCTGACCAGAATGCCATGCCTTATGGTCACGTATGGCTTTGGTGTTTGATCTCTCTGTGATCATTTTATCTGCTCTTTGTGTTTTGCTGGTCTGCCTGATAACTACTGATATCTGTCCTAGTTAGCCTCAGTTCTCTTATGTTTATAGTGCATGTGCTGTGATACCATCAGTGTAACAAGACAGCCTCTATGCTGTTCAGGCTTAAGTTTTCCTCCCTGAAATGCTGGACTTCTCAACTGCTTAAGAAAACTAGGAAAGAAGTGTACTTTGATCTAGTTAAACAGACCCGGAATGCTTACACTATCTTGACTGTGATTTGCCTGCCTTCAAGGACTTCAGGGTGATATACAAATCTTCTCCCCACCCACCTCCATTTTATTCTCACAACAATCCTGCAAGGTAGGGTATGGTGGCCAGTCTAAGGTGAGCATCATGGCTAAGTGGGAGATTTGAACTTTGGTCTTCCCAGTCTTCGTCCAACCAATGAAACACACTGCCTCTCTCATTGTTTCACTCTGGAAGGATCAACAACAGATATCTGCTCAGGTCTACAGATGGGAAATTAAAAACAAGAAAGCATGTCTGGCTTAGTCAAGGGAGCAGTTTCCCCAAATCATGCAAGCCATTTGTTGAAAAGTAGAAAATCATAGTGAGCCTGTGTGGTACTGATGTGGCAGGCCAGCTTTGATGATCATTAAATGATCAAATACCATTCTTGTTTTGGAAAACATTCAGTCTAGATCCTTTTGCCAATGGGTAGCCCATCTCATTCTCCTCTTCACATACCAGGGAATAAGCATGATGTCATGGTTAGTGGGAGATCCAAGTCTCCAGCTGCAATACTATTTAAGAGTTATTTAGCACAACTGAATCATACACCTTTTTTCAGTAATTCCGAAGCATGCAGGGTAGGTCAGAATCATTAGCCCTGTATGGCAGATGGCCAAGTGGCTGAGCCTATCAGTTTGCCTAAGGCTAACTAAGTAGTGAGTTCATAGCAAAAGGTGACATTTGAACCAGAGACTTCCTGGTTCACTGTTCACGGCCCCCTTCCAACATTATCAAAACCACTAGATGAACTTGGGTATCAGTATATTATGGTGTGATCCTATACTAGCATCAAAAGAAGCCTCACTGAGTGCAATGAAGCTTATTCCCAGGTAAGTGGGCACAGTGACTGTAGATCACTAGGTAGCCCTTGGGAACATCATCATTTCCAGAAAACATATCCACTTCATGTGCGGAACTAGCCAAAAATGCCAAGCCTCTCTTTTGCCTCATTTGAAATGAGAACACGATTTAGAATAAACCTCGGTAGGTGTGCTTCATGAGCCAAGATCTACAATTCTATGGCAGGCAAGCTATATATTGTGAAATACTTCTTCAGAAATGCTAAGCCATTAGGGGTTGTTTCACCCATGAATGAATTTCCATAGAGGACATTATGAAACTCTCACATGGAGTGGGTCACATGTGACAAACACATGGGCTTGCACATGTACACACATCCAAATTCATTGTGTAGGAAAGCCAGTTTAGTTGATAAAGCCCTCAATATAATGTTTTAAAACACACAGGCAACTAACTGAAAGCACTGTTTTCACTAGCCTTCCAAAAGTTTGGGACTACAACCACCAGCCCAGTCAGCATGAACATTTTGTTTTAAGTGGCACATAGATCACATCAGGGTAGCCTGTCTCTTGATGGAAAGGACATTGATCCCAGTGCTTCTGGGTCTATACTGCTTCTATATTGCATAAGAACATAGGTGCCTGCTGGTCAGACAGAGGGTTTATTTAATCCAGCATCCCATTTTCCACACTGGCCAATCAAATGCTTCTGTGAAGCCCCCAAGCAAGACACGAGAGCAACAGCCATCTCCCATTCATGCCCACCATCTTAAGTTCAATAAGTATATTTTGACCTTGGAAGTTCTAAACGTGTTCTACATAAAGACTACAATCTGCTATGCTCCATCACCAGCCTCAAGGTTAAAAAAAAATTGAGAGATTTCATGTTCCAGCATTTCTCAGAGTCACTCCATACAATCTAATGGACTTTTATCTCCTGAAATTCAGAGGCTACTACTAGTCAGGGCATGTCTTGGGAGTCAAGGAGGCTGGAGGAAGAGCTGTGCAGGTGAAAACAATCCCATCCTATTTTAAAGAGGTTAAAGATGTGTCATAATCACGTCTGACGCTTGAGCTATTCAAAGAGACACGTGGAACAGACCTTGACTTCAGTTCCTGTACCAGAAACAGGATTATTCCGAGAATCTTACAAACAGCATTTTTTCACCCCTAAATTGCTATTTCAAGCCTGTGATAAACAGGTAGGGTAGAACAGCAATTTGATCAGCAAAGAGCAGTTTTGTAAAGGTGCCAAAATTTCAGAAACCTCCTGAGTCATTACAACGTTACAGTCTAAATAGACTCCAGCAGATCTTTCTTTAACCCAACTGCTTAATTTTAAAAACACAAGAACTTCAGCTAAAAAAATAGAATATGACTGAATTATCAGTCATTTACATATATGCTATGTGAAAAATCCTCAAAACAGCTATTTAGGCCAGCGATGAGGAACCTATGGCCCTCCAGAATGTTGCTGGAATAAAATTCCCATCATTCCTGATCACTGATGGGAGATGGAATCTAAAAACATCTGGACAATCACTGGTTCCCCACCCCAGCAAGGGACATCTTTCTTTCCACCTCCAATATTAAAAAGCATATTGGGGGTGATATTTTGAGCTGGGAAATTGCCAGAATAAAAATGGTTAAGCACCCTTCCATCTGTCTTTCTCACACCCCACCTTGTAGCCTGCCCAGACCAAGTTTGCCTTTTAAAAACAATAATGAATGGAGAGGACTAAAACTGTTGCTGCCACATCACGTGTAGTTTGGAGCCGAATGTTGGAAGACCCAGGACAGACACAAGGAAAGACATCTTCACATATTGGATTCACTTCCACAAGTAATGGTGGCTACCAACTTGGATGGCTTTAAAAGGCTAACAAGGGCTACTAGCCATGGTGGCAATGTTCTGCCTTGACTAATGGAGGCCACAAGTTTCTGAATACCAGTTGCTGGAAACCAGAGAGGATGCTCTTGTGCCTGGTCCTGCTTGCAGGGTTCACAAAGGCATCTGGTTGGCCACGGTGAGAACAGGATTCTAGACTGGATGGGCCACTGTGCCTGATTCTGCAGGGCTTTCCTTACGTTAGGGCTGGTCCACACTTCTGTTTGCCCCATGCTTTCAAGAGATTTTTCTTTTGTCCCACCACTTTCCCTGAGAAAACCTGCTGTTTACTGCTAAATCAGAACAAATATCCATTGGATTTTCTGCAGACTGACATTTGTTTTGATTCAATAGTAAACATTGGGTTTTCCAGGCGAAAGCAGCAAGGCAAAAGACCCAGGGCTAGAAATCATGGGACAAATGGAAGGGGACAAATGGAAGTGTGGAGAGAGCCAGGGGCTTGATTAAGGTCACCTAGAGAGCTTGTGGCAGAGTGCAAGATTGGTCCTGGTTCATCTAGCTCAATCTCATATGACTGCACGTACTCCCAGACTCTGAAATATCTTTTAATCGATGGATGGGAGTAGGAGCTTTTCTAGGAAAACAAAAGGTGTGCATGATGTGACTTTATCATTACTATTTAATATGGGTCTGGTATTGACACGATGTCAGATGTTAGACAGCTTTGGGAAAAGCAACTCGTATTTTAAATTGCAAATTCCAGCCAGGTCTAGTCTAGAAACTGGCGTTACAAATCA
This sequence comes from Podarcis bocagei, assembly GCF_964188305.1. Classification (NCBI taxonomy): domain Eukaryota; kingdom Metazoa; phylum Chordata; class Lepidosauria; order Squamata; family Lacertidae; genus Podarcis; species Podarcis bocagei. The sequence continues at coordinate 85,416,255 of NC_138125.1, read as the reverse complement.
AGCTCAGAGAGGAAGGATTGTGAATTTGAGAGTGGCCCAGATGAAAGAGTAGGGAACAGACACAGCAAAAGGGGGTTAGACGTGACTATGCAATAAATAAACTCAGAGAGCAGCATCTCCCGTCTCTGGTGTTCCCTTTGATTCCATGCTGCCCAATCTCTCCCGCCATGCCCTGGTCAATTACCTTATTATTACATACAAGCAAGTACGACCAAGTAACTGCCCTCAGTTTTCCTCAGAAAGGGGGGGGGCTAGAAATACCTGGGGGTATCATATTTAAAAACTTCACCTGTCTAAAGCAGCCTTCTCCAACATGATGCCCCCAGGCATTTTGGACCACAACTGTTAGCAGCAGCAGCCAGCACGGCCAGTGTTGAGGGATGATGGGAATAAGTGTTTGGTTCAACAACATCAAGGGAGGGTGGTACCTGCTTGGGGGAAGGCTGGTCCATAATAAATGCAAAGGAAGATTCAACTTCTAAGAGACTTGGCCTTTTGTAAAAACAACTCTCCTACACTCTCTTCCATCTTTGTTGGGGACACAGCTACAGTCCTACCCTCATACCATACATTTAAAGCACCAAGACTCCTGGAAACTCAAATTTACTCCTCATAGAGCTACAGCTCCCAGCACCCTTAGCAAAATATAGTTCCCAGGATTCTATGGGAGAAGCCATTGGGCTTTAAATGACAGCCTGTGTGATGTAGCGGTTCAAGTCCCCACTCAGCCATAAAGCTATTTGGGGAGCCTGGGGCCAGTCACCCCAGTCTCACCTACCACCTATCCACTACCTTGAACTCCTTGGAATAAATAGAAATGTATGTTGTGTCAAAGAAATATCTTTCTTTGATTGTTGTCAGTGTTTTGATGCGCTGGGCTAGGCTAGTGAGCCAACAAGCATGTGCTACTGGCACAGAGGTACAATGCCAACCAGTTTAGCTGGAACGCTCCCTTCTCTGCAGTCAGGCCTGGAAACGTCAGCCAGGCTCCTTTCGATGGATGGAGATGTGTAGCAACAGCTGCAGGGGCCTCCCTCCAAAGCGCCGGCTGCCACTCGCCTGTCTATTTCCGTCACTTTTCCCTCAGTGCTGAAAGTGCGCCTGGATGTTGGAGAAGATGCCTGGCTGAGATTGGGAGGGGGGGGCAGGAAATGGAAGGGAGACAGGAAGGAAAGGACAGGAGAGCTGGGGCCAGCATACAGTAAGCAAAGTATTTATAGCATGTCTCACTGTAACAATGAGGGGATGTGAGCAGTGGAGAATCTCTGCTTGGATGCAGATCAGCTTAAGGAGATAACAGACCTCTTTCCTCCCATCCAGAGCTGAATGACTATCCATTGTAGGCATTGCAGCACAAGTAAATCAGGCCCCAAGCCCATTATCCTTGGAGTGCCATAGACCTTCTCGGCACAACAGATAGAATAACAGAATTTCATAGAATCATAGGGTCATCCAGTCCAGCCCCCTGCAATGCAGAAATCTCAGCCGAAGCATCCAGGACAGAATGGGAAGTGAAATTCCAAAGGTATGTGGTCTTGCTATTGTGAGGGGAGGCAGCACTTGATGCTTTGCACTCCCAAGCACAGGTGAGGATTTGTGCACAGCCCTCAAAAACTGAGATACATCACTCTTCCCTATTTTGCCAGTTTACGTTCTCCACTAGATTGCTATAGTGTCGTCTCTAAATAATTTTGAAAGCTAAATGAAAAGGGTCTCAACTTAGCATAGGCAAGGGAAGCTTGCTGCTTCTCATCAGCCATTTTGCACACAAAAATCATTAAGCAGTTATGACTCTGATGCAACAGACATTGTCCACCAGGAATGAGGAACCATTGACCCTCCAGATGTTGTTGGACTGCAGTTCCCATCATCCCTGACCACTGGCCATGCTCGCTGAGGCTGATGGGAGCTGGAGTCCAACAGTGTAATATTATCTACACCATAATCATAATATAAATGAATGTGCTAAGTGTTCTTTAGTGTAGCGTAGCCTTGTGGGCAGGAAAGGGGGGGAAATCATCTCAACAAGCAATTCCAAGCTTTTCCTCCCTGCCAGTTTAACAAGCATGTTTTAAATTTGCACTTAAACAATTTATGCACAATTGTATGCTTATGTCCATATGAAACAGGAGGGGAGAATGAAACACGATGAAATGATGCTGATTGGAAACTTGGTTTTTTAATTGTTTGTTTTTATTAGCACAGACATGGTTTTTCGTTTAAGCGCTCTTCTGCAAATATTTCAGTAATTAAATATAATAGCCAAAAAAAGAGTTTTAGAAATGCAGCTAACACAGTGCTGACCAGAAACATAATAGTGACAATGTGTGGGGATATATATGTGTGGTCTTGAGCTTGCACATTTCATATGACACTGCACATATAAAAATTGAGCTCTTAACACACTTTTGTTCCATTCTTTCAACAAAAAAGCCAGATTTTCTGCTGTTGGGCAGGGGGAGGGGAGAACATGGAGAGGAGGGAACACAGGACTATGATTTAATGGCATCGTATAAATACCCTGTAAAGAGTGGGTGAGTAGTGTGACAATTGCAAAGCAACAGTGGGCTTGGCAGCATCCAAGTCACAAATCCACACTGAAATGAGACAAACACCATGACATCACATCACGTCTCTCTCCTCTTCACCCCCCATTCCCTGCCAAACACATAACACATACTTTACATAGAACAAATACTGAAAATGTGGAATGTTTGTGCAAGCTGAAAGATTTAGGAGCGTCTGCAACATCTGTAGTGATGGGGAAAGCAGGGGAACATTCTCAGGCATTTTCATGCTTACTCAGGTCTGTTCAAAAGATGGCAAGGGGGAAGAAAGGAAAGTATTTAAAATATTTTTCAAGCTTTATGAAGGCAATAACATTCATTTAAAAATACGGCAATTTAAGACTCGTTTTTCTGAAACCCTTGCAACTAACCATATCCATAAGCAAGAATACTGGAAATTTATATAAATTTGAATTTTTTCAAACATATTTGAGTTAGGCAACCACATGTGCTTTTCCCCTAAATACTTCAATAAAAATGATGTAGATTTCGAAGTGACCAAACATCTCATTCTCTTCAGCCATAAATCTTGTAGAGGCCAAGAGAGCCCAATCTTACTGTTTTCCTTACTGGCACTTCAGTCCTGTAATTCTTCTTTTTCCACTTTGGTTTCCAATGCAAGTTATAGTGTTTTGACCATATTCAAGTGTGCACATGGATAGAGCTGGACCACTCTGCATACAGATGGAATTATGTTGGTGGCCCCACTCAATTTTAACCCAGTTCAGGGTGCATGTGGTGAGATTATTTTTTTCCATCTGTGGTAGAAATGCTTCTACTCTTTTGCTGTTTCTTACTGCCTTCGCTTCTCCTGTCCATCTGTAGCAACTGAATGCACAAAGCAACAAGACATGTCTGCTGCCAGTTTACAAGGTGCCACAGTGCCCTCTGGTGAGTGCAAGGCACAATAGTTTCAGGCAAATCCCACATATGCAGTGGCATGTTTGAAAAGCAAAATAATAATAATTACACTATAACGTTTGAAAATGGGATCAAGTTAAAGGCACTTCGAGATTGTGCTGTAGTTAAATCGAGGTGTATAAAATCAAAAGTGTGCCTCCCTGCTAAACCTGTGACCAAGAATGAATAAATCCTCTTTTCAGAAAATATTGTGGCTAAGCTGCTAATCTACTGTGGGCTCAAGTTCAATACTCTGTTCCACTAGTAAAGCTGGCTGATTTGTAGGCCATAGTGAGCAATGGCGCAACAGCCAGACCAGAAGAAAACTATAGCACCCCTGCTTCTGTCATTCTCACCTCGTTGCTTGCAGATCCCATGGGGGGGGGGGAGAGAGACACACAAGAGTTCTGAGAAGGGGGTACCAATTTAAATTTGAAGACTGGCTGTATGCACACCTGCATAGCTGTCATCTAGGAGGAAGAGGAGGATGTTTGCACAACTACATGTTAAGGCCAGCTAGTATGTGTCCAAAAGGAACCCCAGACTCATTTAAGATTGAGAAATACTTGTCTTGCATAACTGAGGCTACTATGAAACTGGAGAGTGGCCAATCCACTTCTGGCACAGGCAACATGTGAAAAGTCTCTGTGTAACAGTGCCAGGTGTAAAATGAGGTTGTTGTACTTCCTAATGAAATTAACTGCATTAAATACCCCATGCTGTATCGTGGCTGACACCTGACTTATACCTGTTCTGAATCAGGGCTGGGGAACCACTTTTGGCCCAAGGGCCGAATTTATTGTTCCAAAGGTGGAAGTGGGCAAGCCACACCCACCTGCCCATCACCAGACATCAGGCAGAGGAAAGGTAAAGCCACGCCTGCAAAAGAACAATTAGGAGAATACTGTAAGCCTTCAAGCGAGTTCTCAATTGTGCCTTTGGAGCCGTGGCTTGAATTTGGCGGTGTCTGAACACGGCATATTTCCCCATAGTGCTACTTTCTTCATGGCTCTGATATAGCTGCAGTGAGCAAGTGCTTTCAACCTCTTCCATAAGTAGCAAAACAGGTGAAAGACACCTAATTGAGATGGTGTTGAATTCAAGCTGTGGCTGCAAAGGAACAATGGTGTCAGGAGTTGGACAGGTGGGAGAGGATCACCCAAAACAACCTCACAGGTTGGAGATTCCCTCCACCCCAACTGCTCTTTAGGGATTCAGGAGGTATGAGAGAAAGCCAGTTAAAGAGGAGTGAGGATGTGTGCTGATGTATATAAAAGGACGGGGGAAGATCTGGTGTAAGCTTTTCCCCCTGCAGAGCAAACCTGGATTCATCTCCCCCTACAGTGCCATCAGCACACATACTTACTGAACTGATTACATGACTGAATCAGCCACAGATCTTGCCCCTCCTGCCGCGGGTAATGTAAGCTATCTGACTTTTAAAAAATATATGTTTTAAAAACTGTCACTTGTACATCTAAGCACTCCAAAAGTTTATTTGCTACCTCGGTCCTGGAGAGGATTACGTATGTACAAGTAGGACTTGCAACAAAAAAAGGTTGCATTGTGGATGGAGTGCTCCTGTTCAGGGGTCCAGCTCAGCCTGTGTTGCCCTCTTAAAATGTACTCCATTCCATCTCCCTTTCTGGTTTTCCTCCCCACACCCACCCACTAACCAGCATCCTGGGCACACTGAACATACTCAGTTCTAACTGGACTATTTTGGGACTTGCACTCTGAGTTTTTTTCCTAAGGATTTTTTGTACTTGCGGTTCCCATGTATGTGTGGTGTAGTTTAGATACACAAGGATCAATACACCAAGAATGAGCTCACTACTCGTACACAGGACAGGACAAGAAGACTGGTGAATGCACTTTCAGAGCTCAGAATCTTTTCGTGCACATCTTCAGCCTTAAGATACCAACCAAGAGGTACGGTTGGGTTTCTCCCCAGCACTAAAATTCTCCACACTGATTTATATTGAAACTAGCTAATGAACCAAGTTTCATATTCTAATATTTACACTCATCCTACATTCCCAGCAGGACTAAGCCAATGAGTAGTAAAAACTGAAAATCAATTTTTTAAAAAGATAAAAACTATATTGAACAAGCTCCCTGTTTTTATCCACTAAAAAGCAAAACATCATTTCACCACCAGCATTTTTTTATAACCCCTGCTTGCCTGCCCCTCTCAAAGAATAGGTTGCCAAGTAACAAGGCTGGCTCAGGATACAGCTCAGAGGATCACACACAAGCACGCGGGAACCACAGTGCCTCCTTAACCATAAAACCTTTATTTGTTTCAAGTGGCCAAAGGGGGGGAATTCCATTCTTCTTTTGTCTGAAATGCATTATATGGCAGCCGAGAAAGCAGAAGCCTCACCTCTTTGTCTTCCCTCCCTACCTTGGGGTGAAAGAAAAGGGGGCCAGCACAAAGCTCCTTGACTGGTTACAAAAAAAGAATAAAGATACTTTATAAAAATGTATGTGGTATAAGAAGGAGGGAAAAAAGGAGAAAACAGCCAGGACAGCGGCAGAGAGCATCTGACCGCCATATGCATGAGTGACTGAATGTGATACAAAGTGCATAAATGTGCCTTGTCCTCCCTCTCCCCTCCCCCCCTCCCCCCTCCCCCCACCCCACCCCAATCCCTCTAAGTTGTTAGGTGGGGATTCTGGCTCCAGACCCAACATGCTGCCTCCCACCCGTGAACAGCTCACTGGAACTTCAGCTGTCAGGGGCCCAGTAGCAGGAGAGCAACACCTGCAACAAAAAGAAGAATATGACAGGAATTACAAAGCTTGGCAGGCTTATTTGCTATAGTGCAGGAATCCCACCTACAGACTTATGCATCACCGCCCAACTTTGGCTCATGGGCAAAACATGTTAAAGGCTTAGTCTCCCACACAAGCCTACACACCCTTTGGAGCAGCACATTCAAATCAAGGTGACCTTTTATAACTGCATAGTTATTTAGTATGCCAAATTCCCTCTTCAGTTCTCTTTCTATTAGAATTCCCAAGGAACCAATCTTCCATTTCCCCAACCAAAATAAACGGGAAGTCATGTGCAGCATTGCCCACTAGGTGGCAAAAAGTTCCTAGAATAGCCTGCAAGTTGCAGACACAGGATGCTTCCCACCACATGCGGTTCCAGCTGCTGGAATGCTACTCTAGTTCCTGGAATAATGGTAGTCTGGTGCAGCAAAGACAGCCCAAAGAGTAACAAATGTATTATGACCTAAACTTTTGTAGACTAGCATTCATTCTGTGCAATACATGGAAGTGCTATGACACGACCTGTACTTTTCGCAGTTCATTTGCTTCTATCCTCATACACCCACACAGCCCAAAAGCGCATATATTGCGTGCATGCACCTACTTAGGACAATATGTCATGCATCTGACGAAATGGAGTCTAGTCTACAAACGTCTGAGCCTTGATAAACATGTAAGTCTTGAAGGTGACGGAAGACTGTTGTTTTTGCAACAATTCCCAGGTCAACCAGTGCAGCACTCATTGGGAATTGCCCTATACCAGTCATACTTCTTCAGCCTGGCAGCTAGTTTCCTCACCTACAATATGCACATACCATTTACACAGGAATCAAAGCACATGAATCATCCTGTGATGGTCTTGTCACTTTACATTAACTGCAATGAACCTCTGACAGATGGCAAATGTTTTAGGCTCCTCTACTGCAGCTGTCTGTGGGATTACAAACAGCTAGGCAAGAGCATGATTATCATGAACATGCATGATAATTCACCTATGTAGGATTCCAGAGTGCCAGTTACCACAATGCAAGCACAGGTAATCCACTAGTGCAGCCTTCTGGGCTCATGCAGTTCTACTATCTATAGCTTTGTCCTTATAGTACCAGGACTAACCCAGTATACATTACCAGAGTGGTAAATGGAAAGGTCAAAAAGGACAGGAGGATTCCCCAAGCTCCCTATCCCCACCCCACACAAACACAACAAAAATAAATGTGTACTGAAAAGCATTGTATTTGAAATCACACTTTTGTGCAAAAGCTAACACAAGCAGCCTGAAGCTGCTGAGTGCAATCTGGACAAGACTTCAGTGAGAGCTCACGGAAGAGAATTTGGGGTATAAGGATACTAGCAGGGAAGAGGTTTAATGGCCACTCTTATAACTCTGTCCAACTGACATCCACTATGAAGAGTGCTTCAACTTCCAGGAGGCCTAAATGCCTCATCCTGTTCTCTCAGATAACAATTCAGAGGTCTTAATGCTTGATGTACAACAGCCACAGACATTTTTCTGTAAGCATGCTTGACAAACTGCCAAGATTCCAACAAACTTTTCTTGCAGCTGCAGAACCAAAATGGCCAGCTGTGCTGAATGTAGTGCACTTGGAAATGATGATCCCACTTGCACAAATATTAGGGATCAGATGCCCATTTGGAAAGCTAGACTTAAGCCCTGCATCTGAGAAGAGAAACTTGCCTGAATGTTTTTATTTCAAGACTTCTTCTTTTTCAACTTCAGGACTTGCAGCCAATTGGGTGAGGATGTTTCTGACCTAGGGGAGTCAGGAAATGGTTAAAAGCAAAAGGTGGAACTACGATAGAAAAAAAATAATGGGTTACCCACATTCCAGAGGCAAAATGATGGACCTGGATGCTAAGAAATAGTTTGAATACCAACACTCAGCATGCAGCCACACAGACATGCCACTGTATACAATTTTCCAACCCCTCCAACACTACACAGGCAAGGAGGCAGAGTGCAGAGAACAGGATCTAAGAGCCCTGCACCACTAATTTCACCCCCCCCCCCCAATCTAATATGTCTCATGAGTTGTGGGCAGGAAGCCTGAAGGAGCAGGTAGCACTGTGACCCATGGCAGAACCCAAAATCACAACACTAAGTAACAAAGTTTGCCCCAAAATTATATATTTATTATGTTTCTTATGTATTTCAGTTACTTCTACCTGCCTTTGCTCACAGAAGTGGACTAAGGCAGCTTACAACAAGACCACGGCTACAGTCATAAAATACAAATCATAAATACAAACCAGTAAGACAACAGCTGAAAACAACAATTAAAACATCATGGAGAGAGGCCAGGTTAAGTGAGCACCTGCTGGAATAAGATGTTCTTCACTGCTTGCTGAAGGGCAAGCAATGAGGAAGTCAAGTGCATCTCCCTAGGCAGGCTGTTCCTTAATGTGGACACCACAACAGAGAAGGCTTTCTCTCTCTCTCTCTCTCTCTCTCTCTCTCTCTCTCTCTCTCTCACACACACACACACACACACACACACACACACACACCAGCCCGTTAGTTGTATCTCTAACAGCAAGTGAATATAGTAGGGGGCCTCTGTAACGGAACAGCATTCCTGCGCAGGTTCTCATGGGAGAAGGCAATTCCAAAAGTAAGAGTACATCCAGTTTCAAACTTTTTGTAACATTAGTTTTTGAATGCTCAAAGAGGGAGCAGACAACTGCAAAGTTTACTTTAAAAATGAGAATATCCCACAAGGTCATTTGCTGGGAACACATCACTGAACTCCAAAATCTGTTTTAGGACAATACTTTTATTAGGCCAACCAAAAATGTCACAAAACAGCAGACAAGCTTTCAAGTTGCCCAGAACTCTTTATCAGGCTGGATGTTCAAAAAGCAACAGTGGGGAGAGAGAGGAGGAGGGAAAGGCCATGAGTCTGCATCAGGTAAGAGTCTTAACGCAAAATGCCTTTGTCCCTTTCCCTCTAGCTGAACGCCAACCACTAAGAGGTCTTGACTAGTTGGCATGCCAGAGTCTCATTCGATGCAAGCACTAAAAAGACAAAACATCCCACCAACTAAGAATGACTATGCATTGTTCAGAGCAGAGAAGGGGGGGGGGGGAGTAGAACTTGTGGTCTTCCAGATGTGGATGGACTGCAACTCTCCTCAGCCCCAGCCAGCATGATCAGCGGTCAGGGACAATGGGAGTTTCAGTCTGATAACATACAGAGGACCATGACTTAGAGGGACAAATGGTATACAGACACCTGTAACTGACCAACAATAGGCCAGCAAAGTCCATATGATTGAACAAATGCCCTCCATTCGGGATTCCAGCTGTTCCATTCCATTCTTCCCCATCCCTGGTTTTCCCTAGTCAAGGAACATTCTGTACTCATTAAGCACACTTAGTTCTCAATGGGATGTTTCTTGGGGAAGGAGGCATTCCCCTCAAAAAGGTTTCTTCCTTCAAGATTTTTTGTACTTCTGCAAACCTGGGGTGCTGCCTCTTGTGCATGGGTGGTGATGTTCTGACTACATAAGCAATGGTACTTGGAGAATTGAGAACACTGATAGTATATATGATCTTTATCCTAATTTCCTGTGTACTGTTGGCTGCTGCCTTTCTTCTGCTATAGTTGCCAGAAAGAGTTGCAGCACACTCATGTTCTGCAGCAAGCAGGATAACCACCACCGACATACCGACATATGTTATTTTCCACCACCACACACCTACCCTGAGGATTTCTCTGGTTTGGGTGGCAGCACCAGAGGCTTCCCAGTGATGTTGGCAATCTTGCATGATTTAGAGCGCTGAACATGGGTTTCCTTGGCCTCACTTTGTGGATCCCCTTCCTCAGCAGAACGGTTTCGGCCTCGCAACTTGGCCTAGGATTGAGTACAACAGATTTACAAAAGCAGGCATTTAGCAAAACACCTAACATTTGCTTAGAGTTGTCCTACTCCCTGATCTATCATTGGCGATTTTCTGTTTTTTCTCATAACTGCCCCCTGCACTTTCTTTACCATCAGGGGCTGCAGGTTAGATAGTAATCTCCTCTGACAAAGCAAAGACCTATCTCAAGTGTGTGGAAGCTTTTGGCTCCATGGGCCAGGATTGCCTTGCAAGCCAAATTGGACACAACTAGCCCTGTGGGCCAAAACAAGCCTTGCAAGGCCACCCATTTGTCAATCACCTCACTAAAACAGTGAAAAACATTTTGTTTTAGCAGGGCTTTCAATGCCAACACCTTTTTATAACAGGAGATTTGCATTGAACCTACTGCTAAAGCAAAGGTTTTTCGTCCTTTCATTTTAGCAGGGGTTTTAATGCATGCACTTCCCTTCCTTATCACAATGGGTTCACATTGAAACTCCTGCTAAAACATTTTAGTAGGATTTCAATGCAAACCCCTTCCTGAACCCCTGAAACCCCCGGCCGCCTATAGGCCAGAGGTTTATTAGCAAATTAGTACAGCATCCTGGTTCCTCATAGTAGCTAACCAGATGCCTATCAAATATGAGTGCAATAGCATTCTACCATTGGTGATCCTCAGCAAATGATGTTCAGTGGCATGATGGAAGTAATGTTTATCCACCATGACTTGGAAGCATTGACTGTCTCATTCTCCATGAGTTTTTCTCCCCCCTCCTTTCATTCAGTACTTTGATTTCAGCTTGGAATTCTAACATTTAACATTCCACTATCTGATAGCAAAGGCCACTCAGTTTCTAAGAGCCAACCCATATTTGTTAACATTGTGTCATTCTTTATCCTGTCCCCAACCCCTTTCCAGGTACTACCTTCAATGCCGATGGGTTCAGCCCTGGGAAGAGAGGGACCTTTACCCCCTTTGACAGTGGAGATGTCCGTGACTTCCTGCTCCTTGGTTCCTCTGGGGCTTCTTCATCAGAGACCGCAGAAATTATTCGAGGCTCTAAACAGGGAAGAAAATGGCAATGCCATAATGCAGAAGAACCCATGCTGACACCATGTGACGCATTTTAATCCATGCCCCAACAGGAGGAAAAGAATGACATAATCTAAAGTGCAGTGCCTAGAAAGCAGCAATGACAGGCAACATAGGACACTCCTGTTGGAAACCTTTGTCACACCAAGTCATGCTATATGTGGCACATCTGCTGAAGCCTATAACAAAGCCTAAGCACATGTAACTGAAGCAACCACATACTGCTGCCTTGGTTATCTCCTCTTCACTCTGTCAAATTCTAGACTGCAAGCTCTAGATAGAAACTTGCATTCTTGTACGTGTAGCATGATATAAACTACCTTAAGATGGCCTGACCCTAAGCAGTGCCTCTGTAGTGAACACTGCCTGGGAATCATATGCAAGCTGCCTAGAGCTTTTTGTGAAGAAAGGCAAGAATGTAAATTAACAAAATAAGCCACACACAAAATGACATAATCAAGTAAGACACAAAGAGATAACACATCCAAAACCGCTTCAGTAACAGATGTTGGGAATACACCAATGAAGGCTACATGCCAGGCCCAGGATGCAACGCTCCATGCTACCTGTGGAATCTCTGAACATCCAATTGTCTCCCTCATTCTCGGAAAGAGCCCCTCCAGACCGGGTGGCTGGTGCACGATGACCTCGCTTACGGCCCAAATTAACACGGTCACGATACACAGTGTTGTCAAGAACCTCTGTATCCTGAAAGCATACAGAAGAGGAGAACAAAGAGATCAGAGAAACACATTTCTCCCTCAATGAATGCACAGCAACACCCAGAGTGTCCCCATAGATCCTTCTCAGCTTCAGTTCCTCCAAGGAGCAGAAACTGAAGAGTACTTCATACACTTTCCAGAGACATGCACAGCTTGCAGGACCACAGCTAGCAAAACATCCACATATTCCCACAAAGCCTGAGCTCAACCATTAACAACTTGTCCTTTCATTAAAAACTGTTAATATGTGTCGGTTTTCTTCTATTTCCTGCCCCAAATACTCTTCTATGGTTGGCTCACCTTCTAAATTTTAGGTGAACGACTGACAGCTATGAGTAGAGGAAGGCAGGGAGAACTGCTTATGAATTTTTCCAACCAGATTGCTGCTTACATTGTCCTGGGGTGTCACTCAAGTCTAAAGTGTGGGATGAGGCTGGTTACCAAAAGCCTGGACACACTAGCTCTGCCCATGTAGCACAACCCAAGGGCATCACCAGGCTGTGTGGGAAGGCTTCTGGGCAGACTGGCATGGGTGGTTGGCTGAAACCTTTCCTACAAATGATTTACAGCTTGCATGAAAACCAAGGGACGAAAATAACTTTGGTTCAAGGTTGCCCAACTGAAATGGCAATATTAGAAAAAGGATTTAGATTTCTCTTCTCACTCTCTAGTCTTCCAACTTATTTCTACTTCAGCAGCAAGACATAAGCTGTTTGTTGGAGGACTCATGACTCATGAGTCAACTTGTGAAGCCTGAAATATTATCTGGAGTCAGCTACCAAAATACAGCCAAAAAAGGCAAGGTTATGAGCTATTCTTTATACATAGAATCACAGAATCATGGAATTGTAGTTAGAAGGGACCATGAGGGTCATCTAGTCCAACCCCCTGCAATGCAACATCTTTTGCCCAACATGGGGCTCAAACCCATGATCCTGAGATAAACAGCCTCATGCTCTACTGATTTAGCAATCCCTCTCAATCCAGAAGCAATTATAGAAGATGACAAAACCCTTTGTAAAGCAGGTCTGAAATGGAGCATTTGCCTGAAAGAAAGCATTAGGAACCCATGTTTCTATATCAGCTACGCATTTAAATGTAATGTAAAAGCCCCTCAAACCTTAGAATTGCTGTGCACGTATAAGCCCATATCCTGCAGAGAAGGCTCAGGGGTCAAGCAGGTACCTCAGAAACATCTTAAGTACTACTTACCTCTAAGAAGATGAAGTTCTCCCCTTCAGGAGCAATAGCTCCCTCTGAAGCAGGAGCCTTCTGTGATATGGGCTGTGCAGCTTGACTTCCATTTTGTTCTGGATGATTCAACACTCTCAGGTCCACGGGTAGCTGACTCCCATTTCCACTGTCTAACTGGCTGTCCCCACCATCTGCAGCAGACAAAGCTTTTCCATCCTCCTTTGCTGAGAAAGGCAGTCCTTCAGCCCTTTCAGCAAGAGCCCCCTGGTTATTACGCAAGCTGCGCAGTATCCTCTCTTCTTCTGAATGGCAGCTGTGGAAGGAGGCAGGTCTCTTCTGCTGGGCCACCTCTTTGACAGCACTATTGGAAACCATGTCTTCCTGCAGGCAGCTGGGGCTGGAGAGTCGCTCACTACGGAATTTTCTGCTTGGATGTCAGATAATGAACATTAGGGTAAGGTTCTTCTTAATTCTTATCAACAGGTCTCTCACTATCTTAGCAAAATTCCCCCTCCCCAACTCCAAGCATCTCCATATCTCCTAATCATCCCAAAGCCATTTTTCTCCTCACTGTACAAAAGAAATGACGGTATGTGAAGGTCAGGACTCGACAGCCAAAGCGAGAATGAATACCTTACAAACATGATGCAGGCCTAAGGAGGCATCAGAGATGGACAAACCCACAACAGAGGATTCAAACCTACAATTGCCAATGGTCAAAGAGTACAAATACCTCAAAGAGAACTCAAATCATGACCCTACACTTAAGCCACATGGTACAATCATCGTAGGGATATCCACTTCACAATGCAGGTGGAAGCTCATGCGATCCAAGGCAGCAACAGTTTGCATTAGAGAAGACAGGAGGAAAGATAAACCTGCACATTTCCCGACTGCCAAAATAAATACAGGCTATACTATATGGCAATTTCAAAAGGCTGGACTGCAATGAGGAGTGTGGAATATGTAACTGTAGCTACCCCACAGACTACAGATTCCTCAGGCCAAAGGCTGCCGTTATGACATGTCTGCCCAATTTACAACCCACAGCCTGCAAAAACCCTGGCTTGACAACCTCCTTGGTTTTACATTCCCTTAAGGGCAACTCTAAAAGAACAATCCTATGCATGCTTACTGAGAATTAAGTCCCATTCTGTTCAATGAGGCTTACTCTCACATAACACACATAGTCCTGGTTAGCATGTAATGGTAAACCATAGCCTAAAGTTACGGTTTACCATGACCCCATGTTTTTGGAACATTTTCAAACAAACCATGAGTAAGAAATCGAGGTTTGTCTTTGGTTTGCCACTTGTGGTTTGTTTAGTGGGAAACAAACCATGAGTGCCGGTTTGCATGCAATGCTAAGCCAGCAATGATTTGCTTCTGAAAAAGGACAAACACAGAGGTCACAATCCGACCACCATGTACAAGTATACTGCTTGTTTAAGATAAGCTATAGTTCATTTCAGAGCATGGCTGCTACATGCAAACTGGACAATAGGATTATAGCCTTAATCAACTTCAGTGAGCTGCTAGGCACTGCTGCATTCTGTTCCCTCTGTGGCCTGAAGAACGTAAGTATGAAGAGGGGGAGTACCCAAGACACGACACATTAATTAATTTTCATTCAATTTACACTGGTTTGGATGGTGATACTTCCTGGTTTCTCATTTTGAGTTGCAGGGATTAGCAGAGAGATTCAATCACTCCATGCATGGCTTAAGGGTGTCAAGTGTACAAAATTACCCAATATACAAGAAAGCCTTTGTCTGGAAGTTACGCAGCAACCAAAACAGGCAGAGGCAGCTTCAAAACAAGAGTATGACTAGGCATGCACATGAGAAGGATTCCACATCAGAGAAAGGCAGCATGCTAGGCTTGGACTAGGGAGCCCCAAGTTAATATCCATGCTCAGCCATGTTGTTCACTGGGTGACCTTGGCTGTACCCTCAATTCTCTCCATCCCCCATTTTAGCCAAATCAGAAGGCACATCATTTAGCTAAGAAGAGTCCTTGAGTGAAACCTGCACCTTTTAAAATGGCTGTGTGCATGGCATTGAAAGTCACACCTTGTTGTTCTCCTTGAATTCTCTCTACAGTTGCCAAGGCCATCTCTATAACTATCCATTTTCATTAGGTTACAAGGACGAGATGATGGCAATCAGTTATTTGAGATTAAAACTGACCCAATTCTTCCTAATTTCTACACATATATGGAGGGCACGATGAGAAGACTTCAGTTCTTTTCCCAGGCCTTTCAACATTTTCAACATATGTTACCAATCAGTGCTTTTAACATTATTTTGTTTTGTTTTGATAAACTTGATGACAATGAGGCTTATGCTCAAGAGGAGTTTAGTATTTAGTCTGTTTGTTTTCTATGGTTCATTTTTGCTGCTGTACTTGATTAAATTTAATATATTTAATTTTCACTGTTGGCCACTTGGGGTTCCAGCATAATGGTAACTAATAAATAATAGTTTGCCCCTGTTTCATGGTTAGCTTAAAAAGTGCAGCACTGCAAACTATCTTTCTTGTCCCTTTTGCTTTCCATAATCACAATCCAATTTGATGACTTCGCATTTAAAAGAGCTCACAATCTGGAAGTCTTATTCCAAGCAGTGACATGAGTTCCTCAAATGCTAGAACAGAAAGATGCTGGTTATAACCCACAGAAAGTGATAGAAACAAAATTGTTTCAAGTTTAGGAAAGTGGGAGAAAGGCGACAGTGGTTTGTGCAGTCTGCTACTCCTACTCTGTTTTGCATTTCAAAGAAGCTGGACAGTCATCAAAATTGTTATTTCCCCAGTGAAAGCAATACAGGTATGGATCCAGATTTGAGTGCTGGGGGGGGGGGAGGAAATTAGCTACCACTTCATTCCAGGAAGAGACCACAAGGGCCTGGTCCAACCCCTTCTGACCTACTTCTGTTATGGAACCTGTTCCTACCTCTGAAATAGTGTGCCACTTCCTCATCAGCACAATCCTTAAGCCATACTTGCTGCTGGTCTCTCAAGTACCTAGTTGTGGAGAATGTATTGCCAAAAAAGAGGTGCTCAAAAGCACATGTTCAAAGGAGGGAGCACATCCTGACAAAGCACTCCTACTCCAGTCTAGAGCAGTGTTTCACAACCAGGGTATTCCAAGGGGGCCACAGGAGAAAATTGCGTAAATGAGGGACCACAGCAAGAGGCATGGGGGGCACAGAGGGAAGTGAATCATTTTTTAAAAAATACTAGTCAGCAAATCCAAGGCTGAAGAGAAACAAGTGATGACGAAGAGAGATGTTTACAGAATACAATATAGGAAAGAGAATTATAGATACTGTCACTCATTTTCACCCATAACAAAGAGGTTGTGACTTCAGAGCATACTGAATGAGAGTGCTAATTATGTGCATAAGACATGGGACCTGCTGGTACAGGATGTTGCTGAAGCAAGACAGCTAATTGAAAGCCAAACACTAGAAGCAATTCATAAAAGAATCAGTCCTCTTCTCATTCCTGCTGAACATGGCACCAACCCAAGACAAGACAGTGGAACTGATCATACGACAGCAAAGGTGACAGCTCTTGCAGAACAGCAGCTGTATCATTAGGCATTTGCCTGGTCAGCTAAGGAGAGTAAAAATATACCTCCAGGTAACCTGCTGCAGCCCCCCCCCCCGCCTGCCTGATTTCATTCTACAACAGCCACAGTACTCTACTGTGTTTCCACAGTTAGAAAAACAAAACAGTGCACATCATGGCTACTGGGTGTGCAGTTGCTGTCATGACCAGATGGAGGGTAGCAGTGGAGCATCACTGGATTTTCTCACAAAAGAAACAAGAGTTACATACTATGATTGTTGCTTCTACACCTCAGGGCCATATTCAACTAATATGTTGAGCTAAAGTTCCATCACCACAAGGATTTTATTTGTTGGATGGAACCTTCTCCCTCTCTTCTTCTCTCTCCCACACCACCAAATGTGACCCATGCTATCCCCAAATATGCTATGGAGAACTGGGGGGAAACTCATAGTAGATTTAGGGGCCACACACGGAGTGAGGGAAAGAAGTTCAATTGCCTGGGCAGTGTTTCTACACTGCAGCGCCATAGAAGTTGCCTCTCCTGGTTCCCACAAAGATTTCTGGCTTCAAGAGGTAGCTGTAAGGCCTACCTCAGCAGCTGTGCACCATAGACACAAAGTAATATGTGGTACTGGCTGTACTAACAATGGGTAACATGGAGGGATGAAAGGGAATGGTTGCAAACCGATTAAAAGTGTGCAACTGTGCTTTTGACTTTACAAAAGGAATTTACAAAAGGAAATCAATGCAAAAACAAAATCAGTACTTCAATTCCATTGTCCACTTGTATTCATTTAGCCTTCCACTTCCATTCTAACTTTCTTAAGAGACATGGGGCTGTGCCATCACTTGCTTCACTCACCAACACACACACACACACACACACACACACACACACACACCCGTCTGACCCACATTAAGCTGCTCAAGGGGTCCCAACTGTTCCTCTATGACTCACTTGGGCAGGTCACCTGCTTCACTTCCCTTGTTGTCTGACACTGCTGAGGCTGAAATGGCAACACTGGTGTGAGGTGAATAGCAATGGATATGGCGGAAGCAGCAGCACAGCTGCTCAGAAAATGTCCTGGCAATTCCTCTGCAGATCGCCTGGGCAACCTACCCACCTGCCTTCATCTTCTCATCCTCCTCTAATACCACTGTGAAAGCTCTCATAGGTCTCTTGTCACACTGAAGTGCACCTGTTGGAGACCAAGTGAACTGAAGCATGAAAACATCTGAACCTTTTTATAATACATTAGGATACAGCCTTTACCTTTCTCCAGAGACTCCAGCTGCTCTTGGATGCTCCATCTCATCACCATCCAAAGGTGTCGCTCCAAACTGATAGCTGCTGTCCTTATGCTTTATCCCAGTTGCGCCAGTCCAGTCCATCTGTATTAGATCTACTTCCTCAGCCCCATCCAAAGCCTTGGGCCTCAAATCAGACACTTCCATGCTTTCAGTGCCAGATCTGTAGGCCAAATCTGCTTGTCCCACACCAGGTTCTCTGGTCTCCTCTGGATTCACAGTCCTTACATCTGATGAAGCAGACAAGGTTTCCAGACCCAAGGAAGGAAACCAATGAAGCTGCTTCTCTGTAGGTTTTTCAGATGCATCTGGGCTCCCAACTTTCAAGTCTTTTGAGAGATCCATGCCTCTGAGGCCAAGATCTTGAGTCCACTCAGGCTGCCCCTCTCCAACTCCTCTAGGCTCATCCATAGCAACTGCTATTAAGTCTCTAGACTGACCTACCAGGCTGCCAGCTGTCTCCTCCAAATCCACGGTCACACTTAGACTTGGTAACTCTATTGGACCAAAACTACCAGCTCGGTCCTTCCCTATAGCACCTAACTGGTTATTTTGTTTAGTTGCCGAGACATCAGTGTCTCTGACCCATTCTCTTGTGGCAATGGGGAAATCACTATCTTGTAGATCAGATTCCCTAAGGTTGTAATCATCAGCCCAGACTGGCTTCCGGGCACAGTACTCCACATCACCAGCCTCAAATTCAGTGGTGCTGCTTCTGCTTGCAATACTGAGTTCTCTTTCCCAGCGTGTTTGATTATCATCATATTCACTGGCTCCATCTGGTTTTTCAGCACTGAACACACCATCATGGCTTTGGGGAATACCCATGACATATCTGCTGGGCCAATCAGACTGTTTGACACTCAGTTCAGACTCCTGACAGCTGCCATCATCAAAGCCATATGTATTGGGTCGTAGTCGCTGTTGGATGCTAACCTGGGATTCTGGATGATTGGCACTATATTCACTAGGTTGCTCCACCTGGTTGGCATGGGACTCTGACTGCACTGGGCTAGCCCTGCTGTCAACATTGGAATCACTAGGCCAGCCTGACTGGCTGGCACTGGATGTGGCATCCTGAGAGCCAACATTGACAGCACTGTGATCACTGGGCCCCTCTAAATGCCTGGCACTGAGCTCTGCATCCTGGTGGCTGTGAGTACCGTATTTGCTAAACGCATCTGATGATTTTGTGTTAACCTCCAATTCTGGACAGCTATCCTTTTCTTCACTGTATTTATTGGGCCAGTCAGTTCTTTCAGTAGCACCAACGTGATAGGGGCTGCTCCAACCCATTTTCTCAGCAGCAGACCTGTTGCTCTCCTGATCATCTTCATTACTGCAGAGTCTGGGCCAGCCTGGTTTTCTCACGTATGGCTCTCGGTCCTGACACTCAGCAGTGCTGATGCTATATGTGCTGCTCCAATCTGGCTCCTCAATCTTCTGGTCACCACAGCTGCTGCCATAGGCAGTGATCCAATCTTCTTGCCCTGGATTAGAACTGTCCTGCAATGGTGTTCCTCTGGTCCAGACTTTCTGGCTGGAACCAAATTCCATATCCTGCCTTTTGGCATCACTGTATGAGCTCAGCCACTCCTGTGGGCCAGTGCCAAATTCTCGATCCTGCTCTGTCTCACCAGGCCAAACTACCTTGCCAACACCAGCAGCCCAACCCATGCCAAAGGTAGCAGACCGATCAACTTCTACAAAGCCAAACTCGCTGTGAAGATCCTTCCTTGACCATCCCAGAAGATCCTAATAAAGAAAGGCGAGGAAAATAAAGCAACATTAGAAAGGCATGGGACAGTGAGCCAAATTTAGTGGGGATCTGATCTAGTAAAGATGTCCCTTCTCCCAACAGTCCAATATGAGAAATACATTAAAGAGACAGAAACTGAAAATGTAAATTCACTAAGCCCTTCCTGTATTATTATTTTTTAACCAGTTTGAATATATTTCACTTAACATGCACAATTTAGGAAAGGGCCATTACTGGGTAGCAGCACGTTTTGCATGTAAAAGTGCCAGGTTCAATCCCTGCCATCCACAGACTGGGCTGGTAAAGATCCCTGTCCAAAACCTTGGAGAGCAGCTGGTCAGTGTAGACCATTATATCTTCAAAAATGTGCCAGATCTACTACCAGATCAACATGACTT
Source organism: Podarcis bocagei (assembly GCF_964188305.1). Lineage (NCBI taxonomy): Eukaryota > Metazoa > Chordata > Lepidosauria > Squamata > Lacertidae > Podarcis > Podarcis bocagei. Next base: position 85,396,095 of record NC_138125.1, on the reverse strand, counting down.
AAGGTGGGCACAACAACTACATCACAACCTTATAAATATGTAGTAAAAAATTAAGATGCTTATGCCCAAAAGCATGTTTGAACTAAAAATGGGTCCCAGGTCTAAACTAGACATGAACTAGAGGGATCAATGGTCTTGGTTCAGTCTAAGGCAGATTCCTATGTTCCTAACACTGCAATCTTCCATTTAGAAAGTTCCTCCAAATGGAAAAATATATCAAACCCACATGTATGATTTTAGAGGAAAGTTTTCCTTTTATTCTCTGTCATCCATTGTAAAGGCTTTTGGCTATATACAATTAAAAAAAAATTGACCATACATAGAGTGATAAGCCTGCACTTGGTAATCAGCCACTCATGTGTAGATGAAGGAAGTTTCATGCATTTAGTATAGAAACAATTATTTACGTAAATGTGCATGGAGGGGGACCTGGTGGCAATTCTTTCTTTGGTCTTTCATGCTTGCTCAGTTTCCTACATAGAAGTGTTTTCTATGTAAGGAAATTATAGCTTGAAACGTGCCTGTTAAAAATTAGTTTTCAAAAATAATTTGGAATTTTGGCAAGTTCCATATTGGTAGAATGCAAGGAAGATTAAAGAGGTACTTATATGGCCAGGAAAACAAACTAGTAGCCACTGGTACTGAATTGTTCACTGGCAAAGAACCCCCTTGCAAGCCTGATCAGACTGTGAGACTTTTGGGCTTTCAGAAGCACCCCCTATTATAACCACCTAATGAACAGTTAATTCTTGTTCGCTAGAGCATGTGAGCCTACCAAGGTATGCACATTAGTTTTGGTATACAACCCAGTTCATTAAGTGATGTGCCTTGTAGCTACATAGCTATGGAGCCCTACCAAACTAAGAAGCACCAATTCATTCTTAGGCTGAGTCTGCTGGAGCTCAAGGCACAATTTCTTGGTGGCAAAGAGGGCCAACCAAACAGACAAAAGTAACTTTGATGTGTACGGGCAGGCTGGATTCAGGAAGGTGAGGGAAGCTGCTCCACCCAGGATGACTGGAGGATTACCCACGCAGCAGCACCTTTTGGCTCAGCCTCCTCTTTTGCACGCTCTGCAGCCATCTAACCTGTTCAGCCACTTTTGCGGCTTACTTAAAAACCAAGACCCGCCCTTCCCAAAGACAAGTTCAGTCTCTGTTATTTAACTGGGCAGGAATGCACATTCACCTAGCCATGCTTGTGCCCATTTAATGCCTTCTTACCAGGTTCTAAAAGCACTAGAAATAGGAAGCCAGTAGAACTGTCTCCTTGCAACCCGTTTTGTGGTCTTCAGCCAACCACCCATCCCCACACTAAATACAGTTCCTTTACCTCCGGTCCTGTAGGGTCTTCTGACTTGGGCGTACTTCTCTTCTTTATGTCATCAGCACTAGGCGGAGGAGATGCCAGCAGTTCATCAAGCCAGTGTGAGCCTGGATCAGGGTCAGCCCTCCTTTCGGGGTCAGCAACCCCCAACTTGCCTTCACGTGCCAGACCTACAGCACCATCATCTTCTTGGCAGGAAGCAGCTGTCCGCACCTGGACATCTTCAGAGAATAAGATGCAAGGCTCTGCAGGAGGGGCAGCCTGCTCTACACTTGGCAACGGCTCCATTGCCCTTAAAGCCCCTTCCTCAGGGGTTGGGACAAAGGGTAAGAAACCATCATGCTCCTCTTGACAACCAACCTCTGCTGCTGCTATAGGGCCCTTGAGCTTGGGGCTAATAGGCTCCCTCAGAGTTGAGGGACCTCCAGGCGCTGATATCTCAAGGGCTGAAGGGGACTCCAGCTGGTCCTCAGCCTTTCTCCTGATCCCTGGGGAACTCCTGGAATTGCTGTGGCAGAACAAGCTCCCATAAGCCTCAGTCTCCTCTCCTCTCTGGCCCTCTGAACCTCTTTCCTTATAAGACCCTTTGGGGCTGAGGCTCTCTCTATCCAATTCTGCCTCCAAGAGACCAGTATCATCAGCCTCCGCAATGGGAGACCTTGGAGGAGACCCTAGTCTCCTTCCACCAAACTCAAGAGCCCGGTTAGGGAACGACCATTCAAAGGACTGTGACAAGCTCCAGTTGGACTCTCCCCCTGCAGCCTGCTCTAAAGCTGGGTCCCCTCCTCTTGGCAAGACAGCCAAAGACCCTCCCAGCTCCTCCTTGTCCATTTTTTTACCCCGTGGTTGCAACACCCCTTCTGAGGCACGCCGTAGAACCAGTTGAGGTAATTGGGGGTCTTTACCCTCAAATGGTAATGTTGGTGCTTGATTGTCGAGGGAATCCTTAACCCTGGAGAGTAAGGGGGAGGCTTGTGCATGAGAGGGAGAGCCAGGAGGTTTATCAGAACTAGCAAGGTACTCAGAAGGAGTGCTCGGGGAGCCAGGGGACTCTGACACTCCTCGGAGACCACAGGGGGGTGCCAGGCTGTGCTCAGCAGCAGGATGAGTCAAACTGGCAGATGGCCCAGCACATCTTGCAGAAAGGTCCCCAAGACCTGAAGACAAGGAGTGTCCTAGGAAACCACTGGGGGATCCTGGGGGGCAGGGATCAGATAGGGCAAGAGGGGAACCTGGAGCCTGGGCATGACCAAGGGAGACCTTAACAGGAGATCTGGGGGGTTCAGTAGGTGCATCAGGAGAGCCTGGGGGAAGCTGAGCTTTAGCACTTGGGACATCTGCTGGAAAATGTGGGCTCTCTGGGGACTGGGCTGATTCAGCAGGGGCATCAGGGGACCCAGGAGTGACTCGAGAAGAAAGCTTCGTGAGGAGTTGATAGGTCTTGGGGAGAGAGACCTGGAGAGAAACAAGGGAAGAATGGGTTTTAAAAATATGATTCCTCCCTCCCTGGAACCTTCCCGAGCATCCTAATCTGTCCCCCTCCAGCCCCAAAGAATACAGGATGTCTCCTCCAATCCTAACCTCTTCCCTCTTTTTCTAGACCTTAGAGATTGTCCTTCATGTCTTGGAAGTTCTGGTTTCACTACAAGACCCCACAAGACCCTCCCCAACAATATTTCTGCCCGAAGGAAGCCAGAAGGAAAGGAAATTCAAAGAATGGAGGAAGGGGAAAAAAGAGGCTGAAGAAATCGTTCAAAGTGTTGCAGTAACAAGGCTGTATGCCCCACCCCAGGACCTTGCCTCCTCTCCAACTAGGCCTTCAGAAAAGTGAAGAACTAAGCTAAGTAGATCACACAATAGGCTGATGACCTTCCTTCCCTCCTCCTCCTCCTCCTCTGGGAGAGGCAAAAGGAGTTAATCATTACCATCACCCATCCCTGAACAAGCAGCAAGAGGTTATAGTGCTTTCACTGCTAGATTATTTGGCCACAGGCCCAGCTGCTGGGATCTGCTTCATACATACCTTGTAGGTCACCAAATTGTATTCACTGAGTCACAGCTGCTCCCTTCCCTCTAGCTAAGGGCCTGGTATTCTGCATTAGGTTTCCACACTTTGCCTGGGCTAGGCTCAGGCTAGCTAGCTAGCCTAGGCCAGAGTTTGCTCTCTAAAGAGCTGAAGGGTCACAGATCCATTTTTCTCATTTATTTTCTAACTCTTCCAAAAGCATAAGGCAGTATTGGGACTGTTAGTGGGAGCACTATGTGCTATACCAAATGCCAAGATTATGCTCTGGATTTTTCAAAACTGTACCATGCAAGGTAGAAAAATGAAGACTTCCTCAGAGTCGATGTCACCATGTCTTGCACATGAGGTTAGGGGCTGAATCTTTCAAACTGCAGGCACCTACGTAAGCCAGCCCATGGGATTTTGACAAGGACATACCCAGTTACTGAAAAGCAACAAATATGGCCTGGGAAACCCCATAGCAGTGCAAGATAGTGCACTGTTTGCTTGGGCTACCAATCTCTTCTTGAAGAGAAGCATTAGTAGAGAAAGGAGACACGCACCCTACAGAGAGGGAGCCCGGAAGGAGAGAGGTGGCAGATACCCCTGAGACAGAGGAGAGCCAGGAAGGAGAGAGCCCAGCGGAGGAATTGCCGTGCTGCAGATAACTCACGCCAGGAGGAGACAGTAGACTGCTATATCCAGGTTGGCCTCCATCACAGCTCATGCTAGGTTGACTGGAGCTGCTGAGAGAAAGATTGCATCACCATCAGGAAACAAGCCTGATTACTGATGGAAAAAAGTGTATTTCTAAGGCAGGGATGGAAAACCTGTGACCCTCCAGATGTTGCTGGACTACAAATCCTATAATATCCAACCATTAGCCATGTTAGCTAGCTGGAAGTCCAACAACATCTGAAGATCCAGTTTCCCCAAAGCCTGCTCAACAGAATTGTGTGCTACTTTTGTCACAAAAGAGTTTTCTGCCTAACACTAGGTATCACATAACGAACAGGAGATGGGGAACCCCAATTATCATCTAATCCAACCCCCACAATGTAGAAATGCTCCAAGCATCATCAGAGATCTTCTAAAAGCAGTTACCTGTGCCTGATCAACTGCTCACCTACAAATAAATCCCAAGAGTTGCTACCACTCATGACATCATCGTAGGATTTAAGATTACTGAGATTTCACAGAAACTATAGTTGGGAGAAGCATGCCCAATTCTAGCCATTGAATTCAAGTTGTGATTAATTCAATGGTATTTATTGCCATGTATGTAATGCCCAGGAATGTAGCCTTCAGTTGTGCCAACCTTCAGTTTTCATTCTTAAATCACAGGAATAATTTACCTCTGCTAGAGCCAAATGTGAAAGAACAAAGAAAGAACTGCCAGCAGGTCACCTTCTAAACACATTTACTGTATTGCTTTCATTTTCCTAGCACTGTTCTATAGTTGCTGACCTGCATCCCATCTCAGTCCTTGACAGAGGGCACTCTGTGATGTATTGCAAAGCTGATCATCTAAGATTATGTGGAATGAATTTGAACCTCACCTGTCCTTAGAGAGTAAGTCTAAGTTTCTCTCCGTTGCTCTTGCTGGTAGCTCAGATTCAGGCAGATGCTGACCATGTGAGCTTGTGATTTCCTCCTTGTTCCTTGACAATATGCTGTCCTCAACTTCACAAGAGGCTCTGCAAGCAGGACCCTCCGACTCTGTTTCACCCCCTTCTCCACTGGAACATCTCCGGAATGCAGCATAACCCTTAGGCCCCAGGTGGACAGCTGTGCTACCATCCTGGCTGAAGAAGGAGCGTACCAGCCGAGGCCTGTCAGGGCTGCTTGCCCCTTCTTTGTTGGGCTTCTCCATCTTGGCCAAAATCTCCTCCACTGTGGTCCCAGGAAAACGCTCTGGTTTGGCTGCTACTGGCACCGGTATTACTTTGAAGGGAAGAGCACCCTTGCGACCACTGGAGGACTCTCCACACTCCTCTCCGGATGCTCCCTCCACAGCACTTGATTTATTTGCAGGCCCAGTTCCTTCTCCATCTCCAGCTGGTTTGACTGTGGTGGAAAATGGATACAAAACCTCCTTTCCATTGGTAGCTTCTCTTGGAGAGGTCTTTAGACCAAAAGAAAGACGCTTAACAGCATTGCCAGCCCCACCACTATATGGCTTGGGCCCAGCCAACAAGTTGATCTTTTCAGCAGAGGGCACCTCAGAGAGAGCCTGACGCTGTCCAGGAACAGGCTTCACTGGCATGGCTGGCTTTGGCAACACACAGGGCTTGGGTTTCACGGGTGGCTTTGGACGGGCATCCCCTGAGGAAAAAAGGATGTGGGGAAAGATGTATTTTATACAGAGCTCAACCAGAACACAGGGCAACTAAATTATATGGATCAAAATAATAATCCATTGCCTAAGTACACAAAAAATAAAAATAAAATGAGCTCTACTAATAATCCTTGCTAAATTTCCAAACTATTTTGCAGGAAACCGAGAAGCCACTAAAACTGCATCCAGCTTTGGACACAGGTCAGGCTAGAGGATCTTCTAGTCCATTAAACCAGAAATAGTGGTAATAAAGATTACCAACAGAAGCCATGAAAATGTTTTTGGAATGCATTTAAATTGCAAATGGTAGTATTCAGAGTAGACCCACTGAAAGTAATAGCATTACTAAGTTAGCTCTATTACTTTCAATAGCTCTGCTCTGAATCTAACTTAGTTGCATACCACCCGTTGTTCTCAGGTCAGGCAGTGGGATCAGAGCCTTTACGTGATTAGCAGAACCATGTGGTGCAACTTTTAGGGACGACACCACTTCAATTATAGGTGCAGGGCTGCCTCCTGGGGCAAAGAGGAATCCCCCATGCACACAGAAAACAAGCATGTCAGGAAAAAAGGTTCAAGGTTAACCTTCTCCTGGACACAATAGCTTCCATGTTTTGTTTTTCACACATTCAAATATGTTGTCCCCTACTTTCAGAATGAAGAGCTACAATCCCTCAAGAGCTGCATTAAGTGATTCTTCTGCTTGCTATTTGACTCCATTCTTCATTCTCTGGTGCACCACCACCCAACATAAACAGAAAAATTTAAATACCTAGCAACTTGGCACACTATCTCCCATATTTAGCTCTCTCAAACAATCAACTCAGTTCTGCTGAGCTGAAGGCTCACAATGCAAGGCATACCTATCTCCGGACTGCTTGCTAGTTGTTTGGGTCCTCTCCGGCCATTAGCAGCAGTACAGGGAAATGGGGAGCACAGCGACTGAGGATTAGAGTCCATCACATCACCGGGCTGGGACTCTGAACTCAGCATAAATGTCAGCCCCTAGGATACAGGAAAAGGAGTTTAGGCAGTCTGCAAAACTTGTAAAGCTAGCAAAGACCTTCAATGCAACATCAGACCATAGATGCTTCCTCCCAGAATGCAAGTTTTCCAATATCCTCCTTTGTTCCTTTGAGAGGAATTTCTCTCTCTCTCTCTCCCTCTCTCTCTCTCTCTCTCTCACACACACACACACACACATACATACACACACACACACACACAGAGAGAGAGAGAGAGAGAGAGAGAGAGAGAGAGAGAGAGAGAGAGAGAATGTATCATGTTATGCCACTCCCAGGGCAGGCTGGAACAAGGGTGAAGGAAGCAAGTCTCCCACAAATATCCAGGCCATGAGTCATGCTAAAGGATGGGAATCTCAAACTTATAAAACTTTGGCTTTCTAGCTGACTTGCTCCACTCTCCACAGGGCCACCCCTGCTCCACCTTTCTGCCACGCCCTGTCCTTCCCAGCCAACTCGCTATCACTCCTTCCCTGCCTTTCTCTTGCCAGGTCCAGTCCCTTTGCCAGAACATTTGGCTGCTTTTCCAGTCAGAATCTCCTTTTCTCTTCCCAAGTCCCTTTCTGCTCCCACCCCTTCACAGCAAAGCCGAGTTTCTGCTCAACCCAATCCCAGCTGTATACACTCCCAACCCGGATATACTGAGCAGGGAGCAAACATCTGGAGTACTTCCCCCTCCCACCCCCCTCCAGATTTCTCAATCGTTTGGCACAGCCCCTGGAATTCAATGAGGTAAAGCTGGGGCCTGCTCTTGTCACTACGGCAACGGCCTCCCGCTAGATTTCAGGAGAGGGCCAAACCCTGGCTAAAAAAGAAAAGCAAAGCCAGCATCTTGGTTACAAGGAGTGTGTGCCTCAAGAGATTGTTCTAACAGAACTGATCCCCATAATGAGGCAGGAGGAGGAGGGGGGCCTACCAGTAACCCCCCCTCCCTCAGTAAGACAGAAAGAGCTGGAACAACAGGCATACAGCTGAATTTAAGGCATAGCCACAAGATTGTAAACAGCCCCCTCCTCAGCCTCCATCTATACATTATGCCAAAATAGGACCATCAAGCCTCTCCTTCCAAAGCGAGGGTGATTTAAAGGCACAGTGCCTCAGATGAGGGAAGGCAGATCAGCCGCCTCTGCTCTTTCTGCTTAGGCCCCTCCTTTGACTAGTTTAATCTTGATTTATAAAAGATGTTTTTAACATCATTTTTCAGCCCTAACAAGGTCCCCTGAGGCAGTTTACATAAAAGAACATGCCAAACAAAACCTGAAAACTTAAAAGGAACAGAGCTAAAAGCTTCAATCATATACTGAGAACCATTAAAAGCCATGCAGAATAAGAATGTTTCCCCTGCCAGTCGAAATGTCGTCAGAATGGGACTAGTCTCTCTACAGACAGGCTGCTGCCACAAAAAGGCCCTGTCTCATTTCTACAAAGATACAGCGCCTTAGTCCCATCCCCTACTTCTAGCCTGGTAGCACCTAAGCCCAACATTTGCAAAGCCCCAGACCTTATTTTTGCCTAAGCTACTTGTTCATATAACCTCTCTCCCCTCATATTCATTTGCCTTAACTTAAATCTTTATTGCAACTTTGCACACCCCTGTGTCTGAGGTACCATTCTGTTTATCCTACTCACCAAGAACTTCCTGAGTGAACTATTGCTTCTGAATACAGAATCCCCTGCAAGGGGGAAAGTTTCATTTAGTGGAGAAGATAGCTGAAGGAGAGCCGATGAAACCTGAGTGGACATTGAAAACCAGCAACACATTAAGGTACCCAGAACCCCATCCAAAATCTATTAAGGCAGTGAATACCTGACACACAATAAAATACGCAAGACAAGATGAGACTCTCTCCAAATTCAGAACTAGTATAACTAAATAAAGGTTGAATAAAAAAAGGCAGAGAAACAGTCCAATCCTATTTCCTCAGCTCTCTTACTTTTCTTCATAGATGAAGTATGGTTTTTAACCTGTCAGGCAAAGAGGCTCCTGAAACAGACAAGTCCTTTCTACAAAATACAAGGAAGTACACAAACTATATTTCATCAAGCAGTTAAAACTGCCAAACATGTTGTTTTGTTATCTACACAAACATTATTTCTATGTGGGAAAATGAATGCATGGTCATTTTGCCATGGGTACATATAAAGAAACATGTGTCAGATTAGATGGTATATGCTTGTTCCTGTACTAAAGAAACAACAATGTCAATGCAGGAAAATCATCAAGAGTAAAGCAGCCTTCAAAGAGGAAGTGCCTTGGTAAAACACATATGCATACACACAATAAGCTAGTAAACAAAAACCAAAAAGAAAGATAAGCGAGGGTGGTTACTTTTGGCTTCTAAAGTGAGGGGGGGAGGAATATTAAGAAAAAACTGTTTTATATTTAGACACTGACTGACAACCCATCCTATATACATGTCTACTCAGAAGCAACTCCTAGAGTTGAATGGGGCTCACTCTCAGGTAAGCAGGTATAAGATTACAGCCTCAGTCTTGAAATGGAAGTTATCACAGTACAATTTCTATTTTCCCAAGAGTGTATCTCATGTTATGAGAGACTCCTGAGGAGAGAATTCTTTCACACTTGATCAAAAAAATTAACTTGCAAGACCCATAAGATAAAGTGACATTCCATTTATGATCTTTTCAGATAGTTGCAAAATCTAGTTTCAGCGCCTGGGCTTTCTACTCAGCCAGATGGGCAGGGTATAAATAATAAATTTATTATTATTATTATTATTATTATTATTATTATTATTATTATTATTACTACTACTACTACTACTACTACTACTACTATTACTAACAGAAAGGGGCATATATACCCAAATGGTACTTTCTGCCCCAGCTGCAACAAAACGTATCTTTCCCACATGGGTCTCCACAGCCACAGCAGGCAATGCAACCTTCCAACAACTTGACCTCACCCCCAGAGGCACACTCCTCCATTGTCTCCTGAGACACACGGATGCCAACCAGACTTTAACTTTAACAGTGATGCATTATTAAAGACAATCCATAATTGTTTCAAGAAAGGAACAGAGAGATCAGAATTAGAAACTGCTTAGGAAGAAGGAAGCACATAATATTACAGCTGAGCTTTGGGCTACCGTGATGAAACAGAGATATGCAGAAAGGCAATTCTTAAAGATCAAGAGTGAGGCAATAGAAGGCAGAGAAGACAGGCAAGTTCACAGTGTAAAGAATAGAAAGGAATATCTAAAGCAAAATAGTTATTTTTGTCATGTATATAGTTGCACCTCCACAACCCTATGTCAGGATGAAGAAGGCACAGACTTCTAAGTGAGTACAACTTGCAACAGAATCCACTCCTGCTGGAACCCAGAGATTTTCAACTGGAATGCCACAGGAAGGAAACCACTCAGAAAGACTATAATAAGGATTTGGTTAAGGTAAAACCAGGGGATGAACAAACAGCAGATACGACGTGGGAGAAAAATGCACCAATAGGTGTAGGTAAAAAGAAGAAAGTACAAAAGCTGAGCCAAGAAAGTAAAACTGAGAAAATACCTAAAGGCGATGGCTTGATATCTACAGAGGCTCTTCTTGTGAAGCAATTATACCTCCAAGACATTATACAAAACTTCTCCAGCAGAAGGTATATGAAGAAGAGGAAACTATACAACTCACACCATGGCTGCAATGTTCAAAACTCCCATTGTTCTAGGCGCATTTTGCGACAGGGAATTTCATTAGGGAGAGCAGTTTCTGAGTTCTGGGCGCAGTTCTGTGCCTAAGATTTCAGATTAAAACTGCAGAGTGGAAGGAAAGGAGGACCTTTTTCTGCCTCCCCACTTCCAGCTACTCTCTGAAGACTGGAGAAGAGACCCTCTTAAGAATATTAGGGGGGTGGGCAGGGGAAGGACTAGACCATGTGAAAAATGAACATAATATTTTAGCTGCAGTTCATTCATTTTCAGCTTTGTATTCTTGTTATAAAAAAGCATGCCTAGACATTCCGTTGTTGCACCATAACCTAGGTTTAAGGTGCCATTTAGCTCCTAATTTTCATATCTCAGTTTCTAACACTGCATGGCTGGACTACGCATCAATGACTACTCTCCCAACATACTATGAATTCAAATCAAGTTGGGCTATAACTTTGTTCCTCTAGAACTGTGCATCATGAACAAAAGAGTCTCTAATGCCACAGGTGGGTTTAGATCTGGAACCTCAATAAGATTCTTCTCTACATTAGCCCCTCTACCCAATATAAATACAAGTTGCTTACTTATTTGTTCTTTAGAATCCAGACAGAAAGTCTCCCAAACGGCTGCATTCCCATTCCCAGCCCATGCCAGGATCATACTACTTTCTTAAAATGCTGGTTTGTTGTCATTTTTAAAGCTTCAACAACTTCAACTGTAAGCACAAATGTTTCATGTTTCAGTTGAAGTGGCACTATTTCCTCATATGGATAACCAGATTCCCAGCACTGATGCAATAGGACTGCGGAGGTGAAGATGGTAAAGCCTTTGAATTGCATTTACAAGAAGGTGAAACTTGGCAGCAACAACAACAAAAATCAGTTAAACTGCTTTCTTCCGCCATAGAACATCAGAAACAATGGTGTCAAGGGAGCTCTTATGGGAAAAGAGCTAAGCAAGTAAAGGTATCTAAGAAGCAATGGTAGGTGCTCTAGTGGGGGGTGGAGAGTAATATGGGTGCAACTTTCCCCACCCGCTCTCTCTTCTGAAGGTGCTGCATTGTGCAGGGACTACCTATTATGCAATTAGCACTGAATCAGACTACTACTTGCACAGCTTTTCATCAGCACTTGCATTCTGATACAGATAGGTAGCCGTGTTGGTCTGCCATAGTCAAAATAAAAAAATTCCTTCCAGTAGCACCTTAAAGACCAACTAAGTTAGTTCTTGGTATGAGCTTTCGTGTGCATCTGAAGAAGTGTGCATGCACACGAAAGCTCATACCAAGAACTAACTTAGTTGGTCTTTAAGGTGCTACTGGAAGGAATTTTTTTATTTTGCATTCTGATAGTTTGCAGTCGAAGGAATGAATAAGTAAAAAGACAGCACACACTTACTACAATGTAATTCAAGGGATCCCAGCTGCCATAGTGATCTACTAAATGCATCCAGACAAATCCCTTGCCATCTTTGGGCTATTGTTTCCCATGCCACCCTGCCTTTTCAGCCTGTAAGACCCTTGCAGCAATCAGTGTCTGCCACTTTGTTTGCACAGTCCACATATGAAGGGGACCTTAATCTCAGCATGTCCATAGAATGCACACATACCATGTTAATAAAAAATAATGGATAGGAAACAGTCACAGAAGGATAATAAAAAGGAGGCTCTTCCTCAAGGAGCAGCGGTAGAAAAGAACGGCACCAGGAACAGATGTATTTAGGTAAACTTGGCCCTTTGTGAAACAAAACTGGTTTATTACAAGGCACAGATTATGAATTTATTCTAAAAATGTATTGCTCCCTATTTCCAAACAGAGAAGATCAAAGAAAGAATCCTAAATAGAAACCAGGGCAGATAGGAAAGAGGTTATCACAGCAATTGGAAAGGGGGCCACTAGATTAGTAGTTAATGGGCTAAGAAACTCATAATTCTATTAGGGGGAAGAATTGTGCAGAAATACAGGAAACAGAAGGCATGTGGGAGAATGTTGACACGTGATTAAAGTACAAGAGAGGGGTGGATTTCTCCCAACAGAGAATAAGTTTCATTGTAAACAATAAGCAACAACCAACATTCACAAATGGCAGAATTTTAAAAGCCAGTTTAGACAGTCCTCATAGCCCAGTTCAGACCACTATTTACACAAGCAACAAGGAAATATCATGAAAGAAGATGGGAGCTCAGCAAGCATGAGGCAGTGTTTTGTGGTGCAGAAATGGGTACAAGGAGAGGTCACAGGGTGTACTTCAGGTTCATAAAGCCTGTGTGCAGTAACTGGTTTCCAGCAAGATTTAAAGGGAGCTAAGTATTTGTAAGTTGGGTGTTCTTGGAATCACAGCCAAGAAAGGGAGGGAGTGGTGAGAGGCAGAACTGCGGGAAACTCCAGCCAAAAGGGGGTGGAGAGCAGCTTCAGGACGCATTAAGCAGAAAGCATACAAAGAAGGCGAGCAGGGGTGCCAGTTAGCAGAAGCGAGGAAGCAGGGAGACGGCCCGAGGACAGTTACCCCTGGCCAGTGTAAATGACAGCCCCGCTTACAGCAGAGAAGGCATACAAGCTACCTTTAAGAGCATATGGGCATACCATATGGTCCTAATTGGCCTTCCCTCTACGACCAATCCGCCATCCCCGCTCCTTAGACCATCCTGCAGTCGGGTCTCCAGGCCAGGCCTTCCACAATCCCTGCAGCAGCGAAGCGGCCACAAAGAACAATTGCTGCCCCGGCCACCATGACTCGCCTCGACTCAATCCCAGGCAAGGGGCTGAGCCGAAGACGACCCACCCGCACGCGGATCCACAGCTTCCCTGATCTACCGATTTGGGGGCGAGGGGGGGCACTTGGCCCTCCTCCCCCTAAGCTCTTTTCCCCAGGGCCCTCCGACGCCAGCCTCCTTATCCTCGCGGTCCGTTCCCTTCGCACGCCTCCCCCCGCACGCATCTCTTCCCCCCCCCCACCAGCGACCCCCAGGAGGATCTCCTGCCAGCCCCACCTCGGGATGTGGACGAAAATGCACAGCCCTCCCCGCTGGCGGGGGCTTCTGCGTAGGCTCCCTTACCAAGCTCGGCGATCTACGGCCCGACATAGGCGCAGCAGATCTTCGCACTGTGCATATTCATGACGTTCGAATCAAGGCCAGGCTCGCCCCGCCCACTTCGATGCATATTCATGAGGCATGCAAATACAGAGCCACCCACCCCCACGTGTCACATTCCCGAGACTTGCAGGAACTCCAACGAGGCTGGGCTTGCAAGGAAGCTTCGGCTTACACATTTTATGAGAACCTCGCTGCCTCCGCCTTTTTAAGGGGAAAAAAGGAGGTTTACGAGCACGGCCAAAGGGCGGGGCTTTGGAGAAACCCCACCCCACTCTCCAGCCCACAGCCCCCCCCTCCGGCATGTGAAATATTTCTCCATTGTTAATTTTTATTTTTTTTCGGCAACCCATCCCGGACTCACAAGGAGCTTGGAGTCATGTGGTTTTTATGTACACACAATAAACAATTGCTTTTCATTCTTGTTGTTGGTTTCCTTTGTTTTGGGTTTGGCTGAGGATCAAAACTTTAAAGGAGTCCCTGCAGGCGCGGGATCCACACCTCCCTTAACTTTTCTCCCACTTTTCCCACGTGTTGCAAGTGATGGGCTAATTAACAGCACTACTCCGGTCACGAAGAGTCGGACACGAGTAAACGACTAAACAACAAACAACTTCGGAGTCGAGGCGAGCCTCTCGACCCCTGTGCCTGTAACGTACTCCGAAACTGAAGCCCCACCCCGAGGGAAGCTTTGCAGGGAAGGGCTGAGCAGCGCGGCTGCTGTGTTACACATAAAACGATCAACAGTATCATCACGCCTTCTTACTAGGGAGATACTGCTAGATCAGATTATGGCAACCAGATTACGGAACTACCTCCAGCAAAAGGTGAAGTCCGGCCCCTCTCTTGTGGCACTTTTTCTTCCTTTCTTTTTTATTCCACCTCGTCTTGAGGCTGCAATCCTACACTTAACCCCCATGGAAGTGGGAGCTTTCTTCTGACTAGACATAGATAGGACTGAGCTGCGAGCGATGTATTTTTAAACTGACCCACTTAGAATCCTGGAACTACAGAGTTGTACGCAATTTCGTCTAGTTCAACCCCCTGCAATGCAGGGGTCACAGCTAAAGCAGTCCTGACAGATGGCCATCCAACCTCTGTTTAATAAACTTCAATGAAGGATAGTCTATCTCTTCCCAAGATAGTGTGTTCCCCTTACCACCAGAAATATCTTATTTAGGTGGAATCTCCTTCCTTTTAATCTGGATCCATTGACTCACATCCTACCCTCTGGAGCAGCAGAAACAAGCTGGCTGCATCTTCCATGTGACAGCTAGTTAGATCTTTGAAGGTGGCTATCATATCACCTCTCAGTCTTCTCTTCTCCAGGCTAAACATACCCAACTCCCTCAACCATTTCTCATGAAGCTTGGTTTACAGATCCTTGATCCTCTTGGTGGCCTCCTCTGCACACATTCCAGCTTGTCAACATCCTTCCTAAATTGTAGTGCCCAGAACTGGACACAGTACTCCTGGTCTGGTCTGACCAAGATAGAATATTATTATTATTATTATTATTATTATTATTATTATTAATAATACCCTGCCCATCTGGCTGGGTTTCCCCAGCCACTCTGGGCGGCTTCCAACCAAATATTAAAATACAGTAATACATCAAACATTAAAAGCTTCCCTAAACAGGGCTGCCTTCAGATGTCTTCTAAAAGTTTGGTAGTTATTTTTCTCTTTGACATCTGGTGGGAGGGCGTTCCACAGGGTGGGCGCCACTACGGAGAAGGCCCTCTGCCTGGTTCCCTGTAACTTGGCTTCTCGCAGTGAGGGAACCGCCAGAAGGCCCTCAACGCTGGACCTCAGTGTCCAGGTAGAACGATGGAGGTGGAGATGCTCCTTCAGATATACTGGACCGAGGTCATTTGGGGGTTTAAAGCTTTAAAGCACCAACACTTTGAATTGTGCTCGGAAACGTACTGGGAGCCAATGTAGGTCTTTCAAGACCGGTGTTATGTGGTCTCGGCGGCCGCTCCCAGTCACCAGTCTAGCTGCCACATTCTGGATTAGTTGTAGTTTCCGGGTCACCTTCAAAGGTAGCCCCACGTAGAGCGCATTGCAATAGTCCAAGCGGGAGATAACCAGAGCATGCACTACTCTGGCAAGGCAGTCTGCGGGCAGATAGGGTCTCAGCCTGCGTACCAGATGGAGCTGGTAAACAGCTGCCCTGGACACAGAATTGGCCTGTGCCTCCATGGACAGCTGTGAGTCCAAAATGACTCCCAGGCTGCGCACCTGGTCCTTCAAGGGCACAGTTACCCCATTCAGGACCAGGGAGTCCTCCACACTCGCCCGCCTCCTGTCTATTACTTCCTTTGAACTGGACACTATACTTCTGTTGATACTTCTGTCGGTAGTGGCGCCCTCCCTGTGGAACGCCCTCCCACCAGATGTCAAAGAGAACAACAACTACCAGACTTTTAGAAGACATCTGTATGACATTTGTATGTTTATGCATGCAAATTTGGGGTGATTTTCAGAGGTGATGGTGGAAGACCTCTGGCTCTTGGTCCCCAGGTTTACTGTGAGTTAATGAGGTACCAACAATATTTTATGGGCCTAGTACACTGTATAGGTACCCCTGCCCATATGGGCCAGTCGTGTCCGACTCTAGGGTTGTGCGCCCATCTCACTTAAGAGGCCGGGGGCCAGCGCTGTCCGGAGACACTTCCGGGTCACGTGGCCAGCGTGACGAAGCTGCTCTGGCGAGCTAGCACCAGCGCAGCACACCGAAACACTGTTTACCTTCCCGCTAGAAAGCGGTACCTATTTATCTACTTGCACTTAAGGGTGCTTTCAAACTGCTAGGTAGGCAGGAGCTGGGATCGAACGACGGGAGCTCACCCCGCCGCGGGGATCCGAACCGCCAACCATGCGATCGGCAAGCCCTAGGCGCTGAGGTTTTACCCACAGAGCCACCCGCGTCCCACCCACGTCCGCCACAGTACACTGTATAGTACTCTGCAAAATAAGATGGAAAGTTGCTGTGGTCTCCCCAGCACTGCACTGTGGTCTCCCCAGCACTGCACTGTGCAATGGGTCCAATTACCCTGAAAGCAATGTTTAAAAGTTTTTTTTTAAGAGGAGCAGAAGATCCAGGGCCCTGAGCCACTGCCACCCTACCTCCGTTTTGCTCCTCTAATGCTGCTGCTTTAATATTTTCCAGATTCCCACTCTGAAGGAGCCTGAGAGGGTGGTGGCAATGTAAAGGGCCTTTGCAGTTGTGGCTCTCCACCTGTAAAATGCTCTCCCTAGCAAGGTCCACCTGGCATCTTCTCAGACATCATTTTGGCACCAACTAAAGACTTACCTGTGAATTGGAGGTTTTTTCTGGATTTATCAGTGTACCGATTTGTTAATGGCACAGTAATGTATTTATGTTTGTTCTTAACTGTGTCGTAAGTCACCCAAATACGTTTATGTAACAAGCACGTTAACAAGTATAATAAAAAATATTATTTATGTCATCATTTTATGGTAGTTTTGTATTAAAACTAGAAGCCACTTTACAGACTCCCTGTGCAGAAATTTACTAAAATAAATCAACAAATTCATGGCAAGGGTGCATTTGGGATACTGTTTACAGTTGTGATTATCCCATCTGCAAAATTAGAGCCTGTAGTTGGAAAAAGAAAAGGCTAATACAGATGATAACAGGGGGCAAAGGCTGCTGTGGTGCCTTCCCTAGGTGGAAAGGGTAAATGGGTATTTTTGCTTTAGAAATAAGAAAAGGGACAGGACTGAGATCTATCTGAAACAATTAAGCTTGGCTTGTAGAAAGTGGGTAGAAATATTCAGTTTCCTTTTTTCTGGGGTAGCTCAGTTAGTAGGACATGAAATTCTTAATCTCTGGGTTGTGGATTCAAGTCCTACATTGGGCAGAAGATTCCTGCATTGCAGGGGGTTGGACTAAATGACCCTCATGGTCCCTTCCAACTCTATAATTCTGTGATTTTTGTTTATTTATTTACATATATTTATTTATAACATAACAAAGTACAGTCGTACCTCAGGTTACATACGCTTCAGGTTACAGACTCCGCTAACCCGGAAATAGTACCTTGGGTTAAGAACTTTGCTTCAAGATGAGAACAGAAATCGTGCAGTGGTGGCACGGCAGCAGCGGGATGTCCCATTAGCTAAAGTGGTACCTCAGGTTAAGAACAGTTTCAGTTTAAGAACGGACCACCAGAACGAATTAAGTTCTTAACCTGAGGTACCACTGTATAACGACATAAAGTAAAAAGAGATCTACATCCAAACATATAGGAACAAATTTCCATACCAAAGTCAAACATAATAAATTAATATCACAATATTCCTCTCTGGAACTTGGGGCCACTCAAAAGCACAACCACAGAGTCAGGAAAGCAAAAGAATACTTCGTCCCAGAATGCATAATTAATTTTATGGCAGTTGCTGCCGCAGGATGGGGTAATAGCCAAAACCTTAGATGGCTTTAAAAGGGGATCTGGTAAATCTGTGGGTAGATTGGTTAATTAGTACAGTTAAATGGAACCTCTATGCTCATATGCAGTATACTTTTGAAGGTTAAGTGGTATGGGACAGACAGCAAGGATTGGCTATTACTTCCAGGGCCTGCTTGTGGGCTTCTCAGAAGCATGTGGCTGGCCAGTGCATCAAACAGCCTGCTAGAAACTGCATACCCTTGGCTCTGATACAGCAGAGCTCTTAGGAAATCAAACACACTACAGAGACATGTCTTTATTACTGGTTCATTGTATTTCATGGGTCAGCCCCAGTTCAAGCAGGATGGTGGGGTGAGCATTTCTTTTTTAGTAGATCACATACCAGTACATGCTGCCCAAACACCCCCAACTTACTGACGTGTTGACAGTGCCACAGTATGGCCCCTGATGAGGGAAAAGGACCAAATCCTTTATTGTCAGTCTCAAAAGACAGAAAAGTATCCTTGGGCTCAGTCACAACCATGAACCTAGGTGGCCAACATGATGTTCTCCAATCATTGGTGATCTACAACTCTCCCCTTGGAGGTCATCCATCAGGGTGACCAAGGCAGATTCAGTCCCAAACCCTGGTCTGAACCCAGATTGGAATGGGTCTGTATCAGTGGTTGCCATTTGGTGGTTAGCAGACCATGGGGGGGGGGTCCACGTAACCCACTCAAGAGGTCCGTGGCACCATTCTCATAATAAAAACTACCATAGAGATATCAAATTTTTCAAAAGAAATGAGTCCAAAAGAAACAGGGAGTCTGCAGCACTTAGCTAATTGGGAACCACTGGTCTAAACAATCAATTTCCTCCAGGAATGTCTGCAGCTGTGTCCCTTCTTAGGTACCTTCTCCCAAAGCGGGTGAATGTAACAGGGGAGTAATTACTGTTGAATGCTACCCTAATCTCTGAGCAGTGCAAGATTCCATGGGTTCCAGGCACTTGTTAAAAGTTGGCATTCCGTTCTGGAAGGAGGCACAGCAGAGACTGTGGTGTCCTTATGATATGTGATTTATTTACACATGCATACAACCTGAGTCTGCGTTGGAGGAGCACACAGCATTAACACTCCAAAGCATCCTTCTTATTCTTCCATAGCCGCAGCCTTGGATTCCAGCAGACATCAAACCTGGAGCTCTCTCTCTTCCCTCTTCCTCTCTCTGCCTTTCCAGCCTCACGCTTTGGCATCCAGCATCTAGCTCATTTCACTCAGCTCTTAACGCTGGCTTTTTGTCTTTGTCACTAACCAGGCAGTCCACCCATTTTCCTCTGGCACAGAGCCACTCCTTTGTTCCCTTAAGGACCTATACTTATCAGGCCATTGCCAGGCAGGCCTGGCTATTCCAGCAATTGAATCCTTGCTGGGTCCAGGAATTGGAAGAATCCTGCATTCAGCCTACTTCCTTTGGAAGTGCCAGGGGTCAGCAAGGTTTACCCCGCCTGGGCCGGTTCACTCCAGCAGAGATCCCTCCGTGGGCCGGATCGTGAGCACGCGTGACCACAATTTTCTGGCACCGCGGAAGCGAGTCCCCAGGCCATGCTGCGCTGGTGGACTCGCCAAGTGGGCGGCTCAGTTTGGGGGTGGCTCGTGGTCCGGTTAAACGACCCCCGTAGGCCGCTTGTGGCCCATGGGCCTTAGGTTGCCGACCCCTGGGTCACACTATCACCTCCTTCAAGGCAGCCAGCACCTCGCCCAGAAACACATTCATCTTGGCCTGGACTAGCTTTAGTCAGCCATGAGGGGCAAGGGCCAAGAGGACACAACTGGATGCATACTCGCAAGTACCTTCCCAACAACATCAGGCTGCAAAAACTGGAACCGATCACACAAAACGCTACTTGGCGGGACACTGGAAACCTCACTTGGGACTGCATCACATCTTCCAAGTTTCCCAATTGGCCAGACTAGGTAAATCTAAAATGAGCACGTGATATCTATATGGAAATCTATTTGGGATTATATTTTTTTGAACATGCAGACTTCCTTAAGTGACTCCTTCATGGCTGAAAGTTGCATTGCCACCGATATTTCACAATCTTTAGCAGCAACATTAACCATAAACATGCTTTAAATCAGTTTGAATACAAAGGTAACAGGGAATTATCAGTGGAAAATTATATTTCCCACTCCAGAGTGTATATACTTAGATCTCCTGCATAGGTTATTTTATTGGTTAAGCTTTAAAATTATTATTTTGGCCACTAGATGGGGACTCAAGACAGGTAATAGTCACACTCATCTAGAATATTAAGGTATTCGCAATTAGGAATCCTCAGCACTCTTGATGGCTGGGTCTTTTAGTTATTTATTCTCTCACACTCCCACAGCATGGAAAGTTAATGAGCAACAGAAAGGACATATTTTTGAGCCATATATAGGTCTGAAAGACAGTCTTTCCCTTAAAATAGAGATTCTAGACCATTCAGAGTCATTGCTGCAAATGTGGAAAGACGCTGAGGTATCAGGAAGAAAGGTAGAAGATCTTCTGACACCCAAGTTTTTATCTTAAACAGAGTATTTGAATTCTCTCTTTTGAAAGCAGGCACAGCTATATTCTAAATCAGCAGTCAATTTTCTCATGCTCAGAGTGCATAAAAGCTACCTCACCTCTAGATAACCATCAATCACCTCATTTGAATTCAGAACAAGGTTAGGGTGGGACTAATCAATTTTCATGCCCCTTCAGAAACAGGCCCACATTATTAAGGCTGAAATGGGTATCCCGTTGTTTAATGATAATACCTAGTAGACCTAGATGTGAAGCATTATCTATCCTGTGCATCCTCTTTCCCCCAGGATTTTGGGTTTATAAATGAGATACAACCTTACAATGCTTCTTGGGGATGAATAGACTGAGACTCTCACAAGAAAACAGACAAATCCCCAGAGGAACAGCTGTGCAGTGGCCAAAGCAGCACCCAAAAAATTGTGTCATGAGCTTCTATACACAACAATCTACTTCATCCATAATCCATCCATTCCCCCCCGCCCCACTATCTTTTATTCTTGGGCTACAAATCCTATACAACTTAGCTAGGACAGTAATTCCATTGAAAACTACAACTTATTTGCAAGTACAGGACTACAGGACTGCATTATTGCCTTGCAAATATTGCCATGGTATATTGTCCACTATAACCTCAACTCAGGAATTTATGTCTACAACTGTCTCTAGCTAGATCATTCAACCTCCCTTCCCACATATATAGGTAAAGGTAAAGGGACCCCTGACCATTAGGTCTAGTCATGACTGACTCTGGGGTTGCGGCGCTCATCTCGCTTTATTGGCCGAGGGAGCCGGCATACAGCTTCTGGGTCATGTGGCCAGCATGACTAAGCCACTTCTGGCGAACCAGAGCAGTGCACAGAAATGCTGTTTACCTTCCCGCTGGAGCGGTACCTATTTATCTACTTGTACTTTGACGTGCTTTCAAACTGCTAGGTTGGCAGGAGCAGGGACTGAGAAACGGGAGCTCACCCCGTTGCGGGGATTCGAACTGCCGACTTTCTGACCGGCAAGTCCTAGGCTCTGTGGTTTAACCCACAGCGCCACCCGTGACCCTTCTCCCACATATATACCACCTCCCTAAAATCTCTAATTCCTATTTGCCTGGGAAGTATTAGAAATACCAGAGCCCTATCCTTTATTTCATCTGGTCAATGCCTAATTAGCCAACACTCACAAAGGCAAGGTAAACTAGTTAACTCCTTCCATGGAAGCTGCTGTCCAGCAAAAACACAGAAAACAGGAAGACCATTGGATAAAAGGGCTGCTAGGACCACAGAATAGGAGGTTGGCCATTTGCTTGCCACCCTCAGCTGTTCAGTCAAAAGAGCAGCATGAGGCAGCATGAGGCAAGACACCACAGTTGCAGGGTAGCCTACAGGTAGATGAAACCAGCCCCCCATTTATTCTTGGCAGCCTATGCACATTTCCAGTAAATGACTTATGTAAGCTTGGCCAAAGCAAACACAAGGACCTCAGGAATTTTACATTTTGTGTTGCTTCCAAGTGTGCAAATAGGAATTTGCTGCTGGCTTTAATTGCAAACTTACTTACAGACCCTTTGGAACACTCCTGCGCTCAACTCCTAGCACAAGCAGGAGATGGATTCTTCCGTACCAAGTCTCAGTAAAACAATTCAGTGCTTATTCAATTATCCCAAAGCAGAAAATGCTGTCTGACTCACAGGTGATTGCAAGACAGTTCTCAAAAAGGTTCCCACAGCCATTTTAATGGATGGCAGAGGACCAGTAATCCACACTAATTGGATCATGGTTCAGTCCCCTAGCTCAAATTAACTGTCCTTTCAGGAAAAAGAACTTCAGGCTGCTTTAACAGTAATGGAGCTAGATAGAAAATCCACCTTGCTACTAATTGCCACCTAGCAGTTAAATTTGCAAAAGCTGATGGGGTAGAGAGAACTAGAGTAGTGAAGTGGGAAAGGGACAGGAAATCATAAGTAAAAGCTTGACTTTTTAGTGAGAAGGGGGCAAGAGCTATTCCATATCTACACAGTTTGGGAAGGATTGAAATCACATAGTGCTCCGAATTATCAAACCAGTGAAAATGATAGGTTGAAAACTCAACTAGATATGACTGTGGCAGGTGTGTTATGCTTGATATGGCATTCTCCTTAATCATGTACAGAACATGGGACTATTTGAAAAGCAAAAGAAGCATGTGCATGAGAGGAGCTGGAAATCCTCTTTCCCCACTAGACCGTGGCTTACCCTGTCTGTAGCCAATCCTTCTTCTCCACCGCTACCCCTCCCAAAAAGTGCTTTCATGCAGCCAAGATCACTTCCAATGTCAGAGAAAAGCAGTCACATAGAGAAGCCACAATAGGCTGTGTGATTGGTGTAGGAGCATTCTGCAGTCCTTACCCACGTATGCCTTTCGGGGTTAAAATCAGACACATTCTTTAGGCAAAACTGGGGGGGGGGGGTTATTTGGTTAAATACATTAAACTGCTACCATCACATCTAGTCTGACCCCTGGTAAGGCCTGTTTTTTTCACTGTGGGTTATGGTGATTTTAAGTATACATAACTACAGAATTCAGACATCAGTCTGAATTCGTCAGAATCTCAGGATGAGCACATGAATATAATATTTACTAAATGTTACATGTTACAAGGAAAGTTGAAAAACACAGCTTCCATCATAGCACCATCATATAAAAACCTATGGTATGTGCACACATTTAGTAATGTGTGTGCAGTTCTGGGAACCTCAATACAAAGCCCTACAGCTGTCGAAAGAAAAAACCTGAATAAAATGATCACGGGGAGCCCACCTACCTTACAAAGAAAGTGTAAATCATTTGAGGATTTTAGCTTTGTGTGGGTGGGAAGTGCTGAGGTGGGATAAGATTGGCTTGTAAGTTTATGAGAAGTACTGGGTAAGGAATTTTGAAAGGTTGCCCACTCTAAAAAAACAAGAGTTCACAGCTCTTCATTGGAAAGGATATATAGCTGGTTTTAAGATAAATAAAAGTAATCAAAAGAATGCATATGAAACCTACTGCCAGGGGATACCGTGATGGCCAACAACATAAATGGCTTTCTAAAGAGAAATACAAATGTTAGCCAAAGCAGCAACTCTCATGACTAATAACAATACAGGATGCAAAAGATTAAACATGATGGATTTGATCACCATGCCCTGCTTTTATGTTTCCCAAAGGGCTCCCACTCTGTCTAGGGGGCACAATACCCCTTTGTTTTGCCCAGGATGCGTTATACTCAAAAGAGGCTGATGACTTCCATGGGTTGAGCCATTAGGTCCAATTTGATTTTAATTAGCCCCTTATCATTTTAATACTGCTCCTGAATTCCCAGAGAGCCACTTGTCGAGCAACATCCCTGCCAAGGAAACAGCCATTGGCAATCCATCCAAGGCCAGCTCAAGTCCACCTCTATTCCTTCTGTACACACACTCACATGGATACACGTCTCCATACTGGTTGATATAAGATGATCCAATAGAGGAAAGGGGGGAAAGGAAGTTGCCTGTAAGCTTCTTTTGCCTTTAAGGAAAAGCAAAGCACAGAAGCTCTCACATTTCTTTAAAGAGTGCCAGCAGTTATCCATCGGGACCAGACGCTGTCCCAAGTGTTAATGTTGGCGAGGTTCAAGGATGCTGTTATTGCTGATGGAATCTCAGGCACTGCCAGGTTTCATCTCTATTGACTGCTTGCCTACATTAGCCACATCCCATCAGGACGCAATGGCCCTTTAAATACAATTAGTGCAGCAGCTGCTAATGGAAGGTACTACAGTTAAGCCCCTTGGCCCAAAGCATAAGATGCAGCTCCTGTACAAAACTCTACATAAAGATCACTGGCGCAGGTTGCGCAAATATACGTAGGTCTTTCCCTGCTGCTGCAGAAGAAATGGTTTGATTTGCTTTGACATACACCTCCGTGCTAGAAGATGCTTTTCATTTGTCCGGGCTGTTGCAGGGTGGGGTGTCACACAAGAACAAGTCTCGTCCAAATTCACTTGATTTTTATTAAATCAGTTAGCCACGATAAACAAAAATGCAAAGAGAACTTTAAAAAAGAAAAACCAAAAGACATCAACTGAATCTGACCAGGGAAGCAACACAGTGCCCCCATCTTCCAGCTGTATGCCACATACCACTGAGCCCGCCATCTAACAGGACACAATGCATCTATAGCAACATGAAGGTAGAAAAGGGGCAGGGGTGATGGGCTTTCTCTGCCCTCTTTTTAGCACAATCCATTCTCTCTGGATGGGACAACTGGCCCTGACTACAACCTGCAATACTGGGAGGGGGAACAACTGAAGCATTGTAGTGGTGCCAGCTCTCCATCCATCCTGCCTGGAACAATGTCCTCTTGGCCTCACCTCCACAAATAGAACCACCACAACACCTGCAAAAAGGGTGGGGAATCGGGGTGTTTGTGTGGGTGTTTCTTGCTAATCTGAACCAGATGCAGATTCTGCTGAGCTGGGTGGGGTGCTGGCGATCTCCTCCTCATCAGAATCCTAGAAAAGAAAGAGGCACAGGTATTGTTAAGAGCAAGGGAAAGATTCAAGATTAGCTGCATGCCTTAGAGTCTAAGCCAACAGAAACAGCGCCGGAAAGGGGAGCTGCTGGGTACCACTGGGACCAGATCAATTAAGCTTCAGCTGAACAGCCAACTGCAGTAAAAGCATACAATAAATGGAGCAAACAGGATGTTTAAGCTGCATGAAGATGGGGAAATCTAGAAAAGCCTGTGCTTTTATTTACTACGCTAGAAACACAAGAGTGTGTACAATGTAACAGGAATGAATATGGTTCAGCAAATGGCAGTAAAAGGACAGGAAAACATGGAGAAACCAGGGAAAAATAGAAATCATATGATATATTATTAAAGCCAATATTGTTCTCCAGCTTGAGCACTTATACATAACTGGCTCGGTATTCTTAAAAATAGCAAATTTCTAGTCTTCATGGTTGCAGAGCATAGTAAAGCAAACGCTTAGAAACCAAGGGGGCTTTAAGCAGGTCTTTGCAGTGGTGTGCCTTTTACCAACACCAGACGTCCGTGTTCTTCCCATGGCTCTCCACCTATCTTCCCTGCCTCAATATCTTTCCTGTTGTCCTTTCCTCCTGACACTGTCCTATAAGACTACACACCGTGAAAAATGTTCTTAGCTCTGAAATACAAATTCCATAAATACTTATTCAGCAAATTAAAACACATGAAGCAATGCAATGTCTCAAGTGTGGAGACTAATGAAAGTAGGTAGATTATGGATTGCCATGTTCACGGTTAGAGGCACTCTACCATTTCTAGTGGCCACAAAAGGACCATCCTGTAACTTGTGGTGAAAACATCATGGGGGGGGGGTAATTGGTTGCTCTTCTGTAGCAAGAACTGGCAACAGGATTCTGACCTGAATGGAGCATGTTTTCCTTCCCCTCCTCCCTAGCTCACTGGCAGTGGCACTGCATTGCCACCACAGAGTGCATTGCCACTCACCTCCTTCTTGTCCTCGCCTGAGGAGCTATCATCACTGGAGACAAACTCCTTGCTCTTGAAACTCTCTCCAAGTTGTTTGGAAGGGCTCTTGCTCACAGACGATTTTGCAGATGCAGGTGCCTTCTTCTCTGGCTTGCCTTTCCCTGGCTTCTCTGGCTTTTTCTTCTTCTTGGATTTTTCCCTGTTCGTGTGAAGAAAGAGATAGGGTGCTGTAATGGCAGAATTGGCAGAATCCCTTTGGGGCAACAGAAGCACTATGGAGAAATGAGGAAGGGAGTCTGTTTTCTTGTTTGTGGGGGAGGGACACAGCTACTCACTTCTTGGAGCTGTCTGACTTCCCTCCTTCAGTGTAGTCCTTCATTGCCTTCTCGTAGTCCCTCTTGGCATCTTCAGCTTTGCGATCCCATTCCTTCATCCAAAAAGAGAACGTTTTACTCACTACTCACGCAACCCACAAAAAGAACAACTCATGCACCATTTCTGCTAACACCAGGAGCATGTGTATCCCATGCAATAGAAACTGAAATCCAAAAACTCAAGGAATGCAGAGTCCTGAGGTTTTATTTTAAGCCCATTGTTCTTTTCCTTATGCCTGTGGGTCAAGGCTGAAATGGATTCAACTGAGGTTCAAAAACCCAGAGCTGGATTTAGTGACCAAGTGGAAATGCATAATCATCAGGATAAAACAGGATTTAACTGTCTCGGGACATTATGGAATTCCTGCTGGATCAGACCAAGAGTCAATTTGGTTTAGCAACCATTTCTCACAGCAGGAATTCCCTAATGTCCCAGGGTTTGAGGCAGGAATCCTTTCCAATCCTAGCCTGACACAACAGGGATTGAACCTCTGACCTTCTACGTGGAAAACATGTGGTCCACCACTGAACTACCACCCTTCCAAGACACTTCAGAGAAACCTCCAGAAAGCAACAGCCCTCTCCCACTGTCTGCCCCCCCCCCAGCAACTGGCATTCAGATGAACAAATCATAAACAACTCCCAAAAGTTACTGGCACACTTCCACATCCATAAAATGTTATCATTATCAACTCATCACCCACCTCTTTCTTCTCTTTGGACATTCCTTTCCAGAGTTCTCCGGCCTTCTTGGACACATCAGTGACACTCATGCCAGGACTATCTGCCCTGATCTTGTCACGGTTAGCATTGAGCCAGAGCATGTAAGCAGACAAAGGTCTCTTTGGGGCATTGGGGTCTTTCCCTTTCTTACCCTGTGGGAAAAGGGAGGGTGAGAAGAGAGAAAAATCACAACACTTCACCTCCAGGTAAAGGGAAGCCCTGCCTATTCCACAGATTCCGGAAAAATCCCTTCCAGTCTACCAAAGCCACCTGCATAAAGACCTCTAACTTGACTTTTGACTGTAGCCAATTGCCCTTCCAGGAATCTGCAGCTCTGCAAATTGCGACACACAGTTTTTGCTCCAAATCCTCTTCTACTGCCCCCTTTCCCCCTTATATTCCCAAGACTGGTTTTCATATTCACTGCACCACTAATAAGCATGGACCAACTTGGCCCCCAGTGCCATCCCTCAATTTCAAAGCCCATCCTGCCACAGCTCTCCCCTATGTGAGCAGATTCACAGGGGAAATAAATGCCTGTTAACCTCTCTATGTAAGGAAAGACTTCGGCAGTGAACTCTCCTTAGGTACCCTCAATAGCTTTACTTAAGTCGATTAATGTTTGAATGTGTTCAAGAGTTTTAAAACAGTTCTTGTTCCGGTCTCAGCTAACACAGGCGCAAGTTAACACTGCTGGTCCCGATTCAGTTCAAAATATGGTCCCTTGTCAATATATCAACTGCTGATTTGTCTGCTTGCTAGGTGTTTGGGCACCACTGAGATCGAGGAGCAGGTTCCCCTCTGTTTGGATGCCCTTTTGAATCAAGATGACAGAGTGCACCTTTCAAAACTGCACTGATTTGTTTGGTTTCTTAGGAACTCCCAAGCAATGCCCAGTGCAAGGCTGCTGATTTGTAACTGTGCACTTGTTTGCTTTCTCACAGGCACTTCCAGCTCTGACAGGAA
The DNA here is from genome assembly GCF_964188305.1 of Podarcis bocagei. Taxonomy (NCBI): domain Eukaryota; kingdom Metazoa; phylum Chordata; class Lepidosauria; order Squamata; family Lacertidae; genus Podarcis; species Podarcis bocagei. The sequence goes on along the minus strand of NC_138125.1, from coordinate 85,368,116 downwards.
GCACTCAAAGAAAGCCAGGAAGAGAGCGGCCTTGAATTCAACAATCTCCACATCCTGGTTGCTCTCACCTCAGATGGCTTCTTGCGAGGCTTGCGTTCTTTGACAATTTTGGCTTTTTTGGCAGGTTTCTTCTTCTCGTCACTGTCTCCTTCGTTGCTAGACGAGCTGGCTGAGGCATTACTGTCAAACCTGTCACAAGGAAAAGACACCCAAAGAAAGAGGTGGGTTCACAGCTTCCTAAACCCACAAACAAATCCCAGTCACTTTTAAAATGAGAGCACACACTCAAGCTTGAGCAACAATATCCTCATCCTAAGTTTTTTTGTGCTTAACTCTCATGTGTCAGTTACACTACATCAGTGCAGTGTAGTGGTTAGAGTGCAGGACTAGAAATAGGGTAACTAGGGTTCAAATCCCCACTCAGCCTAGCCTACCTAACAGGGTTGCTGTGGGGATTAAATAAGGAGGGGGAGAACCATATTAAACAGCATCTCCAGCTCCTTACAGAAAAACTGGGAAATAAATGCAGCAAATAAATTAATAAGTCCCAAGAATGACTTGGATGCTGCAGGATCATTAAAATCAGTAACAAATATCATAAACAGATAGGTCTATATAGCCCGATTAGAATAAACAACTTATAAAATTTAGAAACACTGGAAGCCCTACCACGACTGCTAAAAATTGTTAGATATACAGTATAGGATTTCAATAAGCCGCTGCATAGACTTGTCAGAAACTATTCCAGCAAGAGCGCACAAAGCAGCAGGTATCAATTGACTGTTAACCATTACATGCAAACATCAAAAGCAATTGCCTTTTATACCCTTCATCTGTCTAACCTGCCCCAATGTTCATACTTCAAAGACCAACCAGACAAGCCTTTTAAGTAAGCTGACGTTCTTAAAGCATTTGAAATAGAATGGGTCCATTGTCATGACTGCCCACCCTGCAAGATGCTCTCCAACAGCTTAAGTGAAAGCACACCCAGATTACTAGCTCCCAACGTTTTCTTGAATATTCAACCCTGTCTACAATTTTAGACTGATGAAAGGACAGCATATTTCACAGACGAAGATAAAAAGCACAAGACTGTCAAAGTGAGGACAGGAAAATTGGCTTTCAGATGGAAAAATCAAAACTAGAGACTGAATTGTTAGAACCCAATACTAAGAATTTATCCAGAATGTATAACTTGTTGCTGAAATGGAATACACAGGATGAAACAGTCAAATCGGCTATGATTAAGTGGGCACAGGATGTTGGTCATAACATTATGTCAGCTGACTGGGAATGGTTATGGAACACCGGTATTAAATTCACGGCATGTAATGCCTTAAAGGAAAACATTATGAAAATGGTCTATAGGTGGTACATGACCCCAGTCAAGCTGGCAAAAATTTATCATTTGCCCGACAACAAATGTTGGAAATGTAAAGAGACTGAAGGTACCTTCTACCACCTTTGGTGGACGTGCCCGAAGATTAAGGCTTTCTGGGAAATGATCTATAATGAAATGAAAAAGGTACTTAAATGTACTTTTCCTAAAAAACCAGAGGCCTTTCTCTTGGGCATTGTCGGCCAATTGGTGTCAAAGAGGGATAGAGCTTTTTTCATGTACGCTACAACAGCAGCAAGAATACTCATCGCAAAGTATTGGAAGACACAAGATCTACCCACTCTGGAAGAATGGCAGATGAAAGTGATGGACTATATGACACTGGCTGAGATGACTGGCAGAATCCGTGACCAAGGAAAAGAGACGGCGGAAGAAGAATGGAGAAAATTTAAAAGTTATCTTAAGGACTATTATAAACTTAATGAATGTTAGAGTGTTGTGGTTTTCAGGAACAAAGGGATACAGTGATATAAGGTCAGAATATAGAGATGACTAAGATGACAGAGGTTGGAAAGTAACAAATGGGAGTTGCTATAAAATTATGGACATTGGGATGCAGAAAGGGGGGGGGGTATGGGGAAGTCCCAGAAAAGAGGTTTATGAAAATATGATATGAAATTATATGTGTATGTTTGTCTTTTTAAGTGTTTGTTTGTTCTATAAAATTTTGTAAAACCAATAAAAATTTTATTAAAAAAAAAAAGACTGTCAAAGTGAGTCGCAAAGTGTTGCCTTAAATTTAGGACTCAGATTTCCCCACTCATTTTGATAACCAGTGGTTGCACCCAGTAATGCTGCTATACGAGAGGAACAGGCCTCCACTAATGCAGTGGGACTTCCCCTCCTCCTTGCAGCTCTGACTGTACACCGTTACAATCGCTCAAGAGGCTTTGGAGACCATCCTGAGGAGATCTGGGTGGGCTGACAGTAGACAGAGAAAAGAAAGCACGCCACCCCTGCAAAAGTGGAAACCTGCTCATGTGGCATGAACTACAACCCCAATTTCCTACTCCCCAAATGGATCCTCACAACATTATAACAAACTGTTCTTCTTCCCATTTCACCCTACTATTGTCATCACTCCAATACAGATGATCCAACTTTCTTCTGTTGGAAGTCTCCTAATCATGTGTTTTGCCTGCTTCCATACGGTCATATTGAAGACCCGCAGTTCGATGTTATTGCATCCTTCAGTGTTACACTGGTCCCTTCCAAGCACACAGCTTCCTCCAGTAATTATTAAAATATTAATATCATGCCTTTTGATTCCTAACAGAGCCCTCAATGCAGCATTCAACAACACTATCTCCAGCAGGCTGAAGCATTTTACTTACTCTTCTGCCACATCCTCTTCCTCCTCCATAGGATTGAATGATTCATCTGGAAAAAGAAAATCTCTGTTTTTAAACCACACTGATGAGAACGAAATGTAAGGCATGAAAAAGCAAGCAGGAATGGATTTGGCCACAAACCAAAGACAGAATAGGCCAATCTCTGTATCTCCAGGCTGCAGAAAAGCTATTTATTCATTTACTTATTTCATATTTAAGTAGCTAACAAAAGAAATGCATAAAATAAGCCTTTTTGCAGACATTGTATCAATTATGCTATTGAATCCAAAAGTTGCAATGCTCATATTACTGAAACGAAAAAACTAAGCAATTATGCTAAAGTGTCTGGATTCAAAATCAGCAAATCCAAATCAGAAATAACATAAATGGACATTTCTCCATCTGACCAATCAATCATTCAAAAACAGATAGGTTTTTAAATCTGCTATAAGGAAGTAAAATATTTGGGAGCCCAGGTAACAAAAAAACCTGTCAGCTCTAAAGAAAGCAAACTTTACACCATTACTTTTACAAGTACGATGGGATCTTAGATCTTGGGAAAACTTACATTTAGCATGGTCAGGACGCATAACCATCTTTACAGCAGCTATCCTTCTGAAATTTTTGTTTCTCTTTCAAGTGCTGATAATTATGATTACACCCAAACAATTTAAAGTTTGGCAGTGCTCAATGAACAAGTTCATACACGAAGAGGGAAAGTGCAACTAGGCTCCAGAACTATGTATGGAAATGTTTAAAGCAGCAGATTTGGAATCCCACACCTCCAAACTTCTAACAAAGCCTTTCAACTAAAACATCTGATGTCACTGATGAACAGTCAAAAGAGCAAACCATGGGCAGATATAGAAATAAGCTTGACATACAACAAAACAAGTGAAATGTCTCCTGCACTAGCAGTATTTGGCTTATGATCCCACCCGCTCAAAATTACCCTAATGTTGATCTCTTAGCCTTTCTATTGACAGCTGCCTGTATGGAGATAGTCAGATACTGGAAAATTGGTGTTGGGCTTAACAAGTATAGTCCATAGCATTGGCTTAGATATTGGCATGTCAAGTCGAAGCGGCAAAGGGCAGACACTATCCACATTCCTTTTATAATGTATGGCAAATGCTTCTTGAAAACATAAATTGTTGAGACCATGGCAGAAATCTATCAAACATTCATGGGGAAATGTGGCATGATCTTTTAGCGTAATCAAACACAACTTTATTATATAACATGACAAAAGTTTGAAATACGATCAGTACAAGTTATTTGTTGTTTACTGTTGTAACAACAGTTTTCTCAAAATGTATCTTCTGTGCCATGAAAAATAAATATAAACATATTTTTTTTAAAGTTGTATACTGTTCAATTATTAAAAAAACCAAACCCCAAAGAAATTTTCAAAAAATGGCTTACCCGTCTCCTCCCCAGAGTCTTCACTGCTGTCATTTGCATGCTCCTCACGAATTTTGCCCTCCTCCTTCATACGCTCCAAGTAAGCATCATGTGAGTCCTCATCCGAACCAGCATAATCATCATAGGGCACACTCTTCATGCCCTAGAAACATAAACAAAGCATTCCATGGAAGCTTCCCAACTCCAGTGTTTGAGCAGACACTCTCTCTCAACACTTTCCACACCCAAAACATGCAGAGATTCTAAAACCACAACTCCCAGCATGCTTTTGAGCACACATACTGTATGGAAAAGGCTTCTGTTTTAAACACACACACACACACACACACACACACACACACAGAGCAGATTCCTCAAGAACTGAATGCATGCTGTCTCCTGGGTCTGCTAGAACACACCTTCTCTCCTTAGAGGAAGGGAAGAACCATGCTAGTAAGGTGGATTAGGTGGAAGCCACTTCTTGAGCAGAGCAGGCTGCTGCCCCTTGCCTGTGGTTCATGCAAGCTTATACTATGGTGATTAGGAATGTTCACCACAGCCATGCAGAGGAGACCTGAACCAAGAGGAGGAGGAAGAGGAGGGGACAATCGCACAGACCTTTTTCTTCTACAAGGAGAGAACAGAAATTGAGAAAGGAGAAAGCTCCGGAGAGACAGAGAACCCCCACCCTTCCCCAGTAGATCAGGATCAGGACCAGACAGTAGTTGCCTTTCCCTGTCCTCTCTCTTGCCCACCCTCTTGTAACAGGTACCTCCTTCAGTCCTCTGTTCTTGATGTTCAACTTCTTGGTATTCACAAAGTCAAATAGTTTGCCATATTCTTCTCTGCAAGGAAGAGAAGCCATAGATACAATCATCTCGCACAAGACTAATACTCACTTGCCTGTGACAAAACTTCACAGAACAGCAGTGAATCAGTTGCTGCCAGGGAAAATAGATCCTATATTGTGAGGGCACAGAGGGGAACTGGAGAACGGAATATTGTGTTTTTAGGACCTACCTTAGTTTTATGGTTTTAAATTGTTTTGAATATTGTTTTTAACGCTGTAACCTGCCCTGGGACCTTAAGAGTGAAAGGCAGGTAACAAATTAATAAATAAAAATATATGCATGATGCAGCTATTAAAATGAAAACATCTGAAAATTATAGGTCACACATATGCAAGCAGCATAAAGAACTGTCTTTCAGAATGGGAAGGGCTCAAGGGCAGTGGCAATTCTGCCCCTTTGCACCACAATGGAAAATATTATACAGCTATAGAGGTGGCTGAGATCAAAAGCTGGTGAGCACACTTGTGTCTCTATGGGTCTGCTACAGTCCATTCACTCACCTCTCTATGCTGCTGAAAGTGTATTGCATTCCCTGCTTGGTTTCTATTTCGAAGTCGAAGGAGCGTGTGGTTGTGGTCCCACGGGCAAAGTTCACAAAAGAAATCTCATCAAAGCGAACATGAACAGGTGGCTTGTGCACGTAGATGAAGCCACGCTCTAAAGGGTACAGGAGGCCCGAACTAGCCTTATAGGAACAAGTGATGCACTGTGCCCCGGAATGCCTGTAATAGGGAAATAAGAGCCATGCTCAATTTTGGCCATACCTTTCTCATTCATACCCCGGTCAAATCAATGACAGCCAATGAATGGTTCACAATTCCTCTAACCCAGCATGGAGGCATTTCTCACCCCTGGAAGTTGCCAGGCACGGTGATCTTCCGGTTGACAAGAGCTTTCATGACACGACTGACCATCTCATACAGGGAGCCAGACATATTCTTGGTGAGCCGACCCTCAAAGCGCTTCTCTACCTCATCCCTGTTAGAGAGAGAGACAGAATAGAAGTTAAGAAAGTGCCAGACTCAAGGGGCTGTTGAAAGATGTTTTAAATACTAAGTGTGCATGCTTATGTATGTACAGTTGACTCACAACTTATGCACATTTAACTTGAGGGATCACAGCTTTATGCTGAAAAAGCACAGTCAGCAATTCCACCTGCCATTGCATTCACTCTGGGAGAGCATTCTGAGATCCAGGGACAGTCTGCAGTAAATGCCGCACTGTGCCTTTTATAGTTTCTACCTTCCCTGGACATAGCTCCCACATAAGCAGAGAGTCGCCTGTGTGTGGGTGTGCACAGGCATATATGTACACATGGGGGTCGGGGTTGAGAAAGGTAATAATAGGGAGCAGGTGGAGACTAGAACTAGCAGTCTTAAAGTTAGAATGTTGCACTGGAAACTCCGAGGTCTCCTTGTGCAAGCCAGTCTCGTTCTCGTTCTCTCCCTCTCCATACAAACACACAGAACAAGTTTGACAGAAATGGAAATGCAAGAGACTCCAAAGATTACTACAACACCAATTAATTGCAGCAGTCTGTGCAACTGGGACAAAAAAACACTTGGGCATGACAGGTAGAGTCAAGCTTAGAAAGCATCTAGGGGAAGCAAACACAGATAGACTGTAAGGAATACAATATTGTGAATGGTACGCACTCATTCATGTTGAGGGTCAAGGAGATGTCCTCATCCTTTGAGAAGAGTAGGATAAGAAAGTGGTAACGTGTTTGGCCTTGCTTTATAGGAGGATCTAAGCTGATCTGGAAGGAAGCAGAGATCATCTTCACCTTCAGCAGGAGCCCTGATCCGAAAGCACCATTCCCATACAGCCTAACCCCCACACACCACGCTGATACCACATGCATCTCTCTTTCATAGAGACAACCTACCCATTACAAAGCCCTTTCCCCTTGATTTAAGACAGCAACAGAAATCCGAATTTAATCCTAGACAGCAGCAGTCTCTACAGACTCAACTAGGAGAATAAAAATTTGCACTTCTTTTCAGGAATCTTCAGGTTCAGACTGCTGCATAAAACTGAGTATATTTCTCACACACACCCTTTCAGAAATGTTAAGAGACATTATAGTCTTTTTTATTATAAAAAAAACAACCATGCAGAATGTCACTATGTAGCCTTCTCCAAAATAGCATGGTCTAGCTTTAGATATGACCACTCCCCTAGAACTGCAGATGCTCACAGGTAAGCAGACAAGGGCCAAACCTCCCCAGGCTGTATATGCAGTTGCTCTGCTTGCAATAACATGTCAGACATTGGCAATGCCATGTCAGACTGGACATGCAAGCTCTGACTTCCTTCTGCCTTAAAGGCCAATGGCCTTCTCTTTTTTGTACTTTTATTTGTTTATTAAAGATTTTGTTGATTTACAAAAGTGTGTGCACTGTCTCTCTATCGTATTTTTTTCCCATGTAACATTTTTACAAATCAGTTTCATTTGTTGAGACATTAAGGCCAATGGCCTTCTAAGCAACAAATAACTTGGCCGGATGTGCAGTCTGGCATAGCAGGTGCCACAAGAACACCTTGCTGCTTTCTAAGAAAAAATTATGTGCTTTAACTCCATCTGATAGGAAGAGATTATTATGTGCAAGTTAGCTATGCAACGCTGAGGGATTAGCTCTTGCATCTCTATCCACACCTGCTGCAGTTAGAAGGAACGAGAGAGCCCTAAGGCCCGACACCTTAACACAGTGCTGAAACAACAGGCCAGCTCCCCTTATGCCCGGAACGCTTGCAGAGAGGGAACCAAGGCAGAGCAGAAGAATAGGAAGGATACATAACAATCCCTGAAATTTTATCTGAGACACTGACTGTGTACTGAGTAGAAAGACACCTGGATTCTTCTCCCCAGAGTGCAACATAAGACTGATAATTTGCTTTGTTTCTGGTTTTTTAATTAGTAACAAGAACTTATTTATTTTTATTTCATAAAAGGTATACATCATTTGATTGCAAAATACCTCCAAGTGATTTACAAAAAGATAAAACAAGAAAATCAAGAAAAAAAATCACAACCATATTTTTTAAAAACTTAAAATACTAACTTTCAAAGCACCAGGATAGGTTTGTGTAAGCAAGAATGTTTTTAGCAGGCGCCCAAAAAAGAAGGTGCCTGTTTGATCTTAATAGGCATGAAGTTCAGAAGCGCAGGTGCTGCCACACTAAACAATCAAGTTCTTACAAATCTGGAACAGGTATTATGTGGTCCCCACAGTAGTGCCAATTCCACCGATCAAAGCAGTTGAGTGGGTGCATGTGGGAGTAAAGAAATCTCTTACGTTAACTGGTCCCAAGTTTTCAAGGAATGAAAGGCCCTGGCCTCTCTCGTAAAGCACAAAGGGGAGAAGGAAGAAAACCTATGAATGGAGCCTACTGCATGAAGTAACCATCATTCTTACTCCTGACAGGCAACCCCTTCCCCCCAATTCCACTGCTGCTCACCACGAAGAACATCTGGCGTTGGTCTTTATGGGGCAGCAGAAAAAGCCGCAGAACGGTGGTGTAGGGGATCTTGTAGTCAAATGTCTTGCCATGGAGGTGCAGGAAGGTAGGGTAGATGCGGATGTCATATCGACCACGAGGTGTCAAGCACTGCAGCTCTCGGAAGATGCAGATGGCATCTCCGGTGGCCTGGATGACGTCTGCCTTGGATAATACATTCTGGGCAAATGCCTGCAGTAAAGAGTGGAATGAAGTTTTTATCAACTAATGCTCTCTCTCCCACCCCAAAATCATCTCTACTCAGTTCTCACTCACCTCCACGGGATCCACGCCATCCTCCTGAGTGGGTGGCACGTAGAAGCGCACCTCCATAAGCGACACTTCAGTGTCGTCATTCTGGTGGAACTCCAACGTCACTTCATTCTTGCCAGTTGTACACTGGGAGACATTACTGAGTGGGATCTCAAAAACTGGCTGCTCACCAATGTCAAAAGAGAGAAGCTGCCCTGCAAAAGACCAACAAGGTATCTTCCAAGAGAAAATAATAATACATTCTCAGTCACTCTCCAACCCAAAGTAAAACAAAAACAACCTTCTCCATTCTTTTCTCTTAGCTCTGTCTTCGAGACACAGTGCCAATTTCCCTTGGGGTCAGGGTACCACCCACCACACCCAAACATACCTCCAAACTTCACTGTCCCCCAGTTCCACCCCTTCACACACAAGTCTTTTTCAGCAAGGTCTAAGTGAAAGTGTGTCTTGAAGAAATCTGAGAGTTTGTCAAATTCCTATGGAAGGAAAATGCATAATCAGGGAACAGTCAGTTAATGCACTAGTAAGGCAGCGGTATAGAGTAGCCATTTGCTGTGAATAACTTTCTGCACCTTGGAAATTAAAATAAGCTACATTCAGAGGCCAGAGCAAAATTATGTCAATACTAACAAGTATTTTTTATATAAGCTAAGAGTTAAGAATTGCATGCTACAAGAGATGCATGAAACTAGAAATCCCATTGTAGAACCGACATCTCCTTTATAACAGCCTGCAACTAAGGCAACACACAACCATAAGGCTAGAGGGAAAAGGCACTTTTGCAAGACCAAACTGGATATGCAAACTGGTGGAATTTCAGGCAAAAATAAACACCCAATGGCAGATGCTGCACAATATCAACCTGTCTTGATCCATAATACAAAAAACCGCTCACCCCACCAAGTCCTGAAGACCTGCTGAGGGCTGTACTGTATCATGCTCAGAAGCAAACTCATTCCAAAAAGAACCTTACCGTCTCTCTGAACCCATCATATTTGTAGACGTGACCGTTCTTTGTCAGGAGTTTGAGACCATGTCCCAGTGCCACTCGTCGCCAGATGCCCTCTGCCAACTCTGATGCCTGAATATTGTCCACTTTTCCTGTTTTACTGTTCTTGAAAATCACACCTTGACGGTTCAGTCGCAGGCGGCCATCATTCTGACCCACAAGAGACAGAAGGTTAGCAGGTGCTTTAGCTCCGTGGCCTCTCAAAAGCTTGATAGGCTCTTCTCCTAAAACAACTCCATTTATTCCTCAAACTGCCACCAAATCCCCTTTTAAAATACTATTTAGAACAAGTTGGACAAGACATATGATGTGGTGTTTATGGCAACTATCCAACAACTACAATAATTCCTTCCACTATAATTGTTTTCTCCCCAAACATTTGGAATGGGACTCAAACCACTCAGTAAAGCAGCAGTGGGGAACCTCCAACCCACAGACCTAATTAGGTTACCAGTAAAGCAGCAGTGGGGAACCTCCAACCCACAGACCTAATTAGGTTACCAGACCTCCCCATTTTGCCTGCAAGCCACACCCACCTGTCTTACACCTGATGTGCTATATGCTATCAGGGATAGAGAAGGTCAAAATGTGGCTGGTCCAAAAGTGGGGTTGCAGTGTGCTTTCTAAGCACTTTGCTAAGTGATTTGCCTTGGCCCACAGTCAATTTCTAACCATATAGGGAAACACCAGTGACTTGATGTTGCTGTGATGTCAAGTGACTGACAGGTGGGTATCCCCCCCCCATCTGTCAAACTTTGCTTTGGCAGCGAGAGGAATATGGAGCCAACCTAGTGGCCAGATCTAGTTTTCTGCTTCTACAGTAAAGTGTCCAGACATCTGTTTTCTTAAAAAAGACAATGTTTACAGCACAAACCTAACCATATTTGCTAAGAAGTAAAGCCCTATTTATGTAAGTAGGTGTTACTTCCTTAGAAGTCAGCCTCAGAACCTTGCTTCATATTCAGTTTTAAATTAAGCAAATATTTGTGGCTAGGAATCACATTTATATAGATCTATAGACTCTAGCTCACAAAATCTTACACCATAATATATTTGTTAGTCTTTCAGTTTGCCACAAGAGTCTTTGTTGTTTTGCATCCAGAAATAATCCCAAGTGATATACAACCAGCCTGCCAAGTAATCCCCCCAGTGGCATTAACAATGCTGAATAATAAAAAGGCTTTAAGGCACGTTTCATACCCAGCTGAAGTCTCAAGATGCATTTTAGTGAGTAAAGAATTTGCCACCCAAAAAAGTTATTTCTCCACAATCCTCAGGAGCCCAAAGCAAAAATGTGGGCTTCATCACTCTTGAAACATTTGTTCACCGTCCTAAATAATGTATTCTCATAGGCCCTCCTGCCATTATGTTTAAAGTATTAACCTCACCGAACCCTTAAGGGACAGAGCAATATTATTTCTTACTCCCCTGTAAAAGATGGCATACCAGAACACCACAGATCATACAACAAACTTGTGGCAAAGCACTAGGTTTCTAAAGTGGCAAGGTGGCATCCCATCCAACAGGTCAACCTTCCTCCAAACATACTGCTTGTTCCTCACATAGCACCATATGTTACTTTCCTCCTTTCAGGCTACCACCACCACCCCATTAACTCACCATCGATCCCTTCACTTCTTGGTATATTTCATTGAATTCCAATGTATCCGCCATGTTGACAGCACCTCCAACCGCCTCACCCCACTATGGCAGGGGTTGAGGCCACACCAGCAAAACGTGCTGAGCTGTTCAGGGGGAAAGTTTTGCAAAGGGAACCAAGCAGGGAGAAGACAAGACGCCTTAGTCCTTCCTGGAACGTGGGATCTTCTCCATCTAGTTCTAACAGAAGCAAAGGGAACACGAAGGCACAGGGGAATAGAAAACACTTGTGGGGAGGCGAAACCTGGGGAGAAAGCAGAAAATGTTTTGTTTATACATGGGAGACGGGAAGAAGACGACGACTTCTAGCAAGCTGCCTTTGGCCAACTCGGTTAAAAACCACCCCTGCCTCACAATGCCTACTAGGAAGTACACACACCAAACCCCGCACCCAGGAGCCCCCGACCCACAAGATGCTCAGCGCCGCCACAGCGCAACACGCACGTCGTCTATTTGCGGGAGCCAAAACTCGCCTCCTTACGGAGCAGCAACAGCGCACACCAGCCGCCTACTCCTGCTGCTACCACTACTACTACCGCAGTTTCCCATACCAACCGCGCTTAAACCGAAGACAATTGCCCCCAGCCCTCGCACGCCCGGTTTTGAATCCCCCCCCCCACCTCACCAGACGCACTTTCCCGCCTGCGCAACACGAGTCACATCCTCTCCCCTCCTCTCTAGAAAGCTCACCTCACTTCCTCCTTCCGGGGCCGTTGGCTTTCGGTCCCACAGTCGCTTAGTGTTCTCTTGCCTCTCCGGTTTGAAAAAGAAAGAAAATGGAAGAAGGCGGCACGACTCTCTACGGAGGCCGTGGGACGCCGCTCTATCGCGCAGCGCCTCTATGGTGGGACTGCTCGGAAGAGAGTGCCGGAAGCGCGCTCCGTTGTAGACCGGAAGTGCTCACGGGGGAATCTTGTTTGAGGAGACGTTTGCCTTTCAGCCTGGAGTAGTGGGGGGTTTTTTGTCGGCATGGAGAGAGGGCCGGTCTTTCCTCCCTCCTACCCCGTCTCTATGGGCTTCCCATCCTGGGAGCGAGGCGCGGCTCCTGTGAGGAGCGGCAGTGTGACTCTCTTGATTGGTTAACGCGGGACTAGGATGGGACTCTAGAGCGGGTGTGTGGGGCTGCCTGTTCAGTATTGCTTTTGCCTCCTCTTGATTCCTAAATACAAGTCGTTCATAAAGGCATTGAACAGCAGGGCTAGGACAGAACCCTGTGGCACTTCGCTTTTTTCCAGGGTGATGAGGAACCATTAGTGGCCACTCTGGGTTCAGTCAGGCAACCAGCTACATACCCACCTAACAGTTACCTCGTCCAGACCACATTTTACCAGAGTCTCCACAAAAATTGGGGTGGGGGGGGACAACTTTGTCAAAAGCCTCACTGAAATCAAGGTACACTACATCCATAGCTTTCCCTGATCCACCATGCTTGTAACTCTATCCAAAAAGAAATGAGATTGCATGATTTGTTTTTGAGAAACCCATGCTGGGTGTTAGTATTCACAGCATCATTTTCCAAGTGCTCACAGACTGTTAAATTATCTGTTCTAGGAGTTTTCCTGGTACAGTCATACCTCGTGTTACGTTTGCTTCATGATACTTTTTTCAGGTTGCGTCCCGCAGATGCACAAAATGACGTCATGCGCATAAGCTGCGAATCACAACCCACACATGCTCAGATGTGCAGCTGCGGGTTGCGTTCTGCTCATTTTGCAAACGGGGCTCCGGAATGGATCCCGTTCGCAACCAGGGGTACCACTGTACAGTATTTACTTCAAGCTGACCTGGGTCTTCTTTTTTTCCATTTTCTGAAGAGGGGGGCAACATTTCCCTGCCTCCAGTCTGCAGGAACCTCACCTGTTCTCCAAGAATTCCCAAACATAGACTCAGGCTCTGAGATTACATCCACAAGCTGCTTTAGTACCCTTGGGTGCAGCTCATCGGGCCCTGGAGATTTGAATTCATTTAAAGTAGCTAGGTGTTCCCTTACCACCTGCTTTCCTGTCTTGGGCTGCAGCTCCTTCCTTGCATTATTTATTCTGTTAGCACCAGGTTGGGCACTGCTTTCCTTTTTGGGTGAAGACAGAGGCAAAGTAGGCATCTCTCTCTGATCCCAGTAAGAGTTATTTGCTTCAAAAATTATTGCTGTTCCAAAGTTCACAGCAAGTCCTGAGTCCAGCAGCTTCTAAAGTCCTTGCAGCTCTTCACAAAGTGTTCCACTTCCTTACACAATTCTACACAATTCTAATCAGTCTCTGCTGCTTAGATCTCCCACACTTTTCTGGCCAGCACTGAACGCTTTAGCTTTTGCTCTTTATCCACACGGGAGCTACCTACAAATTCCTCCCAGCAACAAAGATAAGACGGTCACCAAACACTTGCATTGTGGGGAATGACTCAGCATTTCCAACTCATGTGCAATTAACCCATTGAACACTTTCTTTAACATATAAATCACTTTTTCTTTACCTGTCTAGCTGAGTCCCATCACTCAGATGAAAGGGTGTGTCACATGGGGCTATACCCCTTTGGCCACAGTGGGCCAAGGACATTTTGCTGCTAGAGACAAAGCAAAATCCCATCCCTCATCCACAGCCCACCCTCTGCTGCGCACCTGCCACACACCACTCACACAATCCACTGTCCAGGGGTGGGGGAGTAAAAGGAGGCCAGAGAGGGACAACTGTCTCACCTTGCCTCACTGGAGGGCCTGTCCTGTCTCTGGTCTTATATCACACACACCTGGAACTCACAAAGTGTAACTCTGGGGATGAGAAAAATGGACAATGGTGCAAGCTTGTTTTCTCCTCCGAAGGCGAACCAATGGTTTCAAGCAGTGCTTTTTTTCTAAAAAAATGTTGAGGGGTACTGTCATTTTCCTACTCATATTTGAAATACTGCCCCTCAATGGGGCCAAATTTAGATTCACAAAATGTTTAGGGGTATGCATACACCTTCATCCCAGAAAAAAAGCACTGGTTTCAAGTTACAAGAAAGGAAATTCCTATTAAACACCAGGAAGAATTTTGTGACAGTAAGAGCTGTTTGACAGTGGAATGGACCCCCTGTGAAGGTGATGGAGTCTTCTTCCTTGGAGATTTTTAAGATGAGGTTGGATGGCCATTTGTCATGGATGGTTTAGTTAAGATTCCTGCATTGCAGGGGGTTGGACTAGATGACCCTTGGGAACCCTTCCAACTCTAGATTCGTAGAATCATAGAATTGCAGAATATCACTTAAGCAATGTAACGGGCAATAAATAATTTGAAGAGCTGAAACTACAAGGCTTTTTGCATATAAGGCTCCATTCAAAGTCTTTCTGTAGCTCAGTAATAGTTGCTTTTAACCTTTTCTGACCCTGAACCTACCTTTTAATCTCAGCCTGCAACTTGAGTTCTGGTTTTAGTTTTTAAAAACTGTATATATCACCATTCCTCTTTCCTCTCAGGCAAAATTCCCATACTGTGTGCCACAAGAGAAATGGGAGTGTGCTGTGAGAAACAGACAATTAAAGGCTGTACAAGTCAGTGCTCTGGACTTGCTATCTTCCTACTGGGGAGGTAACACCCAGAACACTAACTTGTGTAGAAACCCGGGGGGCAGGGGGTGCCATGGTTATTTTGTTCACTCTTAAGAACAAATCTTCTCAGGCACAATAGTCAAGTGATGTTGTTGGAGGCCAACTCCCATCTGCCACAGCCAGTATGGCCAATGGTAAGGGATGATGGGAGTGTTGGGCATATATGCCATGGAAGCTCAGTCAAGCAGTTAAGCTCACCACAGAAAACAGCTCTTTAGCAGACTTGTCTTTACCGGTCCAACGCCAACACACACACACACACACAATTTACAGATGTTACAAGTAGTCTTTGCTCTATCTCTCTGAGCCCAGAGAGGGGTCTTTGCTTCAAAGTCCTTGCTGTGTTAAAGTCCACAGCCAAGTCCTTAGTCCAGTTGCTTTCAAAGTTCTACAGTCTTTCAAAAACTGTTAATAGTAATAATAATAATAAATGTATTTATACCCCACCCTCCCCGGCCAGAGTCGGGCTCAGGGCTGCTAACACCAGTAAAATTACAATAAAAACATAATAGGGGGGAACAATTTAAAATACAGGTTAAAATACAATTTAAAATGTAGCCTCATTTTAAAAGTAGCCCATAGATCAAAACCATAAGGGGAGGGAAACATAAAGGTCAGACTGAGTCCAAACCAAAGGCCAGACGGAACAGTTCTATCTTGCAGGCCCTGTGGAAAGATGTCAAAACCCGCAGGGCCTTAGTCTCTTGTGACAGAGTGTTCCACCAAGTCAGGGCCAGTACTGAAAAGTCCCTGGCCCTAGCTGAGACCAGTTCCAATTTTTCTTCTTCAAACTGCTTCACACTGTCTCAGGCAAATTCTCCTACTGTCCCTACTGTCCCACAAAATAAATGCCGTAAACTGGACCCCTGGACCCAGCCTGATATGCTTCTTTTATTTGGCTACTGAGCTTTGGTAAGTGAACTTGAATTGTGCGTCTTGAGACAGATAGCCCAAAGGAATAACCAGGAACTTTCTTTTGCTGTTGCTCACACTGTCATGGATTTGGGACTAGGATCCCACTTTTCAATGCAGGCAGCATCTTGTCAGAATGATTTCCCATTTTCCAATGTCGTCTCCGGAGGGGAACATTATTCAGCTTTCCCCTCCCCCTCTCCTTCCTTCCCCTTTGACTGATGTTGTGAAGGTCTGACACAGCAGGGGCACTATCTGTAGAGCTGGAACACCACTCAGAGGAAATGCAGCAATTGCAGATTCATTATTTAATGCTCAGATCTCTTCCATCTAGGCACTCGCTAGAATCCAATTTGTAATTGATGAGCTGGAAAGCCCCACCTTTCTCTGACTGCATCACTGGGTGTTGGGTAGGGGTGGGGGTGGGGAAAGAGATCTTATAAAAAGGGGTCCCAGCGTCTCAAGCATGCCCAGAGTAGCAGGAGACAACAGCAGGAGGGAGCCAGCAGAACTTCTTCCTTTCAAAAAGCTTCTGAATGTTCTCCCTGCGCAGATTACACCTCCGTGTCTACCACTCATAGACCCATCACAACATCCTTGACATTCCAGTCCTGTCTGCAGAACATCTTGGATTTGCTCCTCTGCGTCCAGGCTTTCCTTCGGCATGAACTGTGTGGCAAACTTCTTCACCTATGAAACCACCAAATCGGTGGTGGTAAAAAGTTGGACCATCGGCGTGATCAACCGGGCCGTCCAGCTGCTGATCATTTCCTACTTCATTGGGTGAGGGATGGCATGTGAATGGGGGAAATATATTCTCACTTGGGGGGGGTGGCTGTGGGAGAAGCAAGGTAAGGGCTTACACCCCACAAATCATCATCGCTCAAGAGGTGACAACTTTTTACACAAAGGTATTGGTAGAGGACAGTAGAACAAGGAAAGTGTTGGGGAAGTAACCGAGAACAGCTTGGCTACCTTAAAAATCTTGCCTTATTTTTGATGGGTGTGAGAAACCAGGTAGACAAGGCTGCTAAGTCAGGGCTTTTTTTCAGTCAGAAATCACCGAAACTCAGGTCCAGCACCTCTCAGGTGGGTACCATTGCCACTGTAAGAGAAAACAAGGAAGGTGTTCATGGTGAGTTCTGGTATTTCTTTTTCTAGAAAAATAGCACTGTGCCAAGTGAATGGTTCTAAATGTAACTTGTTCCTGTAAGGGAGACTTGAAATACATGGAGATTTTCACTTGGATTCTCCAAACTTGCAAAGATCTCTAAGGAAATAATAACTCACATAGGCATGCCTGTCAGCTCTGGGAAAGGAATGTGCAGTTGCAGGTGGCAGGAAGGCTTATGTGGTTCCACGAGGCTGCAGACAGTGTTGTCTCTGTCTTGTGGGGTTTGGGTAGCGGATAGAAAATGATTACCATCTCTCACAAGTCTGGAGTTGAGGAGCTGTTTGGAGAGCCAGGAGACTTGGATTCAGGGCCACAGCAAATTTTATTTGTGAAAACCCTGTTTCATCATCCTAAGGGGTTGTTGTACAAATTCATGGGCTTCTGCCCTTTGATAGCCCCAAGGAAATCATAGACAAAAAGGAGCTGCTGTTGCTGCTGCTTTTTAACTGAAGAAGTGCTTCACGATTATTTGCCTATTGTGCCATGTGTTTACCTGAGACCAAGTAGCTGAATTCATGTTGTCCCTTCAGAGACTTTGTTTGGACGTGTGATTATGCAGGCAAGCTTGTCCACACATACTGTATAGTCATTTCTTCCAGCAAAAGAAGGATTCTGCTAACTCTTTGCACTATGTTGTGCAATTGCAAACTTGCTCCCCGGGCCAGAGCATCCAGCCCCACAGAGAGGCTGACTTTACCACATGCCATGATAAAATTTGCTTTACCAGATGGCAAGAGGCTCCTGGTAGTTGTTTTAATTCATTCTACTCGTGGCTTTTATGGGTTGGGTGTTCATTTGAATGTGAGCAAAGAAGAGGGACACGTGCACGTTTGAACAGACAGAGATGGGGGAGCTGCGTGTCGTTCCTGGAAAAGTAAATCTATCAGTGTGCTGAATGTGGGAGATCTGTATGAATAACTGAATCAAGGACGTGATTCATAGGTTAGTGGCAGACAGCACATGATTTGACTGCAGAAAGCCCCCTGCTCCTTCTCTCCACATCTTCAGGGAAAAGGATTAGGGAGCAGGTGATGTGAAAGAGTTCAGCTTGAGACGCTGGAGAGCCACTTTTAGTCAGAGTGGGCAGTGCTGGGCTTGATAGCAAAAAGGTCTGACCTGGTAGAAGGCATCCTCCCACAGTTCTCAGGGGAGCTAGGACGGTTTGGGAAGGAGGCGATTAACAGTTCACTTAGCTGCTTTGGGATGGGTTCTGTGTTCTGTTTTTCCTGAGACTGTTTATACCGGAGTAGTCTCACTGACATCTTAAAGTTGTTTCTGGGAGAAAAATATATATTGGGGGGTGGGGTAAAGGAGGGAAGCCTTTTGGGGGATGACTGCACGGGATGGTAACTCTATAAGAAGGTACATTAGTAGATTGTGAGCAGGCTGACCAACTTTAAACTACTTCAGCAGGAAAGGTGCGTGTGTGTGTGTGCGTGTGTGTGTGTGTGTGTGTGTGAGAGAGAGAGAGAGAGAGAGAGAGAGAGAGAGAGAGAGAGAGAGAGATTGTGCACATGGAGATCATAGCTACAGGAGACAACTACTACTGTATAGGGGCAGAGGTTATGAGTAGTTGGAAATCATGGAAGCCAGCAGCTACCTAGGGAACAGTGACTGTGAAGGCCATTTGGTGGCAAAAAAAAGAAGTAATATGGAAACAGCTTTTGCTGCACACAGAGAGATGTGGGGGGGGGGGAGGCGGGGGGAATCACTGCTGGGTATCCTAGTGCCCTGGGCTTACTCTTATTGATTACAGTTAAATAGGTCCATGATATGGTTTTGCCTTACATGCGAAAGAATGTTAATGTCTCCTAATGGCCCGTGAAGGTCTCTTTATGGGAGATAATTGTTAGGAGATGGTTTCTTCTAGTTAACAGAGAGCTTTCTGGAATGAGTAGAACAGGAAAGCCAGCGGAATGAGGGGAAGACCATAAATCCTCAGTTTCCCCAGGCAAGGGGTGGGGGCTGATGTGAGATGTGTGCCTGTGTATAACAGAATAAGCACTTTTGAAACTGATATTGTTGTGAATAGGCAGCACCTATACTCTGGAGCTTCCCGCCAATTCACATCAGGCAGGCACCTTCACTGTATTTTTTCTGTAAGCAAGCTGACCCAAACAGGTAGATGTCAATATGTTTTAATCTCTTTTTAGCCTATCCTGATTCTAATTTTTTTAACGTTTTTAACTACTTGTTTATTTTTTACTGAGAATGAACATATATTGTCAACCCCTTAGTTTTGTTACAATCAAGCAGTACATAATATTTTTGTAAAATAAATATTTGCAGGTAAGAGGGGCAGGATTAAGCTAACAACAAAAACAAAACACCACTGCTATGAGTCAAGCAATGAAATGGAGGGCCTTGAATTTGGAGCTTTGGGGTTCAAGACTTCTAGTCTGGCCCCACATAGGTCCCTGACTGCAGGCCTCAGTCCCTGATCTGTTAAATGGAATGATGGGTTGCTTGTGAGGGTAAACTCTACAAAGTCTGCAAAGCAGATTAGTGTTGTCTAATTACCAGGAAGTCCCATGGAGATACGGTAAGTGGGACTATCCCTGTATAAACAGTGTTGGGAAGAGGCTATAAAAGTACAATATGAAATAATAATTATGAGCTTTATCCTGGGTTGTGAAAGGGATGGTGAGAGAGGGCAGCTATATTAGCAAGTGTCCTGGTTATATGCAGAGGTGGTAGTAATATATGGGCGTTGCAACAGTGGACACTTCCAGATGAGCATTGAACCTGAATTGTTTGTAGGACGATTAGGTGATGTCTGTTCATTGGGTATTCACTTTGATTTGTTTATCAGGACCTTAAGACGACCATTGCATCAAGTGCATTTTCCCGGTCACTTTCCTTATCTCAAAAAGTCCAAACTTTGTGGGTTGGGAGTGGATTTGTCATGCAGGACACCAAATCCACTTTCATTGCACAACCTGAATTTGCTGGTGTGTGATGGAATCCCACCTGAAAATAGATAGCCTGCAAGCGCTCAGTGCCAGAAGAATGGTGGGAGTTCATTTGCTTGATGAGGCACAGACTTGTTTCCTGGGCATCCTTCCAGAGGAATATGAATGGTGGGGCTGATGGCAGGAAATAGGTGGAGGCCAAGCTCCCCCCTACCCTCTGCCATATCAGCTTGAGTGCTTGGACTGAATTGTTCCCCACCCCAACCCTGATGTTGTTAACCAGAGTTCCATTAGCATGGATAGCCGCTGGGGCCTTGCCCATTACTTTCTCTCTCCCCTATGCATACTCCCCTCTTCCGGGGGGCAACACAATTTCTTATCCGCTACTGCATTGCTGGGGGAAACTCGGCTGTAAATCCTGTCTTCCCTCTCCACTCCCAGGGGTCTAACAGACTAAAGAACATTGTTCTTCTTGAGACAATTATTTAGCAGTGCAATAAATGCACAGGCTCTAATCCAGCATAAGTTCCCTATGACTAAGGCTGCAGTCCTAAACACATTTACTAGGGAGTGAAAACCGTCAAAATATAGTTACAGGCAGGGAGCTGTGTTGGTCTGCTGTAGTCAAAACAAAATAAAAAAAAATCCTTCCAGTAGCACCTTAGAGACCAACTAAGTTTGTTATTGGTATGAGCTTTTGTGTGCATGCTCACGTCTTCAGATACCTGAAGAATCTGAAGTATCTGAAGAAGTGTGCATGCACACGAAAGCTCATACCAATAACAAACTTAGTTGGTCTCTAAGGTGCTACTGGAAGGAATTTTTTTATTTTGTTTCGACAAAGCATAGTGCAACTTACCGTATTTTCCCGTGTATAACACGCACCCGTGTATAAGACACCCCCTATTTTGGGGGACCCAAAATAAAGAAAATAGGCGGAGATTGCCTGGAGTTCTTGAGCTTTTTCGAGGGGGGATTGCCCAGGGTCGTTCAGCTTTTGTGGGGGGATTGCTGAAAATCACTTGCCCACCTGAGCAACGCTTCCTAATGCACATGACACAAAAGCCACCAAACATCTGACCGCCAGCAGCTGCCTATCACCTGCCCAATTGAATTGTCGCTGCAGCAGCCAATTTTAAAAAGCCCTTGCCGCAGCCAACAATCACCCGCAATACCACCGCAGACAATCTCCAGCTCCCAGCAGCAACCAATCCCCGATCACCCCTCTGTACTACCCATGTATAAGAAGAACCCAATTTTTCAACATTAACATAATAATAAATAATAATTATAATTTTTTATTTATACCCTGCCCTCCCCAGCCAGAACCGGGCTCAGGGCAGCTAACACCAATAAAATTACAATAAAATGTTAAAGAAAAAACAGTTAATTAAAATATGGGTTAAAATACGGGTTAAAATACAATTTAAAATGCAGCCTCATTTTAGTAGTAGCCCATAAATCAAAACCATAAGGGGAGGGAAACATAAAGGTCAGACTGAGTCCAAACCAAAGGCCAGGTGGAACAGCTCCATCTTGCAGGCCCTGCGGAAAGATGTCAAATCCCGCAGGGCCCTGGTCTCTTGTGACAGAGCATTCCACCAAGTCGGGGCCAGTACTGAAAAGGCCCTAGCCCTAGTTGAGACCAATCCAACCACCTTGCGGCTCGGGACCTCCAAAGTATTGTTATTTGTGGACCTTAAGGTCCTCCGCGGGGCATACCAGGAGAGGTGGTCCCATAGGTATGAGGGTCCTAGGCCACATAGGGCTTTAAAGGTCAAAACCAGCACCTTAAACCTGACCCTGTATTCCACCGGGAGCCAGTGCAGCGGGTAAAGCACTGGATGAATATGATCCCACGGCAAGGACCCCATAAGGAGCATTCTGCACCCGCTGGAGTTTCTGGGTCAGCTTCAAGGGCAGCCCCGCGTAGAGCGAGTTACAATAATCAAGCCTGGATATGACTGTCAAATGGATCACTGTGGCCAGATCAAGGCGAGAAAGGTAAGGGACCAACTGCTTGATACGGTGGAGATGGAAAAATGCCACCTTTGCTGTGGCTGAAACCTGCGCCTCCATGGAAAGGGAGGCGCCGAAGGTTACACCCAAGCTCTTGGCGGAAGGCGTGGCACTAATTGAGCTTCCGCAAAAGATGGGAGTTGGCCCCCCAACCCCATGTCGTCCCGACCCAGCCAGAGGACCTCTGTCTTCAAAGGATTTAACTTCAACGCAGCCATCCGTAAAAAATCCTCATCTTATAAATGGAAAAGCATGGTACTTCTGCATAAATATGCATAAGATTGAGCCATCCATCTTATTGAATGCAATGTGACCTCAGTCACAAGTTCTTTGAGGCTTCTCACTACACCTGTAGCTGGCCTGCCCTTTTAAAAGGGTGTTCAGCTTATCCACTTTGTGCTGCCTTCTGAGCCAGAAAGCTCAAGAGCATTGCTTCCTTACTGGAAGAAGAACGCATCAGCAACACAGACTCAAAAGTGATGCTGCCTTTGGCTAATCTTTTGCCTAATTAAAGTACAGAACGGATATACCCTTGGCCACAAGAATAAAGTGCAGTTTGGTAGCCGTCTCACTTAGCGCTGTCTCAGAATTCTGTTGCATCCCATGCAAAATAAAAGGTTAACCCTCTCACTAGCCTACTTGGGATGTTTGGCAATAGGTAATTGCTGCCTTGCTATCCAAAAATAATAAATAGAATGTGTGTTTATTATTGATTGATTGATCAATTGATTGATTGCATTTAAATCTCATCTATCCTCCAAGGAACTTAAGAGTGGTATACATGGTTCTCTACAGTCACATTTTCTCCTCACAACAATCTTGTGGGGTAGGTTAGGCCGAAAGATAACAACTGGCCCAAGGTCACTCAGTGAACTTCCTGACTGTGTAGGGATTTGAACCCTGGTCTTCCAGGTCCTATTCCAACACTCTAACCAGTAGGTAATATATCTTACCTCTGGGGAAGGAGAATGTGCACGTCTGGCTATGTGTAGTTCTCCATCAGGCCCCAGGATCAGCAGCGCAGTAGAAGGGGAACTCAGGGGAGCACAGTTCCATGATATTTATTCCAAGTAGGATGAGGGCTATCAGGTGCCAGAGTAATTGACAGACTTTCCTTGTTTTGGCAAGTGACTGAGATGACAGTGAGGTTTTCCAGTTTGCGTGTGGCAGAATAACAGAAGTCAGAGAATTAGGGAAATAAGTAAAGAACAGATACTCCTTTCCTTTTCTCTAAAGCACGGGTGTCAAACACAAGGCCCGCGGGCCGAATCTGGCCCGCCAGACCTCGTCATGTGGCCCGTGTAGCCGCCAGCCTTCACCTTTTATTCTCCCTTTTTTTTTTGACACAAGAAAGCCGCTTCTTCAGCGCATGCGCGGCAGCCTACAAGCCACAGAACGTCTGCCCTCTAGCGGCGCCGGCCGTTCTACACAGGAAATCTCCACTTTACATGCATTCTACTTGCCATTATTCTATGTTTCTGCTTTCAGAGCTAGTTATTACTTACATTATTACAAAAAACAGTAATAATTGAATGCAGTGACAATAATTTATGATAATAAAGAGTGGACACATAGTCCCACAGATACAACCGGCCCTTTGAGGGTGACCAAACTGCTGATGCGGCCCCCAATGAATTTGAGTTTGACACCCCTGCTCTAAAGGATGCCAACTTCATGCTAGTGGTTTGAACTTCTTTGCAATAATATTTGCATTTCTTTTCTTTTCCCCCTGGTTAAATCATATCTCTTCTGCCAGGCATCTGACAGCTGGATGATGACCTATTCCGGGTGTTTTTTTCCAGCTGGAACCAGTGATTTTTTTCCTGGGGGGATGCATACCCCTAAACATTTTGTGAATCTAAGTTTGGCCTCATTGAGGGGCAGTATTTCAATATGAGTAGGAAAATGAGAGTAGCCCTAAACATTTTTTTAGGAAAAAAACAGTGGCCAGAACTCACCGGAACTCAGTTCCGGCACCTGTCAGGTGAGTGCCATTGCCATTATAAGAGAACAAGGGAGGAGTTCATTGTGAGGTCTAGCACATCTTTTCCTAGAAAAATAGCACTGGACCTATTGGATTAAACGTTCCTCTGCTGAGTTTGTGCCTACATTTTTGGGCTCCACTTAAGGGTTTGGTTGTGAACTTCCTGCAGGTATTGCTGCGTGAGCCATCATGACAAGCTCCCACACTCCAGCCTTTAGGTGCCTGTGATGCCTTATTAGATTCTGCACAGCTCAAAAGGATACATGATACTCCTGTACAAACCACAATTAGTTGCCGGCTCTATGCAGGCTCTCAAGTTAACACATGTAGATTGGGGATGCTGCATGTCACAGCAATTCTTTACTCACTTAGCATGGAAGGCCTTTAAAAGAGAATTGGACATATTCATGGAGGATAAGGCTGTCCGTGAGCAGCAGCCGTGTTGTTGGCTGTGCACTTCCTCCACCATCGGAGACAGCATTTCTCTGAATACCAAGTGGGGAGAATTACAAGTGGGGAGAGTGCTATTTTCATTCTGGTCCTGCTTTTGGGGGCTTCCCATGGGCATCTGGCTGGTCACTGAGAAAACAGGATGCAGGACAAGACGTACCTTTGACCTGACCCAGAAGGGTGTCTCTTCTTACCGTCTTATGTTCTTACATAGTAAACATGGATTGAAAAGGCTCTTGAGTCACACGATGCAGGTACTGCTAACCCCCCCTCGCAGGGTTTCATTTGGCTCACAGCCTAGCGAAGCATTTGTAGTCTGTGTAATGGACATGCTGCTCAAAGCTGGTGCATGGAGTCTAGGAATTGGCATGACATTGATTGTACAACAAAGCATGAAATATGTTCGTGGTCATGGATTCCATTAGCTTCTGAGGAACCTTCAGGAACTTCCATTTTACTAAAAGGCAGGTTTGTAACTCATGATTGTGGGGGAAACTCCATGCTTATGTTCTAAATTAGGGCAAGAAAAAGAAAAGGGGGGCTGGGTAAGTATTTGGGGAGGGGGAACTTCTCAGATCCAGCTACTGAACTTTTCCCTACGCAAACAGATCAATCCCATCCCAAGGAAAGGGGATCAAATCATTCCCCCCGCTAATATTTAAATCAGGAGACCCCCCCAAATGGAGAGTTTAAGTAGGTAGACACTTGAAAGCACTATGCTCTTGTTAGCCTTCATCCCACACCTTGTTGGTGTCCGTCTGTCTCGGGAGACAATGGAGGAGTGTGCCTTTGGGGGTGAAGTCAAACTGATAGAAGGTTGCAATGCCTGCTGTGGCTGTGGAGAATGATGTGGGAGAGACATGTTTTGTTGCAGCTGAGGCAGATGAAGGCGTTTTGTTGGTTGTGCTGCTGCAGATGCACCGTGGCATAAATCAGGAGACACCCCCCCAAACAGAGAGTTTAGGTACGCACGCACTTGAAAGCACTATGCTCATGTTAGCCATCATCCTACAGCAGTAGGAGGATATCCCATCACCCCCCTAATGGAGACAGGATGCATTGCCATAGAAGGGATAGAATTGGCTACATTCGCTGGATGGGTATGGTATGGTTCAGATGCCAGGGTGAGGGAAAGTACATGGCCTTCCTAAAATGAAAGGTTCATAAAATGGCAAGATTATTATTGCAGGGTGATAGTATATACCCAGCTTTTACCAATCTGGCCCCCAAATGTTTTGGACTACAACTCCCATGAGCTCTAGCAAGCATAGGCTGATGGTAGTTGTAGCCCAGAACTTTGAATGGGGGCCAGGCTGGTATAACCCATCTAGTGTCTGACTCTCTCTTGCCTGCTGCCGCACTGGAGTGATGTGCTGGGGTTGTTTTTAGCCTCCCTAGTTTGTAACTACCAGGTAGTCAATATAAAATGGTGTTGACCCAGCAAAGAAGTTGTTGTCACCATTTCTGAGCCTCTTGCTGGCAAAGTCCATTCCACACAACAGTTGCAAATATCAGCATCTTTGCTAGACGGACAGGGCATTTTCCCCAGTGACAAAACTGGGGTGGTCTGAGTGCTGGGGAAATGTGCGACATCCCTTCAATAAAAGCTCTTCCTCCAGAGGAGGGGACTGGATCCTGTGCTTATGTTGCCTACAACAGCAAAACTCCAGTCTTTGGCAAAGGCAGTAGGAAAGGAGTGATGTAAGATAGGATAAACCCTTCTACTTCTTCTGAGTTGATCAAACAGAGGGAAATAAATGGACCATTTAACTGAACTGCCAGCTTCATTTCAAAATGACCGTGTGCTTAATGTTGTTAGCATTTTACCAAGTTCTAAGTGGGTATGGAAGGGGGGAAATATCTAATTTAATTTGATCCATTAGTGGCTTCCAACCTTGAATGTTGGCATCTGATACTTCATGAGGGTTTTTTATTTTTTTATTTTTGTTCTCCTTTGTGATGTTCAAAGGCTGTCATTCTGGTATGGATGGGATGGCATCAGCTGTGCCTGGCTCACATGGTCTTCTTGAGCAAGGGAAGGGATGAACAAGGAAGTGATGTCTCATAGCGGAGGCCATTTTTTAATCTCTAGGCAACCAAAGAGGGATCCAGCAGGGAGATTGAATCCCTCAGACTGGAAATTAGCTGCAAACATTTAGCCGGGAAGATAATTGGCAGTTGGAACAGTTTGCCAATGGATGTGCTTGATTCAGCACTAGATGTCTGATATCCCATAAAAGGTACAGACACTATCTAAGAATTACTGGAGGAATAATATATGCACCCTGCTGTATGCCGGAAATCAGACTGATGATAGAAAGGCCCTTTACAATCTGTGATTCACTGAAACCCAAATTAGACAAATTGCATTACAGATTGTATTCTTAAGCACATGCTCTTATTGGGGAGCAGGCTTAATTGAAATCAGTGGGATGTGCTGTTGAGTAAATGTGCTCAGGTGACATTTTTCCATTTGGCCAGTGCTGATATGCTCCCTGGCTTCCTTCTTGGTAAAGACACCGTTGTCAGAGCCATCAGCTGCATACATGGATGGCATTTCTATCTATCGCTGTGATAAATCAATATAAGTCTGAGCGCTAGAGGGCAGCACCCAACAAAAAATGAGATGCGAAGTAAAAATTGCCTTACAATTTGGTTTGGACAAAAACATTCTTTTAAACGCCCTCCTACAGGGCTTATCGTCATTTATTGCCTAGCAGGGAGGCCTGTTGTAGGAAACAGCATTTTTTTTGGAAGCAATAACTGGGAGGGATCTACTATTATGGGGCAGGGGTCTAATGGTATAGATAGGACAACGTCTGAACTGGAAAATAGTATGTTTATGGTTCAAACTTCATTTTAAAAGGACCTGAAAGCCTCACATCATCACTTCCTTTGCTTGCCAGAGCAAGCAGAAGCTGTCAATTACCCCTGCGCTCCAGCAGATCACCTCATCACTCCTTCTCTGAAGAAAGCCCCCAACCCCCCAATAGCCTACCTTGATTTCAGCAAGGCATTTGACAAGGTGCCCCATGATATTCTTGTAAAGAAGCTGGTAAAATGCGGTCTTGACTATGCTACCACTCAGTGGATTTGTAACTGGCTGACTGACCGAACCCAAAGGGTGCTCATCAATGGTTCCTCTTCATCCTGGAGAAGAGTGACTAGTGGGGTGCCACAGGGTTCTGTCTTGGGCCCGGTCTTATTCAACATCTTTATCAACGACTTGGATGATGGACTCAAGGGCATCCTGATCAAATTTGCAGATGACACCAAACTGGGAGGGGTGGCTAACACCCCAGAGGACAGGATCACACTTCAAAACGACCTTGACAGATTAGAGAACTGGGCAAAAACAAACAAGATGAATTTTAACAAGGAGAAATGTAAAGTATTACACTTGGGCAAAAAAAATGAGAGGCACAAATACAAGATGGGTGACACCTGGCTTGAGAGCAGTACATGTGAAAAGGATCTAGGAGTCTTGGTTGACCACAAACTTGACATGAGCCAACAGTGTGACGCGGCAGCTAAAAAAGCCAATGCAATTCTGGGCTGCATCAATAGGAGTATAGCATCTAGATCAAGGGAAGTAATAGTGCCACTGTATTCTGCTCTGGTCAGACCACACCTGGAGTACTGTGTCCAGTTCTGGGCACCACAATTCAAGAAGGACACTGACAAACTGGAACGTGTCCAGAGGAGGGCAACCAAAATGGTCAAAGGCCTGGAAACGATGCCTTATGAGGAACGGCTAAGGGAGCTGGGCATGTTTAGCCTGGAGAAGAGGAGGTTAAGGGGTGATATGATAGCCATGTTCAAATATATAAAAGGATGTCACATAGAGGAGGGAGAAAGGTTGTTTTCTGCTGCTCCAGAGAAGCGGACACGGAGCAATGGATCCAAACTACAAGAAAGAAGATTCCACCTAAACATTAGGAAGAACTTCCTGACAGTAAGAGCTGTTCGACAGTGGAATTTGCTGCCAAGGAGTGTGGTGGAGTCTCCTACTTTGGAGGTCTTTAAGCAGAGGCTTGACAACCATATGTCAGGAGTGCTCTGATGGTGTTTCCTGCTTGGCAGGGGGTTGGACTCGATGGCCCTTGTGGTCTCTTCCAACTCTATGATTCTATGATTCTCATAACAAGGCAACCAGAAGAGGCTTTTGAAATGCCAAACAAATTCATAACATCTGTACTGACTGCAATAGAAATGGATTACGCCCACAGGGAGGGAGCTGGAGACCCCAAAATGAGATAACCAGCTGGCAACAGCTGGGAGAATGTGGAAGATGTGACCTCGCTACCACAGGGCTATGCAGAAGCATGAGGAGAAACTACTTGGCCCCAAGATCTAGTAGTCATAGGAAGCTATTCCATTAACAATGCTAATGCTTAGGACACCAAAACAGGGATAAGCCGTGTGCTGGACTCCAGCTCCCATTATCTCTGACCATCGGCCATGCTGAATGCAGCTGGAGCCCAACAGCAGTGGGAGCACACTAAGTTAGCTAACCTTGCAGTAACAGATCAGGGTGGTTTTTGCTCATGTAAATTAGTCCACCATTATTTTCTGTCTCTTGTCATTTCATACAAGGCATTCCTAGCCCTAGAGGGCTTGCTAACTGGTTTATCCCCCACTCCCCCCCTTCCACAGGTGGGTGTTCTTGCACGAGAAGGCCTACCAAATAAGAGACACCTCCATTGAGTCCTCTGTGGTGACTAAGGTCAAAGGCTTTGGCAAGTACAGTAACCAGGTCATGGACACAGCTGATTATGTTACGCCTCCACAGGTAAGCCTTCACGAAGTTCTCGGGGAGGGAGTTGGGTTGAAAGGGTATGGAGCTCTCTTGAGGCTGAAAGATGGGTAGGCCATTTGGTTTGTTGATGTCTGGATAAATTGATCATTTTTATTTTTGTCATCATGATTTCAATTTAATAGTCGCTTGCTATGTAAGGAGTCTCTAAGTTACTTGAGAGCATAAAGTATAATATAAAATCAGAAAAAAGCAATACAAGCTATACAATAACCCATAGCACAGACCCAATAAAGCAGCAGCAAAACCCTTCAGCAGCGGAGTATGGCTTCAACAATAACTTGGGGTGGGGGGGGGTAATGTGGCTCCCCTCTCAGAAAAATATTCCCTGGTATAGTTTGTGCATGACTATGCATCACTTTCTGTAAGAGAGATTACTATATACCTGATTACTAGTAAGGGAATGCATATGCTGACTGACTCCATGTAATAACATTGTTTGTGAAGTGATAAGAATGTTCTAGAACTGTGGTTCCCAAAATGGGGCACCCGCCCCACAGGGGGGCAATTTGATTTTTAAGGGGGGCAATTCGAGAATGAGTTATTAACAGTGAATGGCCTTTTAGGCTTCCTCCACGTGAATATGAGTTCACTTTTTGAATAATAATAATTATATGTCACGGTGGGAGGTCAGGATTTTAGAGATGCTTAGGTGGGACATGGCCAAAAACAGGTTGGGAACCACTGTTCTAGAATGACCCATTCAGCATGGTCGGCCTGCCCATGAGGCTGGTTGAAGTAGCTGCCTCAGGTGGTGGAAGTTGAAAAGACAGTGCCCCCATGGGTGCCCCCGGCCGTGCCGCCAGTGGAGAAGTAGCAATAGCAGCAGCAGCAGCATCGCTTCTCTACCAGTGGCTGTCCTTCAGCTTCCCAGGTATGGGTGACACGTTCCCGTTTCATCTCAGGAGGCAAAACAGGACGCACTGCCCCTGCCATTCAGTCATACGAATCACCCCTTGATGTTGCAGCCATCAAGTGATAAATGTGCAGGCATGAACCAGATATACATACTTAATATTTTAATGGTGCAAATGAGCCATTTGTGTTTGCACATAAATAGTAAATGGAAAAGGATCAGGGCCTACGGTGTCTGTATTTTAAAAGAACAAACATGGCTGCACAATTTCAGGTGCTCAGTTGTGAGTATTTCTTGCCCTGGGGAATCACACCTGAGTGCAAACCTTGTTTAAAGTACTTCTAAATGCCTTCTTGGAAAATAAGTGTCTTAATGATTTCATGCTTGCTCACTTGCCACGGCAAACGGTGCCATAAAGGAAGATTGTTGGTAGCAATACAGTACAGATGAAGGTATGAAGAGCCTTTCTTGTGGCTCCAAGGCAGCAAGTAACTGGCATCAGCAGAACTGTAGATAAAAGTTTATTGGAGTCTTGAGTCGGAATATTCTATGGATATGTGTTCAGATTTCATTGTACCTTCAGCATCAAATCTGAGACAGGTCAGTGAGCACAAGCAATTTGTGTTCTAAATATATACACACTGTACTTCTCAGGACCGCAGATAACCCTTCTATGCTGTTCCCCCCCAACCCCATTGGAACTGTAACAGAGTTCTAACGTTGCTCTCATGTTCCCCAACTGAGCAGGAAATTCCCAAAACATGCTCAGGCCCATTAGGAATACAAAGAATGCAGAAGAAGAGTTCCATGAACAGAAAACATTGTGGGTAAGAACATGAGCTGTTCCCACTCCCCACCCCTCAAAGATGATAGGAGCAACTGCTCCGAATTCTGGAGCCACCAACTTCGTCCCAGTTGTTTCTGATTTTTGCTGCATGTTGCAGTGAAACTGATGGATGGGGTGGAATCCAAGAGTAAGGCTTAGTCAAGGATATGGCGTCCTGAGGTCCCTGCCAGCTTTTGCAAGTGGACTGAACCCGGGCAGCTGAATGTGGACCTCTGCCGGGGAGTTGGGGGCAACAGGATAGGATTGTCAATTCGTTTGACTTGGTCACCGCAAACTGAGTTTTCATGGGACGTAATAAAAGAGCGTTCATGTTCATTTATTTGATTTTAAAATCTTTAAACTGCCCTTTGTCCAGACAAATCCCTGGGTAGTGTAGAATAAGAATAATACACTGTTGTGTGCCACCCCAATATCCAATTGGTGTGAGATTTCGGGGGTTCCAGGCGCTTACCCAAGGTTTGTGCTTCCTTTGGAATAAGGGACAGTGGAGACTGTGGTGTTGTTATGATATATGGCTTATTTACACATATATACAACCTGAGCCTACGATGGAGGTTTTCACAGCATTAACACTCCAAGAGGGCCTTGTTTATCCCATAGCCACAGCCTTGCATTCACACACAAATCAAGCATCACTCTGACTTTCTGGCTTCCCAGCATGCAGCATTTTTCCAGCTTCTAGCTCAGACCCTGCAATTCTTCACTCTCACCTTTGTCTTTCTAACTACCAGCAAGTTTGCATCTGGCACAGATCCACTTCCTTTGTTCTCTTAATGTCTCCATCACCTAGGCTATCACCTCACCAGGAAGCTAGCCTGACTCTTCGAGGAATTTTAATCCCTGCTTATATTACACTTGCTGGACTCAGGGGATAGAAGAGTTTCAGCATACAGCCTACTCCCCGCCCTCCCACCACCGGCCAACTCATAACAATACAGTAGAATCAAAACAGAATTCATCATAATAAAGATGCACACACCCATTCCTGTTACACCCCACTCGACTCCCTGCAAATACCACATAGTCTTTTTAAAAAAATAAATTTTATTTTCCATTTTTCCCCCAATAGTATTTTGACATAAATACAATCCAATTTCAACAAATATATGTAAATACCACAGTCTGAAACTGGCATCAAATAAATTGTGAAGTCAAGCTTTTGGGGGGGTGGGGGGGGGTTGCCATGTCAAATGGGTCCTGTGCTGTTTATGGCCTTAAAAGTATGCACCAGGACCCATCCGTATTTCTTAATGACTTTTTATGGTCTCCTGAATGGGCAGTTTGCCAGCAGGGCTGGAATATGGGACGGTTCTCAGCAGTTGTGTACATGAGAAACAGCACTGGCAATTTAAATAGGCAACAAAAACAGACTGGCAGGATGGGGAGAAAGTCAGACTCTTGTGGTTGGCTGGAGTTAGCTGGAACTGGAACTGGGGTGTTCAGCAGCTGCTACCTACGTGTGGGATGTCTGTTTGCCTCCAGTCTGCTTGCCTATTTGAAGGGGGAGGGGGACAAATATTGCAAAGAAAACCAGAACTCAGTTGCTTTTGTACACAGAGAGAACTCATCCCGGCAGCACAGCACCTGAAGCTCTTTACCACTCGGGGAAACAGAAATGTGTAATCTCCTAGCACACACCTTCCTCCATTAGGGGTGGGGATCAACTGTCTCCCTCCCCCCTTTGCTTGTCAGCAAACTTTTTCAGCAGGGGGCCGGTCCACTGTCCCTCAGACCTTGGGGGGGGGGCAGACTATATTTTTGGAGGGAAATGAACAAATTCCTATGCCCCACAAATAATCCAGAGATGCATTTTAAATAAAAGCACACATTCTACTCATGTAAAAACACGCTGATTCCCGGACCATACACGGGCTGGACTTAGAAGGCGATTGGGCTGGATCCAGCCCCCGGGTCTTAGTTTGCTTGCCCATGTGCTAGACTGAGCAGTTTGCATTCCTTCATCCTTAAGCATTTTTAGAAAATTATCTGAAGGCATTTCCTGTTCTGCATGGCAGGTCATGGGTCAGGAATGTTGGGTGGCTGTGAAGGGGCCGCCCATCTCCTGGGCCCAGTGCTCCTGATGCTGAAGGAGCTGCGGCCAACATTTCAACTCCCCGCCCAGTTTCTATCGGGGAATTGGGGGGGATTTAAATGGCGCTCCCAGCCACAGGCAGTGCTTGCCAGCTAGAGCACTGTGTCATGTTACACCCCCAGCATCTGTCACCAAGGTAAAGATGGGGGGGGGTTTAAGGTGAAATACACCAGCATGTAAGTTGTTGTATTTGAGCATCATTAATGGATTATAGTATGCTTTGCTGTTTGTCTTATGGTTCAGTTTTCCTGCACCCCGCCCCCCACAAAAATGGGTAACACATATATTTGATACATTAAGTTAATTTTTTAAAAAAAATAAAAAAAAAGACGGCACCTGAACAGGGTAGAAAATCATTCTGGCTTGCTGCTGTGCCTTTTAACAGCATCTTAATCAGCAGAGATCAGCAAATGAAACCTTTTATGTCCTGGAGATAAGCATAATAATCTGCTAATGTCTTTACAGCTACAGTGGTACCTTGGTTCTCAAACTTAATCTGTTCCAAGAGTCCATTCGACTCCCCAAACTGTTTGAAAACCAAGGCGCAGCTTCCAATTGGCTGCAGGAGCTTCCTGCACTCGAGCGGAAGTCGCACTGGACGTTTGGCTTCCGAAAAGCGTTTGCGAATTGGAACACTTACTTATGGGT
The DNA here is from genome assembly GCF_964188305.1 of Podarcis bocagei. NCBI lineage: Eukaryota > Metazoa > Chordata > Lepidosauria > Squamata > Lacertidae > Podarcis > Podarcis bocagei. The sequence goes on along the minus strand of NC_138125.1, from coordinate 85,334,399 downwards.
TTTCAGCGTTCAGGAGCCAATTTGCTTGACAACTAAACCATTTGAGAACCAAGGTACCACTGTATTCATAAAGGTACCACTGTATTAAAATAAAGGACGGAGATGGTGTACACAACATCACTTTTTGGCTGTGGAAACATCCACTGCGCTCCCACTGGTGTTCAGAAAACAGTGTCACACAGCATTAGCCGCAATCCATATCTTTCCTGCACCCTATCTCCCCCCCCCTAAATAGTGTGTTTTGATGTGTTTCCTCCCAAACCAAATTCGATCCAATATTGATTCAACAAAAAGGACAACCTTGCTGCTTTTTAAGCTGGTAACATGTACACAGTTCTTTTCTCATTTTGGATCGAAGCTGGTTTGGGTAAAATACATCAAAACTCAAGATTTCGTAAGGAACAGCAGGACTGATACAAGATAAATATGGATTGTAGCTAATGTGTGTATCCTGCTTTTCAAACCAGCAGTGGGAGTGCACTCTAAACGGAGTAAAGGGAATGTGCGGGTCAGTGAAGGCTCAGACATGGAGGGGACACCTCCAAACTCCAGCATCAGCCAGAGCCGAGCAGCTTTTCAGAGAGCTGCAAGGGGGAGGAAGAATCGGCAAAAAATGCTTTCCCCCTTCCTTCAGCAGAAACACCCCAACAGTGGAACTGTGCTCATAGCACAAGTTCTAAGCCACATGTTTCAATTTTGCTTGCCGAAAACTGCAACAGGGGAGAGGAACTGCCATAAAATGTTTTGGAAACTCTGAGTAACCTTTTTTCATTGGCAGACGTGGGAAAGTTGTGGTGCAGAAGAGAACTTTCCTTCTTAACTTATTGGAAAATTCAGAGTAATTCCAAGCACAGAAACCAGCTCTGTTTTTGTTTTCCTGCCCAGTCCCGAGGCAGATGCTTGAAAAAGGGAAACTCATTTTCTCCTAAGAGTTGCGGCTTCTTATTTCCAGACTTGACATTCCAGAACATAAGGGCTGCTCTGTGCTGTTTGTTTCAAGGTGGGACCTTGTTTCAGGATCACTTTACGTGGAAATTTAGTTACTTCATTTTATGAACCAGGGATTCCAGGTAAGCTGTGCGGGAGAGGGGGAGATTTGAACTTGCGTCTCCCCAGTTTCATGCCAATACTCTAACCACTACACCACATTGCCTCTCTTACTTTTGTTTGTCCATCTATGTATGCATTGTGAGGAGCCAGGGTCAAGCTCAATTCCTATTGCCTGTGTGAAAAATGCAGCTGCAAGCATTTAGTTTTTTTAATCGTGTGAACACCTTTAGGTATTTAGGCGCCCCTAGGTGTGGAACATTTTACAAGTGTGCCATGCAAATCCTTAGATTATATTGAAATTACACAGCTTTAAAAAAGTTATTCTTTATTGAAAAATTAAAAGGATTTTTGTACCCAGTATAAAGTTACAAGTGAAAACAATAACAATTGTTAAAATACACCTGTGAAAAAAAGATTGTACTTATCCTAAATTTAACCTAATACTGTGTTTGTACAGATGATTTCTAAATATTGTTAATTTTGTCCTTGGCAAGTCTAGATTTGTACTTGTTTGTCTATTCCCAGTAACAAGGGTTGGTGGACTGGCTGGCTGGACTCCCTCGCCCACTTGCTTACTCCAAGGCCACTTCAGCTCCTGGCAACCAGTACCCCCTGGCCAGCCCCAGAGGCACCATTCGCCTGGGGAGCTTGTGGCCAGGGCTGGTGCAATAAACAGCTGTGCAAGCCTTTGGGAGGCAGAGATGCAAAAGGGCATCAGAGGAGGGAGGGAAGAAAAGTCAGAACAGTGCCATGGCACACTGGTTGAAAACCACTGGTGTACAGGATGCAGGTCCTCTGCACAAGTTCCCTTTCAAATGTTAAATGCAAAAGTGACTGTGCATATGGCTGAGTAGCTGCAGAAGAACAGCCAGAGAAAAGGGAGGGGTTAATGTTAATAATAATAATAATAATAATAATAATAATAATAATAATTTATTATTTATATCCCGCCCATCTGGCTGAGCTTCCCCAGCCACTCTGGGTGGATTCCAATCAAGTGTTAAAAACAATACAGCATTAAAGCTTAACCCTTTCTGATGAAAAAAATCCTCCCCAGCAACTTTTCTCCCTGGGAAGGAAGGGTACCCCCCAAACCTTTTCCTCCCCAGTGGTGGAAAAGCTTGAGTGAGTGCTCAAGGGAGGGAGAGGGAGGGTTTTTTTACAAAGAAAAAGAAAAGTGTTGTTGTTTTTTAAAAATATATTCACAATTGCATCTCCTTTCCAATTCGTTGCCTCAGGGTCTTATTTTTAAAATTCTAATCCATTGCAAAAATAGTCACAGGTCTGTTATGGTGAATTTTTGCAAACTTATTGAGAGTTGGTTGCAGCTGACTAACATTGGTCGATGTGGACAGGCAGGCTCATAAAAAAATGTTTGCTTGTCCCGGTCTCTTAGTCTGTGCTTTGATCCTTGCCTGGGTGTTCTCTGATTCTTTCCCACCCATTGCTTCACTTGGCATACTCTTCTTCAACTTGTCGTTTGGGTTTAATTTTGCATTTTATTTTCTTTGTCTGTGACCGCGGTAACTCATTTGTTCACCATTCTTCTGTCTTTGTGCCCTTCCTTGCGACAACGTGAACTTTTCCCTCCTTTCCCTCCCTGCTCCCACCTGCTCCTAGGGAACATCGGTCTTTGTGATCATCACCAAACTCATTGTGACGAAGAACCAGTTCCAAGGCGTCTGCCCTGATGTAAGCAGGTCAGGCAAGAGAGGGTGAAGGGAGGTGGCCTGGGGCTGTGGTTTCTTCTGCCATGTCTTCCGTGCTCTAGACAAAAAGGGGCTTACCCTTTGGTGCTTCCCTCCTTAGCTATTCCTTTGAGAAGACTATCCTGGTGGCAGAGGAAGCTTTGCAGCAGAAGCTGTCAGTGTGGTGGGGCAGAGCTGCATGACGCCATGTAGCTTGCTTGAAGCGGATGTGCTGGGGCACAGTGGCAGCAACGTGGGCACAGCCAATCCGGTGTTCTTGCTGGTGGCAGCTCTGACGTTCCGCACTGGCCTGTTCATTTTGGAGTATAAAAAGCTGCCTTCACCGTCTAGCTCAGAACTGCTCACACTAATTGGCTACATTGGTGGCAGAGAAAGGGGCGGGGTGGAGTTCCTGGATTTTATTAATGGGCTCCTTCCCTCCAAAAAAGAAATTTAAGGACTGATTGTGAATGAGACAGGGATCGGGAGCTAAGATATTCTTAGCTCCCTCAGGAGTCTGAGCATCTCAGAACAGGGGGACAAGGTAACTGGGAACTAATATTGGAAGCATTAGAGGTTTCTTCTCTCTGCCCATCTCTTCTCTTTCCTGTTTCATAAATAGCCGGGGTACAAGTGCAAGGGGGACAAAGACTGCAAGAAGCCCGTCCCCACCGCCACAGGAGCAGGTAAGCAACAGACAACAGACAAGGAAGGAGCGATGTACAAATGAAAGGCTTGTCTTTACCTTTCATTGTCACTGTGAAATGTAATGGCTTTGGCTCATCGTTGGCAGAATGATCTATACACCATTGACCTACTTTTTTTCATACTGAATGGTCTGAGGGCACATGAATGATGCTGTGACAGTAGGGGGGGGGAGCCAAGCAGGGGCTGGTTGGTACTTGGATTGCTCTGTACAGAATTTTATTTTTAGAACAATTTCTGGGATGACGGGAAGGATAAATAGTTGGAATGTGTGGAACTTATTTTTCCCACCATACGTTCTTGAGTTGTGTTGAAACAAGGCTGGTGGACAGGCATCCAGCACAGGAAAAACTGTGGTTTAAAAAGAATAATGTGGCTTTAGAGATTATTTTGATGAAGACTGTCCACAGGCTCCAGCTGAATCAGCTCCCAAACCAAATCAGGCCAATTCAGGTTGACCTGGGGTTCAGCCAGGTTGAGGCAGTCATGGATTGCCCCACAGTGGACTGGATGTGCTTGATTAAAAGGCAGGTGGTTGCTGAGGAGAGTGTGGAGACTGCAATGGGCCCCTTATAATGAGCTGGAGAGTTCCATCCAGTTTTGCTATTTGAGGTGAACTACAAATTCTCAAGTAATCTTTGAATGAAGACATGGCTTCCTGACATGCTGAGCTTTGTTTTTTTTTACCATGACATTTTCCTGATGGAGTGTTTCCTTCTGCAGGGATCCTGACGGGCCGATGTGTTAATTACAATTCCACTTTCCAGACCTGTCAGATCCAGGGTTGGTGCCCAGCAGAGGTGGACAATGTAAACGTGTAAGTGCTTGGACCATGATTATTTCAAAGAGAAGGAACATTGACCCCACTGTGAACCTTCAATCAGAGCTGGCGCCCTAGTCAACTGACTAGTCAAATAATGCCCAAGAGACCCGCCAACTCTTGCCTGTAGTCAAATATTTCTTGAGGCCAAAAATGTCCTTGCGTGGGTGGTGGCTTAGCTTTTCCATTCGTTTTAATCTGACATGGAAGGACAGGATGGTTCTTTGACAGTTATCCCAGTACTGATCCAGTGCCTTCTTAAGACTTCCAGCTTCAGGTAACGTGAGCATCATAACCAGGCCCCAACTGGTGGATGCATGAAATGTCTTAGTGCCTCACAGACAAGTATAGGCTTGTTCCTGATTTAAAATGAGAAAATCCCCCATATACGGCAATTTAAAAAAAATAAATCTTGCACAGAAACCTGAAACCTCAACATGAACTATATTGCCACTATCAGAGATCATGGAATCATAGAATTGTAGGGGTGGAAGGGAGCTTCATGGGTCATCTAGTCCAACCCCCTGCAATGCGGGGAAACTCAGCTCAGGCATCCGTGACAGATGACCACCCAATCTCTCTTTAAAAACCTCCAAGGAAGGGGTTATTTCATCTTATTTCACCTGATTATTTCATTTGATTAAAAGGTGGTGATGTGGTCATATCCTTCACCACATCTGAGTCAGCAATCTTCTTCAGGAGGTCAGGACATGCCCCACCGAAAGCACAGACAGCCCTTGTCCTCCAACAGAGGGAAATGGCTAGCAGGGCTTAGGAGGAATAGCCAGGAGACATTTGCCACTTGAGGCAGTCCCCTCACTTTGCCTAATGGCTGGGCCAGCCCTGCAGTACTCCGCCCTGTTCCAAATAATCACTTTCCTTTACTTTTCTCCCTGCAGACCTGTCATGCTAGAAGCAGAAAACTTCACCCTCTTCATTAAGAACAGCATCCGTTTCCCCCTGTTCAATTTTGAAAAGTGAGTAAATGGGCTCGCGCCTATAAACCTGAGTGGGGATGGCATTCAGGAATGTGGCTCCCGATACACTTGGTCTGAAAGCTGCCCTCTGGAAATTTCCCTTGGCCAGAGGTTTTCCTCATCCCGCTGGAATTGTGTTGCAGGAGGGCTCCGTGCAAAGGGTGGGAAGTGGTGGCACAGACTGACAGTGGCTGGGCTGCAACAGGCCTCCTGGGCCATCAAACCAGTCTGCAGCATAGGGCAGGGACAGGGAACTGTGCGGCTCTCCCCCCACCCCCACCAATACTCTTGGACTCCAGCTCCCATCAGCCCCAGTCAGCATGCCCAGTAGTCAGAAATGATGGGAACTGTATCCCAACAACACCAGTTCCCTATCTGCAGCATAGGCATAGCCACTGGATGGCATTTGATTGAGTATGTCATCTCTGATGCAGATTCCCAAATCTGGTGGCCACCAGGTGATGGGAATTGTAGTCTGGAACACCTGGAGGGCATGGCTAATGTGCAGTGTAGTGGGTGCAGGTTGCATGTCAGCAAAGCAGGCTCTTCCACACCAATATTATTCTTTCCTCTCTAGAGATTCAGGTTTGGGGGGGGGTTTTTGCGAACAGTAAGAATGTGAATTGTGCCAGCAAGCATCTGTGGAGAGAGAGAGAGAGAGAGAGAGAGAGAGAGAGAGAGAGAGAGAGACCCCTATAATGACCTCTCTCCCTCATAATGTCTCCAAGCAAGTTATTTTTATTTATTTTATTTCATAAAATTTATATATTTAGCATTTATTGATTGTAAGGTGAAACCTCAAAGCAGTCCATATTGACTCTGCATTCCCCTTGGCCACTGGGAAGAGTCAGGGCTCGCTGTTTCATTGTCAAGCAAGTTGTGCCGCAGAAGTAGACTGGGAAGGTTCAGAGAGCAGCTCACACATCCAGCTAGCAAACGTTGCAGTTCTTCTGGCCAGTCTCCTTCACCCTGTGATGGCTGTGGCTCTAGTGTCACCTCCAATTACTTCTAGGTGAAGGGAGCAGTAGGGCAGGCTCCTCAGACCGAGTTGCATTGCACCACCAAGCCCAGACTTTTCTTGCCACTGACTTTCCTCACTCTCTTCATTTGGGGCTCAGCAGTTCTCGTCTCAGTCTGACTTGCTTTGCCTCCTTCCCAGGGGAAACCTCCTACCCAACCTCACAGCTGAAGATATCAAGAGATGCCGCTTCAACCCGGTGGAGCAACCATTCTGCCCCATCCTGCGCCTTGGGGATATAGTGAAATTTGCTGGGCAAGACTTTGCCCAATTGGCTGACACAGTGAGTATTACTGCTGCCAATACAAAACACTAGGATGGGTGCTCTGTGGCTGCTGTGGGGTAATGGCCAGGATTGCAGTTTTGAGCATTGGAAGCCTAGTTTCTGACCTGAATCTTCCCCTCAGCTACAATGCTTTCTCAGTGGCCTTGCAAACTCACTGATACACAGTCTGTCCTACCTTGCAAGGTTGCTGAAATTCTAAAGTACAGCTCTGATCTCCTTAGAGATCAGAGCAGGGATATAAATGTACATCACAACCATTGAAATAAATGGTGCAACAGTGGTACCAGGATGAAAGCATTTGCAAACAGAGATAGCAGGGACCACAGGCATGGGGTTAGGGTGGATAACTTTATGGTGATGTTCATAAGATTACACCCCTGTACTTTGGAGATGCCACTCCGCAGCCCCTCCAAATACAGCTCTGAAATCCTGGAGAGCTGCTGCCACTCAGTGTGGACAATATTGAACTTGATGGACCACTTTCTGAAAGCTTGGGTGCAACTCAGCTTACAGAAAGAGGGAGTTAGAACAGATAGTGTAGGAATCTGGAGGTTGCTTACTCTAGCTCTGTACCTTTGATCTCTACGCTGACTTCTGTATCTTTTGGTATTAAGACTGATATCCTTAAGCTGCATCCTCTCTAACTTTCGCCTCCCTCTCCCTCTCCTCTTTTGGACCTTGAGATGAGAGGTCAACAAAAGAAGCAAGCATATTATTTCTCCAGCCTAGTTAGCTTAAAACTAGAACCTCTACCCTACCCAAGTTATGTGCTTCCCATAATAAAATCATTTGCTACTTTTCCTCAACAAGGGTCTGTGTGTGACCATAACAGGCAAACCTTCACACTTACAGTTACAAGCTGTCTCAATTCCATTACTGATGGTCTCTGTCTCTGTGTAAAGCAGATTCCTATCATCCTAATGGATCCAGAATAGCTATCACTCATTCACAATCCATTGGTAGCCAGGATTAGAACCCCTCACACCATGTGTAAGCATGAATTAAAAAGATGGTGGTGGGGGGAACCCATCCTTGTACTATACAGTGGTACCTTGGTTTTCGAACTTAATACGTTCCGGAAGACCATTCGAATTCTGAAACGTTCGAAAACCAAAAACTCAATACGGAAGCCTTAATACAGTAAACACAATATGGAAAACTCAGTACGGAAGCCGCGTGGCATGTTCGACTTCCAAGGGGCATTCAAAAACCGAAATGTTTGTCAACAAAGACATTCGGAAACCGATGTACCACTGTATTTTAGTGACCCTAATTTGCACAATAAAATAATTAAAGACCACAAAAGCATAATTTAATTAGTATGACGTGATCTTGGGCCGCATGCCTTTAGAACTGGCTCTGTGTCTGTGAAGTTCCTTGTTCCTGCTTAGTGGCCAGAAACTCCCTGCTCGCTTGTAGGGAGATTTTGCCTGAGGGTGTGTTTTTCCGCACAGGGTGGGATAATAGGGATCAAGATCGGATGGGTGTGTGACCTGGACCATTCTTGGGATCGCTGCGTCCCCAGCTATTCATTCAACCGGCTTGATGGTGTCTCTGAAAAGAACAAAGTCTCTAATGGATACAATTTCAGGTAAGTGCGGAGCTTTTCAGTCCTCAATCAAAACCAATACTCGGAATCCCTTCCCCTGTTGCAATGACTTTGTAATTTAAGATTCCTCCCCACATTCTCACCCTTGCTGTGGCTTGTGTACATGCTGTCCTGTGCACTTTCGCGCCCACCCACACATCTTCCACCTGCTTTCCCCCTGTGCAGATACACCAGAGGCAGCCCTCATTATATATGACTTTTCAGCTGCAGAACTCGTCTCGCACATAAGACACATCTGCTCTGTACATAAATGCAGGTGTCCTTACTCTGCCAGCCACACACAGAGAACAAAGGGGAAGAATGGCAGTTCAGTAGCAGAGGGCACAATTTGCATGCAGAAGATGCCTGGTTCAATGCTTGCTATTTCTAGGTGAATTATCAGATAGGTGAAAGAAAGAAAAATCTGTTTGAGAGTTTGAAGTGCTTCTGTCAGTCAGAATAGACCAACAGTCATCAATATTTTGAGACCTGGGACCCACCTTTAACCCAGTCTTGCATTTGACACCCATTTCTTATCCTTTTTACCACATATTTTGTATGATAGTTGTGCCACTGTTGCAGCCCATCTCAGATCAGGCTGTGAGATAGCAGTGTTTCCTGACACACCCACAGCAGACCAATGGAGTAGAAGGTATTGAGCTAGTGAATTATTAGTATAGCTCATTTTGAAACAGCTTCCTGTGTATTTTGGGGTCCCAGCACCTTTAACTGTTTCATTTATTTCTCATGGTGTGATAGGAAGTTTTGTAACTATGTACTGGTGTGTTGAGGCACTCAGGGTTCTATCCAACGAAGTTTCCCATTTCCCCAAAGACTTTTGCTTGTGCAACAGAACTTCTCCTCCCTCTCCCTGTACACCCACCCATTCTGTCCCCTTAACCTTCTAGAGCACGTGGGAAGTGGAGAGGGAAGGGAAGTCCTAGTGTGAACAGGATGGCTCTGTTGGACACAACCCACAGTATGCAAGTAACAGCCTTAGTGCCTTCTAGCTGCTAGCTGGCAAGCCTTCTATTGCAGGTTCACAGCCTTCCGACTCTCCTCTTCTACTGTTACAACCATCCAATGGCACCTCACTGTTATGTTTACCTTGCATGGATGTGTATGTACATGCAATTATGTGTTTGCTGTCAGCCTAAACAGACCCATGGACCTGCGTGTGTCCCTTTCCCTCGCCCACAGATATGCCAAATACTACAAGCAAGAGAACGGCACAGAGTTCCGCACCCTCATGAAAGCCTTTGGCATTCGCTTTGATGTTCTGGTATACGGGAATGTGAGTGGAACAGGGCAACTGCGCGAACAGAAAGCAATGGCTAGGCAGAGGCCTGATGGGATATGGTGGGAGAGAGTTAAATCTTAACTAATGCCCAGGGAGTTAAAAGCCCAGGTCCTTATGCATTTACAAAGGCAATATGTCTTGCAAGGGGTACTTTTAGCACAATCCTATACATGTCTATCCTGATGAGCCTCATAAAATTCAAGGGAACGTACTTCCAGGTGTCCAATTGTAAGATTTCAGCTACAGTATTTTAATGAAAGGAATCAGGTTGATCCAGACTGAAGCTGCAGTCCTGACCATGTCTATTCAGAAGTAAACACTATTGAATTCAGTGGGATTTACTAACAGTTCGAAAGCACATCAAAGTGCAAGCAGATAAATAGGTACTGCTCCTGCGGAAAGGTAAACGGTGTTTCCGTGTGCTGCTCTGGTTTCACCAGAAGTGGCTTAGGCATGCTGGCCACATGACCTGGAAGCTGTATGCTGGCTCTCTCGGCCAATAAAGCGAGATGAGCTCCGCAACCCCAGAGTCGTCCTGGACCTAATGGTAAGGGGTCCCTTTACCTTAAGTGGACTTAGGATCACAGCCCAAGTTAGTTGAAATCAGAAGAGCAGCTTTGGGGCGGGGGGGCGTTTTTAATGAATTCTATATCAATGAAACATAAACTAAATTAAAACAGTGCTAACAGAAAAGAATCTCTAAAGTAAATAAGAAGTGTTAATGTTAGGATCTCGAAGGATATGCATACATTCAAAAATTATTCCTTCAAAACATCACAAATAAAACCCACCTTTTCACAAATGTGTTCAGATGCTGCTGGTTACCCATTCATCTGTAGTATGTTAATTAATCAATAATTCCATATTGAATTATTATTGTGGAACTGTGGATTCTTGACCATCAAAGTGACACCAGTGGCCATGGCCAAGATGGTAACCTGGAATGATTAAGATGACAGTGGCATCCATGATTGCGGCCCTTCTACAGAGAGCTGCAAGCTAAGGTAGAGCTGCTTTCATGAATAGCCCAAGAACGCCTTTCACAACTGGAGGGGGAGCCATTTTGGTGGTATCATAGTTCGCTGACATTTATTCCAATCCTCTGATTCTTCAAGGAGAACCGCTTTTGGTATGCTAACTTTGCCTTGTGTTCCCTCAGGCTGGGAAATTCAACATCATCCCAACCCTCATCAACACAGTGGCAGCCTTCACATCTGTTGGGGTGGTAAGCATTTTGGATTGCCCCGGGTTTTGTCATGTCTTCTCTCCTTTCATTGTTTAGTCCTAAGAACTGATTGGATTTCACTGTTCATGGGTTTCAGTTCTCAGAACTTCACACACCTGATTAGGACAAGGTTCTCTAGAGCAGTGTGGACACTTTTTCAGCCCAAGAGCTACATTTCCTTCTGGACAGCCAGAGTGCTCTTGTCCTTCCTTCCTGCTTGCAAACTTCCCACAGGCATTTGGCTGGCCACTGTGAGAGCAGGATGTTGGACTAGATGGGCCATTGGCCTGATCCACCAGCCCCTCTTTATTGTCCGTATGGATTCTCCGACTGGGGAGGAGAGTGGAAAGTGCTGGGTTCCTAAAAGCTCCGGAGGATCAAGGATTTGAGCTTCCTTTTGGACAGGAAGCTTTTTCTGATCTGAAAATGTTGATTAATGCACCAATCAGTCAGTTATGCCCAGAGTTGCTTCTTCTGCTGTACCCTTTTGCCTGGCCACTTCTCCTGTGAGAGGCCATCTCACCTGTTCTCTTCTCACTTCAGGGGACAGTCTTGTGTGACATTATTCTCCTCAACTTCCTGAAGGGAGCAGATCAGTACAAGGCCAAGAAATTTGAAGAGGTGGGTCTCTACAGTACACAGTTAAGTTCATTGACAGCAAAAGTACCCCCATGCCAGTAGACCTCAGCCTTTTCAGACCAGGACCATCTTATGGTTGTAGTGCTGCTGTTGTAACCCATCTTATGTCAAATGATGACCTAGCAGTGCATCTTGGCCCACCAGCTAAAGATCAATTATAGTAGACTCTGTTCGCTATGGGGAAAACTCCCCTCTACTCCCCTTTTTACCTCCGCCCCCAGCCTTGTCCACACGTAACACTGAACCAAACCATGACTCAGTGTAAATGAGCAAGTGTGCTGGTGCACAGTTAGAGCACTGCAGCCTCTTCACTTCTTCCCTGCTCTTGCCCTGTCACAAGGAGCTAAGTCACAGGCTGCAGAGAAGAAATGTTCAGAATTGTGCAAGCTAGTGTGGGGCAGGGGTTAGAGTGTTGGGCTAGGCCTTAGAAGATGCAGGATCAAATCCCCACTTGGCAATGAAGCTCATTAGGTAACTTTGGGCAAGTTACTGTGTCTTGGCCCAACTTAACCTCTCTGTGTTGTTGTGGGGAGAACCATGTATGCCACCTTGAGCTCCTTAGAGGAAAAGTATGATATAGAGGTAATAAATAGGAATAATAATGATTCCTCTACAAAGGTAACAGCTTTCTGTCTCTCTCCGCACCCAGGTGTCAGAGAAAGTGTTGCATCCAGACACTTCTGGAAGCCCCATTTACCAGAACAACCAGACCCTGGGACGTCGTTGTGAGGAGAAGCAGTCAACTGATTCAGGCACCTTCTCAATTGGACTCTAACAGACAGACATGTGAAGAGGACATTAACAAATTTCCTACATTGCTCTGCTATCATGGGTGCTGCCCCACATAACAGCCCTTCAATTTGGAGCCTTCTGTCACATCACACCACTGGGGTTGAGGGAACTGGTTGGTTGGTTTCAGTTTACTGTGTGCTTCCCATTTCTCTCTCTCCCCCTCTCTGTTTTTTTCTCAGTTTCACATCATGGCCCACCTCTCCCAGGGAAGCGTGTGAGTCTTAACTTGTCAAAGACTCATATCCCCTCTCACCTCTTCCTTGAGAAAATAGCCACAACAAAAAGTGTTAAAGAAAAGGAGATTCCTGGGTCACCAACACCAGTGCATTAAAAGTGGGTGTGGGATGATCACCCAAAAAAACTCTTAAGAATTCCAGTAGAATGGGAAAATGTATCAGTGGAAAACTGCTTTTCACACTGAACCCATGAATCTCAGATTCACTATGGGATGGCATGACAGCAGCATCAAATCTCCACCTCGTGAGCTGAGCTGTACCATGTGGTGACATTACATAAGAACACCTAAAAGTCACAACTAGACCAGCATCCTTGTCTCACAGTGGCCACACAAATGCCTGTGGGAAGCACACATGCAGGACTTGTGTGCAGCAGTCCTCTCCCCACTTGAGAATTCCACCAACAGGAATACAGGGGCAGCCAGTGGAGTTTGGACAGAGCCATGATGGCTAGCAGCCATTGATAACACTCACCCTCTTTTAAAGCCATTCAACTTGGTACCATCATTACATCTAATGAGACCAAATGTCATACTTTAACTGTGCAGAATGGAGAAGTTCTTCCTTTTGTTTCTCCCAATATTTAACTTACTGGATGGCTGAGTTCTAGTATTATGAGAGATGGAGAAGTTTTCTCACATGACCTTTGTGTTGATCCATGTGACAGTATTTTATGCAGAGATGGAGAAGTTTAAAAAAACTGTCACATGGATCAACACAAAGGTCCCGTGAGAGGGTGGTGGTTAGGGAGCTTTGACCACTCCTTCGCCTACCAAATGGCCAGGCCTTTTGGGCAAAGTGATGGAAGTTTCTGAATAAAAATAAAAATGCATGCGTAATCTACGAGGCAAGAAAAATGGATGTGCTGTAAATAGTGGTGGGTTTGTTTGTTTTTCATTCTGTGACAACGCTGATAGGTACTCCCTACTCCAAGAACAGTGGAGACAATACAGCCTTTGGATGAGAGAGAACCCGAGACTGACGATGTCTAATATTGGTTCCATTTTCAAATGTAGAAGCAGGGTCCAGTGGAAGAAAGTCGGCCCCTGCAGCAGACACCACAGCTCCTAAACCTACATCAGGTTCCCCAAAGGAACTTTAAAAGCTGCCTTATACCCATCTAGATCACTGGTCCATCTAGTCCACTACTGTCTTCATTGTTTTGAAGTAGCTTTCTGAATTTTTTCAGATGTGAATCTCTCCCCGCCCTACCTGGAACTTGAACCTTCGACGTGCAAATCAGATGCTCTATGACAGAGCTAAGACACTTCCCCAAAGCAGCAGCTTGGACCACTGGAGCCTCTCCTGCTGCTTTCAGCCCACTAAACTTGTAGCTCGATCTACCCCACATTCAAAACTAGCAAGTGCTTCCCCACCACTCCAGCCTCGCTGTTGCCAAGCACTGACCCCAATCGCAGGTGATCTACCCTTTCAGGAAGAACACCCCCCAACTGTTTGCCTCCCCCAGGAAACATCCGCTCATCTTCTCATACTGGTAGCAAACACTCCGCCCAGGGAAGGATGGTCATCCGGCAGGTGTAACATGGATTTATGATGTAAATTCTTTTGGAAGGTTCATAGCTTGATCAAGTGAGAGCAATATGCGTGTCCTTCTGCTGGATTGGAAACTGTCATGCATGCACAGTCGTTCGCATTTGATCACTGAATGTCATAATCAAGGCTGTGCATGCAACTCTCAGTACCAGATTGGACTGTCACATAGAGCGGTGGAAAAATGGTCGGTGGGGTGCTGTCTCCTTTGACTCTGCTAATCACCTATTTGAGAAGGGTAGGCCCTGCTGGAATCAGCACTTTCTTTTGTATTCTAGAATCCTTCAGGCTGCCTGACTCACAGGCACTAGCTTCTGTCTTTATGAGAGGCAGGAACACAGGCAGAGACTTCAGATGGCACAAATGGTCCCCTTAACTTAGGGCACAACACGATGACACAGGAGATGATGCATACTTTCCCATGCTGCTGGTGCAAGCTTATACGTAGATGAGCTTGCAGAAGAGAAGCATCAGCTCAAAGAATAATGACTAAGAATATTCGTGAATAGTTAGCTGGTGCTTGAGCCAGAAACACAAACATCCCATGTTAACCTGCCTGTAGCAGCAAAGCCACAGTTCTACAGTTAACAGAAATCTCTTTCCGGGCAGTCATAAGAAACTGCTATTGGCAACAGGTGCCCCAGATTCTGCCCCAATTTGTGGGTGTCTGGCACATGTGGAAGATGCCATGCAGCAGGAGGAGGCCTGACAGGGCCCGTTGCAGCCTCTGGAGGGCCTGACGGGACCCGGCACGGCTGCGGGTAGGCCCAAGGGGGCCTGTGCTGCAGTGGGCATGCTGACATCAGACACGTGCTCCCCTGTGGTGCGTGGCTCCAGTGCAGAAATTTGTGGGTGCCCGGCCCCTTCATGGGGAATGTTGTGGGGGCTTGAGCACCCAGCCCCCCCCATCCAGCATCTATGACTGGCAGAATTGATAAGTCCTGGGCTTTTGAGGAAATGTTCTTGTTTTGCAAAAGCTTCTAGAAGTGTTAAAACTGCTGCATGAAAGACTACTTTGGAAATCTCTCTTCAGCAGGGAGTAAGAGCATCACTATTTCATGCAGCCTTCAACTTAAGTAAACTTTGAATATAAACATAGACGTCAGTATGTGTTTGACAGAAAGAACCAGCAGCATATAAGCCGTCTCAACAAGCTTAACTTTTTTAAAAACAACAACAAACCATTGGCTTTATGTCTCATTGAAGCTATTCAAGTCAGAAGAACACAGTGTGAATAAGCTTCCAGATCCATAATCCTACAGGTCCATCAGCCCCATCCATCTCCTGCCCTGTCTTGGATTCAGATTCCCCCTCCTGCCACAAGCCTCCCTAAACAGGTGTCTTACTTATTTTGAGACAGCACTGGTGATCTGTTTAGTCCTTTAAATTTGCATCTCATCTTTTTTCCTGCCATGGAACCCAAGGCAAGGAACATGCGGTTCCTAGGCATCCTGTCAGGAACCACAAGGAAAGGAGGAGGCTAGAGCCCCTTCTAAGGTGGGCTGGTGAAATGACCCCACCCCCAAGGGATGGTCTGGCAACACAACAAAACCTGCTGTTGTAGTCAATGCTATAATTGATACCATTATAGTATCGAACAAGTTACTACACTTTCTTGCTGTACCTTGAAAGGAGAGTTTCTCTGTGATGGGAAGAGCTGTGCACCAGTGTGTGTGTGTGTGTGTATGAGAGAGAGGGAAAGAGGGAAAGAGAGAGAGAGAGAGAGAGAGAGAGAGAGAGAGAGAGAGAGAGAGAGAAATTGATGCTGAACATCAGGTTTCTTATTCTGCTATTCTACAGTATTTATGAACTTTCATTACAGTTGGGTTCCCTTCTGAATTTAATTTAATATT
Organism: Podarcis bocagei; assembly: GCF_964188305.1. NCBI lineage: Eukaryota > Metazoa > Chordata > Lepidosauria > Squamata > Lacertidae > Podarcis > Podarcis bocagei. The sequence goes on along the minus strand of NC_138125.1, from coordinate 85,318,671 downwards.
GGACTTCTTGACTGCCACACAATGCCTGAAACTAGTGCATCTTTCCACAATTGATTTTATATATATATATAAAAAAGACAAGCTTTATTGACGTATTCAAATGGCATAGGGTGTTGGGTTTTTTCATTCCATGACTTTAAAAAAAAAATTTTTTTTGAAGGAATATCTCTCAAGCTGTGTAATTGACTTTGGTTCTTAAAAACCAATATCAAATATATCTATTTAATAATTCAAAACAATGAGGGTAGACTGTTTTCCAACTAATTCAAAAACTTAATGGGAGACAACAATGTTAAGACTTCCACTTTAAAGAGTTGCATTTTCTGACATATTAAACATCCTAACTTGGTACCTGCTCTAATACTGGCTTGTTTGTATGATTCACAAAAATATAGCTCTGTTATTAAACAAAATAAATGTAAGTGAAATACAACCTAAATTCCCACACTAGGAGGATACAATATAGGTTTGATTCCTAGAAAAATAACACTCTAGAGAGAGGGAGCAATAAACTGTGGTTTGGCAACACAGATATGTTTAAGTCCATTCATTTCAAGGGACTTAAGCACACCTGACTGTGTTGGACTGTGACCAGATTTTGCTGGGAATGAAGCTCAGAGACAGAAGAGGCTTCTTCCTCAGTTCCCTTTTCAAATCTTCTTAAGGTTCCCTTTTGAAAGGAGAGGTTCGCAAAGTCTACACAGCGAAGGGCTCAGATAGAAGACTCCAGGCCTTCCTTCTTGCCTGCAGTTAAGGCTGGGGAGCCTGCGATGTTATGTTCATTCTGTCGCCGCTTGCACTCCAACCACACCATCACTGGGTTGACCAAAGCCAGAAACATTAGGACTACAAGACCAATATTCACCTGGAAAAAAGAGATGCACAATTAATACGCAGGCGGCTGCTTCTAAAAATGTTGCTTTCTGGGGGGCTCTGGGAAATGTGAAGTGTCTGGGGCTGGCACCTAGCCCAGAGAGCTATCTGGGTCTCTATGCCTGCTCTGCATAGAGGCAGAAAGAAATAGGTGTATGCAAGTGGCAGGCAGAATGAAGGCTTTGAATCAGCCAGGCCTATGGCAGCCACTTAGGCAGCACCAAAAAAGAGAGGAAATGCATCAGCACCACTCCCCGCCCAAAGGACCAATGAGGACAGAGACTTGCATATTTCCATATGCTAATTTATAACTATATGTGCAAGTTCAAAAAATGACTCTATTTCAAATAAAAAATGCAATATATCTAGTCCTACTTGGGACAACAGACCAGGTGCCCTGTATGCTGAATTTGCTGTCCAGGTCCCCTGCCCATTTAAACTCGACTTGGACTAATAGACTTCGCCCTGAAGAGCAGGACACACTCAGGCCCAGATATACCGGTATATTACAATACATGGGGCCTGGCCTTTTGCCTGGTCAACAGAGTAGTATGTCAGGTCAGTGGCGTAGCGTGGGTTGTCAGCACCCGGGGCAAGGCAAGTAATTTGCGCCCCCTAACCTGTGGATTTGCGCCCCCTAACCCGTGGATTTGCGCCCCCTAACCCTAACCCCCAGATGTTGCGCCCGGTGCGGCCGGCCCCCCCTGCACCCCCCACGCTACGCCACTGTGTCAGGTCTCCTAGCTCCATGTTCACTACCGTCTGTTCCTCAAAGAAGTAGAGATCCACATTTGGAGTAGTGACTGTCACGTGGTGAAACAGACTCATTAGGGCACAAAACACTCACATAAAAGGGATCCCCGTTGAGTGGGCCCCTGATGAGCGAGAAGCAGGGGTATTGCAGGAGAGACACCACGGCTGAGAGCCCCATCACCAGGCCGTAGAGTTTCCCAAAGTGTTCCGAGGGAAAGCTGCCAAGACACAGAGTGGGGGAGGGGGAGGAAGGAGGACATGGAAATTGTGACACGGCATGTCTAAGCGGACTATCCTCCTCACAGTGACTTGTCACTATATGCTGCTTCTCTACCTCCCATCCTTCTATATTTTAATTTCTTTCCTTTTTTACTTCCGTGTTCCTTTCCTTCCTCATCAGGAGGAAGGACAGCAGACCTGCATCCCTCATATGGTCAAGGAACAGGGCAGGACATTTGTTTACAGCATCTGCATCACTATTTCACGGCACCCATATACCCTCCAACATTTCTCCAATGAAAATAGGGATGTCCCATTCCATAATGATAATTTTATACCCCACACATCTAACTGGGTTGCCCCAGCCACTCTAGGCAGCTTCCAACCAGCGGCAGAGCATGCTCCCGAGGGGCGCATGGTGCGGATGGTGCCCTCAAAGGGGGTGGAGTGAGCCACTCATGACAGACATTTGGCGCGCCACCCGTCTGCGACTCTCAAGCCTCCCCCAAGCTGTCAAAACAAAGGGGGAAGGGGGGAATGCCGCTGGCAAAGCGGCACAGCTCCCCCCGCTTACCCCGATGGCTTAAGGTAGGCTTGGGAGTTGCGGGCAGCGCACCGAATGCCACCCACCCCCTTCCTATGTCCCTGCTTCCAATATATGTAAAGACATAATAAAACATTAAACATTAAAAAAGTGTCCCTATACAGGATTGGCTTCAGACGTCTCAGGGGGCAGATAACCCCATACCCTCCAACATTTCTCCAATTAAAAAAGGGAAATCGTAAGGAAAAGTGGGACATTCCAGTTTCAAATCAGAAACTGGGATGGCTTCTTTAAATTAGGGACATCCCTGGAAAATAGGGACACTTGGAGGGTCTGCACCCACACTGCAACAAAGGGCTTTTCATTAAATCCATTGAAGGAAAATTCCATGCTAACATGTGGCCTGCCTCCTCAATGACTAGCTTAAAATGAAAACAACCAGCAGATTTAGCACTCAAACTAAGCCCTTTCCTCATATCTGCTTTCTTTAGTATTTTAAGCCAAGTGCAACAGTCACTTCTCATACACTGCCATCATAGCATAACTGCAAAACATTAAAATGCCAGATAAATAGTTCATCTTGTCCAGTCTCTTGTGTCTGACAGAGACAAGCTCTAGAAAGGTATCTCAGCAGGGTTCTACAAACCCAGAAGACATAAATTGTGCTATGAACTGTGGAAGCTGCTCCTAAAGCAAGATTCTGAGAACTGCAGCCATTTATTATTAGTATGAATTGATATTTTTAGCCCTCTTGCGTGTGGGGAGAATCTTGAACAGCCTCTGTTTCTGCTAAAAAATTCAAAACCAGAGGAGTCAGTAGAGAGGAGAAAAGGATTTCAGTGAACAATTTTCTGTAATTGATTGTTATTCTGCACTACTACCAGTTCCTCTCAGTGGCTCCAAGTACCATTCACTGAGTATCAAAACTTCCTTCTGCTTTCATCCTTCCCTTTCTCTTTCCCCCGCCCCTAATCCATCCCTCCCAAACCACACTTTCCTCTTTTCACGGAGAGGCCAGTTACTTACGCAATGGCTAAGAAGGCAGCATTGCCCCCGTAAAGGAAGGAGCGGCTCAGAACCTGCAGGATAAACGTGGCGTACTGCACAGGCAGCACCGGAATAGAGGCACAAATTGAGAAGGCCACGCACTGCAGCACTGTGATGACCAGTGACAGCACACAGGAGCGCAGGTCCGCAAGGGAATCTGGCACCCCTAGAAACAGAGAATACAGACAGAGGTGAGCAGGACCAAAGGAGACCTCGGGGCATCAAATATCCTTGATGGGCAATCTCATGAGGAAAGCAAAAGACACACAACGGGACATACCTTGCGAACTCCCTTCCTTTTTATGTCCACGTTTATGACGGTCCAGGATAAGCCCATTCCAGGGAGCACAGATGACTCCACAGAACTGGGTGAAGGCAAAAGCATTGGTGTAGCTGCTCACTGTTGACAGAAAGAATTAAGACAAAAGGATGACAAAACCCTCTTCCCGTCAGCACAAATATGTGCCAAGATTTTCATACACGTAACCCATTATTAGATGATGGCAAGAGAGTAGGAGGAATCAAAGGCCAGGAGCCCTTAGTTCTCCAGTAAAGGTAAAGGTAAAGGGACCCCTGACCATTAGGTCCAGTCGTGGACGACTCTGGGGTTGCGGCGCTCATCTCGCTTTATTGGCCGAGGGAGCCGACATACAGCTTCCGGGTCATGTGCCAGCATGACTAAGCCGCTTCTGGCAAACCAGAACAGCGCACGGAAATGCCGTTTACTTCCCGCCAGAGCAGTACCTATTTATCTACTTGCACTTTGACGTGCTTTCGAACTGCTAGGTTGGCAGGAGCAGGGACCGAGCAACAGGAACTCACCCCGTCACGGGGATTCGAACCGCCGACCTTCTGATTAGCAAGTCCTAGGCTCTGTTGTTTAACCCACAGCGCCACCCATGTCCCTAGTTCTCCAGTAGTTCCAAGCAAAAAAATTTCAAGAACTACCTCTTCTTTCTCAATAGGAAGACTATCACCATCAGGAGGGGCTTCCCCTCAACTCCTAGCCAGGGCAGTCTCCTGGCACAGCTATTTAGCTAAGTCATTACAACACCATTTTAATTCTATTTCAGCAGCTTTTTCCTGAAGTCAAGAGCACTGCTGAGACAAGATGGCCTTCCTCTCATGGTGAGAGAAAAGGGAGTCAGCAGCACCAAACACAAGAGACTGAAAATGGAGGCATGCCTCAAAATTGTACTGAAATTATGTGGGCTGTATCCACCATTAAGTCATATTTAACGTAGACTCATTGCAATGAATGAGTACAACTAATTTAGGTCCATTCATTTCAAGAGCTCTACTTTAAACATAACATACCCTCCAACATTTCTCTGATGAAAATAGGGACATCCCATTCCATACTGGTAATTTTAATATTTATACCCCACACTTCTTACTGGGTTGCCCCAGCCACTCTGGGCAGCTTCCAACATATAAAAAAGAAACATTAAAAAAACTTCTCCGTACAGGATTGCCTTCAGATAACTTGTGGGGGTCAGGTAACTCCATACTCTCCAACATTTCTCCAATGAATAGAGGAACATCCCAAGGAAAAGTGGGGCATTCTGGGATCAAATCAGGAACTGGGACGTCTTCTCTAAATCAGTGACGTCCCTGGAAAATATGGATATTTGGAGGGTCTGACAGAACTTAAGTTGGCTATACTGTATATGGAACTTTGATGGAACAGAGAAAAGCCCAACAGGTTTCGATGGAAACCTTCCTTAGGTGCACAATAATTCAATTTATTAATCCCAATTACAAAACATCTCTCATTGTGTGTTTTTTCCCTTCTACACTCTTCTAGTCTACCTGCCCCAAGACAAAGGGCAAGACCCAATGTTAGCCATAATTAGAATAAACCCATTGCAAACAATAGATTTAGGTCCACTGATTTCCCTGGGTCTACTATGGCTATGGCTTAGTTGGATCTCACCCAATAACTCTTATCCATCTCCACACACATATTTTTGTTTGTTTCTTACATATCATAAATTTGGGGCTAAATTTTCCCAAAAGAGCCCAGGGGGGCAAGAAACAGCATCAATACAACATAGTTTAAAATAAAGTAATAAAAACACTTAAAAACATAGACACATAGCCTCACAGATAATAATTTCAATAACAACAACAATAATTTTATTATTTATACCCCGTCCATCTGGCTGGGTTGCCCCAGCCACTCTGGACAGCTTCCAACACATATAAAAACATAATAAAATGTCAAAAATTAAAATAAAGTTTCCCAAGAACAGTATTTTTCAGCTATCAAATGTGTGGGTGGACAGAAATGTTTTAAAATTCCTCCTGAATGTTTATACTGAGGGTGACAGCAAAGGGAGGGAGATTATTCTGCAAACAAGAGAACCTCTTAATCCCCACCCGATGGTTCCCTGCCCCTTTCCCAATACTCTCCTTACCAAGGGTGGCGTCTCCCTCAGCCAGCTGTGTCAGCATGGGGTTGAGGGTGCCAATGAAGAGATAGTGGCGCAGCTGCATCACCGACAGCCACACCAGATGCCAAAAAAACAGTTTGGAGAAGACACAGCTCCAGAAGGAAACAACAGCTGGAGCCTTGAGGTTTGCTGCAGTCTCAGCATCTCCTAAATAAATCAAAAAGAGGGGACAGGAGGCATGTGTAAAATCTGAAATGATCTTTATGTCACACAGTACCTTGCTACTATTTCACTGCTGACAGTCATACCAAAGTGAGAGCCCTTTCGAGGCACAAATCAAATGCACATCCATTGGTTTTTATGAGGGCTTCTAAGCAATTATCTCTCCATGCAGAGGCCTAGAGAATCTCTCACCCAGGGGTGACAAATGGGCATGTGAAGCTGGTTCTGGTATAGGACTTACATTTTGTCAGTAGTGATGCTATGGATAAACATGATTAAGTATGGCTGAAATCTTCCAGTCATTAATTCACATGCCCTGGGGAAAACCACTAAGAGCAAACAAATTAGTTAACTCTTCCTGCTTGCTTGCCTGCCCACCCAAAAAGGAATAGCTGACTGTGATGCTTCAGAAGACTTGAGGTCTTATTCTCTAGCAGGAATGATGAGCATAGATGACTGCCTGTGAATTACTAGTAGTGCAGGGGTGGGTGCGTAGGATCAGGGCTGATTTAGGTTTGATGAGGCCCTAAGCTACTGAAGGTAATGGGGCCCTTTATATAGCAGGCGGGGCCCATTATTTACATCATAGGAGCCTACACAACACAAAACACTGTTGCTATATGTAGGTTTTATTTTATTTGTTTTTTATATTATATTTTGGAAATGTACATCCATGTTTTTTTCCTTTAATTTTTTGGGGGCCCCAAGAGGGTGGGGCCCTAAACTATAGCTTGTTTAGTAAATCTGGCACTGGGTAGGATTAAGAAGGGTTAAAGGAACTGACTTGACTCTTGAGGTCCCTGGTATTGAATCCCGGCTTGCTCACTGGCTCTGCTAAACACAGCACTTTCAGACATTTGAGGGTCAGAAATGAGGTATATGAGCCTGACTACAGAAACACATAAATGCACACAGAACCTCTTCTTGGAACAAATGCCAAGTGAAAGGTATATCTGACACCCTCAAGCCCCCATAAACTGCACTTACTTTGCAGCAGATTTACTCTATTTTTAAACATATTTTCCCAAATGCAACATTCCCATCCAATATTAAGGCCCAGCTAGAATCTCTAACCACCAACCTTGGAACCGGTCTCAGTCCCTACCTATGCCAACAAGCCCTTTGCTGGTGGAATTTTCTTCGAGTGCTGGGTCAGCATGCAGATTATCTGAGTCCTCTGCATCATTCTCATCCAGGACTTTGGGGCTACGTTGCTCCTCATAGGTGCGATACGGACGGGACCTCTTGTGACAGCTCACTCTGCAGACACAATTAATATGACTGGTATCCTGGGGACTTATTTCCCATACAAAGAATGAAAACCCAAGTTCCACATGTGCAAAGTGAGAAAGACAGGGCGGTACAAATACAATTTATTTGTTCTTTCAGATGATGCACCATGACAGAAAGATACAAAATCACAATGGCATTGATCATAATGCCGAGTAAATAGAAATTGCCATTAAATGCATAAACTATAAATGGATGAGAAAAGGAGTACAGGAAACTGAGAACTCAGCCTCAGATTAGTTTATCTCTATTGCAGCAAACAACATTCCTCTCTCTCTTCATTCCTTCAGTTTTCTTATTTGATAGTGGTGAGAAATGGGAAGTTTCATTCCAAACCAGTTCACTGCTCACCAGTTTAGGCTGGGAGTCCTCTACAAACTTACTTGGGAGTGAGTTCCATAGAACTCTGAGATTTAAGGCTAAACGACACATTGCACGCAAACAGGTTGAACTATAGCCCAGTGAACCTTTTCGAAGCGGCAATGCTGCTTTCAGGGAGAACAATCAGGAGCATAGAAATGGTAGGAGGGAGGGAATATGTGTTTAAAACCCTACAGGGGAGGGAATTTGCTCCAGGGGGTAATTTGGGGCAGAAAAAGGGCAGGTGGGAAAAAGGCTGAGCATCTTCATATCAGATGCTTCTCTACTCTGGATCACCCCCCCCCCAGGCTTTACTGCTTCAAAAAGGGCTGTAGTCAACATGTATTTGCTTGCTGTGTAGTTTGGCCCTTATGTCAATGTAAATTTCCAACTAAGCATGCAGAGGTCTGGGGTCTTAGGGATACCTACCTCAACTGCAGGCATCCTGAAACAATGGGTTCACTTTGGACTATATTTCCTGCATCCTTTCAATGAAGGCCATGCAGATGCTGTTTAATTAGGGCTTTTCTGAAGATGCCACAAAATGGCACCTGAGCTGCTCTCCAAACGGGTGTTTTCCCCCCCAATGGAGCTTGGGATGGTGATGTTGGGAGACAGCCACAGTAAAAACTGTGCAGGGTGTGAATCCTATCTTTATCGATTGGGCAGAAGAAGTTGTTAAACTGCTCTTTTATCTTTAATAGCAGCACGTGAAGAAAGCCTACAGATGAAGCTTTTCTCATCATGGATATAAACATCACCTGCCAATCAAGCAGTATGGTTACAGTGGTCCCTGAAGAGCTGGCAACCCTATACGAATCACAGAGCACTGTGCCTGCCTGAAGAAGCATTCAGAAAGCGGAACTGTCTTTTAAAAATAACAGTGGATGGAACCCACTGGGGATAGCTTCTTTCTTCTACCACCACCAGGGTTTTAGGCAGCACTTTGCAAGCTTGAAGAAGGAAGGAAGGAATGGAAGGAGATAGAAAGGGGCTCAGGATCTTAGCGAGGGCACACAGGGGAGAGAGCTGTGTATCAGACTGAAGTACAGGCAAGTGCAGCTTACCCATATGTATATCCTGGGGGCAGTGGATATGGTATATGGCTGCGGGGCATCAGAAAAAAAGTACGGATCAAGTGCCAGGCACTGCAAGCAGACATGAAGAGGAACATGGTTCTCAGCAAGAGGCCTTGTTCATACAGCAGCTGTAGACAAATAGCACAAACTTGAGTTAGCCAAGCTCTGCATTGACTGTAATCTGTGTAGTGCACAGATTGCTTGCTTGGCTTTGGGCTCACGTAGCAGATTATCTGCCTGTCTTTTAAGAGTGGGAGACAGATCCAACCCACAGGGTACAATTCAATATAAGCAGCCCTACTGCATTTCTTCTGCAATTCCCATTCATTTGAACAGGAAAATGTATTGGTGGACTGTGCTCTATTTTTAATTATGATGAATCTCCACCTGAGACACCAAAATGCCTTGGACCAGTCACTAGCTCTCAGGCTCATTCTTTCATTTGCATAACAGATTTATCTGGTCACTCAATTTGATTTGATCTTTTTTATAGAATTCCCCAGGCCCAGCTACTGTTTCTAAGCAGCTTCTGCATGTCATCACAATAGAGCCAAATTATATGCAATATCAAAATGTGTCTGCATTTAATGTGTAGTGTTTAATAGGGGGAAAACCACAATAAAAATGTACTTCTTGAAAAACCTTACTTCCTCATAACAATAGATAGCACAGTGCTTCCAGACACCTAAGTACCATAAACCACCGTCAGCAAATCATGCCTCACATTCCCTTCCTAGAGCACAGTTTTGCCATGACATGCTCTCAGAAACATGGATTTGAGTAGCAACATAAAGGTAAAGGGACCCCTGTCCATTAGGTCCAGTCGTGGACGACTCTGGGGTTGCAGCGCTCATCTCGCTTTATTGGCCAAGGGAGCCGGCATACAGCTTCCAGGTCATGTGGCAAGCATGACTAAGCCGCTTCTGGTGAACCAGAGCAGTGCATGGAAATGTCCTTTACCTTCCCGCTGGAGTGGTACCTACTTATCTACTTGCACTTTGACGTGCTTTCGAACTGCTAGGTGGGCAGGAGCAGGGACCGAGCAATGGGAGCTCACCCCGTCGCAGGGATTCGAACCGCCGACCTTCTGATCGGCAAGCCCTAGGCTCTGTGGTTTAGACCACAGCATCACCTGCGTCCTGAGAAGCAACATGGTCACATGCATATACAATGCTGAACCACAGCTGGAAATAGAACCCTTGTGAGCTGACGTCTTCCACGCTAACTATAGCCCTGCTTCCTCTTAGCTGAAATCACGCTTAGGATACTGCACCCTTCCTCTGCTTTCACTACATCCCCATATTCTCTGTCCTCATGTGGCTGGATTTTGGTTTGTGTCATCAGGAGTGCTGCCTGCTGCTTTCTGTGTGGTGGCTCATGTGCTCTCTCTACAAAGAATGGTGATCCCTTAGCTCAATGCATATCTGAACAGTCTTAATGAAACTGATGAAAAGAGGCAACTGTTAATACTAACAGCACAGAGACTGTCTTCCACCAGGTGTAGGGGGGCTATGATGTTGATGTTAAGTATTGCACATACAGTATCTCCAGGAATCCAGTCAGGAAGCTTTGGGCTATATGAGATTCTACAGAAAGACCCAATTGAGAAAAATCAAAGTTGGCCAATAAGTCAAAGGCAAATGGTAAATGAGGATATCCACCATGGTTCAAAAATATCTAGGATATCCTTATTTACCCTACAACTCCCCCTATCCCTGAGCATTGGGCCATGGTGCTTGATGCTGATGGGAGCCGCAGTCTGATGACCTCTGAAAAGCACACTGGCTATCCCTGGGTGAAATGTTGTGATCACACATTGAAATTGAGTTGCTGAGTCCCTGACTAGCTGAAGACACAGGACTCAGAGCCAAACAAGATGCATCAAGCAGATGCATTCCCCCCCCCCCCATGGTGTATTTGTTATCTTTACTGAAAAATAGTCCAGAGCATTATGAGTTTAAGAGGATGAATGGAAGAGGGTGTTTAACCTTTTTCCTTTTTCCTGCTTGCCCACTCAAAATTGCTGCCCCATCCAGCAGTCCTCCCACCTATGAAGGAAAGAGTGTTCCTCTGCAGGAGAATAGCGGCTGGAGGATATTTGGAGTAGACAAATGCCAGTAAGAAAAAAAAAAAGGTTGAACAGCCTCTCTCCCATTATGACCAAGGCGGCATTGTTGTTGTTGCTGTTGTTGTTTAGTCTTTTAGTCGTGTCCGACTCTTCACGACCCCATGGACCAGAGCACGCCAGGCCCTCCTGCCTTCCACTGCCTCCTGCAGTTTGGTCAAACTCATGTTGGTAGCTTTGAGAACACTGTCCAACCATCTTGTCCTCTGTGGTCCCCTTCTCCTTGTGCCCTCCATCTTTCCCAACATCAGGGTCTTTCCCAGAGAGTCTTCTCTTCTCATGAGGTGGCCAAAATATTGGATCCTCAGCTTCAGGATCTGTCTTTCCAGTGAGCACTCAGGGCTGATTTCCTTCAGAATGGATAGGTTTGATCTTCTTGCAGTTCAAGAACACTCCAAGTGGATTCCCCAAGAATCCTGAGAACTGTAGTTTGTTAAAGATGCTGCGGATTATAGCTCTTAGAGGGTTAAACTACAGCCTCCAGTGTTCTTTAGGAGGGGGGAAATCTGCTTTGATTGTGCTTTCAATGTATGTTGTGTATTGAGTCTAGCTCACAGCTGTCCCATGCTGGTTTTCACAGGGAAGACAAAGAGTGTTGGAATAACAAGACAGGTGACTGTGCCATATCTTATTATTTGGCCTTGACCTTCAGCTATGACCTAACTAGGAATTAGCTGAAAGCGCAAGGATGACCCTTCACATACAATTTAGCTACTTATCGGATTAATAGTCTCGAATTGTCTCAGGGTCACTACAAGCAGCCTACTTAATTCTTCAATGTCCTGCAGCAAAGTGACCAGCAGTTTGCTACTCTAATGCTCTTGAAAAGGCATGGGTTAGCTTATCTACGGTACAAGCATAATACAACAGCTTCTAAAGGAAGTGTTTTTTATCATTATGTAAGTGGAAAATTAATCAGGTGGGGATGAGGAGACAAATGTGTTGCATATGTTCTTGCTATTAAATGTTGAGAGTTAATCCAATTTAGAAACCCCCAAAGATTAAAGGAATAAGATACCTAGCACTTGCCAATTCTATCCATGCAGACACCCAGATGTTCAATAAGAAAGACATATCACATGATGTCAGAGAGTTGTAGAATTTTTCTGACCAGAGAGGTTGAAAATGTATCTACTGGAGTTGGGATCTTTTGGAATCTCAAAATCTTTCTCCATCCACCTGTTTTCCTGTCTTCCTATTTTTCCTCATTCTTCTCCCTCCACCCACTTAAATCACTATCTTTCCTCCTCCCTTCCCCCCATCATCTCCCATCCTGGACTGTTTGTTTCTTTCTTTCAGTGTCCAAACCAGTTGCCAGTTCAGGCCATTCAAGAGCTAGCCAGTGGCTCAATCAATGCTATTAAGTTAGGTGGGACAAAAAGGTGGCGATGCTTGAGTCCAAACTTCCCTTTCCTGTGAAATTTCTGAGGGTTCTATGACTAGGCTGCTGACTCAACACCTTAGAGGAAGAAGAAGCACTGTCATAACACACATCATTTCTTAGGAGGAAAGCCCACAACACAGGATTCTGGTGCTTGTTTTTCCTAAGTGTGGCAATTTTTAATTCTTTAGGAAACAGTCACTAACCTTGATGACAAGAAAAACTGCAGAGGAAGAGTCAAAGGCCCCATTGTAGAGGGTAATGATGGTTGAGCGGTGTTTTCCAAACAGATTCCCAACCTGGAGAGACAAATAAGTTCTCAAAGCAAATTGACTACTTTCCTGGAGGGGATCAGCAGATCACGGCCAAAGGGCATAGTTGCCGGTGAAGTTTAATATGTTAGAGTATGGAGGCAGGGACAGGGTGCCCCAAAGGTTCTCCTGTAAAGAATTTCCTCTCCCAGCTCCCTCCCCATTAGGATGTGTGAGGGAAGAGCATCAAACCTGCATGTTGGTGAGGATAAAGAGGATCCCACCGACAGAGAGAAACGTCACTGCTGGGAACAGCATCAGCGCTGTGGCTGTACCGGAAGAAAAATTGATGGAAGGGCATATCAGCAACATAGGCCTACCATGCTCATAAAACAAGACACAGCTGGGCATCACATCACTCTAAGCAGTGGTGCCACTGCAAACTTTGAACTGCAGGAACTCATAACAATCCCTATAGCAGGCATGTCCAACAGGTAGATGGTGATCACTGGATGTCTGTGGTAGATCACTGGTAGATAACTGGCTCCCCCCAAAGAAGATCAACAACCCCTGAAAACGGACCCTCCTCCTCCCTAAAAAAAGCTCAGCAACTTCAACCTGAACCCCAAAAAAGGGGGTAGATCACTGCCAGTTTTTAACTCTGAGTAGATTGCAGTCCCTTGGGAGTTGGCCACCCCTGCCCTATAGCAACATCCCCCTAGATATATTACACACACACACACACACACACACACACACACACAGTGCAGCAGTACATAGCACAATGCCCAAATTATTAGTAATTTCGTTGTCCCCGAGAGGGGGCAATGACAATAAAGATGATATTATTATTATTATTATTATTATTATTATTATTATTATTATTATTATTATTATTATTACCAGTTGGCAATAATAGAAAAGTGAGTCAGCAAAGTTGTAATAATTAGCATGTTGAACTTTGGCTGTGGAGACCTAGGTTCACATCCCCAATCAGCCTTTAGCTATTAAATTAGAAATACAAAGAAACTTGCAATTAAGTATTATCTAGCATGAAGTAGGAACCCCATCCAAGGAAAGGAAAGAAGTACCCAGCCTCTGCTTTACTGGTTCCCTCTTTTTCCTTCTTTGTTTATCTGGCCCCAAAATGTCTGAAAGCCTTGTTATCACCTTGTTAATTTGCCAGAGTAAGGAGAGAATATTAGGCATCCTGACAAATGAAACAGAAGTCCTAGTGCTGCATTCTCCTCTACTTTTGATCCTAAATTTCTTTTTTTTCCTTACAATCTTGCTGGTGTGTGCACACAGAAGCAGCTCAGTACTGAAAAATGAGACATTCCAGTGCAATAAAAGGAACTCATACTCAAGCCATCTCTTCCTACAATTCTCCAGTCAACATATTAATACAGGGCAGCACACTGTGCTATTCTAAATTTCTATGCCAGCTCAGGGGGCTCAGAATGCAGCAATGGGAAGGATGAATCCAGTTCACTTGCTTTTTGGTGTTCAGCATTTGAGAAAGACTAGCACAACATGCCAGGAGTGTGTGGAAAGAGGCAAAACAGGAACTTACTACAAATATAGATTGTAGTTAAGATCCCACCTCATATGATTCCGCTTTCCAATCTTTAGAAATATTTGGAGGATCCAGCATAATTTTGGGAGACCTACACAAGCAATAATAGTAATAATATTGGACTGACAGCTATCTAGCAACACACAAAGACTGAACGTCTCTCAAGATGGAGAGCTATAGTAGCATGATTTATCTCTCCCTGCAGCCATTGATATAGACATTGAAACTCTTGTACATCACATCATACATGTGTACTTAACACACACACACCCTTTCTCTTCCACATTTACAGCCATCCCTTGATTATAGGTGTTGCTAAGGCACACTTCTAAAACTCATGTCCGCACTACAGACAGACACACACACACCCCTTCCCCATATGAAGACCCACCCAGTCATCTTTTGCTCCTCCACACAAAGCCATACAAAATGTATTTAATTAGGTATATGTTAAAATCATTTCTACCCCACCAGATGCACTGGATGGGTGTTTTCACATATACAACTGCATCAAGCTGACCCAGCTTTCAATATAACATAGTATCATGTCTTTGATTGTTCTGAAGGACAACAGCAACAGTTCCCAACAGTTTCAAGCCTAACACTGGAACTATTGTGTCCATAATTTGTACCCCTACAAATCTACCTAAATAAGCCCAGCTCTTCATCCAGGAACACTCACCTGCTGAGGAAAATGCAATGAGGAGAGTACCAGTGGTGTAGGCAGATCTGGAAGACAAAGAGATGCCCTGAGCTACCAAATGGGCACTGGGCTGCGGACACGTGGGCAGCAAGGTGAACTACTTCCTCCCTTCATCCCCCATCAGACACAGTGAGCATCCATCAGCTTCCCATCCTTTTGGTAGACAGGCAGGCAGCTGTGGGAGCCATGGGCATCGGAGGAAGAAAGATGAATCAGTAAGATGGAGACTGGAATTGAGAGATCATTTGAAAATAGAAATAGACCGGTGGGGAAAAGATGAAGGAAACCATGCTGAGGAACAGAATAGAAACTGAAATTAGAAAAGAGGAGAGACTCAGGCAAAGGCGCAGCCTGGAGGGAGTTGGACCAGGGGCAGATTTAGGGGAGCATGACTAGTTCTGTTGTACTGGGTGTGGAGTTTTAGGGGCGCTGCCGAGGAAACCACAACTAGGATTTACAATGGAGTGCAAGAGGCACCGAATTTTGGTGTCACACAGGGTGCCACTGAAATTTGAGACCCCAAGATCTGCCTCTGGTTAGATCATTAAAAATTGTCCTCCATTTTTGTTTAGGGTTATGAGAGAAAGAATGATGATGATGATGATGATGATGATGATGATGATGATGATGATTTATTACTTATACCCACCCACATGAGAATGTGAATGAGCATTAACTCTAGTTTAGCTTTAGTTCAGATACTGATAGACAAACTACATGAAAGTTTATGTTTGTCTTCTGTCTCTAATATACAGGTTCTTCTTTTAAAAAAGGCAAATGGCACTGGGTGGGTGATAACTATTGGAACTTAAGCAGCTGTGGAGAAACAATTTTAACCATATCCTCCCCTGCTGATTCCTTGGGGAGTCTTCTGATGTTTTTGGAATGCTGCACCCATTAACATTTATTTATTTTTTGTACTAGATAACACCAAGCAGATAACACCAGGTTAGGAAAACATTTCCACAGCTCTGCTTAGTTGGCCTCGTGCCCTGCGAGGAAAGAGGGCAAGGACCCAAAAGAGCCACCTCAGCACTACTCTCCTGCCCACATGGCTGATCAGTTCACTCACATGAGCCGCATGACTTTGCCCACTCCATTAATACGCCCAGCCAGTTAAGGAACCTCACAAACTGCAGCCACAGCAAATACTAGCTTCCTGCCTGTGGTCATAGGAACCCTTGGACTTCCTGCCTCATAGGCTGGCATAAACATTGCTTCACTTGGGTATCCAGCTCAAAGAACAGGCACTGCAAAGGGCTCCCTGTTTGCAGCTGATCATACATAAAATCTGTATCAGATAACAGGGCTAGATTGAATATTGACACCTCACTGCTGTAGGCTCACTAACCTCCCATCCCAGAAACTGCCCTCCCCACAATTTGGCATGATCACCAGGGGTTTGATTGGTTTGATTCACAGCTAAAATGTACTTGGGCAGAAGTGCTGTGTATAATCAGCATGTTCTGCAGTGAGTTTCATATGTGAATTATGTGCCGTGTGAAGAATCATTTTATTTTGTCTGCCCTAAATCACCTGCCAGTCATTTCCATTGATAACTACACCACACCCAGTTATTTTATGGTGCAAGAGAGGGGGAAGCATCATTGTCTCCCTGTTCTCCTGTCACTGTCAACTGATAGGGAGTTTAGAACAACCTGTCATCTTCCCTGAAACATCGGCTCAGGCCCTTGTTTGTGAAGGGTGAACTGTGTGCATTTCATGGATGCACCAAGTTCCCCACACAAGTGAAGTATACGGGCATTTCAGATTTTATTTCAGGTAATATTGACTCAAGAAGCACAGCACTTCTATTCCCCACCCTCAAGGTGGAGAAATTAGATTGGTTTTGAAGCCCTGAGTGGTGGAAGGCTCAGTGGTTTCAGTGTGAAAACTGCTACAAATTCAAATGCAGCTAGGTAAAAAAATGTCAAAAGTTTCCAATTTCCATCTTAAAAAAAAGACCAGGAGCTCGTTATACCTGTTGCCCACAGCCTAGCCAATCTGTGTCCAGCACATGCCTGCACACTTGCTATGCAGCTAGTTCTGTACACAGCCCAAATAGAAGTCAGAGCTGCCAGATGAAAAACTGCAGCTGCCACAGTCTCAAGGAGTCTTACGAATAGGCCCTCCAAGCCATGGACAGCTGCTAGTTACTTTTCTAATACTTCCTGCTCATCCTGTGAGTCCCTATCTATCCCCAGTCAGCCTGCTCTCCCCTTCACTGCTTCAGTCAAACTTTTTGAAATTTGAGGAGACGAAGGAACTGTCTTTCAGAAACTGAAAACGTCAATGCAAACTAAAAATGTGCATGCATGTGTACTCGGTTACATATCCTGTTCATTTATTACATAAGAGGGAGGCTGATGTTTTGTATGCAGCAGTCTGCAGAGGCCTCATGCAAAAACTAGCAAAAGTTTCTGACCTTCCTCCCTTGGGTATAACCTCCCCCTTGACAGGAGCAGCAAGCTGTTTATTAGAGTTATGTGAAGATTAGTATTAAGTCAAGAGGAACTTCTCAGTACTCATATGGAGGCAGTCTGGGCTGTTAAAGATAACAGGCATTTTATCATTCTAGCTGTCTGACAGCATGCACAAGAGCATGGGTGGAAGATAAGGAAAGAATCAGGCAGGAGGGAGGGATAGAAATGTGCATAGAAGTGAATTTCTGACCATCACAGTTCCTTTCTGCCCAGCATATGTCAAGTGTTTGGGACTCCACCCATCCCACCTAAAAAAGGGACTGGAAGAACAGACAGTAAGAGTGGCCTGAACCACTTCAGACTACAGGTAGGCATCACATTTTAAATGATAAATAAATGTTTGGGGAATTTTTGTGCAGATTTGTGTCTGCTTTGCTCCTCTTTTGGTGATGCAATGTGAGTAGTCACCCTAGGACCCACCCTCCAGAACACTTCAGTCCCTGAATCAAGTTTCAGAGAGTGAATTTACTTCAGTCTAGGATTACTCACTCTTAATCTATAAAGGATTTTAAGTGTTGCATTGCAGGGTGGAATTCAGCAGGTTCTACTTCTCACATCTTCTTAGGGCTGCGGTGGTGGAAGAGTTCACGGCTGCCCAGTTTCTCCCCACTACATGACTATCAAAGGCAGGGGAGCTCTTTAATGGCAGGCGCTAGCAATCCTGCTTCAGTTCCACAGAAAAGGCAGAGAGCTCCAAGCAGGGAAAACGAGAAGAGGTTGTGCCCCAACACTTACATGGCAAGCAGACGTGCTGCTGTGGTACCAAAGCGGTCAAAGATGTAGCCTGTTGGGAAGGTCATGAAGTTGTTCATGAAGGAGCCAATGGTGAAGATGAGGGAAAACTGCTCATCCTGAGCACTGCAGTCTGCAAAGGGACAGACAATTCAGATATGGTCCCTAATGCAATTCAGTCCTATGTATAAACCCCCCAAGCACATATTTACTGTGTACAGAGCTCAGACTCAACATACTTTATATTTTTATCTACTGTATGTCTCCCAGCCTAACACACCCTGTCCCACATGCAAAGCAAACCCCTAGCACCATATTGTTCATAGCCAGTACCCAGTTTCCAAAAGGAGAGGTGCCAGGATCAAACCCTCCTGATGAAAGTTTCACAGCTTCTCATTTGACAGCCCTTAACCTCAGATTCCTTAAGTGCTGGAAATGGTTGCAGTTACTTAAATGTTTTGAAAGGGAACCCTGTGGGTATTTAAAAATACTCACTTTATTACTATGGTTGAGCCCTGGCACGGAAAGCCTGGCATGTCCTGGGGAGTATTTGGGGTTGCATTCGACTGAACCTACATCAGTGCTCCCCTTCCAGCCTTCAGTTCAGGACATGGAAACAGCAACTTTCCCTCCACATCCTGAAATGTTCCCTGTTCTGTTCCTTGAACTTTTTGCAGTCTACCCATTCACAAAATGTAACGCAAGAATTATTTACAAGCAAGTGTACCAGCCTGCGGTGTGGAGTGCTTGCTAAGGAGCACATCTGTTAAGGCAGAATGGGCTCCAGCTGCCACTCAGTATGTTAGACTGAAATCCTTTTTTCAGATGAACCAAACCTGCCATTCCAAGCCACAAAGCCTGCATGAGAGGAGCACGGTAGGAAAGTTTGTATCCCTGCAATGAGGTGCTCACATCACAGTGAGAAAACCTATAAAATGAGTGCTGTACTCACAGGGGCATAACTCGGGATGATGTATGGACCACACCAGCCAGTCTCCAATGGTACTTCTGAACCAGCATGAATGTCTCAACACATTCATGAGTTCAGGGGCAGGGAACCTGTGGCCTTTTGTGGACTCCAGCTCCCATCATCCCTCTCCATTGGCCATGGTGTCTGGGACTGATGGGAGTGAGGAGTCCAACAACTTCTGGAGCACCTCACCTCTGCCATAATTCATACACTCTCACACCCACTCTCTGTGCAGTTCCAAACTAACTCCCTATGTCAGACCTGCTCAACATGTGACCCACCAAGCTGAATGTAGCCCACCAGCTATGCATGGTTATCTGCCGCAGGCTTGGTAAAACTCCTCGGTTTCTGCTGCCTGCAAAAGCAGGGTTATCAAGCATCTGGCAGTTCACAATACATGAACAACAGTCTGCATTTGGCTTGGTGGGATTACAAGTTGTGCAGTCCTGCCCATACAGCTGTTTGTGACTCCCAACTAGCCCAGTATGTGTATAAATTCAGAACTTCCCTTTAGAAGCAGACCCCCACCATCTGATCTTACCTGTGACATTGCTTGTTTGATTGGCAGCTGCAGACATACACAGATCCTCAAAGTAGTGCATATCCTTGAGGACGTACACCAGGGATGCCCATCCAAAAATGACACCTGCAAAGCACATGCATTCCACCAGACCTGAGAGTAGCGTGGCCAGACGTTTGGCCATGCTTGAGCCCCGATGCTCCATGGCACTTCCCTGTTGATCCTGAGGAAATTCCTTTTCTGATCCTGCAACCAAAGAGAAAATGTAGTCAGTGAAATATGTGGAAAACTAAGCAGGGAGTATCCAAGTTGCTCAGTAGCAAGCAGCTGCTTCTGCAGTGAAATGTATAACAGCATGCATGAGTTTATAAGGGGAGGCTGGCTGAAGATGCTGGACCTAGTAGAGAGGCAAAGGGGGAAATGAGGAAGCAGATTAGTGGTAATATCATAAGACCATGAGCAAGGACCAAGCAAGCTCTCTACATCTACAACACAAGGAAACAATCATAAGAAGAGAAAGAGAGACAATATAAGAATGTGTAAAATGGACACAGAATAGGTTTGTGAATAGCTACAGTGATACTTGGGTTTTGGCAAAGCACCCTATTTTTAAATAGAGTGCTTGCAATAATAAAGAGAATTTAAAGCTCAGGCTGCTTACAAAAAACAGTTGGGAAGTTCAGTTATGAAGCTTTCAAGGGCAACCAACTTATGGGCAGATGCAGAACAACTTGGCACTGCCATTCTCTATTGATCTGTTGTGAAAAAGCCCTAGCTGCACCTCAGGAGCACAGAAACAAGACCAAACTCGCCTAGCAAGCCAGAGGAGAAAGATAGCTAAACTTACAGGATTTCATGCACTGATATTGGAAGAATCTGGTGACTTGGGACTGGTGCATGTTGTTTTGAGTGCACCCAGTTCCTTTGAACTCATTGCCTCTCTTCAGTGTAACTATATTGCAATGGAGTTGGGTAAAATCTCTGGAGAGTACTCCATGACATTATAGGGTTCTCTTTTACGTAACTTTGTTCTCCTTTACCTTGCAGTGAGACAATTCACTCCGACAGTGGCCCACCCACTGACCTTCAAGGGGGTAGGGTTTATACCCTACTTCCCACATCAATCACTCAAGCAACCCTACACCACACCATGCCATACAAGCCCTCTTGCGGCAATG
Source organism: Podarcis bocagei (assembly GCF_964188305.1). Taxonomy (NCBI): domain Eukaryota; kingdom Metazoa; phylum Chordata; class Lepidosauria; order Squamata; family Lacertidae; genus Podarcis; species Podarcis bocagei. The sequence continues at coordinate 85,297,969 of NC_138125.1, read as the reverse complement.
ACTTTTCTGCAGGATTTCTCCAGGTCTCTGGTTTGTGGTGGTAGGGAAAGCCCTCTGTGCTATTGCAACAAGACTGAGCTGCTGCTGCTGCTACATTGGCTTGAAGTATACTAGTTAACAACAATGTTTTAATAAATGTTACATTTCATTTAAACAAAAAAAAAAAATGATAGCTTGGCTTTCATAGAAAAGGACAACAAAGCTGTATCTGGGAGGGGTGGGGTGGAATCTGCTTGTGTTTTTTTTTTCCTTTTACTACAGATTCCACCAAAATGTGTCTCTCACACACTTTTCTACAGAAAGGAAAGCTGGTGAGTGATTAACAGGGTGAGGTGGGAAGTCCTTGATCAAATCTCTCCCTGGCCAAGAAAGTACCGGTACTTCTTTGCCTTAGGCAACCCCGTTGTTTTTCAGAGTCAAACAAGATGGGCCCTGCCATGGAATTATTATTTTTTTAAAAAAAAAGAAAAATGGCCAGCACATGGGGGCTGAGTGAAATTGGCACCAAGGTATCAAGGGGGCAGGGTTTTGATCCTTTGCCTCACCGTAATCACAATCTTCCCCCTTGCATATTTACAGTGGAAAGAAGTTAGCACCAAGGGCTTCTGATCAAGGGCAGACATTGGTAATATGGCACCCTGGGCAAGGACAAGATCCCACCCTGCCCAAATATGCCTTATTTTCACAATAATTTCTTTTGGTGACTGTACCCACAATGTTTGCACACACCCCAGCTTGGCACCCCATGTAGAGAAAACCACCTGCAGCACCCTAAATCTGGCACTGCTCTGATCAGATCAGGATCACAGTGTGGGGGGTAAGCTTCAAGTCTCCCTCCACCCCATGGTTCCAATTATAAATAAACGTTGCATTATATCCTTGCTAAATTTCATGATAGAACAGCAGCAGGCACACACCCTAAAAGCCACTTCATGCATTACCCTTACACTGTAAGAACCTGCATGTCAGAAAAAGCATGTGTTGACATCACATGTGGCTATTGCACAAACACATTTCACTGCCTGTCCACACACAGCTTCTCAGTACTTATACATGAAGCAAAATAAACATGTATACAATCACTGTCTGCAGTGATGTACACCCAAGCTTCACACTTTTCCCTACACACACAAGTCCTTAATACGAAAGAATGAATTCAACATTGGACAACACAGCCACACTTTTCTAATGGTATCTGATATGAAATATGCTTTTGAGTTTTGAATCCACACCCTGTACAGTTCAAGCAAGCAAAGACAAGTCATTGTAACAAAATAATAATAATGCATTTTTATGGTGCCATCAGGGTATTCTTCACTTAACAGAGAGAGACCCCTGCCCTGAGATGCTTACAGTTTACATTTAGACTATTGGCAGCAGGAGAGATTACAGAGAGATGGAAAAGTGTGACAAGGGTAAGAAGGCATGAAAGATGAGCTTGTGCAGTTACACGTGATAATTGATTGCACATATGATCATTGCTAAACAGGAATGCACCCTCTCAAACTCCCTCCAACATTCACAGATTCACATCCTGCCATCTGTTTAACTTAAGACACCCAACTTTCTGTCAATCACCTATCCTCCTGCTTGACATGTGCCTATGCCACCAGTTATCCCCTCACTTATCTATATTTCTACCATCCTCCTATCTTTTGCTGGCAAGCTCATCACCATGGTATTTCTTCAGTGCTGTATAATAAGCAGAGAGATAGGTTTGGTCTTTGGTTATTGTGGTGGGTTGCATATGGAGAGAGAAAGTAAGTGTGTGTGTGTGTGTGTGTTTGTGTGTGTGGATGTGGGGCATGTTGCATTGTATAACCTTCATAGCTGCAGCTTTGTCTGTGAATCATTAATCACACATTCTTTTAATAAAAGCCTGTTCCCTCTCAGCTGTGGGTGGTGGTAAATGTTAAAAATAATGTTCCACATTTCTGGGGCCCGTTCAATCCAAGCCCTATCAACATGTTCCACCTAAATTAACTACCCAAGCTGAGCTTTAATGGCTGGTAAATAAACTACATCACATCTCAATCACTTAGAAGAGAACTGGGACCCAGCTCCACAGGGCTAGACCTAGTTTGATCCAGGTACTCTCTGCTCAAATAGAGACTCAGGCTTCTTCTACTATAAACATTGGGACCATGCTGAGTAGGATGTGAGGGAGGAGTACCAGAGCAACAGACTCCCTTAGGGATACTGATCTCACTATAGGGTGTCTCAAGTCAGGAGGATATTGTCAAAAGCTAAATAAAAACCCAAGGATGAATTATTCTACTGGAAACATATAGTAAACAGACTAGTAGAGAGCTAGTAAGCATCACTTCCTTTCACTTATCAGTTCATCAACCCAAATCAAAACATCTTACACATGCCTGCCCTTTGTCTTGTTTTCTTCTCACACCACTCAGCAGTTGGACTCGAAAAGCCAAAGTAGGGCAATATTTATTCATTTATTTATTGTGAAAACTATGTGCCACTTTTCACCACATGGGTCTCAAAGTGGCTTATAATAAAATATACAATGTACAATATTAAAAACATAATTAAACCTCCAATACACAAAAGTTAAAGATTTTTGACCAGGAGTCAAACTCAGCAGGGGCAGTGACCCAGATGTGGGAGGGAGTGCCATAGAGATGGGCCCACAACACTGAAGGCATGGCTCTTCATTGGCATGTCATGCTTCTGGCCCTAATAGTGCTCCCCACACACAAGGACCTTAGTGACCAACTTGGGTATGCAGGGTAAGGTGGGCCTTAATATACCGTACCTTGGGCCTAAGTTATTCAGCTATTTGTACACTAGTACAAGAACCCTGTTTAATTTGACCCAGTTGCAGACAGGAAGCCAGGGTGGGTCTTTTTAACAGCAGCGCCATGTGTTGGCAGTACAGTGGTACCTCGGGTTAAGTACTTAATTTGTTCCGGAGGTTCGTTCTTAACCTGAAACTGTTCTTAACCTGAAGCACCACTTTAGCTAATGGGGCCTCCTGCTGCGGCTGCGCTGCCACTGCACAATTTCTGTTCTCATCCTGAAGCAAAGTTCTTAACCCAAGGTACTATTTATGGGTTAGCAGAGTCTGTAACCTGAAGCGTATGTAACCCGAAGTACCACTGTAGTCTGTTCCTGCCACCAAACTACTGTTGACCAGCTGAAGCTTCCAGACCAGACACTAAGGCAGCCCCACATACAAGCATGTTACAATAAGCAAGTATTGAGGCTACCAGTGCATAAACCAGAGAGATCAGGTTATCCTAATAATAATAATAATAATAATAATAATAATAATAATAATAATAATAATAATTTATTATTTATACCCCGCCCATCTGGCTGAGTTTCCCCAGCCACTCTGGGCGGCTCCCAATCAGTGTTCAAAACAGAACAGCGTTACATATTAAAAACTTCCCTGAACAGGGCTGCCTTAAGATGTCTTCTGAATGTCAGGTAATTATTTATCTCTTTGACATCTGATGGGAGGCCATTCCACAGGGCGGGCGCCACTACCAAAAAGGCCCTCTGTTTGGTTACCTGTAGCCTCACTTCTCGCAATGAGGGAACCGCCAGAAGGCCCTCGGCACTGGATCTCAGTGAACGATGGGGGTGGAGACGCTCCTTCAGGCATGACCATAACTGACGTACCAGGCAAAGTTGATAAAAGCCACTCCTAGCTACAGAGGCAACCTGAGCCTCAAGTGACAATAGTGACTCAAAGAGTACCCCCAAAGTATGGACCTGTTTGTTTAGAGGGGGTGCAACCCCACCCATGACAGGAAGCTAGCCTTTTGCCTGGATGTGAGAACTTTTCTCCCACAAGGCCTCTGTCTTCACAAGGTTCAGACTCATCTTATTGGCCTCATTCAGTCCACCACTCTTTCACAGCCTCTCCTGAGTCAGATGTAATGGAGAAACAGAGCTTGGCATCCCCAGCATACTGATGAGACCTTGCCCCCAAACCACCATTCCCAATGGCTTCATATAGATGTTGGACAGCACTGGGGAGAACAGAGTGCCCTCCAGGACTGTATACTGCCATGGGGCTAAGAAGCAGTCTCCCCATCATGCTACTTTCTGGACATGACCCTGCAAGTAAGAACAGAATCACTGTAGAACAGTGCCCCCAATAACCAGCCTGCAGAACCAGGCCAGGAGAATCACTTGCTGAGAGATGCAGCAAAAGAAGCGGGGTTGCAGTCCCCTACCTTTTTCTTGATAAAGGTCATCCATCAAGGCAACAAAGGCTGGTTCAGTCCCAAACTCAGATGTGAAACCAGACTGAAATGAATCTAGACCATTTGTCTCCTCCAGAAGCAGCTGTAGCGGCTCCACCACTGCCCTCGCCACCATCTAGAAAAATGCAGGGTTAGCAACTGGCCAATGGCTGTTGCATTCCATTGGGTCCAAGGTTGGCTTTTTAAAGAGTGGACACACTACAGACTCTTTGAGGATGGGGGTGGGAAGTAATGTTTTTATTTGGACTTGCTGCCTTTCTCCCACTCCTGCTAAATTGCTTCCTCCAGATTCTTGCTTAATCTCATTTCTTCCACTACCATGCCACCACACACCTCGATATCTCTCTGTATCCCTCAGTTACATTTGTTATCCACTCAATTTGTCTTTTTACTCTTTGATCACCTCCCCTCACTTTCCTGAGTCATTCTCAATCTCCCAAATACGTGTCTCTGTTCCTTCATGCCTCACAGCATCTGGTTCCCCTTAGAATCATTCAGCTATTTTCAAAACTTCCTCATATTTCCCCCATAAACATCTTACCCTTGGCTAAGCTCTCATGGGCTGGACACCTGCCAGAGAGTGAAGAGGGGCAAGAGATGCTGCTGACCTGCATATGCGCCTCATGTCTCAGAATTGACATGGTTTTCCACAAGCCACTCTCAGACAAGACCCGAAAGACACACAGCTGCCTCCAGAGAGCGAGACCTTTGCCAATGAAGGCAGGTCCAGTCAGCAGAATAATGAACAACAGGAAGCAGACACTGGACTGGGACCACATGCAATTTAAGAGAATGCCCAGAGTCTCTCTCCTCCCTTATGTCTCCTCCCTCCTTCCCTAGAGGAAGGAAACAAATGTTGAAAGAGGAGATCCTCTGGTGGAAGAAGTCTCAGTCAGACAAACAATGGCACTTGTGATGGGTACACTGACACATATTCACCAGTACTGTCACATTCATGCATAAACTGCTGCCCCAGATCTCTCCTTTACTCAGTTTCTACCCAGATATTTCACACAGCATTGGCTTTTTCCTGTGAGACACCAGGGCACGTCATGGGAAGCTGAGGTACACGGCAACTTCCTCACCCATAAAATAAATTAAATACATGTGGTGCACTTTACAAGTGATGAAATGCACATTTTGATCTATGTTGGAATTTATCTCTGCAAAAGAAGAATATTTCACCACATAAAACGGCCCCAGAAGACCTTCCTGTAGTGCAGGTCTTCTTAAGTGTGACCCAGCATTCGGTGCTCAAACTGTGTGAAAGGGGTGCCAAAACCTCTAGCTTACAAACGTAACACCTTCCTTAAAGCTTATGGCTCAATATCTTGTTCCCCCAAATGCTGACCTTTTTCTCAGAAAATTGAAAAACCCTGAACTCTGGGCTTAATTTGAACAGGAGCTTGATTCTGCAATGGTTGGCGATTATATGGCACAACTGTGGAACTCTAGAGTTGCTAGGGGCAACATTTTACAGATGAAATTACACATTGCTGAAAGCTCTACTCTGCTTTTGTTTGTTGTTGTTGTTGTTGTTGTTGTTGTTGTTGTTGTTGTTGTTGTTATATTTCTTAGTTGCTTTATCTTGGCCAGGGCAACCCAAAGCAACATACAACCAACTCTACCAAAAATCAGCAGGGTGTTGGATTGTTTGGTTTAAAATGTCCTGCAATATGGTATCAACAGTTCAACACTGCACCTTAAGCAGCTGCAGTGTGTGTATGTAAAATAGCACAGGACCTTGGTGCACACATGCATGCTTTGACATCAGCGGAGGGCAACTTGTGGCTCTTGGCATTAGCACCATGCAGGTGGCAAGGAGGAGGAAAATGAGGGGAAAGGGGGAAGAGAGAAAGGAGTGGCAGAAAGAAAGAAAAGGGGCAGCTCCAGCTTCACACAGATATGAATACTAGCCCACCCACCATTGGTTTGCAGAGCCTCCCCCCACTGAATGTGGACCCTCAACAGATTTTTTTTTAAAGGATTCACCACCCTAATTTACATGGATGCATGCTAGAGGCAAGATGCGTCCCCCCTCCTCCCCCATTTCTGCAGACCTGGAGTAGGCAGCTGAAACTCCAAAGGATGGCATATCTAGGAACTCCCCCAAAGTTCAAATAAGGCATTTCCCCAACAAAACAAAAATAGGCACTTACCAGGGGCTAGAACAGAAGGAGGGGCAGTCGGCATGTATGCAGAGGTGCTCTGAGCAGGCTCAGAATGCCTTCTGCTCAACAGAGCTAACGCCCCGCAAATCTAACAACTGCCAAAACTTTCCCCTGGCTTTGCTGCTTCTCCACACCCTTCCCTTAGGTCTACAATATGTGGAGTAGACAAATTCTCCGTTCCTATCTACCCAGACCCAGAAGTCTGCAATCCCTCTGGTTCCTTATCTCAGCCACTTGACTAGGCTAGCAACCCGTTATGTAATGATGGGCGGGGCCAGCCCCAGCACTTGACAGAGAATCATAAATGGGCAACAAATTAGATACTTAATTTATTATGGTATTTTTTATTATGGTATTTTTTTTAGTGCCGGGGAGTGGGGCAGGGAGAAGTACAGTGGTACCTCAGGTTACGTATGCTTCAGGTTACAGACTCCGCTAACCCAGAAAGAACATTGCTTCAGTGTGAGAACAGAAATCGCGTGGTGGCGGTGCGGCAACGGTGGGAGGCCCCATTAGCTAAAGTGGTACCTCAGGTTAAGAACAGCTTCAGGTTAAAGAACGGACCTCCGGAACGAATTCAGTATTTAACCTGAGGTACCATTGTACTTGTGGGATTTTCTGCTGCAGGTGCCAAAATAACTCAACCAACCTTGAATACTAGGCACCTTGACTTGGGAGAGGGGTGCTGTTTTGCCACTCTGCCTCAGGCAGCAAAATGCCTTGGCCTGACACAAAAGATCCCACAGGCAGAAGAGAACCTCTTGTAGAAATTCCTCCAGTTTCATTTACAAGGCTATGATCTTAATAGCATTTGCCTTAGAGGTCACCAATGAATTACTGCTGGATGCGCCCCTTTAGCTTCCTGCTATTTCTCTTGGGATTGTTTAAATTAAAATGAGATGTCAAGCTCAAATGGGTTGGAGGGCTCAGCAGTCCACACAGCAGATGCACAAGGGCACAGATACATATATTTTCCCATAGACAAAAGAATTATAGCTGTGCCCTTGTACATCTGCTAGTCAGTACTACATGAATTCACCTCCGTTAGATGACAAGTTTGAAATAATTTTAAAAGGTTTGATGCCCTGCCCTATGGTTTTGTGGGTACTTTGTAGAAACATGTCACATAATGTGCCCTTAAGGTACATTCCCTGAAACATTTGCAGAAGGATAGATACAGAGGTTAGGGAATTTTGAATAAAATCAGTATATTTTTTGCATTTTTAATTGATTTTCAAATATAATGTAAAATCAAAACAGAAGGAATGAACAAAGAAGTCTTTGAGGCTTTACAAAGTCCCAGACTCTTTACTGCTCAATTTGCCCTAAAGTCACAAAGCAAAAAATTGGTTAGGATTTAGGTGGATGAGTTCCTCCCAAAAGCAGTGCAATTGAAAGTGAAAAGAGAGAGAGACCTGGTAAAAGTCATACCTTGACTGGCAGCTAGAACTGCAAGTCACAGAATCCCTCCCCTACTTCCTGCCTCTTTTGTGTCTGGTGTTTTCAGTTAGTAAAGAAGTAGGACAAGGTTACAAAATATATTTTTTAAGAACACCTTAGGAGACTTCCCAAGATTCTAACACTGTTCCAGAGCTTTGGAGCTAGGCAGCTACACCCAAGACTGCCTTGGATCCAAGCTATTTTGGATTCCAAAGTGGTCCAGGTATCTCAGAGATGGAGATCTGCAAACTCTGCCTTTTCCACAGAAACTACATACTATCTCGATTGTTCACAGAACTGGGACTTCAAGAAGTAGGACTGTATTAACATGGTGTGTGATGGGCATCCTAACTCTCTTACAGAGGAGTTTCCAAAGGAGACATAATGATGACCAAATAAAGTTTTAAGTTAATCTTAAAAAAAAAAAAATATTAATAGTTTCAGAGTTACAGAAAAAAAATAAAAAATAAAAAACAACACTGCAATACATAGAAAAGAAAAAAGGAAAACATAAAAACCAATACAACAATACAGCAAAAAGATAAAAAAGAAGAAAAAAGACACAAATCCCATATTACATATCTTTAACTTCCATTTGCTTGTTTCATTGACCTCCTCACACCTCCCTTTTTGTGTTCTAGTTTAATTAGTTATTTCAGCAAATTCTTTCCATCTTTCTCAATTTTTATTAAATAATTTATCTTAACAATTTAACCTATTAATTAACTCAGCAAATCCTTTCCATCTTTTCCCCATATTCTGTTATTCAAATTACCTTAATTTATTTAACCTTATCTTACCGTGAAATACCTTAGAGCTTGAAACTTAATACTCAATTATACATAACTCCTGATATCATTTCTTCTAGAGCCATATAGTTTCATTCCAACATTTCCCCTAATATCCATTAATTTTAGGCTAATTCCCTAAATAAATTTTTTTCTTTATAAATTTTCTTCCAATCTTCATCCAACGTCTCTTCTTCCTGGTCTCGGGTCATGTCAGTCCTTACTGTCCATTCCATCTAGTCCATCAACCTGGTAGTCTTATGTCCGAGGCCCTTAAGTCTCTTCCATGTCCCTTCTGCAGATCTTCTTCTTCTTGATTATACCTGCACTTTTCCTTGTCTTTTGTTGGTCTCTTTCTTAATTTCTTTCCTTTCTCATTGAGGAGTAGGTCTCTGGGAGGTTCCAACCCAAAATTATCTCCGTCTCCCTTCATCAGACCAGCCCATTCCCCACAGTCCCACTCCCCACAGTCATCAATGTAATCCAAAAAATATTTAAAAGCATATTTCAAAGTCTCCCCAAAATTAAGAACCTCCTCAGCTCCAGACTCCCCCTGGCCCACTCCAACTTCAATCTTCAAAAACAGTGGCTTATGCTCCTGTAGGGCCTCGGGTATCTCCATTTGTATTATTTGAGGTGCAACCGCAACCTCCTCCATTATCTTCTGCACTTGCCCAATCAATACAGGTTCCTGATTTGGTCCCTGAATGGTTTCTGTATCAATATTCCCTGTTTGTCCACAGTTATTGACCACAACAGTCATCAAATCCATTTTCTCATTCATCAAATCCACCTTCTCATGCATCTGTTCCAACAAAGCACTTGTTTTGCATAAAGCAAGCACCAAAACTTCCTCCCAGCTCATATTTAGTCAAGGTCAAAAGGACTGGTCCCACGATCTTAATCTCACAGCTGTAGTGTCCTCAAGTAGACTGCAGCAACAATTTAGCAAGCTCCCTCTAGAGGAGACAATTTCTATTTGTATCCATCTTTTTAAGGCAAGTCCAACAATGGAAAATTACTTTCATTTTTCAGATATTTTGTTTCTTTAGAATGCAAAAGGCAACATTGGAATAAGTTTATTTCTCTTCTTTAGCTATCTGTCAAAGTATTCCATTCACAGTCAATAAACCTCTCCAACAATTTCTGTCTCTGACACCCCGTTCCCAGGTTAGAGATGGTGGAAACTTATCTTTCTTCACTCCCTCTCCTGCAGGCATTAAACAAAGTCCCCCCCCCTTTTTCTCCTGCTTCCAAGGGGGTTTTAGTAGTTATAAATGAAGGAAATTTAGACTTTTTTAATGACTTTCCAGGCTTTAGCTTACAAGGTTTTTGCTTCAGTCTATGTACAAAAAGCGGAAGGTGGACTTCCTGTTTTGAACCTTCCCGCTTCGGTGCCAAATTAAGATATTTCTTGATCCAATTTTCCGTTTCTACTCACGGGTACTTGTTTTAAATCCAATTGTCCACAGGAAAAAGTCAGCGTTCTCCGGCAATGGCTATGCGGCTTCACTCCGTGAAAGTAGCAATCAGTTTGCAGCACCGCGCCGCTCACCCCACTTCACTCCGGAACCCCGAAATGGGGTTCCCCATGAGTAGGGGGGCGCTCCTGGTGCCCTGCTGAACCCCACGTTCCCAGGCTTCCTCCGCCTGGGATTTCTAGCGGGTCCCCACCTTCGCTGCGGCGGGAAGACCCAGTTTCCACGGAGCCAGTTCCTCCGGTCAGAGGAACTCCGCCATTCGCCGATGGCGCTAACCCGGAAGTCAGTCAAGTTTTAAGTTAATCTCCCAAGGTAATGAATTAAAAAACAATGAATTTGTGTACACAATCTTTAGTGCTTTACTGTGAACTATCGTAACAGAGACTACATAGTGTGGATGTGTGGAGGAGGGGAACAATGCAACCCTTCACTCTGTAAGGCAAGTGTGAGTAACCTTTGGCCCTCTAGACATTGCTAAGCTACAACTCCCAAGCATGGCCAATGGACAGGGATAATGGGAGTTGTACTGCGACTGCTGGCCGACCAAAGGTTCACCACGTCTACGCTATATAGTGAAGGGCCAGTTAATAATCTTTTGTGCCTGTGAGTGTGGATCCAGCTCACCATTTATTTTCCATGATCTGCTCTTCGTTGTCACACAGACCTACTTAAAAGGAGTGACAGCTACCATCAAGGCCACTATGTTGCAACCCAGTCATGAAAATTCTCCAGATATTCTCTTTTGCCCTCAAATAAAACAATTACTGCTCACCCCCTCCAAGAGGGGGGCAGGGTTTGCGACACCGCACAGCGGTTCCCGGGACCAGGGTGCCACCCACCTTGCCTACAGGGTTGCCATCTCCCCATCCCCATCTCAGCGGGTCAATGGGCTGCAGGCTGGGGGCAGGGCGAGGGTCGGAAAAAGGCCGATGCTCTTAGGTCCAAGCTCACTTTGTTTTCTTTCCAGGTTCACCCACCCAACCCCCCCTAAAATATAGCATGGTCTTCTTTTGCAAGCTAACCTCTTGCTTCCTAGGTCAGTGGGTGCTGCTATAGTTGTAAGATGGTTGCTGTGTTCAGAACCGGGAAGGAATTTCCCTGCATTGGCAGGTTTTGCCTTCTCCATAGCAATTTGTCACAACTTTGGCGGTTTTAGGCCTTGGTCGGTATTCTATAGTCTTTGAGATGGGGGTAGCATCTGCATGCACCCCCATGCGGCGGCGTCAGCAGGATTCGTGAAAGGGTTGCTTGCAGGAGTCACTGGTGCTGGAGCGGCAGCATACAGTCAAACTCCCAGCTTCGGCGAAGTGGGAGGGCACACTGTGCAAGTTCACGCTTTACAGGCCCCTCCCACAACACATGACTGCCCTGCACATCCTCAGCCTATGAGAGGGATACCTTCCAAGGCCTAAGCCAAGGTTCCTACACCTGAAATCCGATAAAGTTGTGGCCTCATTTAAGCCCATACATTGTTGCCATGTCTCATTCCTGGCAGGTAGGCTCCAAGGACAGGGTTTAGCATGTGGGCTCGCAACATAACCCAGACTGCAAGCATCACAAACTAGATAACAAAAAGTCAAGGGGTTAGGCTGCTTCATATCTGCAACTTAGAACTTAATGCATATATCTTCCACTAAATAAATATGCAGCAAGATGCCCACTCTACTTCTCCACCCATATCTCCACACCAACAATTCCAGGATATTTGCCTTTTCCTGATTACTACACAGGCGGTGCAATCCCTTCTGCCTTAAGAGCCCTACAGAAAACGGTACACGTGCATCAGTTCACCAAGCAACAATATGTTTAGACTTAACAGTTTTGTCATGGAAATGAGGGACAGAAGACAGCCCACTTTGGTGGCACTTGGAGCTTTTCTGTACAAAACCACATCACTTTCCTAGTACACAGTAAGAATTACAGTTGTAACATGCCAATTGACCTAAACCTGGGGAAAACTTACATGCACCTCAAAAGACGACTAGCCTCTCTTCAAAGCTGGAGATGTACCTACGTTGCTTTCTGTCTTCCATTGCGCTGCACGTTCCACCATCTGGTTGTCTTAGCTCAGGCATGTCCAAAGTCCGTTTGGGGGCTTAATCTGGCCCGCCGGTCGGTTTAATCCAGCCCCAGACCCTGTGGCAATTTATTTCCTGGGGTAAAATCCTTAAAAAAGCTCAACTACTTTGGTCGGCCCTCACATATGTTAACTTCATCAAATCTGGCCCTCTTTGAAAAATGTTTGGCCCCCCCTGTCTTAGCTGAACTCCCGCATGTGTGCCATTAAGCAAATCTCATGGGGGGGGGGGCATGTGTGTGTCTTCCAAGCCATTAGTGCTGCTCCCACTCCAAGCTGCAAGAAGCAGGGACAAGCACCTTCTGCTACCGCTTACAGTTAGAAAGACCTTTTAATTCCTAACGAGACTTTGCACCTTACACTTGTTTATTTAACTTCCTTAATGGACCCTTAATGGAGGTACATTATTGCAAGGGCTTGTGAAAAGTCCACTTAATTATGCCAAAGGAGTTGCTTTCCAGCACTAAAGATTAACTTTGGCCCAGAACTATCACTCTTTCCATATGCCTGGATTTCCCTTTCCCACTGCATTGATTGTGTGTCATTATTGACACAGACTATGCCAGCATTTGTAGGTCACACTTTCTAAAATCATGATTCCCTCAGTAATTTTTCTGTTAACCTTTCCGTCACATCAGGATTTTTTACAACTATGCAGCTGGCATGGCAGAGTGATGCCTGCACTTTGGTCCAGGTTGGTTTAATTTACCACAGTTTAGGGACAGACAACACATATATCTGAGATTAAAGTGTCAATGGGACACACACTCCCCCTGTGGCATAATAAATTGTCTATGCATGGGATACACAATCCTACCCCCTCCCCCCCCACATCTTGTTAGCATCTCCAGACAAACACAATGCTTATTTAATGGTTAGTATAGTGCTTCAAAACCTGGCAAGACCTGTTTGACCCGAGAAAATAGAGCAGACATATTATTTATTAAATAATATCCCACTTTTCCTCCAGAGAATTCAAAGCAGCATACAAGATCTTCCCCATCCCTCACTCTAATTTAATCCTTTGAGGTAGGTTAAACTGAGAGATAAGGACTAGCCTGAGTCACTTCGTCCACTGAACACAGTGCCTCCTTGAACAATATTAAAATACACAGACAAAAGAATACACTTTTTATTTATTTTGTTTAAATATGTATAAGCACTATTTCATATAAAATACTGCAAGGCAGCATACAAACTAAAAATACAATACTATAATAAAAACAAGAAAAACACCAGGCATACCAGCTGATTGGCAAAAAAAAAAAAATCTCAGGTTCAAAAAGCCTGTTTTTCAGAAGATGTCTAAAAGCGAGCAGATGACTCCTGCTGAACCTCTACTGGCAAGGAGTTCTGCAGGTCAGGGTCTGCCACACTATAGTCTCAGTTTGTGGTGAAGGCCAGCTGAACTGGGGTTGGCCTCCTATGCCCCATCAGAAGACCTCGGTGATCAAGGTGAAGCATAAAAATGTGATGGCATGGATGGAATAATGCCTACTGCTATAGTGCAAGTACATTTTTCAGTCAATTTTAACATTGCACTCAATCTTTTCTATTGCTATGCATCAAATTAATCTAGGCATTCAGATCATATTCAACCTATTCTGAGGACCAGGCCAAGACATTTAGGTACACAAGGCAAACCACAAAATGGTGGGGGGCTCTGCTAGGAAAGAAGGGGTGAGTGAAGCTCTACATCCCGGGGGGGGGATTTACATTGGGAACAATGGGGGAAGGAGACCAGCAGCCCCTTCTATTCGCCAAGAGGCCACTCTAGAGCCAGCATAGGAGGAGCTATTGAGGAGGTGACAGATTCAGCCTCCAAGGAGTGCACCACAGTTTTTGCTGTCACGGAGATGGTGGTGGCAGCAGCAGACTATACATAGAAAGTCAGATCTGCTGCCCCTGTGGGATCCTGCTGCCTGAGGCAGTTGCCTCCCCTTGCCTCATGGGTGGACCAGCCCTACCTATTCTGCACTGATTCCAAGTCATTTCAGAGTGCTGGCTTTGGCTTCTTAAACCCTAAACAGTTTGGGATCAGGTTATCCAAGGACCACCCTGATCTCCAGCCTGTCACTTGGAGCTGTTAGATTGCTGGGTAACAGATATAAGACCTTTTGTCCCCACACCTTTGGAACTTCCTCTCCGTGAAAACACGTACTATTGCTTCATTATTTATGTTTTAAAAGAAATCTCTGAAGATGTTTTTATTCCAGTCTGCACTTGATTAATTACCGTAATGGGATATGCCTGAAGGTTTTTAGTTGTTGATAGTTTTCAGTTACTATGTTAATATTAATGATTAAACTGCAATGACTGTTATTTTCAAGTGTTTATCACCTCGGAAGGACAGCGTGTCCTAAAAGATGTGATACAATTTCTTTACATACACATTTATGTAGATTTCATAATTATATAAAATCATTTTGAGCAAGACTCTTTATAGGGGGGAAATGCTCAATTATGACTCTTTAAAAAGTTTTTAAAATGTGTTTGTTAATTACAACGATAACAATTTTGTGTTTTTGGTCTTTATTCTATGCACTTATACCATATGCAGGGCTTTTTTCAACTGGAACTCAGTTCTGACACCTCTCAGGTGGGCACCATTGCCATTCTAAGAGAACAAGGGATGTGTTCATGGTGAGTTCTGGCACCTCTTTTTCTAGAAAAATAGCACTGGCCATATGCATATATTATTTGAAGTTTTGAAGTAAATTAGGTGGGGGTTTTTATTAAATACCTTTTCCTCAAGTATATTGTCTTTCTATAATTTGGTAGTGTAAATCCTGCCAGAACCCACTGAGAAGGACAAAAAAGGTGCACTTCCTTCATAGGTGACCTTATATTGCCATGTTAGCTGATAACTTAGTGTTATCTAGGTACTGGGGGGAGTAAGAAACTCACTGGGAGTGGGGGGGGGACAGAAATACAATACAGAGAACTTGTCAAACACCTAGTAGTCACAAAAAATAGGTGGTATGTACATTTCCCCTTCATGGATCACTGCCTTGTCATGGCGAAGGGGCTTGAATAACTCAGAGAAGCTATGAGCTATGCCGTTCAGGGCCACCCAAGATGGACAGGTCATAGTGGAGAGTTCTGACCAAACGTGATCCACCTGGAGCAGGAACCAGCAAGCCACTCCAGTATCCCTGCCAAGAAAACTCCATGGACAAAGACAACAGGCATATAAGTGACTGGAGTGCTCTGGTCCATGGGGTCACGAAGAGTCGGACACGATTAAACGACTAAACAACAACAATGCTACATTTAACTCACTGGGTCACAAGTAACTGTACAAGTCTGTAACAGTTGGGTGCATGAAATCCATGGTCAGCCTTACAGCCAGACTGTTTGGTTCCTCCTTTGAAAATGGGAAACAGCAGCTGGTCCAGAATCACAGCTTCTTGGTTAGTGGTCAGGAATGGACTGCAGAGTTTGTGCAGTGCTAGAAGAACTGCACTGGTCTGGACTACAGGTTAGTTTCCAGGTACAATCCAAGGTGGTAGTTCTTTTACAGTCCTCAATGTCCTGGACAAGGATACCTCTGGTAACACTTTCCCCTACATAAACTGCCTTGTGTGCTCGATTTGTCTCTCAAACCCCTTTCCTGGCCTCCACAGCCAGGGCCAGCCTGAGGCTAACCTGTGTCTCCTCCCTCCCTGCCAGGGAAGATGGAGTGAGTGAAGATATACATGAGGAACAAGGGGGCAAGAAAGATTGACATCGGGATCTGCTGCCCCCAGGGATACTGTCACCTCATCTGGACTCATGGGCAGGTGAAACCTGGCCACAACTCTCAGAGACAGAGCTGGTAGCTACAAGAAACAGGCCCTTTTGGGCAGCAGCACATATGCCCTTTAGAAATCTGTCCAGAGGAGCCGAGGCCCAAAGAGAAGTTGGCAACCCTAACCACCACATTTCCCTGTTTAGAGGGCAATGTCTCCAGGTGGAAAACATAACTTTCAAGCAGAATGGAGCCCCAGTATTTTAGAAATGTACTGTCTCTTTTACTAATTTTTCAGAGGAGAGCTCTTTATTCCACCGCATACCCTTCCTGTACTGTCCAGATGACTAAACCAGGGTTGTCACATTTCAAAAGGTGAAAATCCAAACACAAAAGTTGTGTGTTTTTTGCATTTTTAAACTATTTTTTAAGAAAAATCAGCAAAATGACACTGCCGCCATGGGTTGCCATATGGATTTTCCAGGACATTTCACCAATTTCTGCCCAGACACTGCTTTCAACTTCAGTATTCTGGGTATGTCCAGGAAAATCTGGACATATGACAACCCTAACTAAACTTTCACGTAGTGTGTATACTGTGTTCAAATTGTAGAATGGGTAACATCTCAGTTGTGGTGCATATATTTTCAGGTTAACAGATAGCTAAACAATATGTGTGGATTATCAGCAGGTAATGTGCACAGAAAAGAAATTCTTAAGAAAATGGTCTCTTGGAGAGGTCCAATGCAATTACATATGTCATATCACAGAATCATTAATGATGACTTTTCCTAAGATGTTTGGAACCTGATGGATCTGCCTGCTGTTAACCAAGTAATTTCTAGCACTAATTTCTCATGAGACTATCTCTAGAGCAGGGGTGGGAAACCTGAGACCATCCAGATGTTCCTGGACTACAGCATGCATCATCCCTGAACATGTCAGCTGGAGCTGGTGGAAACTGGAGTCCAACAAAAAAATCTGGAGATACACAGATTCCCCCGTCTCCCAACATATTATGTCACAACAGATAGAGAGGCTCTGTTGTGCAAGGCCCTTTAAAACGCATGGGAGTTGTATAGCAGCACAACTATGTTTTATCACTGCTCACATCCATTTTAATTGGGCTAAAGGAACAGGAAAACATCCTAGTGTACAAACCATTTTAACCAATACATGTGGCAGGTGTCTGTTTTGTCTTGAGTTGCAAAAAGGCTGTAGCTATAAAGCTAACCAGATCCACCCATTAGTTTTGAGAGGTGGCGGAGGAAGGGAGACAAGGAAGGTGTTTGAAATGCATTCATCATAATCACCCAGATTGTTTTGCTTGCAGAAAAAGCCAAAGAGAGAAGAGGTAATAAGGCTGCACGGCTGGGAAGGAAGACTGAAAGGAATCTAATCACAAAGTAAAACAGAATCTGTGTGCAAGGTATAGGAGCAGCAGCAAATAAGTCTGACATAAAGAGCAACCTGCTGATGACAGTACTCTGTCATTTAAACCATGAACAGTCAGTGGGGCTGTAAAACAAGAATACTTTTGCGGTAAATTATCTGGAATTATCTGGGAAAGCTACAGTAGAGGCTCCTCATTATACAGATTGATTGTTTCTATTTTAAACGTTCGCAGGCACGCACACACAAAGCCCTAAGGCCACTACTTATGCACCTGAGACAGTCATTCAGGAATGCCGACTCAGGTGCATTGCATTTCAGCAATCCCAACGGAAGCAGAATCAGTTCCTCAGTCATCTTTGGGGGAGGGGATGCTTCTTTTGGGCTGTGTCCCACAAACCATAATTTCAGCATTTTCTTCCACTTCTCTGTTTTGTTAGTACTGTATTGTGTAAATCAAATAGTAGTAGGGACATACATTTCATTTCATTTCATTTCATTTCATTTCATTTCATAACTTACATTGCAAGTAAGACATGTTGAAATGCTGGGTTGCCAACTTTTTAAGGGCCCTGTTCCCTTCTTGGTAGGGGCAGCCTGGTGTGTGGGGGGGAGGCTATGTTACTAAGTGGAGCTTTCCTCATTACTTTTGCCTCCTTGCCAGGAAAAGTTGTTAAATTTCTGCTCATTAGACTGCAGTTAAATGGTCAGGAACAGGGC
The DNA here is from genome assembly GCF_964188305.1 of Podarcis bocagei. Classification (NCBI taxonomy): domain Eukaryota; kingdom Metazoa; phylum Chordata; class Lepidosauria; order Squamata; family Lacertidae; genus Podarcis; species Podarcis bocagei. The sequence continues at coordinate 85,279,935 of NC_138125.1, read as the reverse complement.
TGGTATGAATGTTGGCAACCCTAACAGAAACCTTCAGATGTTCCTATACTATGCATAACAAAGCTCTTGCTTGTTTGTTTATGAGGGGATAATCATTTATACAAGAACAATGGTAAGTTGCATTTAGAGAGAAAAGACAACCCAGATTTACTCCCCAAAAGAATCTTGGACCTGTAAGCAGAACAAACAAACCCTGGGAGAGTACAGTTTATGGTCTCTTTAGGGAAAATGAGGTACAGCTTGTGGATACCAGGGCTGAAGGCAAACTCTCTACCATCAGCCTCTTCGCCAGTCCAAATTCACATCTCTTTTGGATATAAAAGACTAGCTCATTAAATGCCAAGCATGACACTGCTGGAACAGACCAAAACTGTCCAGCGTATGACCCCAGGGACTGGTTTCCTTGGATTATAAACAGCCTATTCATGGTGCTACAATGCACACCTCCCCCTCTCAGAAACACTTCATAGTCTTCTCATTCCATACAGAGCTCCCTTCTGTGCTACAGAGACGGACTCTCTGTCCAAAATCAGTCTTGCTCCTCCTCCTCATGAAGTACAATCCCTCTTATGCATCTGCCCATATCACTGGCTTTCCAGGTCTCCATTTTCTTTTTTTACTGACCCTATATTTGTGCAGTACAGTACAGTAAAAAGGTATGTTGCAAATAAGTAGATAAAGTTTTTTCTCATCACTTGTATCTCCTTATTTGTTTGTTTTTAAAAAATCACCGGCAGACTTTCTGCTTACCAGGTGTTCGAGGCAGAAGAACATGATTGTCAAAAATAGTTGCTGATCATGTTAAGACTAAAATAAAATTTAAAAATTGGTGCCTTGAAGCATTCTAATATAAGGAACAGAACCATTAATATGTATGCAGAGTAACATAAAGAGATCATTAATTGATTTGAGTTTGGGAAGAATTCACTTTCAATTTGTGAATAATTAACTACATAAAACAGAATAGAGAGACACGAAGGTCATGAGTAGAAATGCATTGAACAAAATGCCCTTGCTGGTCAGTAGGTATGCTGCTAAGCAACAACCAAAGGCTCTGATTCAGCAAAGCATTTAACTCAAATCCAGCAAACTTAGCAAGCCACACTGTGAAGCACCTCTCCTTTAAAAAGCAGGCGTGGAGCAGGAGGTGAGGGGCTTGAAGTGGGCTGTGGGGAGACAGGTGGCTGAGGTGTAAAGAGAGGTGTTGGGGAAGGGTAGTAGTAGACAATATCGGCAAACAGAGCAAACAGGGATGGCAGCTCCTTGTATGTTTGATACCCTTTTAACTGGCCAGGGGAGGTGAGTCTGGCTGCTGAAAAATAGCCCTGGGAATTGCAGCTTGGCAAGAGTGCTGCAAATAAAGTTAGAATTCTCTAACCTCTATTTACATAGCAATTCCTTAAGGAGACATAATTATGGTTAGGGAGAATCTTGTCTTAAACCAGCTGAGCAAGTAGCCTTACCCTTTTCCTCTGCAGAATATCAATTCTCCTCATAGAGGCAGCAATGCAATCAAAATTATCTGCAGAGAGGGATCCTATGCAGGCCTACTTGGAAGTGTATTCTGTTGAGCTCAGTGAGACTTGCAGTAAAATCCTATGCATGCCTACCTCTAGAAGTAAACCATTGATTTTAATGAGCCCTACTTCCAGGTATGTGAGTATATTACAACCTAAATTCCTAGTAAATGCACTTAGGATTGGAGTCTAAAGACAGGGCTATATTGACTTAAGGTCAATTCAAACTATAAAGTATCTAACAAAGACAGCAATTCTACACCCACTTACATGGAAGCAAACTGCACTGAACTCAGTGGCACTCGCTTCCAGGGAGACATATATAGGATTGCACTGTTCATTCCAATTACATTTTAGTAGTTGTGTGATACTCTTGGAAGTCCCTTTTCTGTGACAATATTGAGATATCTTATCCACCCAAAATTAATAAGAGGTGGCAATAGCCTTACTGCTGCCCTTCAGCGATTCTGAAATGTGGGATCAGACCTACACAGCAAAACAAACTAACTAACCCTCCTTAAAAGTTTATTATGGCTCTTATCTTCAGTGATAGCCAAGGTCAAATCCACTAGGGATTTGCTTCTTGACTAGCTCCAGGCCTCATTTATTTTATCCTTGTTGCTAATTTCAGCTGCTATGTTGACTTTCCAAACAGTGGAGTGGGGATAAGGACATTTTCCAAGCTTCAGACTCCCCCATCTCCTGGGTCAACAAGAATAAAACTTTCCACAGGAACTCTGATTTCACAACATATTGTCATGGCTGTCAGATCGAAAAGAGAAGAAGGCCTACAGCTTTAATTATCTCACAGAAGAGCTTTTCTAACCGCTTGCTGAAATCCCCTTTTTCAACAGAAACCCTCTCCTCTTTTACATCTCACCTAGGGCTTTCAAAGATGGAATTGAGGGGGTGGGGTGGGCGGGGGAGGACAATTTTGCAGATTTCCTTTAAAAATGCTTTTGGGGTATCCTGGTTTTTACTTTTTGAAATATGGCAACCCTGTCTCACCACACTTGCATTCTGTTTATAGAATGGGGGAAAATATGTTGCAATTCAGTAGTGTCAATGTGACTGTTTTGTACTCCCGGGTCTTTACAGTGTAACCTATAAACTAATAGCAAACTGATTTTATAGTCAAAATGGCAACATTCACACACAAACAGGTTTGGGGAAAACCCAAGGTTTATAGTAGTACAAGAAAAATATTTAGAGGGAAAGCCCTACAGGGATGAGGAGTAAACACACACACAGGGGACGGGGGGGGGGGGGAATGTTCAGTGAGGACTGAGCATAAACAAGATGCTGACTTACTGTTAAAGAGAGAAAGAGAATAGAACAGAGTATCCTAGAAAAGGTTAGCTGCTGGCATCCAGCACACCACATTGCAACATTTTGTTGCAGGTTCCACTTGCTGACCACTCATTTGGGAGAAGAGTTTTTCCATGCACAACTATCTTTCTCTACACTTAGTACCACCAGCAGTCAAACACATTTACACAGCCTGCCACACACCTAAATAATATGCACTACACTCTTGTGTATGCATGCCTGCACATCCAAGTGCACCTTGTTTCTGCAAAGAGGGAGTGAAGGGAAGGCCCAGGCACATTTCACAGCATTCTGGCTTTCTAAAGCAAATAAATGTACAAGTAGCTGTGAAACATGTTTTTAAAAATATGATCTAAGGAAAAACAAACACCGCCTAATTATAGCTGCGGTTTCCTCAAGGTCTTGGTCATCCCATGAGAGAGCTTTCTCCTTTTCAAAGAGGGAAGTTAGCTCATACTCAGAAGCATAAGGTCCATTCAGAAATGTCCACAAGCAGTGGACAGGACCTAAAGGAAACACAAGTCTAGGGGAATTGACAACTGTTCTAATACTCCCAGACCATACTCCCATTTAACTCCATTTTCCTCCCAGCAAACAGATGAGAAAGTAGTAATTGATGCAAATTGTTCTCCTGCCGATACAAAAGGGAGATGCTTGGATATTTGGTTAAATTGATAAAAAGACAAGGTTCTGTGCAGTTTCTGACCACCTGAGGCATAGACACAGACGACACTGTCCATTTCCTGAGCAGCACAAACTGCAGGGCCTGTATAAACTTTTAGGTAATAATTGAGCAAGTGGAAGATAAAATGAGGACTTTGCGAAATATATGATTCACCAGACCTCAGTAGGGCACAAAATCATGTGTTCTTGCTTATGAGCAAGAAAAAGAGGCAAGAGAGAAGTCTGCAGATATCAGACAAAGACTGATTCTTTTCATTATCTCCTTGCCTGCCATTTCAGGACCACAAACAGTGGACAGGACCTCGGATAAATGCTGGAGGCAGTGTTTTTTTGGTTTTGAAAAGAGGAATAAGGCTGCAATGCTGCAGACACTTACAAGGGAGTAAGTCCCACTGTACTCACATATTGCTTTTGTCCCACTGTTGCCTCTGGTCAAACAGTTGTTGAAACAATACGAAATGCTGCAAAACCTGTTTGTCAGACATAACAGTGGGATGAGTGCATATATGCCCTACTCAATGGCATACTCTAGCTTCAACTCTGAAAAGCAAGCAAAACAAATCACTTGTCTCCCACTAAAGAGCTTCTCTTGGGATTCCAGAGACCACTTCTGAGCAAGGCCTGTCTTTACCCAGAATCCTCCTACCTCAATATTTCACAACAAAAACTCTTCCTCCTTGTCCCAGGGGTCTAGAACACCACCAGGTACTCACCTGCTCCAAAGGATACATGCTAGTACTGCCAGCTTTTCTCTAGAGAGCCAGGCCTGCCATAAATTCCACATCTACTTATGCTAGTCAAGGCTGTTGACTTTCAGCATCCCAAAACCACAACACGGAACAATTTCCAGGTGTGCTGTAAGTAGTGCATGTTTGGCTTTCCTTTCAGAGCAGAGACAGGTATGGGGACTATTTTAATTTTTTGTAGAATTTTATATTGGGTCGAGATCTTGGCCTATTCATCTGTTTTCAGTAATGACACCTACCCTGGGAGACAGGACAATTAAGAAACCTAAATAAATGCACAGCACATGGGATACAAACACTTCCTCACAACGACACGTCTGCTCAGAATTTATTTGGGTAGCCCACCTCTCATCTCTGAATAGTCACTACCTGTATCCATATAACCTCAGGCAACCTCAGGGCCATGAGTTCGAGCTCCACTTTGGGCAAAAGATTCCTGCATTGTAGGGGGTTTGGACTAGATGACCCAAGTCTACGATTCTGATACAAAAAGCAAGAAACACCTCCCTTCTATTCTTTGGGAGCAACCTACTCCCAGCTGCTCACACACACCTGTACAAGTCAAACTTTCTGATATCTTCCTATGAAGTTAGGCGCCGAGGCTGCTTCCCTCCCCACATTTTCACGGGAGCAGTAGCTGCCCGACACGTGGCTCATTTATTCAGAAGTCGCCGGGGATGCATTCAAGGTAGGCAAGCTCGAGAGCAACCAACTTCCAAGATCCCTCTAACAAATAGGCGCTTTTAGGGGGCACCTGGCGCTCCAGACATACCTCCTTCCTAAGGCTCAGGGCCCCTCTTCCACTCAGTCCAATGCGAAGAGGGGGACGTCGACTAGCCCCGTGTGGCCAAAGGACAGGCTGCTCTGGAAGAGACCACTATCCGTGCCCCCCCCTTGGAAGAGACCACTATTCCTCCCACCTGCAAATATGCGCGCTGGCAACCTCCCTCAGCTGCAGGTACTTTCCCCTTCCCTCCCCACGCGCCCGGAGGTGTCAGTCACCGGCCCCGCCCCCGCCCTGCCCCCCCTGGGGCCCCTCGCCGATTGGGTGGCCGCCTCTCCCTGCCTACTCCCTCCCCTGCTCGCAGGAGGCTCCCGGAGACAGGCCCGCCCCAGCCCCACATGAAAGGAAGCCGCGCGCATTTGCTCCCGCGGACTCACCCTGCCCGCGTCAATCCGGCCGGCCGACTGTTGTCATAGCGGTGGGTCGTGCAGCCCTGGCCGCACGCCACGGGTGTCCTCCATAGGCAGCGCGGGGTGCTCTGACGTCAGCGCGGAGACACGCCTCTCCCGCTCGCCGTCTCTTCAGGAGCCGCGTATTGGACCAGCCCCCGCCCCACTGGGCCGCGCCAGATGAAAGGGATTGTTCTCCTCGACACCTTCGGCGCGCCAAAACGGCCGCGCTTTTCGCCATTAGCGAAATATATAGGCTGCTGCAGCCCTATCGGGGATTTACCGGGGGGGGGGGCGTTCTCAAACTTGGGTCTCCAACTGTTTTTGGACTACATTATCCATAGCTAGCAGAACCAGTGGTCAGGGATGATGGGAATTGTAGTCCAAAAAAAAAAAAAACCAACAGCTGGAGACCCAAATTTGGGAAAACCTGATCCAGTACATTTTGCTCTCTGAGGCAGACATAAGAAGCTGCTTTTTACTGCGCCATACCATCGGGTCCATCTAGCTCAGTATTGTCTACACTGACTGGCAGCTGCTGTCCAGGATTTCAGACCAGGATCTCTCTCAGCCCTACCAGGAGATGGTGGAGATTGAGCCTGAAGCCTTCAGCTCATAACGGAAACGCTGTAACTCTCCCCTAAGTAATTTTGGGCACATCAGGCAAAAAAAGAAAGGAGGCCATTTCCCCCTCCTTAGTAAAAATACAATAATAAATAACACTTTGCTTCCCTGCCAAATCCGCCACCTGAGGCAGCTGCCTCACTCCGCCTGCAGTCCTGCTTTTCCTGTGTGCTAGTTTCTTGTTTTCAGGGATTTTGCTCAAACTGGAGGTCAGGGAGAACTATTCAAAAGTGGAGTCCCATACCTGTTGCCAGAAGTAGTACAGAGTATTTTACCACCTCCGCGTTTGATGTCCTACCATGTAGTTCTGCTGCGTGTGCTGAAGACCCAGTACTATCTAGAGATCATACTTCTATCACCCCACCCAGGAACAGCAAGTGAGGATTTGCTGTTTTGATAACTGTGTGTGCCAGTTTCCTACACGCATGTGCCAAAGTGACTCACAACACAAAAAACAATGATACAATAACTGCAGTACATATAACTGTTACAAAAAAGCCTCCCTTTAATTCACTTGAAAGGCAATCTGGCAGGCCACCAACTGCTGGGAAAGGAGGGGAAAGAGCATCCAGCTGTGTAAAGGGAGATAGGAGCACAATTCTTAGTGAGCCCAACATATTTCAGATCCAGTTTAACCTCAGGGGTGCTCTCAAATCAGGATTGTCAATATAGTATTGAAATACTGTTACAACTTGCTAACCTGGCACTCTGCATTTTTCATGTTAATTGAATCTTTTTCATGAACAGTCTGAAAAAACTTGGACCGCCATTCATATACTCATGGAATTCTACAATTAGAAGGGATCATGAGGGTCATCTAGTCCAACCCCCTGCAATATAGGATTATTTTGCCCGGTGTGGGGCTTGAACCTATGACGCTGAGATTAAGAGCCTCATGCTCTTCCGACTGAGCTATCCTTGTGATTCGTCTGCTTTTACATAAACTGGTTACTGCTGAGAACTCTGTGAAGTTCTCCCAGGTTGGAAGTAATTGTACAGGAAAATACACAGGAAAGCAGATAAGGAGAGACAAACCAAAGAGAGCCAGATAAAAGTGACCAGTGGCCCCTGATTTGTTGTAGGTTTGCCTGTAACGTGCCCACATTTTCTCTATCTTTCTTTGGGGAGGCTCCAGAATGTGCAATGATCAGAGCCCAGTATACACATGTCTGTTTATTGGCATGGTGTGTGTAATGTGTAGCCAGCCTCTTGAGCTTGCAGTTTTTGTTGAGCAGCAAAGCTGAGTATGTTTTGAATTGCTAAGAAAATGCTAGTGGTTATGATGGGCAGAGTGTGTGGCAGGTAATCTAAGAGTTAACCGGCCAGAGAACTATTGTTATTGGTGGCTATAAATATATGTGAATGAATGAAAGATAGATAGATAGATAGATGATAGATGATAGATAGATAGATAGATAGATAGATAGATAGATAGATAGATAGATGATAGATAGATGATAGATAGATAGATAGATAGATAGATAGATGATAGATAGATAGATAGATAGATAGATAGATAGATGATAGATAGATAGATAGATAGATAGATAGATAGATAGATAGATAGATGATAGATAGATAGATAGATAGATAGATGATAGATGATAGGATGAGACAAGCTGCATCAGACCAAAGGCTGTCAAGTCCAATATCCTGTTCCCATATTGGACAAGCTGAAGCCTATTGGAAAACCACATCCAAACATGAACACAAAAGCATTATCCCTATTGTAGATAGTATAATTTGGAGACCTCTGGGAAAGTGCACCGCAACCCTTAATGGAACCCTTTTCAGTGAGAGCCAGGTCACCCAATGTCAAGGTGAAGGGTATGTTTTGCTCTCACCACAATAGTATCAAATACAGCACTTTGCCTAGCAAGCATTCACTTATATAAGTGGGGCTAGGCAAAAACATTTTGCTGCCTAAGGCAAAGAACAAAATGGTAATGCACCCATTCCACATACAAAAACCTGACAGGACTGCCAGCTGAATCTTCTTTCAACATTGGTGGTGGGACAACATCTTCCACCATACACAGCTTAGGAGGTACAGGACTAACTTGCTTAGGAAACTCAGGAATGGAGGTGGGAGTGCACCTACCTCCTGACATCTTCCACCTGAGGCAGCTGTCTCATTCTGCCTAATGGTAGGTCTGGCTCTGTGTGTATAAAAGGGGATACCATCAAGTAGGGGCTAAACCTTATGCCTGCTCTTATATTCACATCTCCACCTTTCATATTCACATTCCTGATTCTTAACCTGTGTAACCCCATCCTGTGTTCAGTTTCACACTAAACTGTGATAGTGTGTTGGAGAGAGGGTTACATCTGTATTTCTACCTACCTCAGTGCAGCTAATGACCTTGTTATTGTATATAATATGAGACCTGTGTCCTTTAAATAATTCACCAAAAAGAGGACCACACTTATGGGAGAGAAGGCCAAACCATTTGACTAGTCAATTGTGGAGGCTGCAAGGTTTTTTATAGTTAGGAAACCTGAAAGAAATATACAATTTTACATCTGTTGAAGTAGTAGTGCGCATAATGCATAAATGAATCCAGTGGGTTTTAAAACAAAAGCAAAAAACCTGCAATCAATAAATAAGTAAATAACCTCCAGAACTATTTGAATACTGGCGGAGGGGACAGGTAACAAAAGGGTAAATTCTCAGCTGATCCAGAAGTAGGGTTGTCCTACTCCCTTTAACACAAAGAACAGTTGGTGTTATGTGGCAAGGCTTATAAAAGGGATTAATCCAGCTGATCTAGAATGTATACTGATGACAGTATGGTTTGGATTTTACTACTCCACTTTGAGGACTGAATGCGATGTGACCTAGTGTTGCAGTGAGGGTTAGATTTCAGGGCCATAATCCAGGGACCCAGGGGCAGAGGGAATTGCCACTCAGGGCATGGCAGGTTATGGTGGCAGTGGCAAACCTGCCCCATGTTAGCAGCTAAGCCAGCATGCTGGGGCTCACCTGGACAAGTGATCATTGCTGCAGGATTCATTTTTTCTTATATTTTAATTTTTTTATATAGTTGAGAGCTGTGATCCATCCTTAAGCACTCCCCCTCTCCAGCTCCAATACCAGAAGGAAGCCCAACTCATGGCTATGTACACATTGGTGCCTTGAAAAGCAGTGAGGTAGCTTCCCTCCTCACTGCAACTGACTTTCTTACATTGCTGTGTACACTGGAGAGGTTTCTTCATCCCAGATAACAATGACTGGTTTCGTTCCCCACACTGCATTGCTGCATATATGCAATGCACACCCCTCTGCTTAACCTCATCTTTCTTTTTTTCTCATCAAATGGAAGCTGGTTTAAAGGGAAGTGCATCAAAGAGGAGTATTCCTTAAGAAGCTGCAGGATTCAGATGCATTGTGGCTAACATCATGTGTGCTCAACTTCAAGCACCAGCAGTGGGAGCGCAGTGCAGTCAGAGTACACCATAATGTGTACAACACAGCCTAAGAGAAAAGTGTCTGTAGCAATAGGAGAGGCACTGCCTGGGAGGATCCAATTTCCCTCGCCCACATGCTTCCTGAAGTTAAAATCAGAATTCACTCTCCCTTTATATGTGTGTGTGGTCAGAACAGACACATCTATAAACAGATGCCCTCATCATATCCACTTTGGTTCTCAGAAGAACTCACTAAGTTATCAGTAGCAACATGGATGGGCAAAAAACCTCTCCTTACTGGCTCTGGTGCTGAAAACCTGACAGATTCTGACTGAAAGCCACAGCTGCTTCCACTGCTGAGCTGGGCTATCTGTCTCACCAAGTCGCATTCTCCCAATACATCACTGCAGAAAAGCCACTGAACCCAGAAGCAGGCAGACAGGGAGCCGGGCCAGCCCATGCACTCTGGCAGCCACTCTTCATGTGCCTACATTGCTATGCTCCTATGATGCATGCTGGCCTCTATGGTTGTATTGGGGCATGTGCTGGAGCAGTGAGCAAGTGGCAGTGAAGTCTTGGAGGGCAGAACTTTGTCGCCAAGAATACTCTGCACCCCCTTAGGTAGCCTGATTCTCTCATGGGTGGTAGAGGACACTGTCCTGTTGCTAGTGCAGAAATAAGATTCAGCTACCAGTCCTGAACCAATAGGCTTCTGTACATGCCATGGGTTGATGTGGGGGCAGCCCTGTGCTTCACCTTAAGGTAGCAAAGTGCATTGGTCTTGCTACTGTGAGCCAGACATACAACAATAGCATATGCTCTGCAGTCCCCTACACCATCATGGGTGAAAATTGCACATGTGCCTGTTTTGCAATCATAACATATCTTTGGGAGTGACTGTAGCTGCTTCACACATCTCCCTTTCATATAGGAGATACATATATCCACTATTAAATGTGAAGAGTTCATGCATGTTTATTTCACTTTATGAGCACATAGCAGGACTGTGGTTGAAATGAAAAGGCATACATGTGTTCCTCCCTAGATGATAGTAGAGAAGTACTGCTGGCGCATCCTATTTCCTACATGAAAATCATTGATTCAATGTGTGAAGCATCCTTACAGCTTGCAAAATCCTGTAACTGAAGCAAAACTGCTACTGAGCTCATTCAAGAGGGTATGTGTATGTGCACATATTTTCCATGATGCATGGGTGTTTTTTCATATTGAAAAAGAAGTTATGCATGAAGCAGCCCCAGAATGAACACCAAGTATTGAAAACAAGAAGAGTCTTATGATACCTTAAAGACTGAAAGATTTATTATGGAAAAAGTATTTAGGGACCAAATAAATGTTATGTCATCATAAATCTGTTTGCCTTTAACATGAAACAAGATACTATGTTGACTTTTCCTCAATAGACTTGGCTAACCCCCCTGGAAGTTGTTGCCAAGTTTTGAAATTTTACCAGCAGCCAGCAGAGGGGGCCTTAGGCCCATGTATATGTATCACTGCAATTTGACATGCCCTTTACCTAGTCTGTCTTCTGCATTATGCATAATCAGGCAAAGTGCAGAAGGGTGCAAGCATGTATTTGAGGCTTGAAAGGTCTAAAACAGGTAAGTTTGAGAGGTGTTACTAGCAAGATTTACATCATAGTTCTTCAGCTGAGATCTGGTGCGCAGCAGAGGAACTCCTTGCAGATCCAACGATGATGGTGGAAAAAATGCTGGGGATGGATTGATGGCTCATTGGATGCATAGCGGGTGCCCAAAAAAAGAACCACCTGTTTGGTGCAAAGTACTCTATGTGCTGTATGTAAAAAGAAATACCCGCAGTATCAGAAAGCCTACTTGTTATTCATTTGTCTGTAGCTTTTATTTCTTTTTATGCTGTATTGTAATATTGTACACCACCACTGTTGTTTTCAGATGGTGGACAATTAATAAAATTATTTAAATAGAATATGCAGATAATCCATTATATGGACAGAAGTCCCATTGAAATGAGTTGGCCTTTCTTTGAGTAAACATGCTTAGAGTTATTGTATTGCACTTGTTGCACACGAATCAGAATTTTAAAAAATGGGAAAGTGCAGCAATTCAGAGGCAAATTGAAGGACTATGTTGGATTCTGTGGACAGAGGAAAGATGTAGTTTCAGATGGACCCCCGATGTCTTCACAGTCAGGTTTTAATGACTGAATGTGTAGTATGAGAAGAGAAAGCCTGGAAACATATAAAGAGTACATTTTCAGAAGAAGAAGAGGAGGAGGAGGAGGAGGAAGAAGAGTTTGGATCTGATATCCTGCTTTATCACTACCCGAAGGAGTCTCAAAGCGGCTAACATTCTCCTTTCCCTTCCTCCCCCACAACAAACACTCTGTGAGGTGAGTGGGGCTGAGAGACTTCAAAGAAGTGTGACTAGCCCAAGGTCACCTAGCAGCTACATGTGGAGGAGTGGGGAAGCGAACCCGGTTCACCAGATTACGAGTCCACCGCTCTTAACCACTACACCACACTGGCTCTCTGCATCATTGATTAGCAGTAGAAGGGCCATAGCCAAGTGCTAAAGCATCTGCTTCAAATGCAATACGTCCCAGGTTCCATCTGAGGCATCTTCAGGTAGGATTTTGGGGTATCTCCCATCTGAACCCCAGAAGACCCATTAAAAGTCAGTGTCGCCATTGCTGAGCTAGATGGATCAGCGGTCTGATTCAGTACAATGCAGCTTCCTATGCTCCCATCTCTGGTGAGGGGCAGGGCTTCCAGATGAGATAGTGTGGTTTAGAAGCATGTTTTGTGCAAGCATTGAAGAATCAGAACGGAAGAGACATTCCCATCATTTCCTGTTAGTTGACAAGTCCATTCCAGCCAGGTCCTTTCAGAATCTGCATAGAGATGAATGGTGCTATTTAAACTCATTTTTGAATGATCTCATACCAGGGGTTGGATAGTAAGATAACCAAGTTTGCAGATGGCATCAAATTATTATGGATGATAACATCAAACAGACTGTGAAGAGCACCAAAAGGGTCTCTTCAAACTGGGTAACTGAGCAACAGATGGCAGAGGAGATTCAACATAAATAATAAGTGCAAAGTAACATACATTGGCTATTGGGGAGTGGGAACAGTTCCAACTTCACATATATATTCCAGTGGGGTTTGAAATGACTGCATTCATCTGTAAGAGATCACGGGGTCATGGAAGTAGCACTGAAAAAGTCAGTCCGTTGTGCTGTGGGGTTTTTTGTGGCTTTGTTTTAAAAAGGCAAATGTGATGTCAGGATGGTTGGGAAAGGGCCCAAAACAAAAACAGCAGATACCACATGGTCATTATATAAATCTCGTGTTCCCACATTTAGAATCCTGAAAGCAGTTCTGATCGCCCCCACCTTGGAGATAGTGGAGAGCTGGAAAATAACTCGAACGGAGGTGGGGTATTGATAATTGAAGCGTCTTCCCTCTAGGAAAAAGTCTCGGGAATGTAAGGTTTTGTTTTGCTTCTTTAAAGAAAGGAGTAGGACTAATAGGGTTATCCTAACTATGTCTACTCAGAAGTAAGTCCTACTGAATTCAGAGGGGCTCACATCCAGGTAATTGGGGTCAGGATTGCTTCTTTACTCTGAAATTTACACGGAGGTTTATAGTAACCATACATGAACGGCGAGGGGTGGGGTGTTTTTCTCTGAAAGCCCTAGGACACTGATGGACAACAGGTTCCTGGCAAGCAAATGGATTAATTTATGGAACTAATTGCCACAAGATGAGGTCGTGGTGACCTGCCTAGATGGTAGAAAAAGAATTGGCCACATCATTGATGATCAACTATCAGTGCTTATTGGTGCTAAAACATACACACACCAACGGTTAAAAGCCGCATGTCCCTGTTTGTCAAATGCTAGAGACAAAGGACAGGGAATGGGAATGTGGATCACGTTCTGCTTCTGAACTTCCAGGAGACATCTGACAGGTCACCATGGTTGGGCAAGGATGCTGGGCAGCAGAAAACCCGTTTCTGTGTATTGTGGGTACCAGAGTGTCTTGGGGGCGAGCACAGTCCTTAGAAGTTGCAACGAATTGGGATGGTCAGGTGAGAGTACCATCACCTGCCTTGAGCAGACCAGGAGAAGAGCCTTACCTGTGTGGGAAGCGAAAGGGGTGTGGGATGGCTTTATGGGCAGCTAGCTTGAGGGACTCAACGCAGGAAAGAGGGGTTCTGGATTTAGAAAGCTCTACAGAGGATGGGGAGGAAAGGAAAGGAGGAGGGAAAGCCACGCTCCTGATGCCAGGTGCCCATGCTTGGTTGGCCCCAGTGCATTGTGGGAGCGATCCTCCCTCCCTAAGCGAGCCGCATATGGCCAGCCAAGCGGATGACGGCCCCCCTGAGTCAGCCTGAGCTACCGCCCGCCACCGCCCACCTGCACCCTCACCGTCTGTCTCTCCATCTTGTGATATTTCACTCCGGAGGCAGCGAGGCAAACAAACTCGGTGCCAGATTGTACTGAAGAGCCCCTCCCCAGCCCTCCCTACGCTCTACAGAGCTCTTCATCAACATTGGGTGGTAGAATCTTATCTCCCCCCCCCCCCAACTAACACACACACTTTCCCCCTGGACCTCCGACTTGCCCCCTCCTCCCAAGCCATGCCAATCAGAGGCGCATCTCCTTCGAAATGACAATTGCGGCCCACTCTTCTGCATCGCGCGATGAGGTCATTTACACCGAGAGCTCTTTCTCCCGTTACTTAATGCAGATTAAGAAGATCCTGCGTGTACGTTCTGTCACTCGATTAAAAAAAAACAACCATTAAAAATTGGCATGTTCCAAGTTATAATAACTAAAGCTGTTCGACGTGGGTTGATTTTTGGTCACAAGCTAGCATTTTTGTAAATCCTAAAATGTTCAGCTTTTGCCAGAACTTCCAAGTCTATGACACAATTTGACTGGAGGGTGTTTTTAGTTTGTTTGTTTTGCTTTCGCCCAGGTTTCTGGTAACCAAAATGGACCAAACCCACAAATCCTTCGTCTTCAGAAACGGCAACATTTCCATTTTTAAACCCCTTTCAGTTTACTTGCCACTGCATAAGCTAGCCATGCCAAGGACTTTTAGACGGATCCGTCGGAGTACCTGATCCCACCTGCGTGAGCGTAAAACAGACTTCCAGTCTTCAGTCTTACGCATATTATTACCTGGAAGTAAGTCCCATGGGTCTTATGAGACTTACTCCAGATTTCAAACATGCATTGGATCGGTTGCGTGGCTATTAGATGGCGATCCTAAAGCATTTACTTACGATCCATGTGATTAGGGATGGGCTGCGATCTCCAGGCATTTTAAACCCGCTACTTTGTATGGCAGTGGCGCAACCTGTCTTCTTGAGGCCTAACTCGTATCATCCAACATTTCTCCGATGAAAATAGGGACGTCCTATTCAACAACAACAACGCCACAGTAGTTTCAGGAATTTCGCCTAGATTGGGTTGGCTCCAGGTTTATAGTGGAAGCTCCACCATGTCTACTCGGAAGTAATTCCTTTGGAATTCCATGGCCTTGCTCCCAAGTAAAGGGGCGGGTCAGGATTGCAGGCTCAGTCCTGATCAGAACCGACCCATTAAAAAAACAGGTAACTAGCTTAGACTATTGGATTTCACCGAGCCTACTCTAAGCACGACTAAGTCGGCCTCTAACCCATCTTCTCCTAGCGCTGCCCTACACCAACCCTGCGAGCTTGGCGCGAAGGAAGGACAATCCTCCGATCTGCTTGAAGCTAATCGAGGACCATCTAGGCGAGAGTGGTTTTGGCTCTGAAGCCAAAAGGGTTTGACCTTCAGCTCGCA
Source organism: Podarcis bocagei (assembly GCF_964188305.1). NCBI lineage: Eukaryota > Metazoa > Chordata > Lepidosauria > Squamata > Lacertidae > Podarcis > Podarcis bocagei. The sequence continues at coordinate 85,264,614 of NC_138125.1, read as the reverse complement.
CACCCTTACACCCGATCCCCCCCCCCGCGTTGACTCGGGTGTAAAGCACGCCAGGATCGCAGCTCTGACCACTCCGCGGTCTCCGCTCCTACACCGGCTCTCCGCCTTCGGTCCATGGGCCTTTGCATAGAAGCCAACTCCTGGGAGCTGAGGTCCCTTCGACGCCCCCCCAATAAAATATTCGAGGGGGCTGCCCCGACCCAAAGTTGATGGGCATTGCCATTCAAATAGTGTGCGTGCACCCAGTGGCGTAGCGTGGGTTGTCAGCACCCGGGGCAAGGCAAGTAATTTGCGCCCCCTAACCCGTGGATTTGCGCCCCCTAATCCGTGGATTTGCGCCCCCTACCCCCCAGATGTTGCGCCCGGTGCGGCCGGCCCCCCTGCACCCCCCACGCTACGCCACTGCGTGCACCGCATCTTATGATCGATTATGCGGGGCGGGGTTTACCTGCCCCCCCCTCAAAAAAAATATTCAAGAGCCTTTGACATACGAATCGGTTATTTTATTTTATTTTTTAATGCCTGATGGAGAAAGTCCTGTGAAGGGAGAATCCTGACTTTTGCCCCCGCCCCCATTTCACGTGGGAATCGAACTGGCCCGAAAGCGAGCAGGAGCGGGATAAATAAGGGAGGCGGCGGCGGCTTCCTTTCCTGGGAGAGCAGCGATTCTTGGCAAGGGAGTCTTTGGCAGAGCTTCGGCCAGCTGGCGCCTCTTCCAGGTTGTCAGTTGCGCGGGCTCCTTTCTCCTTCTCCTCCACCTTCCTCCCGCTCCTTCCCGAGTCTCCCCTTTGGTTTTGGCCCAGAGAGACTCCGTTTTCTTGGCTGGCGTCTTTCAGGTCCTCCTCGATCACCCGCACTCCGCCACACGGGACGATGATGGGGGGGGGGGAGGGACACGGAAACCTGCCCCGGGGGAGCCTGGCCCCTCTCGCGGGCGAAAGTCCCGTGCCGTCGTCCGCTTTCCTGGTTTCCTTTCTCCCCATTCTACCGCACAACAACCCCGCAAGGTTGTTTAGGATGAGCACTGGGGACTGACGGCTCAGCATCACTGGGTGGAAATTCATGGCTGGCCCGCATCCCGATGCTCTAACCATTGCACAACACTGCCTTCCCCCTCCTGGTAGGCGCTGCATCATATGACGACTCTCCAGGTTTTGTCACGTTCTGGCATGACTAGACAACTGGATCTAGCCCGGCGCCGCGGTGCAGTTAGGTACCGTGAGGTTCTGGGCTGAGTGGTCTTGCGCCCTCCTCCGCCCCTGGGATCGGGTTTAACCTTTCCGACCCTGCTGCGCTTGGAAGTCCTGGACTTCTGTTCTGCCCCCAAAGTCCCACCCCAAAGGCAATAGTGGCTGGTGACAACTGAAACTGGTAGGGCGGGTGGCAAGGAGGTCACCAGTAGGTGGAGCCAGAGCACATGGGAGGCAAGTCACTCTGGTTCTGCCCCGCTCTGCCTCCCTTGCTAAAAGGCAGCGCTACCTCCTGGACTGGAGGCGGTAGGCAAGTCGGAGGCTGGCTGAGAGCAGACTGAGGTTGGGGGGCACTGCCCCATCCTATCCGCCCGAATGGGTCGCCAGTCTCCACTGCAAAGGCACCGCAGCTTCCTGTGTCCATCACCGCTGACTGACTAATCCATCCCGCAGAAGATTCCTGCATTGCAGGGGGTTGGACTAGATGACCCTTGGGACCCTTTTCTAAGGGCGTCTTTGAATGTCTACGACGTAGACGTTCTGCCTGTGCTCTCATCCCGCCCATCGTAAGGACGAGCGTCCTGCTGTTTAACTATCCCAATGAGCTTTTTCTAACTGGGAAAGGCAAATCTTGCCGAGATGGTATCTTCTAGTAGGGGACGCTTCGTTGTGCACTGTAACCTGTCTGTGTCCCCCCCCCCCTTAAGTAAACAGCCCTGGGGACGTCCTGTTGAAAGGCGGTAGAGAAATCCCAATTGCACCGAGGTTGGAATCCTGGACGCACCGACTGTGGGAGCAAGCGCAGTTGAGCGCAGTAGGGGAAAAGGTGCCGCCGCCTGCTCTCCGCGCAGACTTTCTCTTGGTTCGCGTTTCCTGTTTCCATGCTCTTCCCATAGGGCAAATTTTCTGGATGAGCCATGGGATGAGGTTCCACTCCCATCAGCCCTAGTCAGTATGCCCTGTGGTCAGGGATGATGGGAGCTGGAGTCCAGCAACATTGGAAAGGCCGCAACGTCCCCACGCCTGTACCCAGAGCCCCGACGTTTACACGAAAGAACTGCGTCCTTAAACTTGTTTCAGCCTTATATATCGTCTGTTTTTCAGTGTAAGCGACTTCCCATCTGCTCCAGCTCCATGGAGCTGTGTTTTATTCTGCCCCGAACCTCTCCCGCTAAGCTTAGTGTGTGTGTTTTGGGGAGAGCGAGTTGGCGAGGTCACTTGCCCAACTACGGTACTTCGATTTGGGGGAAGTAGGCGCTGGTACTCCGATTCCCCACCTCCACCCCGCTCGCTCGCTCTGTCAGGCTGCTGAGAAATACCTCGAAATCTTTCCAATGGAAACGAAACCAGATTTCCCAACCCTAAAGAACAGTCCCGCTTTTTGCAGTGAGACAAGCACGAACCAAACACACCGGAGACTAGAAACTTCTCCCCACGGTTGCTCTGTTCAAAGAGAGGGTGCTGAGGAGGTCGCGCTTCCTCGACAGCCGTGCCCTCTAACCCCTCTAGCCCCCGCCTTCAGCCAAATCCAGTTGCAGTTCCTAGGTAGAAGGGAAACTCTGCACATGCTCAGAAGCACCCTCTTTCTATGATCACCTAGCGTGCGGCGGGCTAGGCTTACGCCCTGGCCTCCAGCCGCTTCTCAGAAAGTGCCTGGCTACACAGTTCATCTCCTCCAACCTCCGCTTCTCTGTGCAGGAGGCGCAATCCACGTTTGAAGCCATCGGGAAGATGCGCGTCGGAACAGGTGTAGTGGTGGGGGCGCATGCTCAGATCTCCTTAACTTTTTCTTTCCCCAACCATTCATTCACCCCAGAAAGCACCGGCTTCAATGGGAGCTTACTCCCAAGTAAGTGTGCACGGGGTGGGGCAGCTGGGGGGAGTGTCTCCCGTGGGGACTGAAGCGAGAATGTTTAATTCGTATTAATTAATGCGGAGCGCAAGGTCTGGGCGCGTGGCGCCTCTTGTTGACTTCCCGCGGGCGCCCCGTCCCACCCCCCGCCCCCGCCCCTTTCCAGGGGAAGGGCAGGGCATGCGACCCCCCGCGGAGTCCAGACGCGATGACGCCTGCAGGGTGGGGCGAGGTGCGTGGGCGGGAAGCAGGTGGGCGGGGCCGAGTGAGGGGCTGCCGGGCAAGGTGGGCCGGGCGGCAGTGGGCAGAGCAGATCGGGGAGGACGAAGGGGAGGACGACCCTCCGCCAGTCCGTCCGTCCCGCTCCGAAAGGGTTAAAGCGCGGCCGCGGGGGGGCGGAGCCCCAGCCGGCCCTGGGAATAAGGCGCCGCCGCCCGGCCGCCTGCGCTCCCTTTCGCAGAGTGGTTCGCTGCGCCGGGGCTGCGCGCGCGCGCTGAGCCGAGCGGAGCGGAGCAGATGGAGCCAGGTGGCTCGTCCGGGATGAAGCCTCCGTCCGGCAGCTCTCGCCGGCGGAGCGGAGGGTAGTGCCGCCGCCGCCGGGCCAAAGGAGGGTGGCTGGCCGGCCGGCCGCTTGGCTGGCTGGCCCCAGGCGGGCCATGATCCCCCGCAGACTGAGCCCAGACGCGCCCGGTCTACCGCGACCCCTCGCCTTGCGCCCCATCGCGCAGGAGCTTCTCTAGGGAGTCCCGGGACGCCGAGCGCGTTTGCTCTCCAGCGAGGACTTCCGAGGCGATCGCGACCCTCCCCGCCCCCCACCCACCCACCCGCCGCCGCTACTGCTTTCTCCTCCCTCCTCCTCCTCCTCCTCCTTGTCTCTTCGTTCATTCCTTTTCTTCTCCTGAGGTTTTGTCTGTCTTTCTTATTTTTTGCCGTTTTCTTCCGTCCCTCCACCGAGCCTGCCTGGCACCATGCGGCTCCGTCTAGGACCCACCCTGTACGGTAAGTGAGGAGCACCCACCTCCACCCCCTCCATCCGTTTTCGGGAGGTCTGGAATGCGGGACACGAATGTTTTGATCGTGAGGGTGGGCGAGGAAAAATAACTTGGTGGGTTTTTTTATTAGGGGGCGGGGAGATGTGGGGGGGGGGGGAGAGAGAGAACGGGACCTCGCGTGTAAACTGGCTGTCAAAGCGAGGGAGGAATGGGGCACGATCGGTCAGGAGTCCATTTGGGGGTTGTTCCTTTGAGTTCAGAAAGGAAAGGAAAAAGCGAAGCTTTACTTCCCATCCCCTTGAGATGTCCCTTTCGAGAACACGGGAAATATCTCGTGGGAATATACACGCAGGCACACACACGCAGGCACTCGGTTGTTTGCCCACTCCAGCCCCAAGGCGACCTTGAGGTGGCACCATTTCCAAAGGCGCTATTATGCTCACGTGGACTGGAGATAATGGGCGTCTTCTGGGGCTGTCCAGTTATTCTGTGCTTTGATTGTTCTGAAATAACTGCTCTTTCCCCGATCCGGTGCCTTAATAATGTGGAGGCACACAAGCACCACACACTAGCGATGATGTCCTGGCGAAGGACGCTGTGTATGTATGTGTGTGAGAGAGAGAGCACTACTCTTCTGATGGTTTTAACCATCTCGGATGGATAGCCCCAAGGAAGATTACAGGAGTGGTCTAATTTGCCTGACTCAAAATTGTTCAGAAAGCCTCATTAGCAGCCCCCCCATGCCACCTGGACAGGATTGTGCAACTTCTAGAGGGGTATCCGTTCAAAAGTGGCTCCGGAGGCTAGGAGGTTGGGTTCTGTAGGCACAGAGGAAACTGGAGACCTTTCCCCCTCCAGCTCAGCAAGGCCAGTTCTCTTCTCCGAGCAAGGTGAAGTGTCCTGAAGTTGGAAGGATGTGCACCGCTTCTTCTTGGCATTGAGAGAAGATTGACTCTAAAGGTGATGGACAGGGCCAGTGTGTGTGTGTGAGAGAGAGAGACTGCAATGGGCTTCTCCATCTCTGGAGGGCTGATCAGTGCTGAATTCATAAAGGACGGAGGATGTGCGCTGCCAGCGAATGAGGCAGGAGCCAAGGAATGGCAGGTGCTGCAGATCTCCCTGGCGCTGCTGTCCTGCAGGACAGATGCATGGCCCGTGTGGGTCCCGGGATCAGGAGACCGGGCTAGAGTTCAGACGAGGCAATGGCCCTGCCTGGCTGGCTGGCTGGAGGGATGCCGGTGGCTTTCTGCTCTACTCTGCTTGTTGCCATTTATAGCCTGGCCCCCAATGGGTTACGCAACAACAGGCAGCTGCTTATTTTGGGGGTGTTAAATTATGGACGAAAGAGGAGTTGGGTTGTTTTCAGCTTTATCCGCGTCACCAGCTACGTCAGACCTGCTACCTCTGGCCCCTCCCAGGGACACTTGTCTTAACCCCCCCAGCCTACGCACAACTGAGTTGTCATTTCTGATCTCAGCACCCACCATGGTTCCCCAGATTTAGGAGCAGGGCTTGAGTGTTGCCTGCCTTGGTATCCAATCACACACTGAGTAGCGCTTCCTGCCAGATCCTGCACTGGAACACACAGGCACCCCAGCTCCCCGGATGGGTCCTACCTTGCTTGTCCTATGCAGCTCTGCTGATTCTGACACAGGATTCTATAAACACTGGAACATGCGTACCTGGACCAGCCATACAGACAGCCGCAAACAAGGATGTATGTGACCAGGGGTGAAAATCTGGACTCAGTGAGCTCCCCCATAGATCATGTCAACTTGTGGCTCCAGATGGAAAATTGTTCATCGTTAAGCAACCAGGTCTAGAGGCAAACCATGTGATGTGGTGGTGGTGAGAGGGAATCTGTGGCATTCTGGAGTGCTTTATTTATTTATTTATTTATTTATTTATTTATTTATTTATTTCCTTCTGTCTGACTGGATAGCATGCACAGATCTTTTGTAAGCACATATCTTCTGATTCAGTTTATTCTTTTAATTTCAAAGTTAATTTCCTCCATGTTTCCCTTTTCTTGTAATCTACACAGCAAACATAAAGAGAAAGTTCAATGCTGGGGGAGGGGGGACCCTCCCCAAGACAACAATAGCTAGGTAGGCTGAGCCTGCCCACTGTTTACCTCCCACCTTGAAAGCAGGCCAGTAAACAGATATGTGAAGCCCTGACCAGCCATTAAACTCCTTGGGGATGGAAGGAAGAAGAAGCATTCCTTCTGTGAATGGAATCATGCTGGAGGGCCAAATCCTTGACTTTTCTTTCCCGGGGTGGCCTGTTGCCACTTTAACTGCAAATAGGTTGGCAACTGGCAAGTCAGATGGCACCCCTCTCGGGTCTGGGTCTGTCCAGCTGCCAATCTTCCAGCTTCCAATCCTTCCTGTAAGGGGTAAGCAAAGGCTCTTTCCAAAAGGGCAGTAATGGTCCATAGTAGGGGAGAGTTCTGGTGTGTTAAGATGGGAATCAACACTTGATTAATGGAGCACCAGCACTGCTGCTATCACGGCATGCTGGACCCTAACCTGGCGCCAACACATTTAAAAGATCTCCAAGGTTCAGAACAGAGGCTGGGGGAGGGAAGCGATGGGATGATGAGCTCAAAAGACTGACACAAAACATGGCCCATTGAATATAGCCGCCTTTTTCAGGAGAAGCCCTTTGCGCCCACTATTTGAGTATTCATCAGGATGCTATTTGTTTATTTAAAAAAAAGATTTGAGAACCTTTAAACCTAGTTGACTTTTCCAGCATTAAAACTTTGGATATCAGCATTACTTTCTTCTGGCAGAGGAAGACAAAACCAACAGCTGGCAGCCAAAGGAGCACATAGGCCTCTCTCTCTCTTCCTCTCTCTCAGACTCTCTCTCTCTTAAAGCCAGGGTAGCTGTACAGCATCTAGAGGAGGGAGGGCAAGGCTGCGAGAAGAGGCTCTCCCCCTTGGAGGATCCCAGTCAATACCATGCCCTGATTTTTAGAAGAGATGTTCAGTCTGCAGGAAAGGTGGTGTGATGTGTGTTTCTGTAGTTCCTCCCTGCTTGAGAGAGAGCAGGTTCCTCGTGAGCTGCAAGGATCAAGAGGTGGAGGTCAAGATAGGGAGGAAATGGTGTCCCTTAAGAAGCCAGACTTTCTGCAAGAACTGGAAATACTGTCTCATTTCATCCCCTTCCTCCTGGGATTGAGAGCACATCTACTGCCATTGATTTCACTCCTACCTCTTGAGTTAAAAATGGAGCCAATCTAGCTGTGCATCCCAGGTCAGACCATGCTTTCAGTCTTGACGTGGTGGTAGAAAACTTCTGTATTAATCCTCCCCCTCCCAAGTTCTTCCTGGCAAGTAGGCACAGATCTGATTTATTTTCGGTTTTGATTATTTGTTACCATTTTTATCCTGCCTTTCCCGCAGCAAGTTGATTCTCCTCTCTTGCCCCCACAACAACCCTGTGAGGCAAGTTAGGCTGGGGGGAAAGGACTGATGCAACGCCCCCATTTTGCAGGCCACTACAGGGTTGTGTTGCCCAGTTGGGGGAAAGCAACCCATCGCGTCCCAGCTTCCCACCACAACTCTTCTTCCTTTCAACTATCCCATGAACTGAGTCTGTCTGGCAGGATGTCCCACCTCCTTCCTTCCTCTGTGTGAAGGAAAGGCCCTCACGTGCACATTCACAAGGCACCAGGTTGGGGGACATGGCAGGGGCTGCTTCCAGCTTCCTCACCTCTGCCTTGGAATCCTGCTGCATGTGACTCATGCCCCCATGCTGTTCCTTTCCATCATGGGGCAAGTTGTTCCTGCGCCTTCCCAAGGGAGTGGTAAAATCCATCCATAACAGTGTGTTTAAAAGCCAGAGTGCATTGAGGAGCTTGTGCTATTCGTAGTACGGACTGGAATCCTCTCACAAGGTTAATGAACATTTGGTGAAGTTTTCTTCTGAGGGAAGGATCAAGGGTTTTAAATCTCAGGAGAAGCAGTTTAGGAGGGAGAAATGTCTTTAAGAGTGGGGGTGGGGATGCTGGTGTCGGCTTGGATGGGGATTACAGGGCACACATTCTTAGTGCTCCAGCCAAGAACATCTCCTCTCATTGCAGTTTAGCAACAAGGGTAGTAAAATAGCTTTTTTGGTCTCATACAAATGTGCTCGGTCTCGTCTGAGTCGTTCAGCTTTTCACCTTGAAAATTATGAATGAGCACCTCTTGCATTTGCTGGGGGGGGGAGAAATCGAAGCAAAGCGTCCCCCATACGATGATTATTTTGGGGGGGGGGTTAGGTTGGAGAGGGGACCGGGAAGGTAACTGTGGGTGGGTAATTCCTGAGAATATTGGGGAAATGTGGGGTGGGTGGAACTGAGAAGGAATTTGCTGTGAAAACCCCCATGAGATTCAAGGGTGGGGGTGTGAGAGTTGGCTGGGGTGGGGCATAGGGAGGTCAGCAGTATCTAGAACTTGCCTGCAAGCATCCCTTCCCCCTAAGATGAGGCAGAGAGGCCAGAGGGCTTTTATGGGGAGAGATGTGGAGCTTCCAATCCCTTTCCCCTCTGCTTTTTCTCTGCCCAAGCTCCAGCGAAAAGCCACAGGCCTGAATTATGGATGAGACTCCTTGGGTTACAGCCGGTTCCACCGCACCAGAGAGAGAGAGAGAGAGAAAGAAAGAGAGAGAGAGAGAGGAGTCCAGAGACAAGAGGCAAGCAGTCAACATTAGTAGCAGCTGCAGCTCCCTCTCTTCTCTGCCCCCACCCCTCTGCTCAAGATAAAGGCTTTTTCCCTGTTCTCCCTTGAGGGAAAACTGGCCTGCCATTATTGGAGGAAATGGCCACTGCTGATGGCACTGAGGAACATAGGCTTCCTTCCACCCCACCCCAGGGTTTTAGGGGAAGTGTTTTGGCAGGAAGGGAGCAGGGAGGTCAGGGCAGATTTCCCTCCCTACTTCAGGGGTGAAAAACAGGTCCTGCAAACAGAATTTCGCCTAATGTGTCTCTTTGGTTGTGGAACATGCATGGTTGCTGCCTACTCAAAGCCATGCTTTTGGAGCTATAAATCGACATGTATTTTTGTGACTATCAGTTCTGTAATTTGATTCACAACCTGAATCCCAGTCCTGCCTGTGTCATATCCTGCCAAAGTTGTGCCTGTTACTGTCACGAAGCCACCCATCAGTAAAAATGGGGTGGGGGGGTGGGAGAGACACTCCTTTCCTTTCCTTGGCATGGCATATGTTATGTAAGTTAGGACTTTTTTTGTTGTTGAAAATTTATGTTTCTTTGCTACCAGCTTGCGGTAATAGTCCAAAACTGAGCACAAACAGAATTCTTTAAAAAAAACTGGGAAGAGGGGGAAGAATTGGATTCTGTGGTGGATTTGGGGGGGGGGCAGCAGCATTTCACCTTGGCATCCGTTAGCAGCTGTCTTGCAATTCCCTCTTGTCCCAGTGGCCATTCAGCTTGCCCCTCCCCTTGTGTTCCTGCTCTGTTTAACTGGGTCAGTGCAAGACTTCTGCTTGTAATCTTACAGCGAAAGGAGGGGTGGGGCAGGGGGTCCTGGCCTTCTCAGGTGCCGCACTTGTGAATCTCCTGACCTGTGGAGTGAAACCCTCCCTTAAAGAATTCTGAACGCTGGGATTTGTAAAGGGTTGCTGGGAACTATAACCCCATGAGGAGGAAACTGCAGTGCCCAGAATTCTTTGAGGTAGCGAAATGGGCTTAAATTGTGCTTAGTGTGTACGCTACCCCTATCTCCCATCTATGACTGGTGTAGCCAAAAGGAGGCTTTTCCCAGTATGCTTCAGGCAAGTCCCAAAACAGTGAACGTATCAAAACTATAAAGTTAAGCTGGCAGAGGAGTGTGTGATTTCAGGTGTCTCTTATTTGAAGGGACATGGGGACTGTCATATTCCTGCCCTGGGGGGGGGGGCATTTACAATGTTGTTGATGTTGGTAAAGATGGAGCTGTGTCGAAGCATTCTGGGTGTTGGCGAGGCTCCTTGAAGGACTCCTGCGTTTGTGCGGAGCTTGTCATGAGCAGCATGTAGGCTGGAGAGAGTGGGAAGGCAGCGTAGGGCCCAAGTGGAGGTGGTGTGAACTACCGAAACGGATCGGCAGCTTGTGTTACTCGTTTGCCACGTCACACTGCCCACACACATGCATGCAGAGGTTGGGGACCATGCACACTTGCACGGGGAGGAGGGGTCTCACGTGAGAAATTGCGTGCGAAGGATGACATCTTTGGCTCTCTTGCCTAGGGGAGCATGCCTCCTCATGTGGGATTACGCCTCGCAGGGTTGCCAGCTCTGGTGACTTGTGAGTCTCACGGTTTGGGATCTCTCTCTCTGCATCGCAGCTCTTTAAAAGTGGGAGGATTTTGGCTTTCTTTCTCTTCTTTTCTTTTAAATCAAAGTAATAGCCAGTAAATCAAAGATAAAGAGCTGGAAAATGTAACTGACCCATCAAGAACACAATGTTGACATTCTGTTTTGATCTTTCAAAATCATGTTTTTAACTGGAAGCCTGACAACTGAACCTTTGAAGTATCTGGGTAGTATGTGTGTATTTTGGGGGGAGTACTAAAGAGAGCTAGTGTGGTGTAGTGGTTAGAGCAAGGGTGGGGTGGTGATGAAGATGAGGAGGAGAATAATGGGAATAGCCCCCTTAAGCTCTCAAGAGGAAAGCTGGGCTATAAAGATTTTAAATCAGGGTTTCGCAAACTTAGGTCTTCTGTTGTTTTTGGACTACAACTCCCATCTTCCCTAGCTAGCAGGACCAGTGGTCAGGGGTGATGGGGATTATAGTCCAAAAACAGCTGGAGACCCAAGTTTGAGAAACCCTGTTTTAAATCATGAGTGGGAAACTTATTGCCTTCCAGATGTCATTGGACTCCAACTCCCAGCAGCCCCAGCTAGCATGTCCAGTAGACCGGGATAATGGGAGTTAATAGTCCAACAAAATCTAGGCAGCCACAGCTTCCCCAGCCCAGCTTTAAATAAATAGCTGTCTTGAAATAGCAATGCAGTGGGTGGACAGGGAAGGCGGGACCACTCCTAGGATATTCCACATAAGGGCGGGGGGGGTGATGGTTGCTGAAGGAAGCATCTCATTGCCTGTCCTTCTCTGCTTCCAGGCTTGGCTCCCACCTTCCTGCTCCTGTTGGCCTTTCCTCTGGTGGCCGCCATGTGCCCCATGCTTTGCACCTGCTACTTTTCTCCGCCCACGGTCAGCTGCCAGGCCAACAACTTCTCCTCAGTGCCACGGGTCCTGCCCGCCAATGCTCAGCGCCTCTTCCTGCAGAACAACCTGATTGGGACCCTGCGGCCCGGCATGTTTGGGCCAAGCCTCGTCACCCTTTGGCTCTACTCCAACAACATCTCCTCCATCCAACCGGGTACCTTCCGCCACCTCCAAGCTCTAGAGTGGCTGGACCTGGGGGACAACCGCAATTTGCGCACCCTGGACGCAGACACTTTCCGCGGGCTGGAGCGGCTGCAGTCTCTGCACCTGTACCGCTGCCAGCTGAGCAGCTTGCCGACCACCATCTTCCGTAACCTCTTCAGCCTCCAATACCTCTACCTTCAGGAGAACAACCTGCTTTGCCTGCAGGTGAGCCAGAGTGCTTGGTTGTGGGTTAGCGTCGAACTTGGGCCACTGTCTTTGGCCTCTAAGGGAGAGCTTTTTCCCAGGTGGGCCGTGGAGGTATGGACCCCTTTCTCCTCTGGTGGTCCTCTGGGCTTAAGTTTCTTTTGACCTTGTGGGGCATATTCTCAAGGAAAGATGATGGGAGTGGGAAGGAAGAAAAATGACTGGCAGTGGAGCCTGAGGACAGATGGGGAATTTCCTTTGAGTTTCCAGCAAGCAGATGGATAGGAGAGAGTCTCACTGGGCAGAACAGGGAGGTGGGTTGATGAGGTGAGGTGTTGACATGTTTCCACATAGATGGTTTAAGATGTGCCTTCTGAGAGGACAAATGGAGGCCTCTCCGCCATTTCTCTCTGAAGACTGGCAAGGAACTGGTGTGCCGCTCAGCCTTCCACCCCCACATGGCTGGTCCTCCCCTGAAGGCAGGTTCTCTGTGCCCTGCCAGCGACTCACTTAAAAACCACATGCCTATCCGGCCTCGGGCGCGCTGTGGCTTAAGAGTAGGGGAGCTGCAGCCTGGCCTGCAGCAGCAAAAATGCATTTGCAGATCATGCCTCAGTGCTTCAAGCCACATCCTTAGCGGGGGAGGGCAAAGTTTGTGGGTGGGGGACTTAGGAGCCAGCCTGTATCATTTCCTCAACCAAAGCGCAGGAGTCAACTTCCTCATAAAACTCTGGCTTTGCGTCCAGCAGTAAATCCTGTGTAGCTGTGTGGGAGAGATCTGGAAAGGTGGGGAGACAGCAATGAATGTCTACAGTCTTGAGTTGACAATCGGCCTAGAATCTCCCATATGGAGGAAGAGGCCTTTGGGGCTGTTCCTTTTGCCAGCGGTGTCTTCACAGCTTGTCCTTTCTTCCTCCATCTCCCAGGATGACCTTTTTGTGGATCTGGCAAACCTGAGCCACCTTTTCCTGCACGGCAACAAGATCTGGCAGCTTTCCGAGAACGTCTTCCGGGGTCTGTCTGGATTAGACCGCCTGTTGCTGCACAGGAACCGCCTGCATGCCGTTCCGACTTGGGCCTTCCGCGATCTGGGCAAGCTCACCATCCTCTACTTGTTCAACAACAGCCTGACCACCCTCTCCGGGGAAACCCTCTCAGACTTGCCGTCCCTGGAGTTCCTACGCCTCAACAACAACCCGTGGGCCTGCGACTGCCGGGCCCGATCCCTCTGGGCCTGGTTCCAGCGCACGCGCGTCTCCGTCTCGGATGTCATATGCACTTCTCCGGCTGACCGCGTGGGGCGCGACATGCGCCGCCTCAACGAAACGGCCTTCCGGGGCTGCCCGCCGGGCAACCACCACCCTGTAGGCTTTGACTGGGGTTGCAGGCCCGAGTGGGAGAATGGAGCAGCTCACCCCCACCCCCACCCCCGCCCTCACTCCAATGGCTCATCCAATCACCTCTATGGCCTCGGGGGGTCGCCTCCCGCCGACCCCTCCTCCTTCTACAGGGACGTGCCAGCGAATGACATCCGCAGCCCCAAGTATGACCCACCCACGGAGGATGGCTACTGGGGGGGCTATGGCAACGAAGAAGGGGGGCAGCTGAAAAAGGGGTGCCCGGGACCTGGCTGTTCTTCTCTGGACTCTGGAGGTACCAGGAATGGCTTCCTGTTGCTTCCCTTTCCCTGGCTGCTGATGCTTTGGGGACCTTCCTGGTTTTGACAATGGAGGGTGGCTGCTCTGCTGGATGCTAAGCTGCCTTTTGAGAACTGACTCTCTGGGAGATCCAAGCCAGGATGGGTCCCCACCCAGCGCTTAGCTGAGGCCAAAGGGATTAAGCTTCCTCCTGCTACAGGGACAAAGGGAGACTAGATCCGTTGCTGCTGCTTTCCTGGCCATTTGTGAGACTTAACACTGGAGCCACTTTCTGGGTGGTATCTGACATATTTTGTGAACATATGGCAAGGGCGCCCCCTTTTTATTTCTGGGGTGTTGCATAATTCCGCTAAAGATGTTCCCTTAATGCTACTGCTATCCAGGGCTGTTACGAGGCCTTCTGTGTTTTCCATATCCTGGAAAGAGCAGGGATCTCTTCTGTGCATGACAAGGAAGTGCGGAATGAATGAGGATCTGATCTTCAGAGGTTCTGTTCTTTCTTCAGTATCCTACCATGCACATAAGTGCCTGCTTTGTCCAATCGGATAGGATATCTCAACTCAGAAAAAAAAAGAAAAGAAATACCATTCTCCTCCTGAGGCGCAGAAGGCTACAGGAATCTTGGGCCCTTGTCACTCTTGACTCCTCTCCCATTATTTGGTATATGTTTTGGGGTTTTTAGTTTAAACACCAGGGGACCAACTCACATAATCAGTTCAGGTAATAATTACCAAGTGCAATGTTTCACTCGGTAATCTAATCTTCATTGGCAGGGATAGTGTCTACATGATGATGAAAGTGGCTGTGTTGGCTCTTCCACACTACCAAGTCTTAGAAAACAGTTGCAGTTATCTCATGATAAACACGATCATGTGAATTGGCCCTTGCTCATAACTGCTGGTCTTCATTTTTTGTGTGGCTGTGTCCTCTCCCCACCCCACCCCTGGTGCCTCCATGTCTTCCCCTGCCCCTATTTTCCCTTGAAAAAAAGGCCAAAAAATTGGTTGGTTGGAGAACTATTAAACTATTTTAGTATGGCTTGGTGGACTTGGTCACTCAAGGAAGTTTGTAATGGGGTACGCAGAGAGAACCACGATGAGGTGTGAGAAGTCTGTAATTGTTGGTTGACTGGAGGTTAACTGGAAATGAGTAGCTCATTCTTCTGTCAAAGGCTACTCATTTCTCACTACACATTCCTGTATGGATACTTCCTGGAGTAGCCCTTAAGCCAGTCATTTGGTTATTGAAAGAGATCCAGTCCATTCATCCATGGTTTCTTCAGAAATTCTGTTATTGCAACTGGTCTTCACTCGCATTGAAGTTGTGGCCTATGTCTGCTGCCGTGTAACCTGCGTTTGCTGCAGAGTGCTACACTTGACAAAGAAACACAACTGAGTCCAGCTTCCCAATGTGTGCCTTTTCTTATACAAGTGTTCTCATAATCACATGTTTACTTTATAAAAGTGTACCTGCTTAAAACAGGCCCAGAGCTTTGGAACAAGGGCTCCTTTCAGATACATTAGTCCACAGGTCTTTCTAGGCTTAGTTGGGTTGAAACAGCCTCTACTTCTGTCTTAGCCTGCTGCATAGCTTATTTACAGTATTTATTTATATGCTGCCTTTCAGCAGAAAGTTAGCAAAGTGGTTTACAAAGCAAAAATGGACAACAATTAAAACACCCTAACTCTAAAGCTTTGGCTACACTTTATAATCCGCCCTCTTCCATCAGTTGAATGTTACTTGAAGGCCTCATTGGAGAAATTCCAGCAGTGGATTATTCTCACAAATCTTAGAGATAGAGGCTGTCAGAGATGCTGATGGGAAGGAAGACCTGAAGCCATCTCCTGTTGCTGTTGTAGCCTGGCTGGCCCCATAGTAACCATATAGTGTGGTCCTGGAAGTGTTGTTGCATATATAGCCCAAGAGGTTAGTGTCCGAAAGAGCTAGGGGTAATATAAAATCTGGCTGGGACATAGCAATTTGGAAGAAATTACTGGCAGCAAAAACAAGAGCACTGTAGCATAAAACCCAAACACATTTATTTTGGCAATGGATAATACTCCTTAAGGGTTTATGCTTCCACAAGAAGCAGTGATTGCCACCAACTTGGATGGCTTTAAAAGATGATTAGACAAATCCATGGAGGATAAAGCTATCAATGGCTACTAACTCTGATGGCTATTCTCTGCCTCGACTACTGTCAAAGGCAGTATGCCTCTGAATAGCAGTTTCCGGAAGCTGGTTGGCCACTGTGAGAACAGGATACTGGACTAGATGGGCCACCGACTTGATACAGTGGGTGGGCTCTTCTTATGTTCTTAGGCTGTAATAAATGTGTTATAGTCTTTGAGGGGTTGGATGGACCCTTAGCCTGTTTAGCAGCAAGAGCAACACACCCTGCTACCTCCACTGAAAGTTGCTTCTATAAGCAATGTGGACCATAGAGAGAGGAAACTATGTCAAGAGGGAGGGTCCTCATAAAGGCAGAGTTGGACATTCTCCTGTTGTTGGGGGTCTTCAACTCCTGCCAGCCTGCCAGTGGGTAGGAATGAGGAGTGTTGTAGTCTAACAACTTCTAGAGAGCTACAGGTTCCTCATCACAAGGTTTTTCCCATGGGTGTATGAAAGCTTTTGGTGGGAAAGAATCCTTTCATTTTCAGAGCATCCTAATAATTTGTTCTGGCCCACCCTGAAGAAAGATGGCCTCCTCTCAGATTGAAGGGAGAGTCCTTCCAGTCCTGGAATGCGCATCAGATGTTCAGAAAGCCAGTAGTACTTACCTCCCTTTTCCTGAGCTCTTACTCCTGTTATACAGTGGTACCTCGGGTTACAAATGCTTTGGGTTACAAACTCTGCTAACCCGGAAGTAGTACCTTGGGTTGAGAACTTTGCCCCAGGAAGAGAACAGAAATTGTGAGGCGGCAGCAGCAGGAGGCCCCATTAGTGAAAGTGTGCCTCAGGTTAAGAATGGTTTCGGGTTAAGAACAGACCTCCGGAATGAATTAAGTTCGTAACCCAAGGTACCACTGTACACAGTTATTGTATATGTTTTGGGTACAAATACTTGTACAGGGTTAATATTCTAAACAGAGAGGCTTGTGATTGATAACTGGAAGGGGATCAAAAATCGTCTTTTAGGATGCCGTGTTAAATTGAAAATATTCAGTGTTGGTATTCCTCACACAGGTTTCTTTTTTAAAAGGACATGTTCTGCTTAATTCTTTTGATTATTTGCCGAGAGTGTCCTCCTTTGGCAACATGATATGCTTTTAAAAAAATAGCATTTTCTCCTTTCTTGTCCCCATTCCCCTGTTAAGTTTGCCAGCAAGAGAACTATCTGCATCTTAAAACTCTCCAAGTCTCTGCAACCAGTCCCCCCCCCGTTTTTTATTTTTAGTTTTTGAAATAGGCTGCAAGTATGTTTTGTAAAGATAGGAGCGATCCCAACCTTCCTAAAATAAAAATTCAATAGAGCCCTGGGGTATGTGTACAGGGAGAGTGTGGATCAGGTGGCTAGCACCAGAATGCTTGGCTTTATAGTGCTTAATATTGCCCTGGGGTGCCTGCAAATTGTGATAGAGAGAGATGGTGCTAGAGAGGCTCTTTTTTAATATGTGGAAAGAAGGGCGGGGTTGGGGTTGAAGCAGCAAGAAGAGCGTGTATATTATCCCACTCCGAGGGCAGCAGCTTTCTTAATTTAACTTCACATAAGGGAGAGAGAGGATGTTAGAGCTGGAAGAGTGGGTTATTTTTAGCAGGTAGAAGACTGCTCGTAGCCAAAGTTAAATGTGAGAGTACAGGTGTGAGGTATGCATACGTGTGTGTACGTGTGTGTGTGTTGTCTGAGGCAGGTTAAATAGGCAGGTCCATTGAAAGGGGTTTTAGGAGCTGGAAGGTGAGGAGAATTGAACACATACACGAACACGTTGGGGTGACTGAGCAACAGAACCAGCTCTCTGGTGTTCCTGTGGAAGGGTGGGCAAGCGAGTGAATGAGTATGAAGTTAGGGTTAATTGGCAGGGGTGCAGGCAAAGGCCAGAGCTGCAGCGAGGGCCATGCTGAGCCGTGAAACGGGAGGAAAGTGCCATTAAATCTGCCAGCAAGACTCCAGCGGGCTCAGTCTTTCCAGGTCAGGTAATTATCCTTGTGAAATATTCATGACCCCTTATCCCAGATGCTATTTCAGAGCAGCAGGGGGGGAGAGAGGGATGTGAGAATGAAGGCTCGGGAAGATACAAACACACATACGCATAGCTACATCGCAGCATGGAATCTTTACAAATTACACACCGTCTCGTGCCTCCTGCCCACCCTTCCTCTTAAACACAGGCAAACATCCACGAGATTGTGCAGGCAGGGCTTCCTGTCCAGACAGAAGATGATGGGGGTGACCTGCTATTGTCGCGGCAGTCAGCAGCCCGCCTCATCTTTGCCACAGCAACAACCCCCCGGAAAACCTAGCGTCTCTCTTGCTTCTTTTGTGCGGAGCCGCTGTGGAAACTGGAAGGCGCGTCGTTCCAAAAGGCTTCTGGGGGCTTGGCTCTCCCCGAGAACTGCCACCAACACTGGCCTCTGTTTGAGTGAAGAGATGCGCCGAACTTGCTCTCATTAGTAATCACAGCCACTGACGTCTGGGTGACCATTTGTTCCGGTTGCTAACCTTTAAGTCCAATTTGCTCCTGAGCTGGGCATGGGCAATCCTTAGGACGAGTGGCAAAAATCTGTTGTGCTGGGATGAGTCACAAATTCCTATGCCTTGCTCAGTTGCAAAGGTGGACTTTGGTAACATGGTGCCCTGAACAAAGGCAAAATTTCCTCCCCCCCCCCCAATGTTTCTTATTTTCTCAATAATTTCCTTTGGTACAGTTGCCTGTTTTATGGGTCTTCTTAGTAGGTACTCATATAAATACATTTGTTGTTGTTGTTTGTTGTTTTGCACCTACTCATCTTGGCACCCTGTGTGGGAAAACCACCCACATTACCCTGAAACCGGTGCTGCTTGCTTGCCATGAGGAGTGCAGTACCCCATATAGGGCAGTGGCAGGGAAGCTGTAGCCCTCCATATGCCGCTGGGTTCTGAGACTCCCTATTGGCCATACTGGCTGGGGCTGATGGGAGGCAGAGCCTGATAACTTCTGGAGGGTCAGAGGTTCCCCATCCCTGCCATTGGGCAAAATAGACCTCTGTCCTCACTTTCTCCTGCGTGCTGAACTATTACAGCAGGGCAGTTTGGGGAATGGGAAGCTAAATGCTTTGCGTACCTTACCTCAGCCATCTTTGCAAGAGCCTTGTTACTCAGGATGCTTCCCAAATTTTAGGTTAAAGGGTATGGCTTGATGCAGGGGTTGAGATTTGAAATTGGGCTTGCTGCAGCTCAGGTTCTGTATTTGCTCTTAAGATACCTGGCAGCAACTGCTCCAGACAGGTACTCCTGCATCGGGTGTTAATCCCACACCTTGTCGACCTGCTGTTCCTATGAGCTCTCACAGACTCCTAAACAGAAGAGGTATTTGTGTACCACTGCCCTGCTTAGACACAGATCAGCTGCCACAGTCAAGGGACTGGATCCTGTGACCAGTCATGTGTGTGCAGCCTGTCCACTGGGTGTGGCGTCTACAGTTGGAGTGTTCTGCCCTGGACAGGGCCATTGGTGGACCTAAATTCTGGGGGCCCTAAAGCTCGAACAGTTATGGGGGCCTCTTTACAAACAGCAACAAGGTCTGGGTAACCAATGTTATCTTCTTCAATGGGGTTGTTTACAACATCTGTGCTACTGACTCTCAAACTTTGGGATTGTGTGTGAGTGATCCATTAGAGTCATGCAACTCAGATTGGTTCTACTAGACCCAATGTTTCTAAGCAAATAGTTTCTGCCGCCCTCTAGAATTAGGGGCCCTGAAGCTTAGACTTCATTAGTTTCATAGTGGATCTGCCCCTGGGTAGGGCCTAGGGAAGGGCTGTAGCTCAGTGGCAGAGAATTTGCTTAGCAAGCAGAAGGTCTTGGGTTAGATCCCCAGCTGGGAGATACCCCTGTCCTAGAGAGCATGGCATCAGGCAACTTTCTATGTTGTTCCTAACTAGGGAGAAGGAATAAATGATGCAGATGAAGCCATTATTCAGATTGTCTTGTTGTGAACAAGTGAGTCAGAAACTGCACCTTGCTGTAGAATTTCCTTTTGGGCGCCTGCACAGCATCCCCAGCACTGCCTGTGCTTATGTCCTTTCCGTAAGGGAGACCAATTCCAAACACTTTGAAGGGAAGCATATGGAGAAGATAATTAAGGAGCGATCTGTCCATTCCACATTGTTCCGCTTTCAGTTGTTGGAAGAGAAAATAGGAAAGCAGTGGAATATGAGGCTGCCCCCTCTGCGCAGCCAGCTTAACAAGTGAATTAACTAGTCTCTCTCTCTCCTCTTTTTTAATCCACTATTTACTAATGGCGGTTATCAGGCTTTACAGAGGGCAAAGTGACCTTCCTTTCCTCCCCAAGCGGTATGTAAATAAATGAAGGAGTGAAAACTATTGACATTTCTCCTCTTCTAAATGAAGCCCTGATGAAATGTAGATTGCCACTCTGAACACCACCTCTTTCTTCCCATTGAGGAAAGAGGAGGCTCTGTCCTTTTTTCCGCAAGGGCATCTTGAATCAGCCAGTGGTAACTGTCCTGTCCTATGCATTCATCCCCTTAACTCTGCCCTTCTGGACCATGCAGTGAGAAATTTGCAATATCCTGGAGTGACTTGTTTCTGTGCAGCTCCCTAAATTCCCTGAATCAGTCAAGAGCTGCATACATTCAAAGGAACCTGGTGTTACAGATGGAGAAGTGCCATTGGGGAGAGCTTGCTTGAGCCAGCCCTGGTAAGAAATTGTAAGAAATTAAATGCAGCCAGGTGTTCTAGCCATCAAGATATTGTTTTCCTTTCCAAGCTTAACTGAGCTGGATCGATGCAAGTGCCTTATCCAGTCCCTTTGCCAAGGGGTCCCATTAATGGTTAGCACTGAAAAACTGCCAGTGCCACATTTAGGAATCGACAGTGATGGGGAACATTGCTTTGTGAGAAACTTTCCAGGGGCCACATGCCAGTGGAGGGCAGGAGCAGAGGCAAAAGTGGGTGGAGAAACTCACCTGACTGCTCTGTTCCAGGCACATAAAAACCAGGAACAAGAGGCAGTGATGGCCACCAACTTGGATGGCTTTAGATGAGGACTAAAGCAGCCTGTCATTGGCTGCAAGCCAGAATGGCTATCTTCTGCCACCTTCGTTGGAGGCTCCTGAAAACCAGTTGCTGGAAACCTCGGGAGGGAGAGTGCTGTTGCCCTCAGATCATGCCTACAGCCTTCCACTGGTTGGCCACTGTGACAATAGGATGTTGAACTAGATTGACCATTGGCCAGATCTGTCAGGGCTCTCCTTTTGTTACAATGTTCACTGTTCAGGGACATGCTCCAGACAGGCAAAAGAAGGCAAGGAAGGAACAACACATTTGGGGGGATGTGTGGCCTGGGGCATGCCCTGACAGCTGGATGGAGAGGCCTAGAGAGCTGCATTTGGCCCCAGACCTGAGGTTTCCCATTCCTGCCGGTTGTCCTGAACTTTAAGACTCTTAACCCATGCCCTAAAGAGTAAGCACCACAGAACTTGGTGGAACTTCCTGCTGGGTAAAGATGCATAGGATCAGCCTGCACAGAAACAACCTGGATTGCAAACTGCTTCAATGCTAACGGTATCAAATAATTTGAGAAAATATATTGATCTAGCCATTCTGTTTTCCTTTTCTGAAACACTAAGCTAGGAGAGAAAGCCTTTTCTCTTATTCTCCACATCAATATGGTGCTTTGCAAGCAGAAAGTTAAACTGGGCTTAAGTGCAGAGCTTCTTGGTGCAGTCATGGAGCAGGACTTAACTTGAACCTGCGCTCACTGCTGGAGCCTACCAAGTGGCTAGCTAATGCCTTTGTATCAGTACTTCAGATCTGGGTTCATCTATATAGAAAATGGGCTCTCCGTGTAAGGTCAGCTCAGAGAAGGCTTTATCTGGTATTTAGTGGCTTTGTGACTCTAGCAAAGTGACAGTCTCAGTGGAAACTCAATGATGCCAATTACAGAAGTCAGATGTATGGCCCGCTTGAGGTTAACATGTTCTGTACATATGTCACTCACTCGATAAAACAAAGCAAATTCCTCTTTTTAGCATGGAACGGCATTCTCTGGAAGAGCACTGCTGTGCTTTGTCAAACAAAGCAAATCACCGCTGAGTTGAAAGGTCAAGGATGCATTTCAAAGGCTAACATGCTTAAGTAACGGTCAAGGCTACCGAAAATAATTGAAATGCATGTGAAAGACCCCTCTTCGTTCTGTCTTGCTGATTGGGTCGCAAACTCTTTTCCTAGCAAAGCACTTGTGCCTTAAACTGCTTTCTGACTAGCATGTCAAAAAATTTCTGGTCGTGGTTATCTGCATGCTGGGGGCAAGGAGCTGATCTACCAAATTTCATCTTTTTATGCAGCTGTTTAAAGTCATCTTTGGGGTGGAGGGGAAGCTGGCAACTCAACTTCCCAGTTCCCAGAAGGCCGTTTCAGAAAGGAGTTGAACCACTGAACCTTTGGTGTTGTGGTGTTTGGGCTCAACTGTGACTGAAGTTCTTCTGGTCTGGTTTAGAGCCAGCCAGAGGGAGGCAGCTGCCTCAGGCAGCAGATCCAGAGAGGCAGGGAGCAGTGGCGAGGTGGTGTTGAGAAAGCAGAGTTGTGCATGACACACAGCCTGACCTGCAACTCTTAAATCAGCCTGCTTGTCTCAGCTGTGATGGCAGACCCTGCCAGTGTTCAAATAAGATTCAGTTGCCAAATTAGTCCAGTTGGCTTTTGAGCACACTTTTGATAATTTGTTTTATATTTGTAAATGGCTTAGAAACCACCTTAGCAAGTTGCAGTATGTAAACGATAAATAATAAAAGAATGGGGGAAACACTATTTTGGCCTTTGCTTTAGGCAGCATAATGCCTGGGGCTGGCCCTTTCAGTCTTGCAGGGGGTCAGCAGAAACAAAGCAAAATTAATGGATCTAATTTGTTGTCTCTCTCAGAGCTTGGAGAGGGGGAAACTGCTATACGAGATACTATAGACATAAATCAGCATAAATACACCCTTTGGCAGGGAACTTGCTGTTGAATTAACAACTATGTGTATGTGATTCTTGCATCAAAGGTGAAAAAAGGGTGGTTTCAAACTGCTGTCCTCTCCCAGTCATGGGACTGGCATTTGGAGACTGGCGGGAGAAAGGGAGAGGAAAGGCAAGATTTCTGCCAAATTTAGAGACCTGACTCTTGGCTAGATTTGACATTTAATTGCCCCTGCAAAAAAAGCATCCTATTTTAAGAGTGTGTATGTAGTTACATATTTCTATCTCAGTATAATAAGAGCAATAGGATCATTACAGGCCAGACAATACACCTTTAACCTTTGTTTTAAGCAGAGGGATTTGCACTTTGGCCTGTTTAGTTATAAATAACAATTCTTCAGCAAGAACAACTGCATGTGGTCAGCACCCGCTCCAGCTTTGGGGAGGGAGGAGGGAGAGTCCCTTGCGTGAGATGCCCTCAGTGGGTGTCCACCTCTGATCAGGTCCACCTCTTTTTTGCCGCTTGCCCCACTGCCCACTTCCTTGCCCTCCCTGCAATGTGGCCAAATCTACACAAATGCTTGGAGAGTGTGAAAGCCCATGCAGAGGATGCTACTCCTCCTCCATCTGGCAGCTGCTTCTATGCTCAGAGAGGGCATATAACAGGCAGAGGAGGAGGAGGAGGAGCAAGATCAGGAGCTCAGTGGAGGGACCTCTGCTCAGGAGGGAAGCCTCAGCAGGTACCAAGTGATGCTGACCCTGTCCTGTCTGAATGGGGGAGGGAGGAGAGACCAGAAGGATTGGCTCCCCTCCTTTCCCCACCTCACTGTGGCATCTCTGCCATCGACCTGTTTGCCTGCCTGCTATGGATATCCATCACATAAAAGCAACAGGACTCTGGCATGCCTGTAGTTTCCCAGAGGGCAGGTACCGATGGACAAAATATATATTTTAAAAGAACCTCCCCAGACTCTCTGGTTGTACATCTCCATGATGCTTTCTGATGGTTATTAATGAGTGTGCCATCAGTTTCTATTTCAAGTCAAGCCCACACGGCTGAATCCGTAACCCGATGCCTTTCCACAGCTCCCATTTGGGTTCAAGGAAGTAATTCTCAGCCTCACACAACAAAATTTTGATCTGTTTTTCAGTTCAGGTTCTCTCTTTGTCAGGCAGCTAATGTGGCTGCAGCGATCCCTGCTTTGAGCATCGCCTTTCAGTGGAATAGCTGGAATTCTGGCCTTGGACCTGCATTATTTCACATCACTCCTTATGCTGGGTTCCGCTGCTGTTGTTGCTTTTAAATCTAAACGCTGGCTTCAAGGACTGTGCAGACTTGATGCATGATTTTCATACTTCTGATCGTGCCACATGTCAGGGAACCGGGGGCCTGGCTTCCAGATCAGAGGCCAGCTTCCCAGAAGGCTTCTCCCCACATATGGCTTTTCTCTCTTCTGCCCTGACCATATTCTTCTTTTACTTTTCCAATGCAAATAGTCTGCATAGTGCAGGGGGAGCCAGAGTGGGGATGCACTAGTTGTGGTGGTGAGCTTAAATCCTCCTGCGTTGTTGTTGTTGTTGTCGTCGTCATTAGCATTATTTTTTCTTTACCACCCTTCATCTGAGGATCACAGGGCAGTTTAAAAACACAAAAATACATACCATAGCAACAAACGGTAACTCCACAGTTTAAAAGACCACTGGATGTTTATTTACCCAATGGCCTGGGCGAAAGGGAAAGTTATTGCCTAGAGATAAGTAGTGAAGGTGCCAGGTGAGCCTCCCTGGGGAGAGCATCCCTGTAGCAGCAACAAAGAAGGAGACTGAGCTGGACGCAGCTGCAAGTGACAATCCTTGTGTCATTGCCCCATCAGGTCTCCATGTCTGCTCTTTACTTCTAAAAGCCGTTCAAATAAGTGCTTCAAGGGCATAAATGGCATTTCATCTCATTTGGCCCCTCACATGAGGGAAGCAGTTGCCGCTTTTCTCATCTAGGAAATAAATGCATGATGCATTCACGGCTGACGGGCGACTGAGGATACAGCTCCTTACGCTGTTCTTTGAAACACTCTCATAGTTCTTCATCCTTGTCCTCTGCACATCTGGTTTTAGAAGGAAATGAATTGCCTCTCTTGAAATGGCCATTGGGTTCTTGTTTTGTCTCTGACGCTGACCGATTGTGTGCTCCTGGATCTGTTTCCTTTCCCTCCCCCCTGCATTTGGCACCACTGAGGGAGGAGAGTCTTTCTCATTCTCTCCCACCACCTCAAGGACAGAGGATGCTGCTATCTCAGTTGGTGGGGACTGAACTGCAGCTGGTCATTGCTCAGCGGCTCACACCCATCCTGCCCTGGTTCAAGGGTCAGCAGGGAATTTGGTCCCCTTGCCACAACTCATTGGGTGGTCACTCAATCTAAGGTTAGTTTCATTCCAATTTGATGGAAGAAACAGCTGTTCGGAGGGGGATCAGGAGGATTAGGCAGCAGGAAAGCAGAAGATAAAGGCCTTAAATGGTTTTGTATCTTAAAGACATAAGGCTATTAAGATGCTAACATGGAAAGGGAAAGATATTTCAAGAACCCAGGACATCAGACAGCAGCGCCGAGGAATCCGGTTAGCCTAGACGAGAAGGTGACGAAGGCAGAGGCAGAAGCAGAGTCCCACCTTTGTAAGAATGGGGATGCTGTTTGCCTGGACTGACCTCACAAAAGGCACTCATCTTTTAGGCATGATCCAGGCTATTGCCTTTGTCATATCATCAGTTATACAGATCCATGTTTTCATAAGATGATCCTTTGTAATCCAGGGATTCCAGTCCAGTTTTTGATAAATGCACTTATTAGGAAGGAAAGCTCTCTGCATCAGCTCTGAGCAGGTATTGTTAGAGTGGCCAGGTGTCCTGTTTTTACAGAGGATAGCTCTCTATTGGAAGGGCTGCTTGGTTCAATATGATTTGACCATAGGAAGTGAGGGTGAGCAGTGTTTGTGTGTGTGAGAGAGAGTGTGTGAAGTTGCCGATCAACCTCACATGGATGGTAGTAGACTGAGCAAGTCACAGCCTTCCATTCTATGGTGGGGATTCTTCTGCTTCTATTTAAATTATGCCCATTATTACTAAATCTGCATTTATGTGAAGTAGCAGACAGGACAGGAACCTGTTCTCTCTTGTCCTTGGTAGGGACTTTCCTCTTTTGCAGCAATGTGTAATATTAGGCAGGAACCCTCCCTGGGTCATCTTGGCTCGGAGACCCTCTGCTGAACCATATGCTGGGTCCTCTCCCACCACCGAAAGCCATGCCATGTTTCTGCAGCTGGCACCATTCATGCCCGCCTCTGCCCCTGACCTGAAGAACTTCTGCAGCCCAGAGTGTAAGCCAGCTGCTGCAAAATGGCTTTCCCCCCACTTCCTGCCCTCCACAGCGGCTCCCCTTCTTTCTCTGCACCCTCCTGCCCCCCTGCAAAATTTTCTTTCTGCAAACCCTTCAAGATGACCCCATCCCTGCTCTTGATACGAGAACTTTTCCCTCTTCTGACACACAGAGAGATGGAATCCGAAGGCGAGGCGATGGCACCTGGCTCCTTCAAGCTCTCACGATGTGGAAAAGAGACAGAACTGTGCCACTAAATATTGGATAGGCCCTTCTTTGTAAGAGAGACGAGAGGGGAGGGGAGAGCCCACTAGCTGAACCACAGGTCAAGGTGCCTGAAGGCCTGTCCTGCTGCATTCATTTGACTAGGCTGTCGCCTTTCTTTCCCCTTCCTGTCAGCCACCTTGCTCTAAGAAGCCGGCAGATCAACCCAGGCATGATTCAGCTGCTGACAGAATTTATATAGTACTTAGGGCAGAAGCTTGCAACTACTGTCAACTCTGCTGGGCTCAACAGGGCTCTATAAACACAAATAAATCTCAATGATCCCGGTGGCAGGAACACTCCGGCCAAATCGCAGCTGGAAGTCCTGCGTTTGTGAAAAGCCTACGGGCCACTGCATTCCCTTCCCTTCCCGCTCCAGCTGCACAGGAATAATGCAGGCTCTGTGAGAGCCACGCGACCCGCAAGGGTAAGCATTGATTCCGGGAATCCCCCCCTCCCCGCCTCGGTTCTTGGGGTCACTCTGGCAGGAGCGGCAAAAGGAGATTGGTCTTCTGGGGAAGGCGGCCAGGATGAGCGAGCAGGTTGGAGCGGAGAGGAGCGTAGGCTGGCAGGCAGATGCAGGGAATGCCAGGAAGCCATTCAAGGGAGCTTTCAGAAAATAAATCAATCGAGAAGTGAGAGAGCGGCCTACGAAAAGAGGGCATGGGAATGGTATGGAACTGGACTCCATGCTTCCCCTGAGCCTTGACGTGACAGCCAGCTGTAAATTTGACCTTCCCAGAGACATCCGCATGATGGATATTAAAAGAACATGAGGCGCTGGGAAGTAAGTCAAACACATCTATTTGGGGCAGCAGAATTACTTCCATTCCCAAGGCAGAAAACATGTGTGCAACCTCTCTTCTTGCGGGTGGAATGGCACATTATCTTGGCCAAGTCCTGCTGAAATCCCTTCATCCACATGCAGAAGCCGTGTCCTCTTTTACATCTGGGCACCGCAGGATAAATCAGTGGGTGGAAAAAGAGAAGGGTGCTAAACTTCTCCTACACCTACACTAAATTTTGAAACCTAAATCATTTGGAATGCAGACATTGCCGTCCAGCACAAAAATGACATGTAGTGCTTAAGGACCAAACTAACGTCCCTAAGTCTACGCTGAATTAGGTAGTCACCATGGTGTTAAACCACCATGAAGTGAGAGGTCCATGGACTGGCTCTTCTGACATCTTTTTGTTTTCTTTGAGAGCCAGTGTGGTGTAGTGGTTAGGAGCGGTAGTCTCGTAATCTGGGGAACCGGGTTCACGTCTCCGCTCCTCCACATGCAGCTGCTGGGTGACCTTGGGCCAGTCACACTTCTTTGAAGTCTCTCAGCCCCACTCACCTCACAGAGTGTTTGTTGTGGGGGAGGAAGGGGAAGGAGAATGTGAGCCGCTTTGAGACTCCTTAAAGGGAGTGAAAGGCGGGATATCAAATCCAAACTCTTCTTCTTCTTCTTCTTCTTAAAAGCAGCCATATAGAGGAGGTGGGGTGGGAGGCATTTGGGTCCGGGTTGCCGTGCTATGGAAGCAAAGTTGAACATTTCCCCCTACAATGTTCCCATGATTTTATCAAATCTCTCATGCCCAGCTGCTGTTCATCACAGAAGGGAATAGTAATGCCTGTGCTTATTTGACTCCATGGCTAATAACAGCATCTGGGGGGTGTCTCATTTGATCAGGGAAACAGTGCAGGAGGAAGTGGTCTTTCCCCCTCCTTTCCACCCAGCACTGTAACCACAATCCAAATCCAAACCGCTTCTTCACAGATGTTTTTAAGCAAATGAAATTAAATTACTGAATCCAATTTCCCATGTCATGTGTAGTTTGTTGTCCCTGAGACATCTTTGAAATCAATGGTCTTAAATGTGCCTCCTTCTGAACTGATCAGGGGACGCGGGTGGTGCTGTGGGTTAAACCACAGAGCCTAGGGCTTGCCGATCAGAAGGTCGGCGGTTTGAATCCCCGCGACGGGGTGAGCTCCTGTTGCTCTGTCCCAGCTCCTGCCAACCTAGCAGTTTGAAAGAACGTCAGAGTGCAAGTAGATAAATAGGAACTGCTCCAGCGGGAAGGTAAACGGTGTTTCCGTGCGCTGCTCTGGTTTGCCAGAAGTGGCTTAGTCATGCTGGCCACATGACCCGGAAGCTGTACGCCGGCTCCCTCGGCCAATAAAGCGAGATGAGCGCCGCAACCCCAGAGTCGGTCACGACTGGACCTAATGGTCAGGGGTCCCTTTACCTTTTTACTGAACTGATCTGTTTTCAGTGGACAATGGATATTTGAAATCCACTGCCATAGGATTTGGTGAAAGACAACCATCTTCAGAGAAAAACTAGACAGGTAGGTATCAGCAAAGATGTTCTGGGCATTTCCTGTCTTGTGGAGGGTTAAGCATGAACTACTGGATAGAAGGAACGTGTGCTAGAGACCTGCTAATCTGTATTAGTGCCCTGGGCTGCGCTATGTTTCTTCCAAGGAAGCCTGCCCTAAGCTGGTACCTTCCAGATACTGTAAGACAGCAACTCCATCAGTGCCAGCTGGCATGGTCAGTGGAGGTGGGAATTATAGTTCAATTACATCTGAAGGGCACCACATTGAGGATGGCTGTCCTAAGGCATCTGAAACTGACCATTATAAAGTGCAAGACACTGGGCTTTTCAAAAATCTCTTTCTCATTTAAATGCAGGCTGCTTCTGGAGTAGGGGATACACGGCTTATTTAACAACTGGAGATGCAGTTTGGAAGTATGATTTTGTATTCAAGTCATCCAGCACTCAGACATTTTCCTCACCCAAATGATTCATACTCAACACTTTCTGAGATAATTTCAAATGTATTTCTTGCTGTCGTTGTTTTTTAAAGACCTGGTGGTTTCAGAAATATGGCAGCCTTTACATTCTTAAAAGTATGGAGCACCGCAGGATAAATCTCACTTCCACCCAGGTCCATTCAGACACAGGCCCTGCCACACACCCCTAAGCTAACCTGCTGCCTTTGGGTGTGATGGAACATCACCAGACTAACATCGGACTGGATTCTGACCATGAAATGGTCTCATGAAATGGTTTTTTTGTCTCAGGTAGCAAAATGCCCTGTAAACACCTTGTTGTTGTTGTTGTTTTTTAGTCGTCTTAGTCGTGTTTGACTCTCCGTAACCCCATGAAGCAGAGCATGCCTTGGAAACTCTCACTTTCTTCTCAAAGCTTCTCCTTTTTATGTCCATGGAGTTTTCTTGGCAAAATTCTGGAATGGTTTGCCAATTCCTTCTCCATCTGTAAACACCTACTAAATAGCAAAATTATAGTTACCAATTGCCTCTGAACTTTTGCTGGACAAACTCTCCACAGTTCAATTTTGAACCATCTCAGTTTTTGCATGCTTTCTTGGAGTTGTGGGGTGTGGAGGGGTGGTGGTTGAAAGCAATATCTGTTTCTGGATCCTAATGTTGTTTGTCACATGCATTCTGATGGTGCCAGGCACACAGACCTTATCATATTGATCCTCTGGGGAATTGCAGTTCCCTGCATCATCAGCCATGGTTCATAGCCACTTGCAAATGTAACCACCCCTCCCTTGCCAAAAGCAGACTCCATTCAGTAGCAAGATAGGGTGTTAGATCTAGATGGGGGACAGCAAGCAAGTGAAACACTTGCAACAACAGAGAGATGGAGAGACCCTCTTCCTAAGCAGAAGACTGCTTGGCTGGCTAATTTGGTCACGTACTTCACAGCAATCAATGAGCGTTTCATTGAGAGTAAGGGGCAGGCATTAAAGAATTTCTGCACATAAGCTATGAAGCAGCTGGCTTTGTTATTCACATAGTTTCATGGTGATCAATGAGTTTCGCTGAGAGTAAGGGGATAAAATTAAAGAACTTACGTGCATGTGCTTACAAAGCAGCCTCGTCAGCCTAAACTCTGACTGCCCATGTGCAGAAACTCATTTTACATTCTGACCCAGAGAAGATCTGGAGGAAGTGACTCTCGATTTCTAGTTGAGCATTACAAGCCGGACAAATTCCTATTCCAAACCAGGGAATTAGGAACTCGGCCAGCACATCTCTACTCCCCAACCCACATTGATTCATAGTTTTTTCTCTTGCCACTAGGAAAAGGGAATCCTTTTCCTTGAAATGTTTGAAGGTGTCAAACTTTTCAAGTCCACAGCTGGACTTGGCCATAGCAGGGCAAGAAACAGGCTTGCCAACAACATTCTTGCCTCACTGAAACAATATTATCCATGTTTGAAGTAGGTTCCGTGGGTTTATTCCCAGGTGAGTGTACATAAATAGCAGCCAGAATAATATTTATTAAGTCCCCTCCTCACCCCTGTGGCATAAATGCTCATTGTTATTTTGGAATACTATAGGTGATATCCAATTAAACCATACTCAGAGTAGACCTATTGAAATCAGTGTCAATGTACTTAATGACACTGATCAGTGGATGCTGGGCCATTAGGGTGAATGGGGCACTGCCACACCACGCTCAGCCTGTCCTCACCCAGTCCTCATCAGCCTACCTGCCTGCTCAATAGCCAATCCATGGAGAGATCTTGGCTGTCAGCTTCCTCCTTCTTAGCCTCAGTGTTGTTCTTGTAGAACTCAGCAGGAAGGAGGATGGGGACAAAACCAGAATTAGTTGGCTCCACCGGTCATTAGCTCCACCTACTGGTGGCCTCCCTGCCTTCCACCCTACCAGTCCCAATGGCAACAGCCATCTCTGAGTACACTGATCTCAGTGGATCTACCCTGAGTATGGCTTAATTGGATATACGTATCTCCCAGAGTGCTGCTTGACTTTCTTTGTTGATATAGTCCCAGGAACCACAAATTATTTTCTTTTAAAGGGTGTTTGCATCCATAGTTGTTTAAATACAGAAATATTAATCTGAGAATGAATTTAAAGAAATCATTGTTCCTTCATTCACATCTTCCTTTTTCTATTTCCTTGGAGGGGGGGTAATCCCTGGTCCTTCCAGTACAGAACAGGTGAGTCTCGGTTTCATAACTAGCTTTGATTTGCAAAAAGGAAACATTTGTCAGGTTTCAAGGCCTGTGCAGAGCTGAAGAGGGATTTTCAGAAGCTGCGCTGTACAGGTGTGAAAGTTTCCACGATTATGACAGCCATGGCGCTACAAAGCTGCCAATCAAATTGTGCAGGGATTCCTCTCCAGCCCAACAGGAGGCATCATCACCATCTGGCTTCAGAACAGGGGAGACCAAATACTTATAGGCTTTCCACAAAGAATGTCTCCCTAGACAAGCAGTGGGTGCACTTCCCCAGCTACAGTAGATTTGAAGTGATTCTCCTTGTATTGTTTAGCAGTGGCTCCAGCTCTCCTCCCAAGGGCCCCTTTCACTGTAATTCTAACAGAGCACTGAAGTGTGACATCACAGCATTGCAGTGACCCAATTTCCAGCCAGTCAGCAAGAGCCAAGGCAGCACCGGGTATGTCCCTGGGATCCAAGAGAACTTTTCACACATGCCCTGTACATCTGCTCTCAGTCTCTCTTGCACGCTACACACGCACCTTCGCTTGCACTTAGAAGCCAACACACACACACCAACCATCACATCGCATAGCTACAGAGGCGTGCAGAAGATGCTGTTACACACATTTGTAGTGCTAATAGCACGCGATGCTGTGCTTTTGCCTCTAAAGGCAGTGGCTGCTTCCACACTTGCTGTTTTCACTGGTTGCTAGATTTGCTCACTATATCATAGCAATTGCAGGGAATCCAAACTGGCTGCTGACAAGCTGTTGCATTCCAGTTTCGGGGGGGGGGGCTTTTAAAATAAATGTTGTATTCACCTTTGTCTTTAAAAAAACCTGTGCCATTTTTCAGATTTTCATGTGTGGACTGGCAAAGCTCTATAGCTGTACCAGGCATAAAAAGGTGTCTGTGAGACAGGTCCCTTCCATATGACCTGCTTATTAAGCATTCTTCCTGATTTGTTTGCAGGGAGATTTGACTAGGTTGTGTCAAGCAAGAATTGCCCCAAACTTTCCGGGGCACTTTCCTTATTATATAAAGTCCAGCCCCAAATCAGCTTTAATTGCACAACCTGAATTTGCCAGTACAGTATGAGACTGAGTATCACCTGAAAATAGTGATACATTTAGAAATCATTGCTATAATTGAAATAGGAACACATCTCAGCCTGGATAGCTTAGCTGGTTAGAGTGTAGTGTTGATAATGCCAAGCTTACAGGTTCAACCCCCGTATGGGACAGCTGCATATTTCTGCATTGCAGAATGACCCTCAAGATCCCTTCCAACTCTATGAGTCTAGTGAAGAAGGCTGTGACCAGGTGACCTATGCAGATGCTAACTGCTGATGGAGAATTTCAAGGCCCCCCACTGCATCACTCTCCCTTCTAAAGGTTCTTCATTCTTAAATTGGCCTTAGACTGATAGGCAGCTGCCCTATCAAGATGCATGATCGCCTTACGCACTGTGCTCTGGTCTGTGTGATCTGGAAAGATGTCCCTGCCTCCGCATAAAGTGCCGGAATATGTAATTGCTTCCTTTCAACTCAATGGGCATATCTACACCATAATATACATACAAGTGGTACCTCTGGTTACCTATTTAATTCGTTCTGGAGGTCTGTTCTTCACCTGAAACTGTTCCTAACCTGAAGCACCACTTTAGCTAATGGGGCCTCCTGCTGCTGCCGGAGCACAATTTCTGTTCTCATCCTGAAGCAAAGTTCTTAACCCGAGGTACTATTTCTGTATGTAACCTGAAACGTATGTAACCCGAGGTACCACTGTACTGGCTTGGTAGCCACTCTTTACCCCAGAGAGCCTTGAGAACTGCAGCCCTGTGGGTGGGGTCTGGCAATTCCAAACAGAATTCTCAGCATTCAACTACACTTCCCAGGATTCTCGTGGTGGTGCGGTGGGGAGAGCTGTAGCGCCAAGACACGCCCTCTGTGCTGCAACCCCCCCCCCCCCGCTCCTTGCCTATCTCCAAAGTGCAGAGGCGCTGTGTTGTGCAGCACGGTTCTCGCGTCTCTTTTCCTTCCCTCTCCCTGGAAAGCATTTCCCAGCCTCCAGCCCGATCAGCTGAAGTTTGATACTGCAACCCTAGCCGGGCATTGAGAGAGCGCTTGTTTTGTGCCGTCTTGGTCTGGCGCTTTGATTGGGCACTGGCTGGGCACTGTCGGCTGGAAGCTCTCCGGTCTCCCTCCCGTGACTGGCAGTGCCCATTCTTTGCCTTGCGACCGATGCAACGCGATAGCGGCTCAGTTATCGGCCGGCAGACAATGAGAGCCGGGGGGGGGCAAGACGTGGGGGGGCACTCCAGTTACCGCCATGAATGTTTAATACCTCCTGCCCCGTCAGACCTTCCGAAACCCGAGAGAGAGGTTATCTTCCCATCCTCCTCGCCCTCGTCCCTGGCTGATCCTTGCCCAAGAAAGTTCTCTCCAGGAAAGGGCCTTCCTCCGACCGTCCTCGCCCACCGCGCCCATCTCCCCGCCACGTGACTCTCCAAATTAAGAGGCAGCTCTTTTGTTTGCCATATCTGCGGCTCCCGCTTTCCGGCTCTGCCTCTCTCGCCACCTCCGTTTTCCCCACCACCAGACATTCCCCAGCATTTGGGGCGCTGCTAAGCTCTTCTCTGTCTCCCCCAGAGAACAAACTCCGCTAATCCGTATTTATTGATTGTGACGAGCGACGACGAGAGACCACTCCGGATTAATTAATCCAGATCGAACCATTCAGATTAGCGCAGGATTGCGCCTCCTGACAGCACTGCCTCATCAGCAGAAGCCGAAAGAGGAACGGCGCCCTTTTTCTCATTCAGACTGGGCGAGGGTGCAAAAGGGGAGGTTAAAAAAAAAAGTTAAGGAGTTAACTCATTCACAAGCCCGTGGTCACGTGCGTCAAGAGCTGTGTTTAACCCTTGCGCTCCTTCCCCTCCCTCGCAGTTTGTGACCTCCGGAATCAGCCCTCTCCCTGTCCCCAGAGACGCTCCCTCTTTTATCATCCTGCCCAGATCTGCTCCGCCAGCGGCCTGGCCGATGTCCTCTCGGCGTCCTCGCCCGCGCACCTGCCTCTCAGCACAGCGCTGCGCCAGGGCGGACAGGGCAAGGGAGAGGCAGGGCGGCTGGCACAGTAGATCGGGAGGGGGGCGGTGAAAACCTTCGACAGGGTCAAGGGGACCCCTCTCTCCGGCTTCCTTCCCAGGGCCATTTAGGAAGGAGCAGCTACCGTTTTTACTACTTTGGCCTCGCTTCCCCACCATGCCCTTCAGCTCTTGACCTGCGGCGGGGAGGAGAGGGGGCGAGAGAGAGCAGGAACAGCACCTGGGGAGCAGGACCAGGAGGCAGTTGACTGAGAAATTCGTGGACGGAGGAAGGGAATGCAACAGCACTGGACTTTTTCCTCCCTAGCAAAAGAGAAACTCGTTGGGATTCAGCCTAGATTGGGTGTGGGGCGGGAGGCCATTGTCCTTCCCGTCGGGCTGCAGTGCGGTGTGAATGGGGCGCGCGAGACAGGATGACACCTTCCCCGGTGGCTGGTAGGGTGGAAGGCAGGGAGGCCAACGGTAGGTGGCGCTAGAGACTGCCAGGCCATGCTGCGTCCCAGGTTGTCGCCTTCCTCCCTCTCAGTGTTGCCCTGGTGGACATCAGCAGCGTGGAGGTTGGGAACAAAACTGGAATGAATCGGTTCCGCCTGCCACGGCTTCTGGCCTCGCTGCCTTCTGGCCTTGGGGCACCCGTCCCAGCTGTAACCAAGATAGGAGATGCCCTTTGGATTTTATGCTTCAGGAGCCAACATCTCTTGGGTTAACGCTTCCCGCATCTGCACCTTTGCGTAGGTATAAATATTCCCCCCAAAGCAGCGGTGCAAAAATCCTTGGGCCTTCCCTGCTCTGCACCCCCCTTGTTCCACCTCACCTTTCCTTTTTTCCTCCTTTTTCTCTCTCCCTTCCCCCCTCATCTGTATTCTGTCTTAATTAACACGTTTCCCCCTTTCTATTTGCGATCCCCAGAACATGAAACACGTTCCCTGGAATTTGCAGTCATGAGTAAGTGGCAACCAGCTCCTTCCCTCCCACTCCCGAATGCTCCAGTGCCAAGGATTAACCCTTTCCCTTACAGATAATTATAATAAACATTATCATGGCTAGCAGCATAGGATCCAGAAAGTCATGAGGCCTGAGAGAAGTGGATCCATCATAGCCTGGCTGGATTCTGGATTCACTGGCTGAACTTGGGACTGGTCATTTCTCCTTCTCCTCCTTCAAATAGATTTTCTTAAGGGTCCAAACTTGACAAAAGTAACCACAGGGCAGTTAACCTTATGTGGTGTGATGGAATTCAAGTGCCATATGGAAGCTTAAGCATCAACTCTGTTTAAGTCCTGCTACAGCCTTCTTCACATGGACAGAGGCTTTATGGTGGAGGAAGGGTCAGTTCCTCATGCCCAAGGTCTCATATTTGGGGGGAAAATGCAAGTAGCAACCTTCCTCATTGTGAGAAAAGTCTGTATGAAGTCTAATAAGGCTGCATTCCCGTGCACACTTTTCTGGAAGTAAGCACCATTTAACTTAATAAGGGCTTACTTCTGAGTAGACACATATGCAGCAAACTACCCTCTCCTTGAAAATGCTCCCTGATGTGGCAATTCGGTTTGAACTTCCACTGGCTCTAATGGGAGGCTGCTTTATGCACAGAGAGGAGCAGGAAGGGAGGTAGACCTGGACAAAAAAGCTCCCATGGATCAGTTCTGGCCCACCAGCTGGAGGTTTGTATAGGATTGCATTGTGTATTACTTTGCAGGAAGAAAGGCAGGATAGAGAGACGGCTTTGCTTTGGTATTGCTTCATTTCTTAAAGGGTCATAACCTTTTGCTCTGATAAGCAAGGTGCTATCTATCGGCCAATACTGTATTCACCATTTTGATTTGCCTATTATCCCTAGGGAACTGTGTTAAAAGATGGAATGCCACCTTTTAAAATGTGTAACAGAGACTAACCTGTAGGGTTTTCTTTTCTTTTTTAAAACTAGCTCCATGCATCCATATGTATTAAACAATTCACAGTAGAGAGGTGAAATGGTTTAGCCCTCATTTCCTTGGATTTGAAGGCCATGGCATCATTACTTTTAATGATTTGGGATTGTACCCATTATCTCAGTTATGCAGATAGGAAAACAGAGGTGCAGGGAGGAGAAAGGTGATCCTTGGTTGGAGTCATTCAAGAGAGCAATGTCAGGGCACCCAGATTTCCAGAACGATCGTTTTTTAAATATTCTGTCTCTAGGCAACATCCCCTGTGATTTTCTTGCTCACAGGACATTTTGGAAAACGCAATTAACATTTTGTCACAGTATTGGAAACCGAAGCATTTGTCTGTTCACAGCCACCTTTTTCTTCTGCTACTTATGGTCTCTTTTCTGTTTTATTTTTTGCAAACCTAATCTATTTTGAAATTTTAATGGCCTGGAGCTCCTTACCCCTCATTTCAGACAGATTGTCTGAAGAACAATTTTCATACTGCACTATTACTTTTGTCTCCAGTAAGTGTGATACACTGAAATGTTTTCCTTTACTTCAAAATGAATGTTCATTGTTTTCTTTGGAACTGGAAATGAGGTTTAGGAGGAGGTCGAGGAGAAGATTATTTTGCTCCTCAAAATCTCAAACTTCTCATGCAGATATTTGTTTGAGAATGAGTTACAAGTGTTTCTAAAGCAATATGAAAGCCCAGTCCCATCATAGCTGTCACACTGCATTGTGACCAAGAGGGGCTGCAGTTTAGCTTACAGCATTTAGCTTACAGTACAATTATTCTAGCCATGCCAACTCAAGTCCTACTGAATTCAAACTACCATCTCTCTCTCCACACACAGCACCTGTCATGTCATCATGAAGGGCATTTTGCCAGTGTACTAACAACAAAAATAGATTTCCTTTTTAGAACTTCGTTTTGGTGTTTCATTATTATAAAAAAGCTGTTTTCCAGTAAAGGTGTGGGGCTGGTTGACATCTCAAGCGATTCTGTCTCAGAAGCTCCTCCTGTAATGCATAGTGGTTAGAGACCGTCAGAACAAAAGTGGGGCAATGAGGGTGAAAATCCTCACTGGGTGACCCTGGACCAGTCGCTGTATCTCAGCCTGGGACTACCTTGCAGGGTTGGTGTGAGGTTCAAAGGGGAGAAGAAGGGAGGGGGAAACACTGTGTGCCATTCTTGCATTCTTTGGAGAAAGGACGGGGTGGAACAACTCGGATTTTTGAAACAATGCACGCCCATCATCAGCATGGCCATGTTCCATGGGGGGGTCTTAGCAATGGGACTATGCCTGGGCCTCCAACGCTGCAGCCTTTGCTTTCAAGGCTTTCTGGCCTTGAAGACCTGACCACCGGATGCTCTGTGCCAAGAAAGCGAGACACCCAGAGGCAAAGGAGCCAATGTTCCTTTGGGCCCTCTCAAGCTGATGGGCACTGGCATTCAAATAGTGTGCGTGTCATGTGATCGATTCTCCCCCACCCCCATTTTATTCAAGTTGGCACCTCTGCCCAGAGAGACGGGGTGGGGTGGGGTTTGCTGTGCGTGGCGATCCTGGCACCACGCGGCGGGCGACGAAGGAGGTCCTCCTGGCGAGGAAGAAGGCGCCGGGCCAGCCAGGATCGGTGCGTGCTGTTCTGCTCAGGGCAGGACTCCTCGCTGCTGCTCTTGCTGTTTTAAAGGAAAGAGGGGAGCGGCCCGCCTTGCCTTGCCTCGCCTTCCTGGAACCGACGCCCCCGCGCTCGGGAAGTCCGTGTTCCCGGATGGGCGGCGGTTTAGTGCAGCGGGTCGAAATGCACTCTGCACGCGCCCCGGAGACGCGCGCCCCGAGGGCTTCGCGCCCCTCCCCTGGATGGAAAGAGGGGCTGATGAGGGCTTCGCGCGCGCACACTCTCCAGCCTTTTAGGGACCTCCTTGTACTGTAATAAGAAGATAGAGAAAGCCGAAGCTCCCAGCTCAAGCTGAGCTCCAGGGGATTCTCTGACTTCCTCGGGCCCGCTCCCTCCATGAATGAAAGGGGCGGGGCGGGGGCGGGGCCTGAAAGAGAAGCCGCCCTTCCTGCTTGCTCCCCATCGGGAGATGAGGGGTTTAATCCTTCCTGGTGCTTGTCTCTGCTGGGCCCCCACTTCCATCCATCCATCGCCCCCCCCTCTAATCCCGGCCCCCGCAGGAGGAGATGCAGCCCTTTCGCGCCATCTGTTCCCTGTTAAGCAGCAAAAAACACGTTGTTTTCCCGTTCTCAGCCCCTCGGTTTGCTCATCGCTGCTGCCTTCCCCCGCGCCCCGGGATTATTATTATTATCTCGAGGCATATTTGTGGCGGGGGGTGGGGGGGAGAGGAGAGTGATGAATGGTCATCAGATACTCCCCTCACCTGCGTTTCTCACGGCTCCTGTGCCTTTAAGAGCTAATCGGCAGGCAGAAATTCAAGAAGTAAAGCTGGGAGGGGTTGGCCAGAAAGCTGCACCTGTTGAGCGACTGCCTGTTGGGAAGCACTGAAAAGGCTTCGGGTGCGGGAGGGATATACTGTATATATAATCTCGACTGGCCTCAGTGTGCATGAAGTTTCTTTGAACCTTGAATTAAACGCAGGAAGAAAGTCCAAAATGCTTCCTCTCTACGTTCCCTTCCTATACTGTACAAGGGAATGGCTCGGAGGTGGGCAGAGAGAGGAGCCGGCAGGGCTGACCTGCCACCCCCGGAAACGCCTGCGGAGTTGTTTGTACACTAGCCTTGCCTAAGGGCTATTCTCTTTAAGGGCACACTCAGCGCCACCCCACTGTATCCATTGCATTGTACCCCCGATCAGGAGATCCTTATGGAGTGGATCTCCGCCCCACACAATACGCCCAGGCATTCTTCTAATAATCCATTGTGAACAGAAAACGAGCAGATGGTAGTTATTCGGACTAATGAATCCCAAGTCCCCAAGATGAAGTATTTTGTATGTGGTGGAAAGATGGTTACACTCTTTTATTCCAGATTAATTAACCGCTAGCAACTCCCTCCCCCATCCCCTGTTAAATGTCTTTAAAACCACTAATACCTACCTACCTCTATCTATCTATCTATCTATCTATCTATCTATCTATCTATCTATCTATCATCTATCTATCTATCTATATCTATCATCTATCTATCTATCTATCTATCTATCTATCTATCTATCTATCAATCATCTATCTATCTATCATCTATCTATCTATCTATCTATCTATCTGTCTGTCTGTCTATCTATCATCTATTCACTACTTGTGCGCGCGCGTGCATTTGAATAAATTAGCATCGCCATATAGATAATACCGTATTATAAGAGGAGGGGGAATCCACTCTTTTGTCAGCCCTCGATCATTTGGATTTCTTTCTTTCTTTCTTTCTTTCTTTCTTTCTTTCTTTCTTTCTTTCTCCCTGATCCTATCCTTTTAGCAGCAGCCTGGCGTGAAGAAATGTAGCAAGCTAAGCCTGGCATTCACCGGCTTCCTTTCTGCTTGCAGGGTTCTGCCCAATGCGCAGGAGCCCTGCTAGAAGTTGACACCCATAGCCTTGTTCCACAGTAGGAACCGTGGCTATTGGGCGCCCAGTTTCTGATCGATGTGGTTCCTTACAACCCACAAGGGTCGCAGCACAGCTGAGAAGAGTCGTAGCTCCATGGGTAGAGCATCGGCTTTGCACGCAGAAGGTCTCAGGTTCAGTCCCCGGCATTTCCAGGCAGGGTCCGAAGAGACTCCTGCCTAGGGGTTGCTAGACCAGGGATGGGGAAGCTTTGGCTCTGCGGATGCGGCAGGACTCCAGCTCCCGTCATCCCTGTCCGTTGGCCAGGGCTGGTGGGAGTTGGAGTCCAGCATCATCAGGCGGGCTTCAGGGAGGTGGCCGAGCCAATGGTCCTTTGGCTTCAGCTTCGGACTATGTTCCAGCAGTGGTTGGGGGCTAGCAGGCCAGTCTCTACTAGGTAAACCAGACGTGTGGGGCAGGGGACACACCTGGAACAGCAGATCAGGCTGTGGGGCTAGTGCCCTAAACAGCTCAACGGGCCAAAGCGGGCTAATAATAACACCACTGAACTCATCACTTAACTCATGTCTCACAGGAGGGAGAGCAGATAGGCAAATGGGGAAATAGTCCAAAGTCTTTGGGAAAGACTACTGATTGATTGATTGATTGATTGATCGATCATCTTAGTGTTTTTGGTAGCCAGTTGTAGAAGCACATGGAAAACTCCTGGTCACTGACGAAGTCAAGACTTCCTTGCTTGGTCCTTGTAACTGAGGGGCACTTCTTGCGAAAATACTGTAATGCGGACTTTCAACAACTTGATAAGCATCTTTTCACCCCAGGTGTCGCGGTGAGTGCCTCTCCACACAGAGAGAACCTACGAAGGGCTAAATACTAAGTGGGGGGGCGGGGGGGGCGGTACCTGCGGCATTCCATGTTTCTGCATCCCATCTAACATTGAAATGTTAAATTACTAATACTTCATTTCTGCGCACGTTGCCGTCGCTAAATTATGCATTCCATCTCTTGAAGGAGAAAATGCTTTAATAAATGAATGAGAGCTGGATGTGAGCTATGTTGGCTGCGACAGTTCCCCCCTCCCGTTTTACGTGGGGCGGGGTCTCTGTATCACCCCACCCCACCCTCTCACCCATCCCCTATCTCACCTCTTGACTGGGCGCTGCGTCCCTTACTTGCTGCCTCCGGAGGAGAGAGACATAGTTCCGCAGTGCCACCTGCTGGACGTAACTTTCCACTGCACCGTCAAACGCACCAAACTCTGCTTAAGCGCCGTTAAGCAATTTGGTGCTCTGCGCACATGAAGAACTGAAATGATGCTTCGTTCCTGCTTCAGCCACAATATCCTGGAGCATCTGGGCCTGACGGTCCCTCCTCTGCCATCTGGCCAAGGCCTGCCATTTCTTAATGCCCCAACAGGGCCTCTTTTGCTAGCGACAACTCTCTCTCTCTCTCTCTCTCTCTCTCTCTCTCTCTCTCTCTCTCTCTCATATCAGTCCCAGGCTTAGCATCCTCACTGCCCTTCCTTAAGTCTTATTCCTTATCTGCTGGTGGTTCTCACGCGCTGGTGTGGAGAAAACAGATAGACACAAGTTTTTCTTCTCTCTGCCTTATCATACTAGAGTTCAGGACCAATCAACGAAACTGAAGGTTTGAAGATTCGGGACAGATGAAAGAAAATGCTTCTTCACTTGGCATATAGTTAAAGTATGGAATTTGGTCCCACAAGTATGTATGTATGTATGTATGTATGTATGTATGTATAGCAGGCATGGCCAAACTTGGCCCTCCAGCTGTTTTGGGACTACAATTCCCATCATCCCTGACCACTGGTCCTGTTAGCTAGGGATGATGGGAGTTGTAGTCCCAAAACAGCTGGAGGGCCGAGTTTGGCCATGCCTGATTTATAGCCTTTCCCTCCAAGGAGCTCAAGGTACATGGTTCTCCCCCACCTCCCCCACAACACCCCTGTGAGGTGGGTTAGGGCTGAGAGGCCAAAACCGGCTCAAGGTCACCCAGTGAGCTTTGTGGTCCAGTGTGGATTTGAACCCTGGTCTAGCCGCTACACCACACTGGCTCTCAAGCAGTGACCGCCACTGCCTTGGGTGGCTTTAAAAGAGGATTAGATAAATCCATGGAGGACGAGGCTGTCTATGGCTACTAGTCATGAGATTCAAAGGTCGGGAGAGCGCTGTTGCTCTCGTGTTCTGGGCTTCCCGTGGGCATCAGGTTCACCACTGTGAGCGTGGAGGCCACAACTGATGGACCTTTGAATCTCATCCAGCAGGACTCCACTTAGGGAGCGTTATAAGAACCTGAAGCCATGACTGCGAAAGTTCGGCTTCTAACAGAAGATGGCTCCAGGCAATGGTCTGGGGTTGCATGCTATTTTAGGGCTGCTAATACCATGGCATTTGGAGCCTCCCACAGGCAAGAGCACCCGTACTTGCCCCTCCCTTAGGGCAAAGGGCACGGGCAATGATGGCAGGCAGGTGTTTTTTTTGCAGTGGGCACTTTTGCCTGAACCCAGCATCAAGCAGACCTAATGAATCAGGGGGAGTGAGGGCAGGGTGCGTGGGTTGGTGGGAGAATGGGCAGCCTGCATGAGATGACTGCACTTGTTGAAATTCCTACAGGAGGCTCTTGAGAAATAAATGATGGCTTCTGGGATACCCCAGCACTAATAATAAACAGAAGGGATGAAGGATGCAATCTCCTTTATAGCACTAATGCGTTGGCCCTCTGCCTCCTCGTCTAGCCAAGACACTCATAGAGAGGAGTCAGGAGGAAGTGTGGGCCTCTTTGGCAACCGCCCCTGCTTCCCAAGGGAGGCCCATCTCTCGTTGCTGTGGGATCCGCTGACCTTGGGCTGATTCACACATGCTCACTCATCGCGATCACTTGCCAACTGCAGCATCAGCAGCTGCATGTGCGAACGAACCATCCCAGGTATGTAAGCTTCGTGGGCAGAACTTCCACATAGCAAAGCAAAGTCACACAGTCTGCATCAAGTGCAGAGAAACAGCTGTTTCCCTTTCTGAAGGGAAAAGTCAGCTCCATGCTAAGAAAAGGGCAGATCTTCCCGGAAGAAGTGTGACCTACTTAAGACAGTGTGGTCAGGGATCGCTCCCTTCCACCCTTCCTCCTCTCTGCTCCTTCCTGATCCTGTGCCAGGTTGATTCATAGCATGAGGCCACACCTGACACCTCTAAAATTCGTGATTAATATTTTCCTGCTGCTTTAAAAAAATTCTTTTTATGGCGGCCCTCCCCCAATACAAACACATTTTCTCCTTTCATTTCAGAGAGATGGTTTATAAAGCAACGTTTGGTTTTAATTTAGCTCCCCCTTCTCCCTCCCACCCCCGATTCAATCCATAGTTGCTCTTTGCTGCATTGAGATCCTGCCTTGTAACTTTGGCCTGATCTGCGTCTCCAGGCCGGAGGCTGTTGTTCTCTGGTTATGTATTCAATAAAGCCCTCCATTGGTTCTACATAATTCACCCTGGTAAAATATATTCTCATTCAACAGTACTGCAGAGGGATTTGAAGCAGCCCATCTTAGCACCGGTTTCAATATGCACTTCATAGTGACTCATATGTCTTAATGGCTGGCCCATCTCCTTGAACGTCTTTAAATCTTGATTGCTCGCTCTGGTAGTCAGGGCATTGATTAGCCAAAGGAGCAATAATATATACTCACCACTAAAATGTTTTGAGAGCATCTCCCTCCACCCTGTTAATGCTGGGGGCTGGGGAGGGGACAGCTTGCAGGGAGACAGGAGGAGAATAGAACTAGCAGCTTAGCACATCAAAGGGTGGAGTGGGGAAGGGGCTTAATCAGTTTATATTTATTACATATTTATCCCAGGCTGGATTCCAGTTGCTCAAGGCAAGTGCACACATAGGTCTTTTTACCTTCACAATAATAACCTTTTTTATGGAAGGTTAGAGTGCAAGATCACCATGCAAGCTTTGAGCTGAGCATCGATTTGAAGCTAGGGTTGTGTATGCACCACACATTTAAAGCACACACACACACACCCATAGGAACTGCTGTTTAACCCTCAAATAGCTACAGTTCCCAGCACCCTTAACCAACTACAGTTCCCAGGATTCTTTGGGGTGGGGAATGTGCTTTTTATATGCTTAAATTGTATGATTCGCCCCACCTAGTCCCCCAGGTCATAGCCCTCTAACTACTGGACCACGTCAGATTCCAAAAATATCACACTCTCCTCTTGCATGGGATTGAAATGGTCTCCCATCCAAGGATCCACACCTACTTAACTTTAGAATTACTGCAGCATCAGGTATTCCCTGACTGTGTGCTGTACTTGAAGGCCTCATTCAGCCCCGTATTTTTAAAAAACGAGGGCAGCCACCATGGGAGAAAAGTATGATGAAGAAGAGTGTGAACCATACTGTAAGGAAGGAGCTGGGAATGGATTCATTTTCTGCCCACAATGAATTTCATTTTATTTGTCCAGAAGAAGAGCTATTTGTTTCCCAGTGGGAAGGATCCAGGAAACTGATGATGGCAGAGATTCCAAACATGGCAGAATGAATCCACACACCATTCACCTATGCAAAATGTTAACAACTAGATCCTTTTTAATCCTTGAAGAAACTAACAGGAAAACAAAAAGGGAAATGTCAGAGTGGGGCAGAGGCATATCTCGGGTCCCTTGTGCCCTTGGCAAGGAGCTGAGAGCCAGTGTGGTGTAGTGG
This sequence comes from Podarcis bocagei, assembly GCF_964188305.1. Taxonomy (NCBI): domain Eukaryota; kingdom Metazoa; phylum Chordata; class Lepidosauria; order Squamata; family Lacertidae; genus Podarcis; species Podarcis bocagei. Next base: position 85,220,343 of record NC_138125.1, on the reverse strand, counting down.
TTAAGAGCGGTAGACTCGTAATCTGGGGAACTGGGTTTGCGTCTCCGCTCCTCCACATGCAGCTGCTGGGTCACCTTGGGCCAGTCACACTTCTTTGAAGTCTCTCAGCCCCACTCACCTCACAGAGTGTTTGTTGTGGGGGAGGAAGGGAAAGGAGAATGTTAGCCGCTTTGAGACTCCTTCTGGTAGTGATAAAGCAGGATATCAGATCCAAACTCTTCTTCTTCTGTATCAGAAGGTTAGAGTGCAAGATCATAGTGCAAACTTTGAGCTGAGCATGGAATTTGAACCTTCTCCCCTCTCTCCCTCTCTCTCTCTCAAAAAAGCACTTTATCACAATAGCCACCTTAGAAATTACTACATTTTACACAACCCAGGTACTCAAAGTGACTGCAGTGAGGAGAGGAAGCGAGGAGGAAGGGCAAAAAAAATTGGCATGAGAAGGATGGGAAGCTTCTCCCACGTTTGATTCCACCACAACAGTGGCAACATGTCACCACACACATATGTGTCCTGCACACCATAGTCTGATACGTGAATTGTGTGCCTCTGGCAGGAGCCAATCTCGCCAACCCCTAGTGGTTGAGAGGCCTGTTCAGGCCAACATCTTCAAAGCCTTGGTTACAGCTCACCCTTCTCTTCACCCAGGAGCCATAGAGATTTGGGGACTTTGCAAACAATTGCGGCTTTCACCTGAGTCAACATGCCTAGAATCGGACTTCTTTTCCACCGACTTGCAGGAACAAGTCAAACCGCAGAGCAGCGAGAGGAAGTGAGGGCTGAGATGTCAGCGAAGAGAACAGTAAGTGCTGGAGGGTATCATGAATTAGCCTCAAACCCACAAGCAGCAGCAGAGAAGCAGGTGCCGCAGAGGAAGGCAGTATGTGTCGGTGAAAAGGGCAAAGCCTTTGCAAAGGAGGCACTCAGAGTATCCAGGGTTGGCCCTACCATTAGACACAGTGAGGCAACCTCAGCCAATCTGCCTGACCCCCACCCTGCAGCCCAGGATTAAAGGGAACATAAGCAAAGTGTGGTGATGGCCTATGTGAGAAGCTCGCTCATTCTGTCATGCCATTTTGATTAGGATTCCTAAGGTATTGCCTGATGGTGGCACTTGTGTCTCAGCTCAGGCTCTGCACTAGTCTTTTTGCTTAACTCTTCACCCAACAGGAAAGAGCCCCACCCTGTCGCTGTGGGGGCAGCACATCCTGCCTAACCCTGCCCCCCTCCACCCAACATCAACCCTTGCAACCATTGCAGGAAATTGAGCAGCTTCCGGGTTCTTTCCAGTTGCCGTTGCAGACCCAGACTGACATGGCTGCAGCACCAGCTCAGTTCTCCCAAGGCTTCTTTAAACTCTGCTCCCTCTTCTTCCTTGTAATCATTTGGTGTGGTGAGTGTTTTCATATGAGCATGGGCCTGACTCTCAAACTCAGGTTGGTGGCCTGAGCCATTGCCATCCTTGGGGACCCCTATATCCTCCAGTGTGTCTGGAACTGGTGCCTTTTCTTACTTAACCTCCCTTGGCTCAGTGAATCCACAGTCTCTCTCCAGGGATTTTCTTCCACAGCCCCACCTGATTTTGCCCTTTCTCTCCATTTAGCTTTCTTGGTCATTGGAGCTACAGTGAAGGTCACCCAGGAGCCTCTCTTCGCCAGCATGTTGCAAAAGGGGCGCCAGACACTCAACTGCTCCCATTCAGAAAGCTCACCCTACAATTTCTTCTGGTATCGCCAGCTGCCTGGGAAGAAAGAGCTACAGCATATCGGGAGCCTCTTTGAGTACAACGAGAAGCTGACTGAGTCAGAGGAGTGGCTGAGTGGGAATTGGCTGGAGAATGGAAAGAGAATGAGTCTTGAGCTTCAAGGTCCTCAGCCTAGTGACACAGGGCTGTATCTGTGTGCTGTAAGGGACACGGTGAAACAGGCAGGAACTGCGGCTGGTGCAAAACCGAGTGCCAGCATCAAACAGCCCCGGCTCCTTCCTCGTGCTGCTGGCACACTTCCAATATCTCATAAGTGCAGTATCACTTCCCACAACCAGTGGGCATACTGGTGCCATCATCTGCATCAGGGACACACAGCCCAAGGAGCTGTGCAGAGGAACAGTCCTGATGTCAGATGTGCACAACATTACTTCCCACAACCTGTGTACACTGATGCCATAATCTGCACCAGGGTTCCCCCAGCCGGGCGCCCTCGGCCCTCCAGACGCTTTTTTGAACTACAGCCCACATTATCCCTGATCGTTGGGCCTGCTGGCTAGGGCTGATAGGAGCCCGAGTCCAACATGATCCAAAGGGCACCAAGTTGCAAAAGGCTGATCTATGCCACACACGCAGCAGCCAGCTCAATGCAAAGACTCAGTCACTTGTCACATGGAGAGGCTGTTCTCACTGACACTGTTATCTTCCAGGTGTCTGCTGGGCCCCACATTCCAGGCCAATTCACTCATATCACCTCCCTTGATAGCTCCTCACTCACTTCATTACTCACTACCTCTGAAACAAAAAATGCAGGTAGGAAATTATTTTCCATTGCACTTCAGTCCATCAACAGTACACACGTGCTTTTTGAACTTTTTTCACTATTGATAACCAAGCTAGTTAGCTGTTGCAGGCAAAGGGTGATCATGGAGAATACAAACTGTTTTCTGGATTTCAGATGCTTTTCTAAATCTTTATTGCGTTGTTATTTTTTTAAAAACGGAGATATATGAATAATTACATGCAGGAGCCAGATGGCAGGAGATATTCACACTTCCCCCACCCCCACCCCCCGTAGCATATACAATTCCCCACTCCCAGAAAAGTGCTAGCAACCAAGCAGTTGGAACTGGAAACTGATCACAGTGGAAATGAAGACTATGTGTTTAAACATTATTCCAGCCTTGATGCCAGGCCCAGTCCTGTTGTTAGACAGGGTAAGGCAGGTGCCTGAAGAGCTCACAAAAGGGCTGTTTGCTATTTAATTTAGTTTTATTGGACATTTACTGCCAGGGAGGGAGAGGGGTGCTTGTCTTAAGTGTCATAGGTTATTGTCCTATAGAGAAGAAGTTCAGAACTTCTCCAGATGTTGTTGGACTCCAACTCTCATCAGTCCTGGCCAGCAGAACCAATGGTCAGGGATGGTAAAAGTTGTAGTCTAGCAACAAATGGAGGACCGCCCCCATGTTTGCTGTGTAGAGAAAGTGAGGGGGGAAATGCTCGTTTGAATGCTGCCCCCTTCCCTATTTAAATATTTTTAGATTAGGTCTTTCTTAAACACTTTCCTAAGATCAGATGTACATTTTAAAAATATCACACTGTTCAGGGAAGAAACCATTTTAAACTATGACTGCCATATAAAATTCATACGAAAAGTACATTCTTTTAAATATTTATGAAATATTGCAAAAAATATGTGTGAATTTGAGCAAGCAAGAGAAGATAAAACATTTGCAACAGTGGGAAATCTCTCTCACACGTTTTCCTGTGGACCTTAGAGAGAAATGCTACACAAATGCTATCTAGTTTCTATTGCACCCCTTTAATTATGTTTAAAATAAATAAGAACCACAGCCAACTTGTTGGAAATGTCAGAAAGAGAGACAAACTGTACCTATTAGAGATGGAGAATTGATCTTCTATATAATCACCACTGTTAGAACCACATACATACACTAATTAATGGTGATAAATGAAAAAGACCCAAACTACTGAAGAACGGCTGGATAAAAATGTGGAAACATGATTCAGTGACCCCAAAAAAACCAAAAACCCTAATTATGTTTGTGCTAAACAAACAAGACAGAAATGGGAAGGATTCACCAATAACTGGACAACTAATTAATTTCAGTAATGCTTGCAGAAATTATACAGTGACAAAGTTCATTTCATTCTTGAGCTTGGAGATCATGAAGGCGGCTACTGAACTGCATGACTGCATGACATTTGATCTGGGTTCCCTCACTTCTAAGCTAACTTATCTACTGCCTCATATAGCATATGCCCCCAATAAAAGGTATGCCTCATACTATACTGCTAATGCATTAGACCTGGAAGGCCTGGGTTCAAAACCTCACAGCCATAAATAAAACAAATCAAGGTTGGATCAGTTGTTGGTTTTGTGGGTCAAGGCTGGGCCAAGGCAACATTCTACACCAAGGATCGCTGGATTATTCCAAGCCGTGAAATTATGGAAATCAAGCAAAATTATGAACACACAATTATGAACACAAGCAAAATTTGTCCATCTAGTTCAGTACCATCTACACTGACTAGCAGAGGCTCTCCAGAGTTTCAGACGAGTCTTGTGATTTTGCCTTCTTTTTCTGCTTTTGCCCGCCAAGGAGAGATGAGAAGCTGTGCAACACACTAATGCCTTGAGTACTGTAGTTCCTGCTCTGTTCCCCAGGGATATCTGACATTTCACAGGCACTGCCCACACATTTTCATGCATGCCTTTGCAATCCTAAGGACTAAAAATGCAGCGTGAAGGGAGAAGCAGGGAAGAAAACATGCAGCCCTCACTCTGGGGTCAAAGGTTTCGGAAAAGCACCTGGAATGGAGAACGGCATCCTCTTTGAAACTATTTATAGCCCAGAAGCAGGTGCAGCCAAACCACCACAATCCACCGGCTTCCTTGGGAGGAATCAGAAACACAGGGGAAGAAGAAGATTAAAAGAGCTCTGTGCTGAGACTGTCCACTGAAATCCCATCTCTGCTCAATAAAGAAATGAAGCCATGCTGGGCACAAAATCTACATACAGGGGGTGCCTTTATTCAAGTGCATCTAGAGATGCAAAGGCCTGGAGGGAAACTGAAAAGTGGGGGCAGGTGGTCGTCCCCCCCATTTTGCAGAAATAAATGGGGGAATTCAGAAAAATTGTGGGGCACACTGAACCTTTGCATTTCTAGGTGCATCTAATGAAACACGGGTTGAGTCCATGATAGCTCATGCTAGAATGATTTTGTTTGTTTTTAAGGATCCTGGATTGTTTTTGCAGCAGGAGATTAAGATGGTGACCCCAAAGAAAGTGTTATGACTTATTTATTCATCGAAAGCATTACAAATTCACCCCTTAGCCAAGAATGCTTTCACAGCTGCTTACAAAAACCAGTCGTTGGTCCCTGCTGAAATGTCATGAAACAGTGAGCAAACATTTGAGTCCTCTAGAGCTCTTCATCCAGCTGGATGTGAAACACCAGTGCTTTTATTTCAGGGTAAGCAGTACTCTTTTTTTGTTGTTAAAAAGTGTGGCACTTACTGCGACAACTCCATGGTGAGTACCGGCACCTATATTTCTAGAGAAAAAGCACTGTGAAATGTTGGGGGGGGGGATGCTGGCGATGTTGAAGACATGGAGCCGAATCTAATGAAGCCTACAATTGCCTCCCATGTTCCACTTCAAGTCTGTGGCTTCCATGTAAACTCTGTTAGCTTTGGCATCAAGTCACCCATTTCTTCCCACCCACTTTGAACCCCCAGCTTGATGAAGAATTCTGGAGAATTGCAGAAGCTTGCTCATTCTATCACGACATTTTGAGGTGGTTTTGATGGTGGATTAGGATCTGCTCTAAGCTTCTTGCTCAGCTCAGAACCCAACAGAAAGCGGTATTACCCTGCCTCTGTGTGGGCAGGACATCCTGTCATGAACACCTGCACCCATGACAGGAAGTGAAGTGGCTTCCAGGTTCTTGCCAATTCCTCTCTCGACCCCAGACTGACATGGCTTCAGCCCCAGCTCAGTGCTACCAAGAATCCACTAAACTCCTCTTCCTCATTGCTCTGTGGTGTGGTAAGTTGGCCTTAGATATCCCTGTTCATTGAAATATGGAATAAACAGCGCTATGCGGTGGCACTTCTCTGGCTGAGCTCCTTTGCCTCTGTTAATCCACAGTCTCTCCCCAGGGACAGCTCTCTCACATTCCCTCCCTGATTTTCTCATTTTCTTCTCCTCAGCTTTACTGAGTGGTGGAGCCACAGTGAAGGTGACCCAGGAACCACCCTTTGCCAGCTCCTCCCAAGGGGGGAGACAGGAATTCAAATGCTCACTTTCTGGCAGCAGCAGCAGCAGCTACCATTTCTTCTGGTATCACCAGCTGCCCGGGAAGAAGGAGCTACAGCCCATTGGGACCTTGTATTATCATGGTGATCAGCTGCAGGAGATCTCTGATCACAACCCAAAGGACTGGCTGAATGGGAAATGGCTGGAGAAGGGGAAGAACATGAGTCTCGTTCTTCAAGGTCTTCAGCCTAGTGACACAGGGCTGTATCTGTGTGCTGTAAGGGACACGGTGAGACAGACAGGAACTGCTGCTGCTGCAAAACTGAGCGCCAGCGTCAAACAGCCCCAGCTCCTCCCTTGTGCTGCTGGCACATGCCCAATATCATGTACATACAGTATCACTTCCCACAACTAGTGGGCATGCTGGTGCCATCATCTGCCTCGGGGACATACAAGGCAGCTTAGTGCATGCAGCCTCGCTCACGCAGGGCCGGCACTGAAAGCAACCCTTCCACCAGTGCAGAATTAGTACCACACACTGCATTGCAATGGGTTTAGAGATTAGTTGAGTTCATGTCAGAGGAAAGCCTCCTGAGACTTTCTCCATGCAAGCATGGCAAGTGGCTCATCCACAAAAAAGTATAGGCTACCACTGTAGTGCTTTGTACTAGGAACTGGAATAACGAGGGTTCAAAACCTACTAAAATGCTGTTGGAAAAGTATATGGTATTCTTAACAGTCCATTACAAGGGTGTGGTGGAATGGATGCAAAGGTGTAAGGGGTAATTCTAGACTCTGGACTTTATGAATCTTACAGAGCTGTGGCTGGAAGGGGTGGCGTAGTTTAGCCAGGGTTCTTGCCCCGGGTGAAGCTTCTAGAGGGGCACCATTGAGGCTCCCAGCCTCCCATGTCTGGGCTTCAGCTGGAGAGAAAGATGAAAAAATGAATGGCAGCCACAAGCTCCTTCCTTCCCCTTTCCCCATGAAGCTGAAGAAGGTTCATTTACAAGGCGACACAGGGAGAGAGAGAGTTGTTGTTATTATTATAGTTATATGTTTGTGCTGAGGAGAGCCCAGGGACATGCCATCACCATTGTTGTCATTGTTTTAACCCTCATAGCAGAAGGAGATCAAAGGAAGGGAAACTCAGTGCAACTCTGTGCTCAGGGGCAACAGTCAGGTGACTAAATAGGGTTGCCATATTTGGAAGAGCAAAAAAGAGGACATATTTGCCGGCTTCTACTTTTAACTATGACTCTCATTTTACATACCCATGAAAAAGAGGACATATGACAAGCCCAGCCACAACCACCAACAGAAGAGGTGCAAGCCTTATCTTTTGGTTCACCCAATTGCTCTCAAATAAAACAGAAGTCCATATCGCAAACAGGCACTTAAAGCAGGACACACACAGATGGGTTTATTCATTTATTTCACTTATTTATAAACCACTCAGTCACCCAAGTTTCAAAGCGGTATACATAAAGATTACAACAACAAAAATATACAGTGGATAAGCCCAAATAATCCCCTCACTCCTCCCACACCTATCCACCGACCCCTCCCACCTATACCTACACTCAATACCTACCTTCAATACCCACTACCTTTCCCCTCCCTCACCCTTCCTACAGGCCTGCCCAATTCACCCTTACAATCTTACCCTAAGTACACCCCCCCGTCCTCACCCCGCCAACCCCCACCAGCCCTACATAGCCACACAGATCACAAACCAAAATAGGGACTTATTTCCTATTACCCTTTTAGAACCATGACACTAACCGAAACAGCACCCACTCACCCCCTTAAGTCATTAACGGGCAAAACAAATATAGAACCAGTCTAGGGGTGGCGCCAGAGCATGCCATGTAAACATCACACCCCTTTCACCCCAAACCCCACAATGTTGATACTAGGACTGATAATCCATGCGCCACAGAGGCTCTCAATGTTGTCTCGCTGACCATCTCCTATCCTAAGTGACAGGGGGTTCGGCCTGTTCTTACACAGGGCTTTCCAAGTCAGTCAAGACAGCCCAGTAAAGCTTTTACAGGTCGGTAAAGCCTTGAGAATGGAGGAGGCTCTAGCTCCCTTTGTTGACATCAGGACAGGAGCTACACCTCTTAAAGCAGGGCAACTGACCCTTTGCATCAGTCACTTCCAGAGGCCTGTTTATTGAGCATTCATCCAGATTTGTTTGTGAGGAGGTTATACAACAGGTTGTCAAACAATTGTTACCCCATACTTTCTAGTGGATTCCCCCATCACTTTACTTATCTCAGAAAGTCTGGTTGTCTTGGGGTGGGGGGAAGAAGCAAGTTTGTTATTATGCAAGAGTGCCAAATCCACTTGCACGCGATAATTTGCAACTGAGTCCCACCTGCAGAACAGTGAGTCTGCTTACTAGAGACCCTTCCAGCTGGGAATCTCATACTGTGCTTTGAAGCTCCCACATCTGTCTTCCCTGCCATATTTTTCAAATTAGTCTGGATTTGTTGCCGGGAAGGAAAGCTCTCTCTTAAGGTTGTCAACTAACACAGAAAAATGCTATCTGGAATTTAACTGTGTATCCTATGAAATATGCATACACTTATTGCAATATATATATATATATATATAAAAATCTCAACTAAGGTGCGTTTTCCGAGGATACAGATTGAAAGCGGCAGTTTCTTAAGTGTCAGGAAACTTGCTCAAATTTAATATGCCTTCTGCTCATTGCCAGAAAAGGAAAAGCCATTTAAAAATATATTGTCTTCCTCAATTTTGGGAAAACAGAATTTTCCTATTATAGCAACGTGCAAAAGGGCTTCAAAAATGAACATATTCAACTTCCATCACTATTATGGAAACACTTGTTTTAAAATATGTGTTGACATGTATTTCAACCTACCATGCATATATATATATATATATATATATATATATATATATATATATAACTAATGCTGTCACTTTCAGCTGCCTGTGCTTCTTATTGACAGGAGTTTGTTAGCATGTTTTTTTTTATTAAAAAACCCCCACACAGAGTGCAAAGCATCTGCTAGGGTAGGATGCAAACTGTTAGGAAAAGTCATCCTTATGTTTTGCCTTTAACATCTGGCACAGAGGAGACAGCCACACATCTGTACTGCCTCTCCAGCAGCAGGGTTCTCAAGCCAGGCATCTTCCTGCTGGTAGTCTGGAGGAATTTTAATCAGCAAGCAAAGCTTTGATAGATCAAACCTATTAGCCCTGAACCAGCTGAAGTTAGTCACAACAAACCGTTGCTCCTGTTGTTTCGATGGGACGATACAGCTCAATTCTACTTAGCTGGCACTGAATTCCAGTTAATTGAGTTAGACTCACTCTGCATATTAGAAAGGTCTACTTGAAGGAGACTAACTGAGCACATTTGTAAGTTCCCTCAGATGAACAGAAACAACTTTCTAGTGAACGCACCGAGGATCTGACAGTCAGAACTACTTTTTCACTTGAAGAGTAATTTAGCAATCAGATGTGTTGCATTGGATCCGGACTAAATAAGCGGTGCACAGTGGCAGACTTTGGGCTGTAAAATTTCAGGATTGCCCTGTGCAATGCCAGAATTAGGTACCCCACCTCTCACCTTCCATTGTTCATCACTGTCATGGTGCCCCTGTGGCAACCTCTCAGCTCAGCGCCCAGTGCAGGCCAACCAGTTGTGCTCCCCTAAATCTGCCTGTGCTGTGTGTTAGTCCCACTGAAATCAGCAGTGCCTGCATTAGTATAATAATAATAATAATAATAATAATAATAATAATAATAATAATAAATATTATTTTATTATTTATACCCCACCCATCTGGCTGGATTTCCCCAACCACTCTGGATTTCCCCAACCACTCTAGTCATGGTTAACTAATCCAACTGATTTAAAGGGATTAAAGCACATGAGGGGTTTCCCTTCCATCTTTACTAAGGTTCCAGTCTGGATCAGGCTCCTCCTTTCACTTCTGCCCATCCCCATTACCAAGCAGAGGCTTTCCTCTACCTTCTAGAAGTCCACTGGGTCTGCTGGCATGGCCCCCAGCTTTCCTATTCACAGAGCTGTTCACTTTGATCATCAGCCTGATCTTTTTTTATCTTTTTTTTTAGAAGGCATGGTGGTTAAGTCAACTGCCCTCTCATGCTGGGGCTGAGCAAACCATCAACTGCCCCATATACTGTCACCGGCATATGCAGTGGTGGCTGATGTCCATTAGGACTGGTGGAGGTAAAGGGATGGAGGCCAACAGTAGGTGGCGCTAGAGCCAGTGACAGGAGCCAATGACTGGCAGAGCAAATTAATTTTAGTTATTTCCCCATCCTCCTCCCTGCAACAGAGAGACTGAGCAGAAATAAGTTGACAAACGACGCCACCCTCTGGACTGGTTATAAGTAAGAAGGCAGACAGGTGGAGGCACTCTGAGGGCAGACTGAGGTTGGTGGGGCAGAGCCCCATCTGCCCTAGTAGCCCAGCTTTCGCTGCATACACAGTTTTGAAATGATCCACCAGTTGCCATGAAAGGGATGGGAAACGTTGCATGTCCTCACCAAACACATGATTTACTTTTGTTCCAGCGACACAAAAATGCACCCAGTATTTTCTATTGCCCTTGGGCCCGTGCTGTGTGTTACATACACAAATATAACATAGTCCTGCAGCAAGAACCAAACATCAAACTTATGCAGAAAGGAGCTCTGAACACGGCACAAAATTCGCAACTCGCCTTGTGCTCTCTGCTCTCAAACCTCTATCATTGTGCACCCAAAAATGTTGCTTCCTTCGCCATCCAGATTATCACAGGGACACCCTCCTTTGCAAACTTACCACCAGAACTGAATTCTAATGCTGTTTTATTTGTCTTCTTCCACACTTTCCTTGGCCACACACTCACACAACTAGAAAGGCATCGGGTGTCTGTTCAAAACACTTTTGCATATAATTGATAATGTCTATCATTTTGTTTTATTAATCAATTGCATTTAGGTCCCACCATTTTCTCCAAGGAGCTCATGGTGGAGTGCTTGGATCTCCCAATTCTCATTTAATCCTCACAACAACCCTGTGAAGTAGGTTAGGCAGAGAGGCGAATAAGAGGCTGGCTTGCATACAACACTCAAAGTAAAATGTTTTAGATTCCTTCCTCTTTAATAAACCTGCCTGTTGCGTTGATGATTCTTGTCTCTGGCTTCCTTTTTCTCTCTACATAAGCTGCTAGTACTCTGGGAGGCCCAGTGTCCCAAAATATAAAAGATCCTCTACATCTTCAAGTTGTATTCCTGTGAGAACGCAGACCCTCACATAGGGAGGAACACCTTCACCACATGTTAGAGAATAATGTTACTATTTCAGAACAATGCTAATTGAACTGTAGTGAGTTGTAAATTCTTTACAGTGGTACCTCGGGTTACATACACTTCAGGTTACATACACTTCAGGTTACAGACTCTGCTAACCCAGAAATAGTACCTCGGGTTACGAACTTTGGTTCAGGATGAGAACAGAAATCACGCGGCGGCAGTGGGAGGCCCCATTAGCTAAAGTGGTGCTTCAGGTTAAGAACAGTTTCAGGTTAAGAACAGATCTCCGGAATGAATTAAGTACGTAACCAGAGGTACCACTGTATTTGTATCAAGAGAGCACTGAAATGAAAATAAGAAACTAAACCTAAAAATGACTTGTCATTGGGCCCCTTATTTTATACACACACAGAGACAGGGTAGGAGAGAGAGAGAGAGAGAGAGAGAGAGAGAGAGAGAGAGGAGAGAAGGAAACCACTGGCATCCGTTTCCCTCCCACTGGCAGTTGCTTCAAGGCTGAGATGGCGGCAGGGCTGCCTCAGTCCCGCTGTGGGCTCTTCCAACACCTGCTCTTCTCCCTCTGGGCCCTGCAGGGTGGTAAGTACCTGGCGTAAGTAAATGGCAAGGGCACATTTGGACCCTCAGCTAATCTTCATATACCACTTCCAGGACCGTCTCCCCTGTGATTCAAGGTGTCCACAGTCCCTGGTGATCTCTTACTAATTGACAGGACATCGTGTCTCTCCTCCTAGGCCTCCGAACCAGCGTCTCTGGAGTGAAAGTGACCCAGCACCCACCACTGGCCAACAAACCAGAGGGCGAGACTGTGAAGCTGAGCTGCAACGTTGATGTAGACAACTATCAGTACTACTGGTACCACCAACGCCCTGGACACACAAACCTAAAGCAACTTGGGGTTATCAAACCATTTACGATTAGAGAGGGGGACACATTGGAGGAGAAACCAGGTGGCGAAATAGATAGTCGTCTGAGTGGCAAACGAGACGGCAGAACAGCAAATTTGAGTCTCAGAGGCCTCCAGCTTAATGACACAGGGCTGTATCTCTGTGCTTCAAAGGACACAGTGACTGTGGCAGCCCCAGGAGCTGTCACAAAACTGACTACCAAACAACAGTGCGTCTCTCAACGTGCTGCTGAGAAACACAACCTCTCTGTGTATGAGGGGATGCCATTAAGGCATGTTGTGTCCTGGGGGCCCACTGTCCAGCTCTGTCCAAATTGTCTCTGTCTGTTTCTCACACCTAGAGAGCCAACAGGAGCAGTTCAAAGGCCTTAATGGGGAGACCCACAACCCAAATTTCTTCAAGTGCCTGACAGTCACGAGGCACAATTGTGCTGCATCTGCCACCCCAATAACCCCACACTTCACACAGATCCTTACTGATATTTCATTTTCTTGCTACAAACAGACTTCTCTAGTCCCTGCTTGTCTCCAGTGGTGGTTGGTGCCCGCTGTGTCTGGCCAAGGCATAAGGCAGAGAGGGCAACAGAGACAGAGGCAAATGACAGGTGGAAATTTGTCTAGTTTTGTCCCCCGTCCTCTTCCCTGCTGCTTTCTACAAAGGAAACACTGAGGATGTGTACACATTACCAACTTAATATGCAGCCAGGTCGTTCTTTTTCTCAGTGCAGATCAAAGCTGGTTTCAGGGGAGTGGGGAATGCACCAAACCCAGTATTTCATCAGAAACAACAGGACGGATACAGGAAAAATATGGATAGTGGCTATCCTTGTGTGTACACTGCTTATAAGACCAGTGTTGGGAGTGCACTGGATGCAGAGGAAACAGGGGGGTGTACACAGGGTAAGACTAAGGAGGGGGAAGTTGATAGCCAGACACCCACCCACCCACTCCTCAGATTGGTTGTAAGTAGGAAGGAAGGCAAGTGAGGGCTGGCTAAGGGCAGACTGAAGTTGGTGAGTCACTGTGCCCCATTTACCCTAATGGACCACCTTCCACTGCTTCTCTCCCACTGTCTGAAGCCTACAGGAGTCATAATGCTCCTTCCCAGTTTCTGATTTGATCCTGGAATGTCCTGCTTTTCCTTAGGTTGTCCCTATTTTTATCCAAAGGTATGGAGTTATGTGGCCCACCAAGCCAAAAAGATAAGTTAACTATAGAACTTTTAGAAGACATCTGAAGGCAGCCCTGTATAGGGGAGTTTTTAAAATAAAAAAGTTAAATGTTTCATTATATAGTTATATATGTTTGAAGCTGTCCATAGTGGCTGGGGCAACCCAGTCAGATGTGCAGGGTATAAATAATAAAATAATATGAGAAGTGAGGTTGCAGGGAACCAGGCAGAGGCCCTTCCGTCAGATGTCATGGAAATAAACAACTATCTGAATTTTAGAAGATATCTGAAGGCAGCCCTGTTTAGGGGAGTTTTTAATGTCTGATGTTTTATTGTATTTTTAATATTTTGTTGGAAGCTGACAAGAGTGGCTGGGGAAACCCAGCCAGATGGGTGGGGTATAAATAAATTGTTGTTGATGATGATGATGATGACCACACTTTCACTTGGCTCACATTCCCCCAGTCAAGGCTTAGTTGATTTTAAAATTCACTGAAAACATAACTGAATTCAGATTCAGTTTCATACTTCAGGTGTTTCCCAATGAAGAGCTTTCTGGAGCTCATTAACACTGAACTATATTTATAATATGGACATTGGGCAGTTTCTTAAATATATCAAAATAGTTTCAAAATTGATGCAATGGTGTAAATTGCTGATTGAACAGATAACTTTTACTCATGATCTGTGCCAAGCTGCCTTTGAATGGAAAATAGAAACTAAACATAAACACACACAAATCAAATCTGTCATTGGTGTCTTCCTTTAGGAGAGGGAGGGAGAGAGAGAGGGGGGAGAGAGAGAGAGAGAGAGGAAACCAGCAGCATCCGTTTTCCTCCCACCAGCAGTTGCTTCAAGGACGAGATGGCGGCAGGGCTGCCTCAGTCCCGCTGTGGGCTCTTCCAACACCTGCTCTTCTCCCTCTGGGCCCTGCAGAGTGGTAAGTAACTGGGGATGTGAGGCCAAGGGCACATTTGAACACATTGACCTATTATTTAAAAACCACTTGCAGGACAGGGCTAGTTCACTGACTGTCTCCCTTTTGTTCAGAGTGTCCACAGTCCCTGGTAATCAACTATTATTCATTGATGGAATATAATTTCTCTCCTCTTAGGCCTAGTTACCAGCAACCCTGGAGTGAAAGTGACCCAGCACCCACCAGTGGTCAGCAAATGGCAGGGTGAGACCCTGGAGCTGAGCTGCGGCGTCAACCAAGTAAACTGGTTTTTCTATTGGTACCGCCAGCAACCTGGAGAGCCAAAGCTACAATACTTTGGGACTTTCAGCACCTATAGTAGCGATTTAGAGGACGACTCAAAAAGTAGCCTCGATAGTCGGCTGAGTGGCAAACGGAAAGACAATGAAACAACTTTGTACCTAAAAGACCTCCAGCTTAATGACACAGGGCTGTATCTCTGTGCGTCAAAGGACACAGTGACTGTAGCAGCATCAGGAGCTGTCACAAAACTGACTACCAAACAATATTACACTTCTTCGTGTGCTGCTAAGAAACATGTCCTCTCTATAAATTAGTGGCACATTTCCCACTACAAACAGGCATTGTGTATATTCAGGGCCCACAAGGAGCTCTGTTCAAATAGTCACTGTCTGTGGGTCTGTCAGTCTCTTTTGCTTCTCTCTCTCTCACACACAAGCACAGCTAACACAAGCAGTCCAAAACCCCTGATTCAGAGATCCACCCCGCACAAGTGTGAATCACAAGGTGCAATTCGGATACTTCTGCCTCCCCAACAATTCAGCTCCTCACACAGATCCTTGTTGATTCCTGCATTGCAGGGAGTTGGACCAGACGGCTCTCGGGTTCCCTTCCGACTCTACAATTCTATGATTCTATCTCTCTGCTCTCAAACGCAACACTGAGGGTGTGGATGTGGGTGGGTGGATGTGTACAGCCAGTAATGCTACCTGGACTGGCTGTAAGTAAAGAAGCAGGCAAGTGAGGGCAGACAGAGGTTGGTAGGGCACTATGCCCCATTCACTCCAGTGGGCCACTGTCCATGGCTTCTCCCTCTCTGAAGCCCAGAGGAACCATAACGCTCCTTTAACAGCCGGATGAGCAGCAAAGAAGCTGCCTTTTTCTGGTATGGGAGTTTCAATGAAGGTCAAAGCTTCCTTTGCTTCTTGCCAGTCACATGCAGAAGTTGAAAGAGCTGGTCACACCTTGAGGGGCAGCCATAGATCATAGTTATTTAAATATATAAAAACAGTTTTACCATTAATGAATTGGTGTGAATCAGTGGTTTAATAGATGACATCTTGCTCATTAATTTTGCCGAGCTGCCTTTGAATGGAAGATAGAAGCTAAATAAAGAGAAAAGGTCTCCCTTTAAATCCTCTTCACGAGAGAGAGAGAGAGAGAGAGAGAGAGAGAGAGAGAGAGAGAGAGAGAGAGGAAACCAGCAGCATCCGTTTTCCTCCCACTGGCAGTTGCTTCAAGGCTGAGATGGCGGCAGGGCTGCCTCAGTGCCGCTGTGGGCTCTTCCAACACCTGCTCTTCTCCCTCTGGGCCCTGCAGGGTGGTAAGTACCTGGGGATGTGAGGGCAAGGGCACATTTGGACCCTCAGCTAATCTTCAGATGCCACTTCCAAGACATGGCCAGTTAGTGCCCTAATTGTCTCCCCTTGCTTCAGGTTGCCTCAGTACCTGGTGATCATCTCTCACTGACAGGACATCTTTTCTCTCCTCCTAGGTCTAGTAACCAGCATCTCTGGAGTGGTAGTGACCCAGCACCCACCACTGGCCAACAAACGGCAAGGCGAGACCCTGGAGCTGAGCTGCGATGTCCATCAAAATACCTATCATTACTACTGGTACCGCCAACTCCCTGGAGAGATTAATCTAGAGCACCTTGGGACTGTTTACTCTACTGCAGACAAATTGGAGGAGATTCCAAAAAATGATCTGAACAGTCGTCTGAGTGGCAAACGGGTTGGCACAAAAGTCTATTTGTACCTAGAAAGCCTCCAGCTTACTGACTCAGGGCAATATCTCTGTGCTTCTAGGGACACAGTGATTGCAGCAGCACCAGGAGCTGTCATAAAACCAAACAATAATGCATCTCTCCATGTGCTGCTGAGAAACATGTCTTCTCTGTACATTAGGGACATTACTTTCCACTACATATTATTAGCGAAGCATCTTGTATACTCAGCCAGCTCTGTACAAATTATCTCTCTCTCTCTCTCTCTCTCTCACACACACACACACACAGAGAGAGAGAGAGAGAGAGAGAGAGAGAGAGAGAGAGAGAGAGAGAGAGAGAGAGAGAGAGAGAGAACAGTGGTGGATCAAATATCTCATGTGGAGACCCATGTGTCTTCATATGGCTGAGTGTTACAGGAACAATCCTGTTGGTTCTGCCACCCTAACAAACCCTCTCCTGCCTCTCACACATTGTTCTTTTATAATGCTGCTAATTTTCTTGCTGCAGCTGATCATCTCTGCGCTCAGAAGGTAAAGGCCTCTTGCAGATCCCATGTTAGCAGGAGGTCCATTCCACACCACAGAGGGATCAGGCTTTCCTTGTGGTGGAAGCTCTCTCCTGTTTGATATCAGGCAGGTGCCACTTCTGTTGTCTTTTTGGCACCTTCTAATGAACTTCCTTTTTCAGCAAGCCTTTTAAGTAGAGATATTTCCCAGTTTACATCTGTATTGGAATTGCATCCAGATGGTGTGTTTGCCACCACTTCACATTTCAGAAGAAAACTCTCAGCAGTTCACAAACGGAACTTTAACAGCAAAATGTTAAAGGGGGGGTCAAGGAAATTATTTATTATAAAATTTGAATACCATTCTTCATTTGTAGATCTCAGGGTGGCTCACAGAAATTACAGCTCAGTTAACGAGAGGATTCCATAATTTGGCAGGACTCTCTTTGCAGCTCTTCAGTCTCATTCATGCTGCCCAGCCCAAATATCTACGTTTGGAAATTTATTAAGGCTGACAAGGGCTAATGGGAATTGTAATCCAAAATATCTGGAAGGCACCAGGTTAAGAAAGACTGCACTAAGTTTTGCCAGTTCTCTCTCTTGAGACACACTGCCTTTTAAAGAGGCGGCTGATACTAAATCCCTGTCTGTTGGGAACCTGTTTGAGGTACAGGAGTCCTGCCACGGAGAACTGCAAAAAGGAAGGGGTACATCTGTGCTTACTTATAGGAGTGAGGTCCACTGAATCTAAGGGAACTACTTTCAGAGGGAACAGGACCGGATTCTAGAGTTTCTGCAAAGTATTCTACCACTGTGCTATACAGGGGGTCACTGTGATGCAATCTCAAGGAGTGCCTTTACAAAAACCTTCTGCCCTAAGAAAAATGAAAACTTGGGTTCCTTGAAGGGTCTAGCAAAACAAAAACAAGAATAAGGAGGGGGGTGGACACAAGGAAGAAGATAATTAACCCTTTCCTCCCTGCAATAATCTGAGTTTGTGTTGTATTGCTTATTAAAAGAGGGTTATAGACACTTAACTCTTCCTTTGCCAGCTGTTTCAATGCGCATATCCTTTGTTTGGTTCCAAAAGGGTGTAACCAGGGAGTTCAGATGTACTTAACTCCACATGGAATCAAGCTGCCGAGCAATTCCTATTGAAATCGGAGCCAGTAGGACGCAAACAGAGGATGGGACTGAGGAAAGCGCCGTCCCCTTAATGCTTTTGAGTGTCGTGTCAGCTGCGGCGGCTAAAGACACAAGAGTAAGATCAGTAAAAGGAAAGTTGGCAACTCTACTTGGGGCTTCAAAAGTGCTTCCCGAATATATGCATTTCTGCACACATTTACTCAGAAGTAAGTTGTGTTCAGTAGGGCTCACTCCCAGCTATAAAGAGGTCCTAAGGCGCAACCTTAAGTGCAGATGTGGACACTCAGTAGAGCGATCTTTCGAATGGGAGGCAGAAATGGGAGCAGGGAGCAGATTCTTGCTGGAGAAGTAAGTTGAGAAGAGACTCCCCCCCCCTCCCTGCAAGAGAGCGGTGTTCTGCAGCCACGAGCGAAGGAGCAGTTGCTGCACGGCGCCTTCAGGGCTGCGGTAAGAAGGGCGGCTGGCTACTCGGCTGGACGGAGCGGGACTTGACTGACCTCCTAGCAGAAATGGAAGGGAGCTGCCTCCAGATCGGTATCAATCTGGGATCAGGAACGCCTAGGCGAGGGGCGGCTGTTCAATCCGGAGCGTTCCCAACTGACTGGAAGGCAGACGATTGGAGAAACGAGAAGGAGGTGGCGGGGGCGCAAGTGGGGATCATCGGCTGGTCTGGTCCAGCAGGACACTAGAGTGAGCCGCCTCAAGTGCCTCTGGTTATCGAGGGACCGGACGGGAGGGAGCAGGCTGCCGGGAGAGCTGGGAGAGAGTTTTTGTGCGATCGCTTCCCGCTGTGTCAACAGCGCCACGATGATACACGCCGCGCCCAATACTCGACGGGAGCCTGGAGGAGGCGATGGAGGGGTCAGGGAATGGGCAGCAAACCCAAGCGGCTGCCCCCAGAGAAAAAAACCCTCTGTGGGGCCATCGGGACAGATCGAGGTGCTCCGGAGAGGTCTAGAGGGTCTCCCTCTCGAGCGAGATGCGTTCCCAGCCCTCCACGGCACTGGACGGCCCCGAGGGGCTTGGGCAGCCCTCGTCCGGCTGCTCCCTGGCCGCCTTTGGCTTGAAGCGCCGCCCCAAAGGTCGCTTCTCCGTCGGAGAGCAAGGAAGGCCGGAGGTCGAGGAAGGAGCCGTCCCGGAGGGCCTGGAGCAGCCGGGAAGATTTTGCAAGGGGGGCCCGTGAGGCGGCAGTGCTGTGTGAGCAAGCTTACTTCGCGGATACTGGGACGCAGCTCATAGTCGAAGGTCAGTCGGAAAGCGCTCGCGTCCACCTTCGGGGTGGGGGGAAAGCGGGGAGGGGGCTCTCACCTCCACGGCCACTCCACCGGCCACCCCGTTTTCATTATTTCCCATTAGAACAAGGCTGATTCGGTCTCTTCGACGGGTGGGGCGGCGGCAGAAGATCCAGATGGGCAGCAATTGGGGTGGGAAGTTTATTTTGATGGGGGGGGGGGAGTCATGACAGTCCCTTCGAGCCAGATCGGCTTTTTTCCCACCCAAGGCACAAAATCTAACCCTCCCCCCGCCCGAGTCACTCTGCTTCTGCCTCCTTTCTCAACCCTGCTAAAAAAAACCCCACAGATCGCCAGCGAGGGAGCCCAGATCCAGCCACTGTCTCAAGTCCCAGCTCTCCTTTAAAAAAAAAAGGCACGTGGGATGGGGGTTAAAATATTGAAAAGAGTTTCCAGTTCGCTCCAAATGGCTGGAGTGGAGGAATGGATGTTTGCATTCTCTGCCTTGCAACGGCTCTAAATAAATATTTGGGGCTCGGGGCTGGGGGTGGAGATCCTAACCATCCCCAAACAGCGTCATTTTATACCACAGCCCACCAGGGAGTGTTTAGCCAGGTCAGAGTCCAAATGCCCAGGGCACAAAAAGTGGATCCAGTAGAGAGAGAAAATTCCCGGATACAAGAAAGTTCCCTGAGCAGCACTACCACCACTCGCGGGGCGAGCGGGGGGCGGGAGCGAAGATTGCAGTCCACTAACAAAGCCAAAATTTACTACCTTCATCATGGGAGCCAATAAAAGCCTAAGCTCCAGAACAAAGAAGCTTTTTCTCGGCATCCACGAGGACTAGAATCTTCAGAAAGAGGTCCATTAGCTGGAACGGGGAAGAGAAGCCAGGTGGGAGGTATACCTGCTGGTTTCTGTTAGTATGGTGAGGTTTCCTCCGGATCCTGAGAGCGGGGACATTGAGAGTCAGCTGAGCAAATTGTTTCAAACCAGTAATGCTTTATTATTTTAAACTTAATTTGGTCTTATGGGCTCCCCACAGCCATGTGCTGCAGTTGTGATGCGCACAATGTACACTTCTCTTCAGCGGCCCATGGTTTACAACATTCCTGATAGGTTAGAGTGAAACCCAAAGAAAAAGAAAATACTGTGGTTAAAATAGAACTACTCAGACCACGTGCAGTTTCACATTTTAAACTTGCCTGTATAGCACCACCAACATTCCAGGAATAAAGTACGGTAGGTTTTGTTGCTGCAGCACAGCTGGCAATAAGTACCATTTTCCCATAGAAAGTGATTATGCAGTAACAATAATTGTGTACCTACATGCACATGCTTGGGAAGCAACCCCCTGACTTAGGCTATGTACATACCATACACTTAAAGCACCCCCAAAAATGCCCCAAACAATCCTAGGAACTGTAATTTAAGGGTACTGTGAATTATACTTCCTTGAGGGGTAAACTACAGTTTCCAGGATCTTGGGGGGGGGGAGGGGCTTCCAATGCATGGTGCCTACCCAGGCTAAGAAGTCTGATTGCCTTTAAAATAGAGTAAGACAGTGTATATGTGTGTTCAAAGGCAGGCACAGCAGAAAGAAACAGATAATATCACAACTGAAGCAGAGAGGTGCCCCCTTTAGAAAATCACATATCTGGGTTAACTAACCTTAGCTTCAAAAATCCTGTTTCTCGTGTACTTCATAGACCTCCATACATAGCATTGAAGCCTAATGCACTTGAATTAAGATTGCCATTGCATCTTTTAAATCTCCTTTTTAAACCACCTTTTTTGTTTTGTTTCCCAAGTTGATTAAAATGGTATAATTAATCAGCATCAAGTCATGTGGAGTAAGTGCTTATCTGTGGGTTTATTATAGAGACTTTTAAGGCACCAAGGGTGGCCTCACTGTGAACAGGCACACTCATTCCCCAGCCACCCACACCCATCACGGGGCTGATCGGCTTGGGCCTTCTGTTTATTACATGCCCTCATGCAACAAAGAAAACTTCTCCTTTTGCAGATGAAAATTGTCAACGCTCACAGCCAACTGTCCATCTTCTGGGTCCCGTGTGCCACAAGGACCACATCACACTCGTGTGTGTGGCCCAGGGCTTTCCCTATGAATGGCCCATTGATGTGAGTTGGAAGCGTGATGCGCAAGAGGTGACTCGTCTCTCTTTCGCCACCGACCCCGTCCGCACCCTGAACGGCACATGCAACTTTGGGGTTTCCAGTCGCCTGAGCATGACAGCTGCAGAGTGGCAGGAGAGGCATGTGTACTCATGCCACGTGAGACAAGGGAACATAGCCGAGGCTGAAGAGTCAATGGAGAGGGAGCTGAGCCAGCAGCCAGGTAAGCAAGGACTGGGGTGGAGGCAATTACATGTACCAGGTTGGAGATCCTACATAATGGGGGAAGTAGCCAGAAGGTGCCCTCTTCCTCTTGGTGGTCAAAGGTTGAGAATACAGGGCTGATTAAAGGGAAAGCAGCAAACATTTCTTCAGGAGCCGATGGTCAAGACAGGGATGTTTTTCTTTACTGTTTTAGTTTTCTGATTAATTTTTTTTTATTTTATGATGTCGCCTTAATTTGGATTTGTGTATGGACACCCTGATGGATAAACAAGCAAACAAAGGTGGAGGAGGGATTGGGAGATAAAGTTTTATCACAACTGGAGGCTGATTTCGCTAAGGGTTCAGCATTTCTGCCTCTCCCAAATATAATTTGAAGTGCTCCTAAATGGTTGTTAACTTTAATGTATGCTAGGTGTTGAAAAAAGAATACCTTCCCGCAAGAGGCATAGTGCCCAAGGTTAGTTCTGGAAGCTGAGGCAGAAAATCCTACAAACAACTCTCCCTGAAGTACAAACATAACAATAATAAATTAAAAAATGAACAGTTTGCTGCCCTTTCATGACATCCAAAATTAGCAGTCTGAGGCAGCTGTTCTACTCTGTCTAATGGCAGGGCCAGGCAGCCCTAATATATCCTATTTATTTATCTAAAATATATACCATGTAATTCAATAGAGCCTTCAGGACAGTTTACAAAAACAAATGAAGTATCCATAAGGTTCTAGACTTTTTGAATTTTTTGAATGCTAGGGTGGAAACTGCAGCCAGAGTGGTGCAGGCTCAAGTTATCTCCCACTTGGACTACTGCAATGCGCTCTATGTGGGGCTACCTTTGAAGGTGAACCGGAAACTACCACTAATCCAGAATGCGGCAGCCAGACTGGTGACTGGGAGTGGCCGCCAAGACCATATAACACGGTCTTGAAAGACCTACATTGGCTCCCAGTAGGTTTCCAAGCACAATTCTAAGTGTTGGTGCTGACCTTTAAAGCTCTAAACAGCCTCGGTCCAGTATACCTGAAGGAGCATCTCCACCCCCATCGGTTCAGCCCAGACACTGAGGTCCAGCGCCGAGGGCCTTCTGGCGGTTCCCTCCCTGCAAGAAGTGAAGTTACAGGGAACCAGGCAGAGGGCCTTCTTGGTTGTGGCGTCCGCCCTGTGGAACGCCCTCCCATCAGATGTCAAGGAAATAAACAACTATCAGACTTTTAGACGACATCTGAAGGCAGCCCTGTTTAGGGAAGCTTTTAATGTTTGATGTTTTATTGTGTTTTCAGTATTCTGTTGGGAGCTGCCCAGAGTGGCTGGGGAAACCCAACCAGATGGGCGGGGTATAAATAATAATAAATTATTATTATTATTATTATTATTATTATTATTATTATTATTATTTGTGTGCTTTAAAAATGCCAGTCTGAAATGTCCGTCTTGGTGAAGGTGAGTGGGCCTCTGACTCTCTATATTTTTTCTCACATCAGCCTCAACTGTCTTGGAGTTTCAGAGCAGCCTTCATACAGGGCAGCTCATTTTCCTGCTCCTGGTGGTTAAGAGCTTTGCCTATGGTACTGCTCTGGGAATCTACACAGCCTGTAAGAAGAAAACAGGTACAAGACCCATTTTACTTACTGAAATCTGAAGGGTACAACTTCCTTGGCCACAGGGAACCATTGTTCATGTATCCAGAGGCCCTGGGGACATGCAAAGTATATAATGAAAGCCCCTACCCACTCAGTTGGAACAATTTGGCAGGATGTATGTAAACAGTAGGAGTGTGCATCGGTCACAAGATTCAGCTTGTATCTGTAGGTTTGGGAAGCTGCCTGTTCTGTTTTGGAGACACTCTGTGTTATTCTAATTTATTAATTATTTGAGACCCAAATAGATTTGTTAAATTTGTTTCCCACTCCCCATCCAATACAATGGGGAAGTTAAAAACAGCTATAACTTGTTTTCCTTTTTGTAGAAATGGATAAACTTTCCAGGCGTAGGGGCCCCTCCAGAGTCGATTAAGCCTACAAAATTGGAGGCAGGAAAAATCCAGGTGTTTTCATGCAGGGCATCTTTACATTTTGATTTTTAAAGGGGGGGGGACAAAGGAAAAGTATACAGTGGTAACTTGGGTTAAGTACTTAATTCGTTCTGGAGGACTGTTCTTAACCTGAAGCACTACTTTAGCTAATGGGGCCTCCTGCTGCCGCCGTGCTGCTGGAGCACAATTTCTGTTCTCATTCTGAAGCAAAGTTCTTAACCCGAGGTACTATTTCTGGGTTAGCGGAGTCTGTAACCTGAAGTGTATGTAACCCGAGGTACCACTGTATTAAATTTTCAGATTC
This sequence comes from Podarcis bocagei, assembly GCF_964188305.1. Lineage (NCBI taxonomy): Eukaryota > Metazoa > Chordata > Lepidosauria > Squamata > Lacertidae > Podarcis > Podarcis bocagei. Next base: position 85,196,434 of record NC_138125.1, on the reverse strand, counting down.
TACCAGAATTAGATGGAATTTGCAAGTGTGGCCATAGCTTCTAAGGGGGTAAATAGCCTGCTAAATTTCAGAGCGATAGCTGCAGTGGTTCTGCAGCTGTGACAGGCTTTAGTATTTGGGAATAGGTACAAAAGGAATGATGGGGGAAAGAACATGAATTTACAGGAAATATTGGAGCAAGGAAAATGTCACCCCAATAAGGATCCCATTACCCCAAGGGTCATTGATGTGAGGTGCACTCCCTCCCCAATTTTTTAGGGTATAATGGAGATTTCTCTATTAACTTGCATTGAAGAATGAGTAGCTCCATGGAAACAAAACAAACACTGTTTTTAATCCCTCCCCAAAACCTGTCCATCAAAACAAAAGATCCCTCTGCCAGCTCTGCATTCCCTCCCCTCCTGAACTCTGAGCATTTCCCAAGCCACAGAATGTTTCAGGATCTGTTTTGGCTCAAGATGCCTTGTTAATGGTGCCATCTAACTCGGAAATTTGAGAACCTTCGCACATCGCTCTGCTTTGCTTCATATATCACTGTACACACAGAGTTGATGGTGCATCCTGCACTGATGATCATCGCCTTGCTGGGTTACTACCTTTGAATCCCTTTCTTTTATAGGTCTCTGATGGAGCTGTGGAGAGGCTCTGTGTCTTCCTGCTGGTATTGAAGCATTAGCTCTTTCTCCAGTCAAGAAACTTATCCGCTTGCAGCTGAGGCCATTCTCAGTGTGGATCCTCAATGTTTCTTCTCTGACGTTTTCCCATCTTTCTTCTCATCTGCTCTTCAATCTTGAGGACCTACATTGGTCACTTGAAAAACTGCTGAATTCTTCCTTTCCTTGAGCAAATTTCCTGTGTAACAATAAACAGAACTAGATTTTATTATCTCCGCATGACTGTGTTGGGAATTATTAATCCAACAAGATGGGAAGCTCCTCATGTGCACCTTTCCTCATTGCTGCATCTCTGTTTTGGGGCGAGACACAGAAGCAGCTCCTGTTAAAGGCACACAACCTCTCTCAAATGTTCATGTATAGATACCTTCCATCCATTAAATCCCACCCATATCTAATTAATTCTGGGATTATATGCACTTCACATGTTGGATGTGGGCTGTAGTGGTTCAGTGGTAGAGCATCTACTTTGTATTTAGATGGAGGTCCAATATCCAGGTGGGGCTGAGTATGCCCCCTGCCAGAAACCCATGGAGAGCTGCTGCCTAGACTGTTCAGCATGAGGCAGCCACCCTATGCTCCTGTGTTCATTAATCAGTTTAATAATAATAATAGTAACAACAATAATTATTATTATTTATTTATACCCCACCCATCTGGCTGGATTTCCCCAGCCACTCTGGGCTGCTCCAACTGAATATTAGAAACATAATAAAACATCAAACATTAAAAACTTCCCTAAACAGGGCTGCCTTCAGATGTCTTCTAAAAGTCAGATAGTTGTTTATTTCCTTGATGGGAGGGTGTTCCCCAGGGCGGGCGCCACTACCATGAAGGCCCTCGGCACTGGACCTCAGCATCTGGGCACAACAATGGGGGTGGAGACGCTCCTTCAGGTATACTGGGCCGAGGCTGTTTAGGGCTTTAAAGGTCAGCACCAACACTTTTAATTGTGTTGGGAGCCAATGTAAAATGGGCAGGGGCGCCGACTTATAAAAAATATTGGGGGGGCCCATACCGGGGTCCTGCCGCTGGTTCGCTCGGGTAGCCGGGAGAACGCAGTTCGAGGTGGCGGTGTTGGGGAGAGACCCTCGCTCAGGGCGCCACTAGACTTGGCGGCCGGCGACCTATCTGGGGGGTTTTGGAGCGTATTTCGGCGGAGCGATTGGGGAGGAGGGGGCTTGTTGCCGGATTCTTCAGCTGAGCCGGAGATCCGCTGCTGGGGGTCCCTGGGCCGAGTTGTGAGCACGGCCTGCTGAAGGGAGATCCAGCCGATTGCGCGACAGGGACGGCCGGGGCTCTCCGGCTAGGGCGCGCGGCTGGCTGGCTGGCGAGGGAGCAGGTGGGGAGGAGGCGGGGGTCCTCACTCTCTTAGGAAACGCACCCGCGCGCCCGATTGCCACGAAGTCCGAAGGGTGCGTGTGTGGAATTAAAAAGCAAAAACGAGATACGGGCAGGGCAGGCAAAGAGTTTTCTGCAAGAGGATGGAGGGCAGGTTGAAGAGAAAATCACTCAGGATGAGACAGTCAAATCAGCCATGATAAAATGGGCTCAGGATATAACATCATGTTTGAGGACTGGGAAAGGTTATGGACCACCGGAATGAAATTCACGGCATGTAATGCCTTGAAGGAAAATATTATGAAAATGATTTATAGGTGGTACATGACCCCAGTCAAGCTTGCAAAAATATATCACCTGTCTGATAATAAATGTTGGAAATGTAAGGAGGCTGAAGGGACATTCTTTCACCTCTGGTGGACTTGTCCAAAAGTGAAGACCTTCTGGGAAATGATCTATAATGAGTTAAAAAAGGTATTTAAGTATACCTTTCCCAAGAAACCAGAGGCCTTCCTCTTGGGCATTGTTGGCCAGAAAGTGTTAAAGAAGGATAGAACTTTCTTTATGTATGCAACTACAGCAGCAAGAATACTTATCGCAAAATATTGGAAGACACAAGATTTGCCCACACTGGAAGAGTGGCAGACGCAATTGATGGACTACATGGAACTGGCTGAAATGACTGGCAGAATCCGAGATTTGGGAGAAGAAACAACGGAAGAGGACTGGAAAAAATTTAAGGACTATTTACAAAAACAATATAAGTTGTATGAATGTTAAAAATTTACACGATTCGGAAACTATAGCTTCAGCAATTAGATTTGGGAAACAGGAAATTATATTTTAAGTAAGAAAAGGTCAAAATCTAAGGCAGTGTTTCCCAACCGGTGTTCCCCGGCACACGAGTGTGCCGTGAGACACCGGCTGGTGTGCCGCGAGATGCCTGGAGGGAGGCGGGCGAGTCGGGCGGCGAGAGGCGGGGCGGGGGCGGCGAGGAGAGGCCGCGCCTCCTGCTGCTGCCTGGCGCTCCTCCTCGCAGCCGGCAGCGCTGCCTGGGCGCCTCCGCGCGACTCTGTCTCGCTGGGTTTGGTCTCCCAGCAGAGACGGGTCACACGCGCCCCTCCCTCCCTCCCTCAGCCTGCGCGGAGGCGGATTGAGCGCAGCTGAGAGGAGCTGCCGAGGGAAAAAACGTTCACTTTTGTGCGTCCCTCCCGGCGTGACGCTGCGCGCTGACGTCACGGGGCGGGGCTTTAATGGTGGTGTGCCGCGAGATTTTTTTTTAGTACACAGGTGTGCCGTTGCCCAAAAACGTTTGGGAAACACTGATCTAAGGTAATACTATGTTTAATTTAAGATATAAGTAACTGATGAAAAGTATGTTAAATTTAGAGGTATAGTATTTGAAAAGTACAAAATAAGGTACGAAACAAGGTAATAATTTGCTGATATCTTTATTATAAAGAATGCAGGGTAAGGGAGATGCGAGGAAGTCCAGTTAGTTATATAAAAAATGTGTTGAATGGTTGGTTTTCTTTTCTTCTTTTTCTTTTTTTCTTTTTCTTCTTCTTTTACTTTTTTCTTCAGTGTATGTTTCTAACTTTGTATTTGAAAACTTAATAAAATATTTATATATATAAAAAAGAGAGAAAATCCTTTCGCTTTTCTGGGGCGCAGGGAAGTCTCAAAGCCGGAGGTTGGGGAAGGGACCCCCTTTGCTCTGCCCTCTTCTCCCGTCTTAGATTCGCATGGGGGTCCCCGCCCGAGCTTGCCTGGCCACCGGGCCACACAAGGGCCGCGCTCTACGCGGCACACCTTGCTAGCCGCGCAGCTGTCCTCCGCGGCTGCGGAGCGGCCCTGCGCCGGTGCCCAGCCCCTCTGGGCGCCCGCTGCGCTGCCAATGACAAGCGGGCGACGTCGCGGGCGGGGAAGGCGTCGCTTTCTTTCCCGATCCTGCATCCTCCCAGTCTTCCAGCCCTTTTTTGGGTTGGAAGCTCGTCTCGTTCGCCCTTCTCCTTTCTTCACCCTGCGCGCAATTTTCCTCCCTCGTCTCCCTCCCCATTTCTCCTTCCTTCCTGACTGACTGACTGACGGGCTTGGGCTCGGGCTCAGGCTCGGGCTCAGGCTCGGGCTCGGGCTCCGGGTCGGGGTCGGGCTCGGGCTCGGGCTCGGGCTCCGGGTCGGGCTCAAGCTCAGGCTCGGGCTCGGGCAGCCACAGCGTCGGCGGTGTTGGCGATCGGCGGCGCGGGGGGATGGCCCTCCCGGGGGAGCCGGCGCTGCTCAATGGGGTTGCCAAGGAGACAGGCCGGCCGCCCCCCTCCCCCGGCCCGGCGCCCCCCGCCGCGCCGGTGCCCGTTATCGAGCTGGTGCGCGCCGGGCGCCCTATAAAAGCCGCGGACGCGCCCACCGCCGCCCGAGATTATTGGGGGGGCTGAGCCCCCCCAAACGAATTTTTGAGGGGGCTCGGGCCCCTCAAGCCCCATGGAGTCGGCGCCTATGAAAATGGGCCTGCAGCACATTGCATTCCAAGTTCTCAATAGAAGTGGCAAGGGAAAGAAGAGCGTAGCAGGTGGATGAGTAGATTCCCCCAAACATACTGGAATATTTTATAGATATAGATAGATATAGATAGATATAGATAGATATCTAGACATGCACAGATACACCATCACCATAGTCAATGGGGATGAGACTACAAAGGGATACTTGCATTAGAACTGGTGTAGGGAAGAGGCAGGTGGTGGTGGGACAAATGGTCCTATCGGAAGCCATTGTGGTGGTGTGGTTCGAGTGCTGGACTAGGGCTGGGAAAATCTAGGTTCAAATCCTCACTCTACCGTGAAGCACACCAGGTGACATCAGGCCTGTCACCACCTTTCAGCTTCAAAAAGTTGTAAGGATAAAATTGGGGGGGGCAACCCTGAGGGGGGTAGAATATAAATTAAATGGTTTGCCTGCCCATCTCAAGGCCAACAGAGAAGGCACCAGCCCAACCTGCTTTTGGAGGGAGTGCCACAACTGGGGCATAGGTTCCTCAGATACAAAATGGAGATGAGACTGAGACAAGACCAGTTTTGCCAAGTGAGTTTGTGGCTGAAATGACATTTGAACTGGGGGGGGGGGTTGTCATGGAAACCTACTCTACCCACATCTGTCTCTTTAAAAACATACCATTCCTTCAACCTCCATTTCATAGAGGCAGACAGACCACATCTTTCCCTCTTCCTCTGAAGCTGAAAAACCCTGCTGTCAAGCAGAGAAGCTAAATCGCTCCAGCAATAGTTGGTATTTTGGTAGCTGCATCTCTTTGCCATTGACACCTTGATCATGTCATCTTCTAGCCCTACAAAAAAGGTCATAACCCTACTTTCTTGCTTACCTGCAACTCCATCTCATAGGTTGTCCCTCCCTGCAGCCTCTATCACTCAAAGTCATAAAGCCCTGAACCCCATCAACATAGAAGGACATAACTATGGTGTGGTCCCTCATTCCTCACCATCAATGTTGCTGCATGGGTTTACTATTGAGGTGACCCTTGTATTGTGTGAGTGTATGACTCCAGAAAATAAGCTTGCTTCTTTCATTAAAGTTTAAGTTATTTTCTTTAAGCACTTTCTTTGCCTTTTCCCTTTATTCTCTTTAGATGTATTCTTAATAAACCCTCCTAATATTTTCTGCTGGAGTTTGTGCATTTATTTTGTGTCAGGTTTTTGTGTGAGTAGGGGGAGATTTTGAGAGAAAAGCAAGCAGCCTTGCTCTCTGATGAAGAAGAGGGGTGGATGCTCCCACCACCACCCAAAAAAATACCCCAATTCCCTTGGAATTTCACTTCTGCCTATGGGGAAAGAGACAAAGGAAAGCATGGTGTCAGCATGCTGATGGTAACACCTCATTGCATGACCAGCCTACAGGTCCAGTACTAAGTTAGGCACTAGCTAATGGCTCCAGGGGCTCAGAAGAGCCCCTCAGCAGCCAGCCCCAGCTGCACTGCCTCTCACTGACCTGAACGGCTCTTTTAGAGATGGGCGGTGCCACTTTTGAATGAGAGTGAAGCTTGGCACCCATTTGTAGTGGCCCCCTGTCCTTTTAATGTATCCAAAATGCAATGCCCTGGCTTATAGATCTGAAAAATGTATGATTGAGTAAGTTAAAATGGTGGGCAACTGCTGCCCAGCTGCCACTAAAATGCCAAGGGTCCCCCAAATCCTTCTGGCATAGCCCATCTGGCAGACATGACAAGAAGGGACTTTTTACCCACAATGCTCTACTGGTGTGCCAGAATGTTCCGTGCAGCAGTGCTAAGTGCTGAGCAACAGTTCTGTCTTGCTGACAGTTGAAAGAAATAACTAGGCAAAACATACCAGCGTGCTTTACAGGTCTTGGGTTAACTGTAACATACTTTGGAGTGTGGAAGTCTACCAGGTGGCAATTTAAGCAGATGTTAAAAATACATGGAGGAAGCCACACAAGCCAAACTAGGGGTCTTTGAATCTGAGTCAGCTCCCCACTGTCTGGAAACCCAAATAGCCTTGGGGCTCCTATCATCTTTAATCTGGCTCTGTTATAGGGCAAGAAGAAGCTGTGCTCGCCTTCCACTTCACCTGCAGCTCGCTTCTTTTTCTCTTTTTGTGTCAAAGTAAACCTCAATAGCTTCCGTCTTCTGTATCTGCCTGATCTACAGCTGCAGGAGCCGCTTCCTTTCAAACAAGAACCTCTTTTGTTTTTTGAGAACAGTGCAGCTTCAACCCTGATCACAAAAAAACCTGCCTGCACTTTGATGACACTTGCTAGGTCAGGGCTGCTGCTCAGCTGCAACGTGAGAAAAACCAGAGAGACAATGGTTGCAGTCCTTTTGAGCTCAGTGAGGTTTCATCTGTGCCTTCCAGTCCTTAACAAAGCCTGTTAAGCTAATTCTTAACTTACTATTGAACTGCTTCTTTAACACCTTTTTCCCTTAACAAGGTGAAGCATTGTCATCTGATGCAGTTGAGATCCAGATGGTTTTGCGGTAAAATCTTGATTCCCTCTGCATAGTGGCCACAGATTGGGCTAGGAATGCTAAAATCAACTCAGACGAAAGTAGTGCACCTTGCAGAGCTGTCTGTAATGAGATTAATTCCAGCCTCACAATGGACAGGTTCCTGCAGTCATCTCTATCAATGTACTGGTTTGAAACATCTCCACCAACTGTCTCCAGTAAGCTCTGGAGTCTGCTTTGGCTCAAAGGAGAGGATGCCCCAGGCCCCACAACTTCCCCCTTAGCACCACTTTACCAAACTGAAAGGAGACCTTGAGAGACCTGGGGGGAAAGGTCTGCCTGGCCAAATGCAGCATGTATTTAGGAAAGTGTAATTTCATCTGTTGCTTGTACCACAATGTCAGTCTCATTGCCCCAACCCTTACTGCAGTGGCTTCATGCAATAGCCCTGTCTAATCTGTACACAGATCACATCTGAAAGCAGGGATCAGGACTTTCTCTCTCTCTCTCTTGTACTTTGAGCCCTGGTCTCCACCTTCCACAATGCAAACAATAACAGTACAGTGGTACCTCTAGTTATGAACTTAATTCGTTCCGGAGGTCCGTTCTTAACCTGAAACTCTTCTTAACTAGAGGCGTGCTTTAGCTAATGGGGTCGCTGCGCCACCAGCACACAATTTCTGTTCTCATCCTGGGGCAAAGTTCTCAACTCGAGGTAACTCTTCCAGGTTAGCGGAGTTTGTAACCTGAAGCGTTTGTAACCTGAGGCATTTGTAACTCGAGGTACCACTGTACTTGTCTCCATTTTGAATGCTGATCTACCACACAGACCTTCCAGTCCACCCTGCCCTACCCCAAATTCATTTCTGCCTCTTTTGCTTAAAAGGAGTACTTGCATGTCTTTCCATTCCAGCACTTAAACACACACCTGCACACCCAGACACAATCAGCTTTTTTCAGTTGAGGTGGGCAGGTGGCTTCATGATATCACAGGCACTAGTCAACCAACCAGCAGCTCAGGACCACAATACAACAAAGACCACCTCTTCCCATATGAACTGACCTGGACCCTGCAATCACCACCTGAGGCCCTTCTTTGTGTGCCCCCATGAGGGGTCCAGAGGCTGGCAACACAAGAACAAGCATTTTCTGCGGCGGCTCTATCCAGATGGATGGGGAATAAGGATGATGATGATGATGATGTAACCACATTCCAAAATGGGTAGGACTTCTGAAGAAGCTATAATTTCCACAGACACAGCCTTTCCTGTTTGGAACAGTGAGGAAAGCCATACCTACAGAATATCACTTTGTTTTAGACCCTTTCAATGGGAAAAAGTGCTTTCCTTTTTGGAATATAGATGCCCCAGTTGTGTAATTAACACTGAATGTTTATTGTTGTAAGCCCTGATAAAGCTTTCTGTCCCAATGAAAGTCTTATCCCTACTCTCTTCTAAATCCTCCTGTTCTAAGTCTCTTGTCTTTTGTGACCAGAAGTTTCCCAAATTCATTGTGCCCTCTGTTGAGATAATTTTTCTTCTGACACTTTGCCTTTCGGTTCAATTGAGCTATTCCCTCTTTTATTATGAATAATGGAAACCAGAGCAAAGCCGCTTGACATTTTCCAGGCGTTGCTTCTCATAGAAAACAAGGGTGTGTGACTGTGGGGGAGAGAGAGAGACAGCTTTTGAAAGATGCTGTCAAATGTTCCTGAAACCAAGGTTTTCATTCATCATGGGGGTTTATAGTTTAAAGAAGAAAAACAAAACCTAGCTTGTCTGTTTCAAGCACCTTGGAGGGGAAATATTTATCTTCTCTTTTTTCAAGAGCCTACACATGCTAGAGAGGCTGCTAATCTGTTTCCTCTTTATCTCATTCACCAAGAGCAGATGAATGGAGTGTGTTAGCTGTCGCAATGAAGGTGCTGAGTACAAATTGCAGAAGTAAATCAGTGAAGTGGTCTGTTGGGGAAGGGCCATAACTCAATAGCATAGCATCTGCTTTGCATGCAGGAGGCACCAGAGTCAATCTCTGCCAATCCTTCCAGGTCGGGCTAGCCCCCTGCCTAGAACCCAAGACATTTGCTGCCAATCAGTTTAAGCCATACTAGCCTAGAAGGACCAATGGTCTTACTCAGTGTAAAACAGCTTCCTGCTGTTTTGTTTTACATGGAGCCTGAGCATTCCTGTCTCACATTCCTGTCTCACCTTCTCATCCCTGTCTTCTCTATTCGCTTCCCAATCATAGGAGCCAACTTCAGGGGGCCGTGGGTGTTCGGGCACCCACAATAATATAATTGTGGGGGCCAGGCACCCACAAAGTCAAGGAAAAAAGCCAGCAGGCAGCAGCGGGGCTGCCTCCGAGAGAAAAGCAGTTCAGCTCCATCCTCTGCAGCCAGTCAGCTGCCACCACTGGCCGTTGCAATGTGGACATGCTACATCACATGATGCACATGCCTACACATAGTGTGCATGATGTCATGTGATGTCATAGTGCGCGTGATGTGCATGTGACATCTCATTTCTGCTTTGCAGCAGTGAGCACCCACGATCCTGAGGGCAAGATGGCGTCCCTGCAAGCATGAAATGCCACCAGGCTCCTCATTCGAGGTGTCATGAAAGGGCAGCAGATTGTTAGTTATTTAAATGGTAATAATAATAATAATAATTTATTTATACCCCGCCCATCTGGCTGAGTTTCCCCAGCCAGCCTGGGCGGCTTCCAACTGAATATTAAAAAAATACAGCATTAGACATTAAAAACCTCCCTAAAGAGGGCTGCCTTCAGTTGTCTTTTAAAAGTAAAATAGTTGTTTATTGCCTTGACATCTGCTGGGAGGGTGTTCCACAGGGCAAGCACCACTACCGAGAAGGCCCTCTGTTTGGTTCCCTGTAGCCTCACTTCTCGCAATGAGGGAACCGCCAGAAGGCCCTCGGCGCTGGATCTCAGTGTCCGGGCTGAACGACGGGGGTTGTATTTTTATTGCCAGGAAAGGAGAAAGGTGCTTGGGAGATTTTCTGAGTTGCCAAAACAAACATTGGATAATATATTATATACCTTGACTCGAGGGCGGTGGGGGGTGGGTGAGATTTCTGCTGCTCCTTAGGCAGCAAAATATCAAGTGTTTAATCTTAGCTGCTTGCCCTTTCATAGACACATTCAGTTGTGTGTGTTTTTGTTGTGGTTAAACAAAAGGTCAGAAGTACTGATGCTGCATTAACGGCTGCATGAGAGATATGGAAAGCTACACTTGTTGAGTTCCTTCACTGCATCTTCAACTGTTGAATAATCTGCCTGTCATTCAGCTGTTAAAAAAAAGAAAGGCGCAGAGCCTCTGTCAAGTGCAAGGGCGGGGGAGTGGCAAGTACATTTTTGCATTTCCAAACTTTTAATGAAGCAGATTTCATTCCCCAACGGCCTATTTTTGTTTAGCAGCCTGCTCAGATGAAGCATCCCCCAACTGTATTTTTAATCTATATGATAATCCCACAAGCCTCAGTCCCAAGAAATGATAAGACCTGATATCTCCACGTAATGGAGGGGGCCACGGATAGCCAGGCTATCATCACCCCCTGTTTAAATAACTGAAGAAGAAGAAGAAGACAAACGAGCAAGATCCAACAAAGAAAAGGGGTTTGCAAAACAGTTGGATGGTGAAGAAGAGAGGGAGGACAGTAACAAGGTGGATTTTCTATATTTAAACAGAAGGACCCAAAAAGGGTAGGGACAGGTTAGAGGAACTTGCTTTGCCAGTCAATGTATGTGTCACAGGGAATATCCACTCGGCGCTTGTGACACCTGTAGACTCCTCGTTAACTACAGCTATACTGGGGTTTTGTGTGTGAGAGAGCTGCCTTGGGGGATCTTTGGATCCGAAAGATGGGATAGTAATTAATTAAGCGGAAGGTGCTGCCTTATACAGAGTCAGACCAATTATTCACATAACCCAGATCTGTCTATGCTGACTGGCAGCAGCTCTCCAGGGTCACCCACAGAGCTCTTTTCAGACTTGCTATTTGAAAACCTTTAACTGGATGTGCCAGGGACTGAATCTGGGGCTTTATACATGCAGAGCATGGTCTCTGACACTGAGCCACGGCCTCTCCTTCTCATGCTGCAGTCGCAGTAGCATTGGGGGCACCATCTGGAGAAAAGGCTGTGTTTCCCCTTGAATAGCTGCCTCAAAGAGCTCCAAAAATACTGCATTCCCACTCATTCTCACTGCTTCTGCTCAGGGCCGACCCTACCGTTGGGCAGAGTGGGACAATTGTCCCAGGTGGTGAGACAGAAGCCCCCCTGCACCGCAGCCATTTCTCCTGAGTTCCTTCGTCATTCCTCCGTTGGGACATCAGAGCTGGGCTCCACTCAGCCTGCCATACACCTTTTTAATGAGTCTGCTGCCCTCAGGTGGAGAGGAGAATGCTGTCCCGTTGCTAGTGCTGAAGTAAGATTAAAATTGCCAGTCCGGTCAGTTTCTATACATGGAATTGGGGGGGGGGGGTGCTTCTCCTTTTCCTAAAGCAACAAAAATCCTTGCACCACCCCTGCTCCTGCTGCTCTACAGCAAGTCTGCTCCAAAGCTCAAGGATGCAAAAATAACAAAAAGAAATGCTTGAATATTGTAGTCCAATCAGACATTAACACTCCCAGAGCTGCAAATTTTGCCATTTTGCTCCCCTGCTCCCTCTTGTTTTGTCACTCCTCCTACGAACGCTCATTGCCAGCAGTGCAGTGCCTAGACCACTAGCTTGCTGGAATCGTTAATGCACCGGAGACTGCTATCCTATGCACACTTAGCTTGGGAAAATGTCCCATTGAACTCCATATGAGAGGCCTCGGAGTCAGGCAAGCCTAGGATTGCACTGTCAGGCACTGCTTATCATGCACCAGCTTTTCTAGCTGATGGTGTGTGTCAAACAGAAGCCTTCTCTAGTTGAATAAGACAAAGACGACAATGACAAGTGCTGTGATGCCTTAGTGGTTGATTTATTCTGGCAGTTGAAGAGTAATGCCTACTTCATTAGAAGCTGGTACAAGGCCCATTTTATCTCCCAAATCACAACAGCTAAAAGGCTGCAAAGACAGATTGTTGAAAAGTGTTCCTGCGTGAATATGCCCTATCCTCAACGTTAGCACATTTTTGTGTCCGTGTGTGTGTGTTTAAAAGCTCTTCACGGCGTCACAGTGTCTTCTTTCTTCTATTTTATAATGACTACTATGGTAGTTTCCATTTCTAGACACCGTTTTTCAGGTGTAAAATGGATTCAGATCATACTATGGAATCCGCAGGAGCCCTTACAAACCATAACCTGTTTCTGAAATTAACATTATTTACCAACATGGACCTTCCATTTAGAACCTCTAAATTGGACCTCCATAATTGGACACAGGTGGTGCTGTGGTCTAAACCACAAAGCCTTGGGCTTACCGCTCGGAAGGTCGGCAGTTCGAATCCCCGCGACAGGGTGAGCTCCCGTTGTTCAGTCCCAGCTCCTGCCCACCTAGCAGTTCAAAAGCACATCAAAGTGCGAGTAGGTAAATAGGTACCGCTCCGGCGGGAAAGTAAATGGTGTTTCAGTGCGCTGCTCTGGTTTCGCCAGAAGCGGCTTAGTCATGCTGGCCACATGACCCGGAAAAACTGTCTTTGGACAAACGTCAGCTCCCTCGGCCAGTAAAGCGAGATGACCGTTGCAACCCCAGAGTCGTCCGCGACTGGACCTAATGGTCAGGGGTACCTTTACCTAATTGAATCTGAACATTTTTGGCATGTTGAGGGCTTCACAATGCTAAAACATGGACCCTCCACCCATTTCTGGCCACCCCTGACTCAGTTCATCAGGTTGTTTTCCATAGCCTTTTGCCACCTTTTAATCTCTCGACTTGATTTTGAGAGTCCAAACAATGTGTGGAGGTCCACGTTCCCCACCCCTGCCGTAAAGGGTGCCAGTAGGACCTTCTTGATTCTGCAGGATCTCTGGGACTATAGTGTCCTCCTGAAATACTTGCACATGTTGGGAGCAGCAGGAGTGACTTTTAAAGAGTTCTATCCTCCCTCACAGCCATGTTCCAGAAAGTGCTCTTCCCTGTGAGAATTTTCCCCCAAGCTCCCATCTTGTCTCCTTTTAGCATCTACACAAAACTGCTAGGATAAGCGATTCACGGGACTCAGGCACGGTATCATCAGTATGCTTCTGATGTCCCATTATGTTTCTCTTTTCCCTCTGCATCAGGTGTGAGGGCGCTTGATGAATGACTGCCCGAATCAGTAATAGACTGGGCGAGAGTGAATAAACTGAAATTCAATGCAGGCAAAATGAAGTTGCTGATGATGGGAAGATCTGCTGATCCAGATGTCGGGGGAATTACCTGTTCCTTCTCCCATCAAGATTCGCAGCTTGGGAATGATCCTGGATTTAGTGTTACCTTAACACAGAGAGCAGAGAGCCATTGCCAGGAGTGTGGGGTCTGGCTTTTGGCTTTTGGTTTATTTCCACGTTGGCCGATTCACTAGTTGTGTTCCTTTCTGGAGACTAAAGGCTTGGCCACTGTTGTGCACATTCTGGCAACTTCCCTAAGTGACAACAGCAATGTGCTAAATGTAAGGCTGTCCCTGGAAACCGTTCAGAAAGTGGTTCAAAAGATGACAGCTTTGCTTTTAGCTGGCATAAGCCACAGGGTACATATAACTTAATCCTTTCCATACACAAAAACTTGCACTTGCTACCACGTTCTGTCTAGGTAAAGTTCAACATGCTGGGTTTGATGTGAGGAACATGTGGCTCTCCAGATGTTGCCAGCTCAAGCTAGCATGGCTAATAGACAGGGCTGATGGGAGCTGTTGTCCCAAGAGCATCTGGTTCCCTATCTCTGTTTAGAGCTGTGAATGGCCTGAGTCTGGGGTACCTCAATAGCACCTTCTCCTATGTGCACTTCTGTCCTTAACCTGACCCCTCCCCAATCACCACCAGTGGATTGAGAGCTGCTGCAAAATAATTTTTCCAGATACCAGCATCATTTTCCTTGGCCAGGAAAACATCAGCTGTGTTTTCAGTGCTAGCTGTGGCATTATGGAACTCATCCACAAGCGAGACCTGCCAGTCCCAGAAAACCAGTTGTTATTTTAGGGGCCTAGTAAGAACTACCAGGTTTTTGTAGTTTTTATGTGTTTTAGTCTTGCTTTTTATCTCTTGGGTTCCACCACAAAGTCCACCTCCCACCCCTGTTTAGTGCCCTCAGCAGAATGCAGTTCCAGGAGAGGCTTGTCTGCCAAAGCAGCTTTTCTCCTCCTAGGAATTTTAGCATTATTTATTTTTTTCCTTTCCAACAGTTTGGAGCATGCACACTTTCTCGCTCTCTATTTTCCTCTGGCGGCGGTCTGTGGTGGTTCAGACTTATGTTAAGGGATGGAGGTATTGCTTTTATGATTTGATTACCTCGTGTTGTGCTTTAAATTACTTTGTGTTTCACATATTGTATGGCGTATTTTACTGTATCTTGCTTTGAGTGATTTGTAAGAAGCTTAACTACTGCTAGTAATAAAATTGAACCAAAACCGGTTTCGTTTTATTGTTGATTGATTGTCTTGCTGTAAGCCACGTTGAGGACAATTTTTGGTAGAAAGGCAACACTAGAAATTTAAATATAAATAAATAAGTCTTTTTGTTGGGGTCTGGCAATATACCTGGTATAATACCTGAAATCCAGCCTCTAGAAAGCACTGCTACAGTTGCTCTTGCTAGGATATAATTCAGCTGAAAGTCATTAAAAATTACATTCTTGTTCTCCTCTATTACAAATCCTGTTACATTAACATCCTCCCCAGAGTAATCCAGAACCAGTTCTGTAATTTGCACATCTTGTCATAACTGCTGTGAAGAGAAGGTCCAAACCTGTAGAGAGACACATAGCATTCAAGAGGCCAGTGGAGTTTAGTCTCAGGACAAGATAAGCTTGTTTTCATAAAGCTTGGTGTGGGATTAGGAGATTGGAGAGAGGGACTTGCAGTGTCAGCTGTAAAATGATGCCCCAATATTGAATCCCCAACAGCAGCTGCCAGAATACAAGGAAGCTGAGGAAACATCTTTGACTCATGAGAGTCAGTTGAGAGAGAAAAGAGCATTAAAATTGGACAGATATCTGTGTGCGTTAACTCAGCCTTCCTCAGTTTAACGCCCTCCAGATCCACAAATGAGGTCAATTAGGATTGAAATCCAAAACATCGGGGGGGGGGCGCCAAGCTGGGGAAGGCTGGCTTCATTCATCCCTTGATTGCATCTGCAATAACCACCATGGCAGAGAGGAGGGAACCGAAAAGGGTAATTTGGCAGCACAGCCTCAGAACGTTGAGACTATGATTGGAAAGTGCTGGCTAAGTGGTGTGAACTAGACATAGACACCATGACCTGGCACCTGTCAGCAAGAGAGAGACCTTTCTCGAAACTATTCTAGTCCTCTAATGCTCACTGCCCTAGCATCTATTTAAAAAGTTTTAGGGCCGTTTAAAATACTCTGCAAAAAAAAATAGAGTTCTCTTTCTGTATATAGATATATATAAAATATAGACATAAATATAGATAGGCATTTGTTGAGATTTAAAAGCACCTCGGTTATTTTCATAGTTCCCAAATATAAAATTGTCACAGTATTTCCCCCTCCCCTCTCTAATAGCGTCTCACTCCATCTGCTCAGCACTCGGATTCCACATTCTGTTCTCTGTCACCCACCAGCTCCCCACCTTCCCTTGTCCCTGGCTTATACAGTGGTGGCATCCTTGCTCAACAAGCCATTGGTGGCTGCATTGTCCTGGAGTTTCATCTGGGCACCGTTCGCCTGATCTGGAATCCCTTCTTTGGCTGCCTGTTCCTGGAGGAGCCTGCGGCGGTAGAAGTAGAGGTAGCTGGGAAGCAGGAAGCCCACAAAAGAGAAGATGAGGAGGGGAAGGTTCACCTGGGGAGAAGGGAAAGGAGAATCAGGAACGGGAGTGCAGACCCAGTGATGTACACTTATGCTAAATGCTGATGAGGGGCAGAGAAAATGCTGCCTCCACCTCCTGGCCTGCCCTTAAAGTGGGATACTGTCTTCACTGTAAAGTCCCAACTCAGAAAAGGAAGTCAAGTGAACAGAAACTTTTAATATCCTCCCTTTAATGAATTAGAAGGATGCATCCTGCTGCTTCCACATGTAATAATAATAATAATAATAATAATAATAATAATAATAATAATAATAATAATAATAATTTATTATTTATACCCTTCCCACTCTGGGCAGCTCACAACAAAATAATAATAATAATAATAATAATAATAATAATAATAATAATAATAATAATGCGATCAAACATTAAAAACTTGTTGTTTATTTCCTTGACATCTGATGGGAGGGCATTCCACAGGGTGGGCACCACCACCGAGAAGGCCCTCTGCCTGGTTCCCTGTAACTTCACTTCTCACAGTGAGGGAACCGCCAGAAAGCCCTCGGACCTGGACCTCAGTGTCCGGGCTGAACAATGGGGGTGGAGACTGAATGTACATTTCCAATATATAAGATAAAAAAAACTACATACAGCAACAGTGTTTTGTGTTGTGTAGGCTCCTATTTGTTATGTGCAAATGGCTTTAGACACCTATTAGCTCCATAAATTACCATATAGCATATATTCAACACAAAAAACAGTGACAATTTGTTGTTGAGAAAGGACAGCTGGACATATAAAGGGCCCCAATACCTTCGGTAGCTTAGGGCCTCATCAAACCTAAATCTGGCCCTGACCGGATCCACACTGCAAGTGAAAAGTTCACTGCGATCCCTCTTAAAAAGCAACCTCAGTCTTCATCCCAAGAAGCCATAACTCACCCAAAAGGGATCACCGTGTAGTGGTCCCACCATAGCCATGAAGAGTGGCTGTTGGAGGAGAGCAAATACAGCACTGATCAAGGACTGTAGACCGGTCAATGTGCCAAAGTGATTGGACGGATACCTGGCAACCAGAAATTGCATACAGAGGGTGAGTCTCAAAATGCCGCAGAAGCTGGTAACAACCCTCCCCCACTCCCAAGACCCATTGCACACACCTCCCAGATAACTGGGAAGTGGATCAGCTGCTCAAAAGATATAAAAATCTATCCATATTTTAAAGCAGCCTTTGCCAATCTGGAGGTTCCCTCCAGATTGCTTTGGGTTTTAAATCCCCCCAAAAGTATTGCGGTACAAAACATCTGGATGGCACCAGATTGGCAGAGGCCGAGCCAGGACATGTGAAACACATAAAGATGTCTATCTATGAACAGGAAGAGGAAAAGAATGTGTGAATGGACAAAGTTAGTAGTGACATGAACAACAGCTTTTACTGAAAAGCAGGAACCGCTTTAAGGTTCGGCAACAGAAACGCAAATATAAACTGCCTCTTTATTGCTGCTCCTTTCCCCCTCCTCAAACTGTTAACTGTTAGGGAAGATATGCTGCCTTTAGAAAAAAGATAACTAGAGATAAAGAAAAGGGGAAAGCCAGCCGATAGGGCATCTCCTCCTCCTCCTCCCTTCCAGCTCTCTTTGCCTGTCAGCCAATGAGTAGAGCCAGAGAGCAGAGCTGCTCTTCACGCAGGTGTCACAGCATGAGATTTTGGAGTGGCAGACAACCCTACCAGAATGCAAACACACACAGGGCCCTCCCTCTCTCCCACCTGTATGGTCTTGCTTTGCAGCTCCAAAACGGAAACTGCTACTAGGAAGGGGAAAGGAGCACACTTGGCTGTCTCTCCTGCTTCCTCCACCTCCTGTGGAACTCTCCCCATGCCTTGTGCTCTAGCCACATAGCTTTGGGAGGGGGAACGAAAACTAGACCCAAATCAGGGTGTATCCACATTTGAAAGAGTTTGATAAGAGGCCTTCTTTGGCCTGAGATTTCCATATCCCTGGTGTAGCGTAAGAAGCACAATGCAAGTTCTCCTCTCTCCTGACCATGCCAGCTGGGGCTGATGGGAGTTCAACTACATCAGGAGGGCAAGGCACCAGGTTGGGGGGAAGCTGGTGCTGACCATAATCTTGGTCCCACTCTGAAGCTGGGAGGGCAAAGGGCGCTCCACACAGTGGCATAACTCACACAGCGGCATAGAGACCTCCACAGGCAGAATGGAAAAAACCACGCACCATGGTGTGAAAGATGAAGGTCACATACTGTGGAGAAAGAAACAAAATGAAGGAGGCCACACTGGGCTGATTCGATGAAGGGCAGGGTCAGGGGGAGGCCATATGCCAAGGGGCATCATGGGTGAAATGAGAAGTGGGGCAGAAGTTACCTGGAGAGGGAGATTGTTGATCAGGCAAGTGGTACCAAATCCCACCAGCAGTAGGTTGGTGATGACAAAGGCACGAATAGCATTGGTGAGCTTCTGGATTTTACAGTAGCGAACTTTGGTTGGCTTTCCTTTTGTCTCGGTCCTAAGGAGAAAAAAAGAGAATGGTCAGCCCCCTGTGACTGCATCAACATCCTCACACCGAGAGCATTCAGGTTTGGTCTTCGTACCGATTCTGCTTTTGAAATTAGGAGAATTGTGACTCTCACCTTGCCGATCCAGCGCTGTTGACATTCCCTGGTGCATCCACACAGTCCTTCATGCGCCAGTCCATCACGTAGCCAATGAAGGGACAGGTGAGAAGGCACAGTAACTGCATGACACCAAAGATGGAGGAGTAGAAGCCAACTGCCCAGCAAAAAGAAAGGGGGTAGGAATGAGAGAACAGTCCGAAAGACTTCTTCACCTGAAGCTAACCAGCAGTGGTTAGATTGCCATCTGAGAGGCCCTACTCTGAACCACTCTGCACCACTCCAAACTCGCTGGAGGCAGGGTGGAACAAACACAGGAGAAATAATAATCCTTTGCACCCTGTGCAGATGGTGTGGGAAGTATTTACCAATTGCCATGGGGAAATGCTCTGGTCTAGGCTGTCCACACAGCATGAATTCACCACTCCACATTTCATCCTTTCCTCTTTGTCCCTGCTTCCCATTCTATTTCTCTCAGCTAATCCAGTCTGGCCCTCACTTTCCCCAGGTAAGCTTTTTTTATTTAAAACTGTTTCTAGGCCACTTTTTGGGGCAAAGAGCCCACCCTAAGCAGCTAACAATCAAAAGATAAAAAGAACAAAACAAAATTGTAAACCAATAAACTACCACTCAACAGCTCCTACAGCTCCTAACATCACCTGCTATGTTGGACAAAGGACCAGAAACCCAGTATAAAACTTACTTTTCCCCATTTCCAGTCTCTCCATTTTGTATACAGCTGAGCACCAGGTTACTTGAGAAACTGTCTTATCCCTTATATACCCAGAAGGGCAGTGCCTTCAGCCAGAGAATATCTCCTTAGTGCCAAAATATCAGAAGCTTGCCCCATAGTAAAGTAACTCAGAGCAGGGCTTTCAGTGTGGCTATCCCTTGTTTTGTGGAACAGCATCCCTGTGGAGATACAGCACTATCTGTACTTTCCAGAAACAACTGAAGACATTTTTGCTCTGACAAGCTTTTCCGGCTAGAAGAAAAGGTTTCTTGCCTTAGGTGTTCATTTTGTATTGCTCCAGTTGTTGTTTCGTACCATTTTCAAAATTATTTTTAGCTGTTCTTATGGTTTGTTTGTAAGTTGCTTTGAGACATGTGTAAAAGGTAATTCATTTATTAATAACAGCAGCTGCAGAGGCAGCTCTGGTTATCAGTCAAGATGGGCCAGTTCTGCTCCATCAGCACTCATAACTTGCCACTGTGAAAAATTGCTACTTGGACTTATTAAATTTTCCAAAGCAGGCTGAGAACCATTTTATGGTTGCAGGGAGGCGGCTTTGAGATTTTAAAAGGATACTTGGGATCCCTTGTCTAGGCTTTGTTTCCTAGGAAATGGAAGTTCCCAACCAACTCAAAGCCTGGGCAGGCAGAGCGATGAACAGAGGGCTTGTTTACCGCATACATACATGGAGAGGTCTGCACTAGGCTCATCTCACATGAGGGTTCCTACCTGTTTCCTCAGCTTCATCCACCAACTCTTCTGGAACTGGAATGCCCAAGAAAAGAGGAAGGAAAGAACAAGACTGCATCACAGTAATTGGACCAGGACCGTGTCCCAACAGACCCAGATTCACTCCCCTGGAAACTCTACACAATTATTATGTAGGTCACCCTGCAAGCAATACTTCTCCCAGTCTCCTATGTTGTTTATTCTCCCCCAGCTCCCATCTTTTTCTCCTTTGCTTCCAGGTGTCCTTTGGCAGCTGGGAAATCTTTCCCCTATCAGTCCTCACCAGGGTCCTGGCCACCTGTCACTTGGAACTCCAGCATCTTGTTCATGGCAGCCATGTAGAAGATGACACGCAGCTGGGTCATGCCCATGGTGAAGAGACTCCACAGAAAGATGGGGGAGCAGACGCTGCGGCGGAAGGGGGTGGCACCTGGAGCCAAACAGAGCACGGAATACAGATCAGGAATGGAGAAAACTTCAAGTTTCCCTGGACTGCAACACCAACAAGCCCTGCCACTGGCTATGCTGGGCTGGGGCCTGTGGGGCCAATCATTTGTAGGTTCCCCTTCCTAATTTAGAGGGTTGATGTGGCACAGCAGCCAGACGGACCTAATAAGGCTGTGCAGATGGACAAAGCAGAGCAAAATTTTGTGTTCACTTAAGGTAAAGTTAAAAAGGTAAATAACCCCTGGACGGTTAAGTCCAGTCAAAGGCGACTATGTGGTGTGGCGCTCATCTTGCTTCAGGTTGAGGGAGCCAGTGTTTGTCCACAGACAGTTTTCTGGGTCATGAGGCCAGCATGACTAAACCACTTCCGGTGCAACGGAACACCGTGACGGAAACCAGAGCACACGGAAAGGCCTTTTACCTTCCTGCCTTCCAACCTATTTATCTACTTGCACTGGTATGCTTTTGAACTGCTAGGTTGGCAGGAGCTGAGACAGAACTATGGGAGTCCACCCCATTGTGGGGATTCGAACCTCCGACCTTTCGATCGGCAAGCCCAGGAGGCTCGGTGGTTTAGACCACAGAGCCACCTGCTTGAAGTATATGGGGGTGTGGGATTTTCCACTTGCTGCCCATCCTCATGCACCAACATGGAGCACACTGGCTGGGCTAACAGGGCATTCCTGCTCCCTGTCCATCATCGTTGAAGGCATAGGATGTTTCATCTGAACAGCCCTGCAGGTGGCAAACACCAAAAAAGATGATGGGAAAGATTAGTCTCCAGCTCTCATGGAAGAGCACTAGCTTCACTATCATTTCAGCTCTGGAAAAAGGTGAGCTTTAGTAGAGATGGAAGCACTTCTGAGACTCAGGTTTGTATATTATGCCTTGTTAGAGAACAAGAAGGGGGTGGCTTTTTTGGTAAAACCTTTACCTTTTGAATTCAGGCTCAACACAGTTGCTGGCAACTTCCATTGGATTATTTACAAGGCTATATACATCTCCCCGGCAGGACTCTTAACTCCAGCCTGCAGCAGGTGATTCATCTGGCTTATGGGATGGGAGGTGAGACTCTTTAAGGGGACAGTGTGTACTTAGTGTATCATGCCTGAATACAGGAAAGGGTTTTTTTATTTTAAAAAAAGGATGGACTCAGGAATGGCCTTCAGCCCTGTTTTCCGCTATGAACTAGAGTAACCTCCTCCTCAAGTTTAATTCCTTCACATTATGCAGGCAGAGAAAGCCCAGCCACTCCCTAGAAGTTGTTTTTCCTCACAAGAGCAAGACAGATGTCAAAAGGAAACGGCAATGGCTTGCTCCTGCCGATAGATGGAACCAGATGCCAGGGCCTGTTCCCAGCTCTTGCAGCCACTGCCAGGAACAGAGCCTGACGCAAGAGGCCCAAGGCCTTGCAGGAATAAATCTATAACACTTCCCATCCCTCAGGAAGCCTCGAGGAAGCCCCTTGACCTGCAAGAGATCTGTGTGTGTTTGTGTGCAAGCTATGGAACACTAGACGGGCGCCGAACCAAACCGCAGGCTTTGTTTGACAAGCCGGGGGAGCCGGGATTTCCTTCCTTCTTGGGGAGCTGTGGTGATGTCATGAGGGGGCACTCACGATCAGAGGATTTCACGGGCTTTCGGTGCAGGTCCTCCACAGATGGATAGAGGCCATCGAGATGTGGCGCTCTCTGGCTCAGCCGCTGCCCCACGGCCATCATGTGCACATAGAACCGGTCGCCCGTCACCTTGTGGTCGAGCGCTAAGCTGCTCAGTTTGATCTTCTTCCTATCTCAAGGACATGGAGGGAGCGTTACATGCTTGCTGTCCCCCCACATTGGGCAAAGCCTATGGGAGAAATTCAGCGTTGTGCTATGATAGACGCCATCTTGTCTCACGGGAAATTGTTGCCAATGCCAGTACCAGTTCTACACCAGCAGCAGAGGCAAAGGCGGCATTTCCGGTTTCACCTCAAGCGGCAAAATGGGATGCACTGCCCACAGCTCTAGTGGAAAATGAAGTGGATCCCACAAGCCTAATGCCTGCCCACCTCTGGAGTAGTGAGAGAGCCCAATGGGCCCAAGTCCAAATTTGAGCTGCGTTGGGCTGAAGGGGGGCGATAAAACTGAGTCTCAGATATTGTGGACTGCTTAGAGTGGAAACAGGCATATGTGGTAGAAGTGCCTCGGGGTCAGGGGTCAGCAGCAGCACCTGGCGTCTTTGGCCATGTGCCATGACTGGCAAGGCCCACTGCTGCTGCTGCTGTCCTGCCTGTTTTGGTTGTTTTTTTCCTGGCTTGGCACTCCAAGCAGCACCAGACAGCTGGTTTTAGCCACCCTTTAAATTTCCCACAGTGCTCATTTCCTAGGAAATCAGAAAGGGTTGCCAGACCCAGCTGCCCAGTTTGCCCAAACAGAGAAGGCCACTCAGCGTACCCAAAGTGCTGCTGCTCTTGGGATAGCCACCTCCCCACTCCCTCACAGAAAGCAGCTCTCTCTGTCCATGGGACAACCTGCCCCAGGTGACGGGAACAGGAGCAACCTTCCTCCGTTAAGGCTGAACCGGCTGCTGCTTACATGTAGTTGACTTCTTCGGGAGCCGGGAAGGATTCACGGGGCCAGTTGATCACGCAGTTGAGGAAGATGAGGCAAGCCAGGCCTGACCAGACGCGCATAATGGTGATGAAGGAAACTCCGCTGTCGTAGATCAGCTAACAGCAACGGGACAGGAGACAGAAATGAAGGGGTGGGAGAAGAGAGAGGGCGGCAGAGGAAGCCTCAGGTGGGCTTGGGCAGTCTCCCAAAGTAGAATCAAGGGGGAAGCCAACAGGTAGTCCAGAACACCTGGAGAACACAGAGTTCCCATCAGCCCCAACCAGCATGGCTGATAGTCACAGAAAATTGGAGCTGCAGCCTGCAATATCTAGAGGGACCACGTTGGCTGCCCTACACTAAGCCACGATTGGTTTTAGCCAAAGTGTCCTTTCTTTGAGCATCAAACCCAGTCTAGCACTAACCATGGTTTGTTGTTGGTTTAGAAACCATGGCTTGCTTTAACTAAGTGTGGCGTTCTGTCTGAACCCAACAGCCTTTGTTTAACCATGGTTTGTTTGGCCACCCCCACCCTAGACACTTGCCAAGCTACAGAGGCACAGGGCAAGAGCAGCTGGGGGGGGGGAACCAAGTATCAGAGAAGAAAGCCATGGTTTGTTTGCTCATGTGAGAGACACCCTGTGGATTGTTGAACAAACCATTGCAAAAGCAAGCCAGGGTTTAGTGTTATGTATGAACTCAACCAATGCCTCCTGGATTCTACCCTGCCTCGCCTTATGCCTCCCTTCAATACCCCTAACAGGTCTAATGGAGGAAATATTATCTCTGAATCAACTGTAAGGCTCTGTCAGCCAGGAGAGAAGTGCACAGGCATAGATCTGGGAGCTGCCTCAAGCCCTAAGTAATAGTGGGACACTCCACCCTAGGCAGCTGGGGTGATTCAGGTTTGCTACATACCTTGAACCCAGGAAATGTAACAGCAGAGGAAGCATACGAGCCAATCATGAGGGCCAGGAAGGTGGACCGCAGGTGTCCAAACATGTTGGGCAGCTAAGGAGAAACAAAAGGAGAAAACAATTAGCAGAAATGTCCTGCTTCCACTCCAATTCAAGGGCTTCTTCTGTAGGGCTGCTAGAATCCTTCTGCCTTATTCAAGAACTTCACAGAACACCATGGAAGCTCCAAAGGCTGTGCTGGAGGATTATCACACTCCAGGGACCAAATGGCTGGAATCTTGTTTATTTTCCAAATTCTCATTGCATCTCTCATTCTGAGATTTCATTTACTACAGATGAGGCACATTCTACATAAATGTATCACAGCTTAATTATCCAACATGTGTTATAGCCCAACTTACATATTCCTACTTAGAAGTATTTCTCACAGAGTTCAAGGGGGCTTAATCCCAGGTAAGTGTTGCAGCTTTAACCAAGTACAGTCCACATAATGTAAAAAATGGGGTTTTGTTCGCTCTTTCAATTCATCTTGGGAGGGGTGTTCTAGGACGAAGGGGGAAATGTGAAGCTCCCTTGTCAATTTTGCTATTGGATGCTGCATGTTCTTCAAGGAATGCTATATTTACAGTTTTGGAATGTGGTTTTTTGGTATGTTATTATATTTGCTATTTGCCATGTTATTATGAAACTGCTTTTGTTTTGAAATTGTTGCTATGTTGTTTTGCTATGTTACTATGATATTGTTTTTATCATGTTTGTTTGAAATGCATGCGTTTCTTTGTTGTAAGCCACTTTGAGCATGATTTGTGTGTGTGTGTGGAAAAGCGGCACACAAATAAAATGGATGGTGAATTCATGAAAGAAAATGAATGGTATGCAGAAGATCTGATACATGTGGTTTGTTGCAAGTGAAGAACTAGGAAGTGATAGTCATTAGCCCAGATTTACTAATCCACAGTAAAACAAAGCAGAGAAAGATGTGGCTAATTTCCAAGAGCAGAACAGATAAACACTATTGTCCTCTAATCTCTGCAAATCAAGCTGCTGTTTAAGGTACTGGAGCAGAGGCTGGTAAAACTATTGGGTATCTCAGAGACACCAAAAAAAGCCACCTGCTTACCAGGAAGGGAGTTCAGGTGTTGTGAAGAGTTAAGAAACCTCCAGGTAGGAATGTGTATAAGTCAGTGGGGAGCAAGAGAAATAATAACCTGGCTTCCATTTAGTTTACTGTTCCGGAAGGGAAACTCCAATTTCTAGATTGATTGCAGCATCTTAAAAACGCAAGGTTGGGTATAGAACAGCTGTGGCCCTCAGAGTCCTTAGTAAGATGTAAGCTACACCAGCATCAGAGAGAGATAACTGAACATATGGTGTCGCTTTATTCTACCAGGCCGTTGACCCACCAAAGACCATTCAATATCTCAGGCAGGGATAAAATTCCCAGCCCTATGACTAGAACCATTTCAACTGGAGATGTCAGAGGCTGGACCTGGGACCTTCCGAGTGCCAAACATTTACATCCACTGAGCTATTTGTACTCCACTCCCAAGAAAATATGCTTATACTTGGAGGGAGAACCTTCTAGTTATCCACCTGTTTTTCCTTTGCAACAGCCCCGGGGTTGTGGCGTGCTGCCAACCAAGCACTTTGCTTGGGTAAACAGTGGCGCACAGGGAGACTCTGCCACACTCCAGCTCTTCAACATATGCCCTTGCCAAAGGCAAGGGGGAAGCGGGTGGGGCACTCGACCCAGCCTTCTGATTGGCCAGATACCACCCTTTCCTGGCTTATGTATATGTACCCTGTGGGTACAAGAAGGCACAAAAAGGCACTGTGATCTAATAGTGAGGCAAGCACCATTCCTTATGTGTTCTGGGAAGAACTGGAAATAATCAGAGCATGTACACAAACACCACCACAAAGGGAATGAGGTAAGCACCAGGTAAGATATCTCCCCCCCCCACCCGTCCTCAATATCATATTCCCTTTCTTTCTGCCAGCACAGATTGGTTTGGCACAACAGGGACAAACAAACTGTGGGAGACGATTGCCACTCTTCCTACCATGATCACCACCCATGACATGGACCTTGCAACATGGGTTTTTCTAGACAGGGTTTCCCAGACTTGGGTCTCTAGCTGTTTTTGGACTAAAACTCCCATCATCCCCCAACTACTGGCCCTCCTAGCTAGGGATGATGGGAGTTGTAGTCCCAAAACAGCTGGAGACTCAAGTTTGGGAAACCTTGTGCTAGGGTGACTGTAGCACAGGAGGAAAGGGTTAATGTGCCTTTAAAAAAGAGTATAATAAGAAGGAATTCCAGTAAATTCTCAGTCCCAGATGATGAGATGCCTACAACATGCCCTCTTTGACATGGCTCTAAAAGGCACAGGGTGTCTTTGGTCACCTCTCCCAGGTCATGTCACCACAGAGCTCTGTCCTCAAAACTTTGCACTCCCTGGAATCTTACACAACAGGAATGAGAAGGCACGCATGTCCCTCCCAATACCTGAACAGGAGACGGATTACACAATGAAATACACACGCCCTATGCCAAAATAGACAAGTTGTGGACTTGCACATGCACACGCGCATGTTCTTGCAACCAGTAAAAGGGGCTTCACATTTTACACGAACACTCTCTGCGCTTGGAAAGAAGACACGCATGCAGAGCAGAGAGATGTCTCAACCTGCAGGGCTGAGTTCCACCGCACAGATTTGCATCACTTTAATTGCTGAGCTTTACGAGGGCGGATTTTTCTCAAATTAACTTGTTGCCAATACTTCCATCATAAATCACGCAAATTATACCACAGCGCAGAGAAACAAGGCATGTGAGAGAGCTAGCGGGACGGAGAGATTTAGTAGAAAACAAACACCTGGGCATTTAATTATGGTCTCAAAGGGAGACTACTTATTTCTTCGTGCTTTTATCCTGCGTAGGTGTCCTTCCCTGCACAAACCCACCCATACAGCAGCCAAGCTTTGCTTTCCCCACTTGTTTTTAAATACAGCGAAGGAAGAAAAAAGACTGTTTCTGGACAGTACAACCTCAAAATGCAGGTGGA
Source organism: Podarcis bocagei (assembly GCF_964188305.1). Lineage (NCBI taxonomy): Eukaryota > Metazoa > Chordata > Lepidosauria > Squamata > Lacertidae > Podarcis > Podarcis bocagei. Next base: position 85,169,415 of record NC_138125.1, on the reverse strand, counting down.
CGCTGGCATGACTTAATGGTCCTCCACACAAAGAGGAGGGTGAAGACGATGTGAGTCATTTGTCTTCTGTGTACAAAGATTTAATTCCATGGGAAAATGCTCAGACACATGAGTCTCCCTCAGGCCCAGGGGCCGGATGAAACTTCTGTATCTGACCCCTGGGACTCTTCCCAGGCCAAACTTGTCATTGGTCCTTCTCTTCACGCCCTTGAGTTCTTTTGCTTGGCTGGAACATGTCCTTGAACAATGCGCATGCATCTCAGTGGCCTGAATGGGGGTTGGGGAGATGTGTTTGTGTGTGTGCAGAGCAACCCCTGACTTGTGCATAGCTGGAACATAGCTTACTATACAAAGGCAAGAGGACTTGGCTGACTGGCTGACTGACCGAACTGGCTGACTGACCGAACCCAAAGGGTGCTCATCAATGGTTCCTCTTCATCCTGGAGAAGAGTGACTAGTGGGGTGCCACAGGGTTCTGTCTTGGGCCCGGTCTTATTTAACATCTTTATCAACGACTTGGATGATGGACTCAAGGGCATCCTGATCAAATTTGCAGATGACACCAAACTGGGAGGGGTGGCTAACACCCCAGAGGACAGGATCACACTTCAAAACGACCTTGACAGATTAGAGAACTGGGCAAAAACAAACAAAATGAATTTTAACAGGGAGAAATGTAAAGTATTGCACTTGGGCAAAAAAAATGAGAGGCACAAATACAAGATGGGTGACACCTGGCTTGAGAACAGTACATGTGAAAAGGATCTAGGAGTCTTGGTTGACCACAAACTTGACATGAGCCAACAGTGTGACGCGGCAGCTAAAAAAGCCAATGCAATTCTGGGCTGCATCAATAGGAGTATAGCATCTAGATCAAGGGAAGTAATAGTGCCACTGTATTCTGCTCTGGTCAGACCACACCTGGAGTACTGTGTCCAGTTCTGGGCACCACAATTCAAGAAGGACACTGACAAACTGGAACGTGTCCAGAGGAGGGTAACCAAAATGGTCAAAGGCCTGGAAACGATGCCTTATGAGGAACGGCTAAGGGAGCTGGGCATGTTTAGCCTGGAGAAGAGGAGGTTAAGGGGTGATATGATAGCCATGTTCAAATATATAAAAGGATGTCACATAGAGGAGGGAGAAAGGTTGTTTTCTGCTGCTCCAGAGAAGCGGACACGGAGCAATGGATCCAAACTACAAGAAAGAAGATTCCACCTAAACATTAGGAAGAACTTCCTGACAGTAAGAGCTGTTCGACAGTGGAATTTGCTGCCAAGGAGTGTGGTGGAGTCTCCTACTTTGGAGGTCTTTAAGCAGAGGCTTGACAACCATATGTCAGGAGTGCTCTGATGGTGTTTCCTGCTTGGCAGGGGTTGGACTCAATGGCCCTTGTGGTCTCTTCCAACTCTATGATTCTATGATTCTATGACTTTCAATGGCTATTAGCCCTGACGGCTCTGCTCTGCCTCCATTTGGAGGTAGAAAAGTTTCAGAATACCAGTTGCTGGAAACCACAGGAGGGGAGAAGATTCTTGGGCTCAAATCCAGGCAACAAGATTTGAGAACAGGATGCTGGACAAGATGGGCCATTGGCCTGATCCAGAAGACTCTTCTTATGCTCTTAGGAGTCTCATCTGTCATTCAGATCTTTGGATACAGGGCAGTATACAAATTTGACAAATAAATACTAATATAAAATTTAAAGTTCTAAGCAAAAGAGGCTAACCTCCAAATTTCCATTCTATGATTTCATGGATGATCATGGCTTTTACATGCAGATCTCAGAAACTCGACAAAGAACAGCAGCAGCAGATCTCTGGTATCTCCTCTTAGATATCATGAGGATTCGTGCATCTGGTCTAGTTTTTGGCACCATGGCAGTGTCATGAAGTGTGGGGTCTGTGGTGTTCACAGAGCAGACTGTGGACACAGATGTAAACTGATGGTTGAGAGTGGATATAGGATGTCCCCATGTAAAAATCACACCTTCTGGGTTCCTCGCAGCCTCAACTGCAGGAGCGGGGCTGAGGTTCCCAGTAGGTGTTTATACACAGAACGCAGTATATTTAGCTCAGAATAAAAGATGATGCCTTAGCTCAGATATGAGCAAGTATACAGCTGTGTTTGAAATGAGAGAGGCGCCCAGCACTTCAGTTACCCAGGTTCTTACCTCAAGTTATTGGAAATTATGAAAGAAATCAAAATGGTCTTGCGTGCTATCAAAGAAGAAAAACATAACTCCTAAGCGATGCAAAGCAGCTCAGTGAGAAATGCAAATGACAAGGAGGCCGGTTCTGCCCTCTCTTAAGTACTCCTGCAGCCACATACTCAGCCTTGACACAGGACTGCAGCAATACTTGTTGCAAAGTATAGATAGGCACCCTGCCAGTCCTGTGCAGTGCCCTGCCCCTGCCACGCCTTGCCTCTGAGCCAATCATTGTGTGCGTCCCCGTTTCTTGCTGCTGGTTACCCTGTTCCTTGGGAAACAAGTAGCAGCTACCGCCTGGGACAACCAATTATAAACAAGGACAGGGCTTCTGTATGCTTAATAGCCGTACAAAAGAGGGAGCCTTTGGCAGGTTCAACTTTTGCATGCCACACCCTGCTTGGAAAGCCACAGGTGCCTAAAGCTGCACTTCTCCACCAGGGTTAAAGAGACAGAAGCCCTGCCCTCACTGATCTCCCTGGCAGGGGAATTACGCCATTATCATCTGCAGTTTCCCCAACCTGCCACCCTCTGGATGTTGTTGGACTGCAATTACCATCAGCCCCAGCCAGCATGGCCAGTGATCAGGGATGATGGGAATTGTTGCCCAGCAATATTTGGAGGGCATCAAGTTGAGGAAGGGGTTTGTCTGAGTTCAATGAGGACGGTGCTTTTTTTAAAAAAAAGCAAAAAAAGTGTTCTTCAATAGATGAAGCTAAATCCCAGCCTAAACCAAATCATACAGATCAATAAATGTGCATATGTGTTTGCATACTGCCTATCCCCAAGATGGTGACAAAAAAGCTCCACTCATATACTATGTAAAGAATGGAAGTTTAATGTGTCCCTCACCTTCCCCTTATTTCTCTCTCTCTCTCTCTCTCTCTCTCTCTCTCTCTCTCTCTCTCTCTCTCTCCTCTCCTCTCCTCTCCTCTCCTCTCCTCTCCTCTCCTCTCTCTCCCCACCTCTCTTTCTCCCTCAACCCACATTGTCTACAAAAAAAGGGCTCAAACTGACTGCAACTGACCTGTATGAAGGATTCTACCATTTAAAAACAGTGACACTGAATGTACTTTTGTTGGCTATGGAAAATCTTTCAATAAAAACATATTTAAACTGTAAACTGTATGTATTTGCAACGTCATTCTGCGCAATTTATTTTTCGCTGCAGGTTTTATGAGATCTGGCTTTTGGGGCGGTATTATTGAAGGAGGACAGGGAAGGAGGGGGGTGCTGTACAGTTCTGGCACTGTTACCCACCCCTCTCAGCTACTGTGAAAATGGGAGAGAGGCGACCAGTACAAGACAGACCCTAAAGGAGGGGTGAGGAATCTGTGACCTTTCAGAGATCGCTCAACTACAGCTCCCATCATTCCTGTCCATTGGTCCTGCTGGGTGGGGCTGATGGAGCCCAGCAACACCCAGGGGACTACAGGTCCCCCACCCCCGACTTAAAACTCATCTTGAATTCAGACCACGTGGGAAGCTCTCCAACGTCCTTGGAATGAATATGGCTGAAGAATATTGTTCCGGTTATCTCCTACTATCGCCACCCATCTCCTTATGCAGTGAAAGGGCCAATATGTCGGTTTCCCCCATACTTACAGTTAAGGAGGTGAAGGTCAGGCAGATCCCACCAAAGCCATTCAGGGAAAGGCCAAGGAAAATCAGCGGGGAAAGAACTAGTGGGAAGAGAACAGAAATGTGGGGTGAGCACAAAGGAGATAGTGGGGTGCTGCAAAGAATGGGGGCATTAAAAATAGTGGAGTGACATAGTCCATAGGGCTTGAGAGCACCAAGTGAGTTTGCTAAGGGAAGGGGGTGCAGCAGACTGCAACCTAAAAAACCATCCCAACGTCTTTAGGTTTCTGCAGCCAGAAAGAGGGATCCAGCCATGGCTTCTGCAGCAACTCTCCTTTGCAAGCCCCATTGCTCACGCCCACATGCTGCCTACTGTGGAGGCACAACAGGAGGGGGAGGGTGGACTATGGGAGTTGGTCAAGAGGGGTGATGCTGCAGAACCATCCTCCTTGCTGGTGGGAGGGAGGGAGGGTGGGGGAATTCTCCACACTGCTACTGAAAGTAAAGTGTCACATGGCCAGTCTTACCTGGTGGTTTGTAGGCTGCCAGGGCCATGAGAGCACAGGAAACAGCAAAGCTGGCACTGTAGAGAAATTAAGACAGACGTATGAGAACAATGCAAAGCTAAGTCATGCCTTCAATGAGATGCCCCACAACCATGTCAGGAAGTCATCCCCCCAAACTACAACCCATTCTCAGTTTCTCCGCAGCCTATCCAGTGGACCCCGCCTTGCCATTCCAGGGAACCAGGCAGAGGGCCTTCTCGGTGGCGGCATCCGTCCTGTGGAATGCCCTCCCATCAGATGTCAAGGAAATAAACAACTATCTGACTTTTAGAAGATATCTGAAGGCAGCCCTGTTTAGGGAAGTTTGTAATGTTGGATCGCTATTATTATTATTATTCTATTGGGAGCCTCCCAGAGTGGCTGGGTATAAATAAATTACTATTACTATTACTATTCCAGACCCCTTTGAAACAAGAACCCACTTGCCAGCACTCTCAGGGCAAATTTGTCACTGTCCCTAGACCAGGGGTGGGGAACTTCAGGCCCAGGGGCCAAATCTGGCCTTCTAGGTCTCTCTATCTGGTCTTCAAAATTTTCCCTAGGCCACAGCCCTCCCTGGGCTTGCTTCACCACCAAGTGCTTTTTCCTGGCTGGAATGTGTCCTTGAACTCTGCTAATGCCTCTTGCTTGACCAGATAGAGAAGAGAAAGGGGCATGTCTAGAAACTCGCCTACCATACAAAGGTAAAATGTACATTACTGTCTCCGCCCACTTTTGTCACTGGCCCCACCCACACCTGGAAAGTGGCCCTCAGATCATTGTCCAGAAAGGCCCTTCAGTTTGGTTTTTTTAAAAAAAATATTTTATTAAGGGTTTTCTTGTTTTACAGTGTAAGCGTAATGCCTCGTATTTTTTCCCCCCATGTAACATTTTTACAAATCCGTTTCATTTGTTGAGGCATTAGGGGGAGAAGAAAAAAAAGAAAGGGGTGGAGGGAGGGGAGATGGATAGGGGTGGGGTCGGGTAGCGGTGTTTCTATTATGCTTAATGTATGTAGAGTTTGGTGTCAGCGTGCTTGTGTTGTTCACTTGTGTTCCTTTGGTGGTGAGAGAGGTTGGGGTTGGCCTAGGGTGTGATTGTTTGCGGTGATCTTTGTTTTCGTGTGTGAGTGAGGTGGGTGGGTGTTTTGGATCAGGTTAGCCATATTGATTTGTATGCTGTTGGTGGACAAAGGCCCTTCAGTTGAAGAAAGGTTCCCCATTCCTTCTTCTCGTCTCTGATCCATACCTGCCGACCAGGCGCAGTGGCCTGGGGCCAAGCCGGTCCATGAGGATCCCCAGAGGCAAAGTGGCCGCGCTCAGTAAAAAGGAGCCGATGGTGAAGCCCAGGTTGAGCATCTCCTCCTGCTCCACGCAGCTGGGCCAAGGGTGAGAGGAGGTAGTCGCAGCTGAGCCATTGGTGTCATTCGCACCTAGGAAGAGAAAGGGGCAGCTTGGGTCAGAGACTTATCTCTGACTTATCTCTCGCTTTCACACCCACGGTGTCCTAGGGCAAGCAGGCTGCTCTCTACCCCTGAGGTCCCATTTCTCACCTTTCCCCCTCCCTGATGTGCTGGAGGAAATGCAGAATCTGTGTTGCTCCACAGCAGGTTGAGCAACAGAGCCTGAGGTGGAATAAGGTTGGGGATCCAGCATCAGTGCAGTCTTGGACCTGTAAAGCTATAGAATGGTTGCCTCGTTTACACTGTGGTCAAGGGAAGGAATCTACCTGAGATATGCAATCACAGGAAGCATCAGTGTGAGGGGAAAGTGGTTCCCTGGGGCAAGGGCTTGGAGAAGGGGGGGTATCACTTCGATTTATAATGGGAGCAGGTGTTTCTAAAGTTTTGCCCCATAGTAAGATAAGATGGCCATCTGTGGCTTGCAAATTAGCATCCTGGGAGGGGAACAAGTGTCTTGTCCTGAGGCCTGTAGGAGGGAACCAGGCACTCTCACTTCAAGACAGGCCCATAGGCTATGTTTATCATGTGGAGAATGTTTGAAACAGCCTCTGTGTGATTGCTTCTGCCTACTACTGCCCTAATGGGTAGCCGCAGTTGCCATATTGTGCTTCCACAAGGTGTGAAATGTCTCCCACCAGCCCTACCCACTTGACCTCAGTGTGGGGAAACTCCAGAGGGCTGCCAAGTTTGGGGGGACCCATGACAAGGCCTTTACAGAGGTGGTTCGCCATTGGCAGAGAACCCTCCCTAGTGAGGCGTGTGTCTGACTTTCAGGAGGAATTTAAGAACATTCTTGTTTACCCTGGTATTTGATGGCAGGGAGATACTGTCCCCAGCAACCCAGAGATCACAGGTTGTGAAAGATTTTCACTGTTTTTAGAATGTTTCTTAACAGTTTTTCATTGTTCATAATAATAATAATAATAATAATAATAATAATAATAATAATAATAATAATAATAATAATATATTTTTTAAAAATTACCATTCCCGTGTCTGACATCCTGGGCGCCTTTGAGAGGAACAGGTTATAGGTTAAATAAATATGGATTAAAAAGTATGATGTGGATGTATGTGGTGTCCTACTTTGTGTGCTATGATGGCATCAGTAGTATGGCATTGTCTAGAAGCTCTCAAACAGCCTCCATGTGATAAGTCTAACATGCAACTTTGCTTTGACTTTCAGTCAGTCACACAAACCCCACATGCTTGATGCGGGGAGTGGGGTGGGGTGGAGAAGACACATGAATTAGGTATCCCTGTAGTAGTGGTAGTGGCAGTACATATTTGATTTCTTACCCACCTTTTTCCAAGAGGTCCCGGGGTGGCTTATGATATAAAAATACAGTATCAGAAACAGATTACAATCAAGAAAATTGTGTGCAAGGATACAGAACTCCTTTTGCAGAAACAAAATTCATTAGGTGTGTTAATACAAATGGAAGTCAAAAACTCTGTAGCTGTTGATAAGGGATTAAGATCAAGACTGAATGTAATTGGATTAAATAAGATTTATCGGAAGCAGGATGAAATAAAATTATTTTACCTTGAAATCTAGCACGCTCAGCGGGTCACACAAAATGTACAATTGGCTTTTTAATTTAATAATTATAATGATATTTGAATTTGAATTGCAATTTGGTATTGATAAAATGTGATTTATATTGGATTTTAGTAATTGAAAACTAGTTTACAAAAAAATTACAATTTACAAAAAATAGTAATAAAAGAAAATTATGTGCAGTGTCAAAAGGTCAGGGTAGAACCAGAGGCAGTTGAATGCCAGCCCTACCAAGGCTGAAGCGGATGTGTCCTTTTGTTTGGTCTCTTATCCACACCAGCGTTTCTACTGCACACAGTACAACATTCTCTATCAGGCTAGTTCATAGAAACTCTGCTCCAACCAAGACCCACGGCCAGAAGAAGTCTGACCTGGTTAGAAACAGCCTTGTATTGATTAGGGATCTCAAAAGAGCAGAGTGTGGGGAAGGGGTTCTGCAGAGCTTTTTGGAAACCATCGGTCAAGGGTTCTGCTCAGGATCTTTTCTGAAATTCGCCCTGCCCAGCCCCTACCACGTTCTTCATCTGCCTTACCCCACTCTCTCCCTCACCATAAATGTGCAAGCAGCGCCCTGGGATTTCCCCTGTCTCACCTAGGCATATATGGGAGTAGAACCCTTCGTGCTTGAGCATGATGAGCAAGGAGCCCCAGCCCAGCAGAACGGCAGAGAAGAAGAGGTTTTCCACCACTGCAGTGCAGGCCATCCACCAGCGCCGCTGGTACGCCTGCTGCAGGCTTGGCGCCATCTTCCCTCGGACTTGGAGACCAGGCTGAAAAGAAAAGGAAGGTGGATGTCACTCCTCGCACCCGGCAGTCTTATCAGAGGCATGGAAAACAGCCATCGCTGAAGCAAAGCAGAGATGGGGGAGTAGTGTGCAGTTTGCCACCCCACTGACAACTATGACCAGGGATGTATCTTGACGCAGGAAAGTAAACAGGCGCAAAGCAGAACAACAGCTGCTGTGTCCTGATTCAGAAAGGGAGAAAGGAAGGGACTGGAAAATCCAAACATGAGGAAAACAAAATATTCTATTCTCCACACTATATTAGCAGTAATCCTGATGCAACATCCTGTCTGCATGTTAATACTACACAGTGGGGGTAGCCATTCTGCATTATTATTAATATTATTAATATTATTAATATTATTAAAGTGGATGGGGACAGCTAGCAGGGTTAAGATAAGGAAGGGGTAAGGCACAGGAGAGGGAGAGCATGCAATTCCCACCAAGTCACAAGTGCATTTCCTGGCCCAGCCATCAGCCAGAGGACCAATGGCTGCTCTCCCAGCTCTCCCACAGATGAGTCAGCTGCATCACCAGCTGCATTGTGGCTCTTCATGTGAGGGAAGGACAGCCTGGCAACAGCAGCCATTCAGAGGGGCAAGAACTGCAAAGAAAGTTGCAAGCCCACCCTCCCTGCTAGGGCACATAGTAGATCTGCCAGCCACTCTCTGCTGCAGAGCACTGACTGCTCTAAGAGCCTATATATGCTCTACATTTAAAGCAGTATCATACCACAGTCATGGCTTCCCCCTTAAATTCCTGGGGAATGCGGTTTATTAAGGGTGCTGAGAGTTCTTAGGAAACCCCCTCCGAGAGCAACAATTCCCAGAATTCCCTGGGGAAAGAGAGAAATCCCCCTCCCTTTTTAGAAAGGAAGAAATGTGAAATGGAAAAGATTTACATATAGCCATCCAGAACACGAGGGACAGGGCAAACAAAATAGCATGGTGGCTTGTGTAGTTGTTCTACACAGAATTAAAACCCATAAGGAGAGGACTTCCACATGTTCAGTTGGATGTCTGCAAACAGCAGCATGTGTATAGATGCTCATGGGTTCCATGCAGATATTAAATTAATTATATTTACATCAGGGATAGGCAGCAATCCAGCTACACATGTGAACTGGGCATAGTTTGAACATCTGTGTGATATTTTAGCTGTGAACCAAGGAGGCCTCTATTTCAGGATGACAACACCATATATTTAAAATGCATGGCTTTTCCCAAAGGATCCCAACTACTGTCATTCGTTAAGGATGCTGGGCTCTATGAGGAGTAAGCTACAGATCCCAGGATTCTTTGGGGGAAAGCCATGTACTTTAGATGTATGATGTGAGTGTGACTAAGACCTCCCCTCTGCCATGAACTCCCAAAGCAGCCATAAGCAACTTGCTATATCTTAGTCCCCATCTAAAACAATGGGGAGATACTAACGTTGTCCTGCCATAAAGCGCTGCTGTAAAATGCAGGCAAAATGTTCTATGAGCGAGAAGAAAGCTCAAATGTTAGGAGCTGCAAATGAAAGCTTGAAAACATGACTCCCTCATGAGACTTAACTACAAGTGCCCCAGCCAAATTGCCCAACTGCAGAACCTTATCCTTACTTGTAAGGGCTCCAAGTGTTATGCTGGGCTCCCGAGTCCTGAAGGCAGCCTTTTGCTTCTGAGCATTTGGGGCTGAGGCTTCTGAAGCTCGACAGATACAGCGGAGCTCCCAGAAGACTTAACGCTTCCTGTGGCAAGGTAGAAAGGGAAGCAAACAGCTTGGCAATGGAATTCAGAAAAGACACTCAACCCAGCAGCATTTGTAAACAAGCAACATCAGGGGGACGGAGGCGGGGTGTTGATAGATCCAAAAGAAGAAAGAAGACCAAGGAAATGTGGCCACCACAAGATTTCGCATGGAAGCAAAAGAAAGAGGAGCCGTAAACACAGATGTTGCCTTTGGGAAACAATGCCAGAAAGCAGCTGCTTCTTGAAGTGCTTGAAGGAAGCTGCCGTTACGGCAATATGCTGTCGAACACAGGGAACATGGTGGGATTTTTTTTTTTTTGAAAAGGTGTCCCATTCAACAGAAATGAGAGGAGACAAGGAGGTGAGGACAGGTGGTCTTTTTGAGACATTCTGAACATTCCAGGTGAGTGTAGGTAAACTCTAAACTTTAGGATTCATCCCCATCCCAGCACCATGATGTTGCTAAGGACGTCAGAAAAGCCCTACTGAGTCAAGCCCAAGGGCCATTTTGTTAAGCATTCTCTTCATACAGTGCCCTTCCTAGCAACTGGCAGGTGCTCAGAGGCATAGGCCCCAGACAGTGGCAAGAGAACATAGAACCATGAATGGTAGGCATGGGTAGGGTTGTCATTCATGAACCTACTTAACTTACTTTTAAAGCCATCCAAGTTGGTGTCTGTCACTGTGCGCATTAGTTTCATAATAAAAATAACTCCACAAACACATGCACACAAACTCCTCACAGATCAGCTGAGGAAGAGGGGAGCTGAGCAGGAAAAAGAAGGGGTCTGTGTGTGTATGAAGTGTGTTGTATGTGTGTGACTGTCTGCTTACAAGTGGCTGTGTGTGTGCATATTAGGAGAGGAAAACATCACCCCCGGCTCCTCAGCTGACCTGCACACGTCAGCCAAAGAGAGGGAACAGAGGAGCAATGTATGTGTGCATTTGTGCATTAAGGATATGTGATTATGTACGTGTCTGGCATCACCTCCTGTGCGATCTGGCCCCAACCACTCCAGGCCCTTGGTCAGGAAAAGATTCCCCACTCCTGCCCTAAAGAGAAATGAATTCCAAGGGTGGAATATTTCTATTCCTGCCCCATAATTTTTCCTCAGACAATTGGCTTACAAAGACAGGTGAGAAGGCTGAGCCATTTGACTGGAAGTACGTTTCAATGTCTTTATTCTCTTATTTCCTCTGAGTACATCCTGTTATAGAAGGAAAGGGTATGAATTATAGAACTAAAGAATACATAAATAAATATTTTTCCCGTGTCTCTTCCAGCAGCGTTAGAGAAAAATCGCTGTGAAATATGCTGATCTGCTATAGGGTTGCATGTTATTGTTCAATTCAAAGTTGTGGGGAGGCAATTGTTCTGTTAGCACAAGCCTTTCTGCTTGCCAGGCAGAATGATCTTCCCCTCTTCTCCAGACCACCCAGAGCCCCATTGCAGAGGGAGCCAGCCCCATTGCCCTAGTGTGACTTGTTCTTGCGGTTGTTCCTGCAAGTGCAACAACTCAGCTGAATCCACCCTAGAGATTCTGAAATTTCGTTTTACAAGAAAGCAAGCTTCTCTTCTTATGGAGGCAAAGGAAAACCTGGAAGACATCTGGGCACCAGTGTTTATTAACTAAGATGGGAGCTGAAATAAACATTGGAGAGAGAAATAGGCTATTGGACTCTTCACAGTTCCCCAAGGTTTACTGTGCCTGTATCTCCTGCTGCCCATCTAAGTTTCCCTGCTTTCCTGTGCTCCACACACCCCTTAAGGTAAGGTGATCAAATTGCAAAGGAAGGCAAAGCTCCTAGATGTCTAACAGAAGAGGGGATTTCAATAGATTCAGCTTTTCTGAACACTGTGTGTCCCGCCAAAGTTCTGCTGCTGTCCTCCTTTGCACAAAGCCACTCTAGCTGAAAAAACTTCAGAAGGGGGAAAGAAGTTCCACAAGTTATTTGACCATCGCAAGGTTACAATAAAAACAAATAGTGAGACGTAAGAACATCGAAACAAAGTTGCATCATTCATTTCAAACCCTGGAAGCGACCTTCTCTAGAAGTCTATATTTAGGCATACACACACACACATATTTGAAAGTATCATCTGTGTGCACGACACTTCAACATAAGCAAAAGGGGAGAGGAAAGACAAGTCACTGCACCAAGGAACTTGCAATTTAAAATGTTGGCCTGGCAGGCACCAATCTGTCAGACATCCACGTGCATTAAAAACAAGGATGCATCAACACAATGCATGTATCACTCTCTCGCTCACACTAGCTGGATGACAGCATGTACACGGCGAATGGGTTTGCCATGCCCCAAAGTGGCTGCTTCAGATGTCTGCACAAACCTTCAAACAACTATTTCTTGGCTCTGATAGTGGTAAGGTGGGAGGGGGCATGAGAAACTCTCCACCACCAAGACAGAAGGAATAATGTGACTTGGCCTTAAGAAAGACCATTAGGAAGAGGAGGGCAAGATGTCCAATGGACCCCATTCTCCCCTACGGAAGGGTTGAAGATTCTGGTGGGAAATCTGTGGAACGTATCGGGGTTTTTTGAGAGGGGCAGGTTCTAGCTGGGCATCATCAACCCAGAATTGGCCCTGGGATGGAAATGTTTTCATCTTCTCCAGACATCACAGGGATCTGAGAGTCTGAGAAGAGGCAGGCTAGTGCATTTGGGCAGCACTGCACACCAGCAGATTGTCAGTTATTATGACTATTGTGGGGGGAACACAACTGGGCTTTCTGCCCAATATACACCAAGCAGTCTAGCGGAGCCCCCTTGGGAATGGGTCCCTCTCTGTAGCTGAGAGCCTGTCCTATCTGCATTAGGGGGGGGCGGCGGGGGGAACAAGCAGCACAAGAAAAGCTGCAAGTTCCCATGTGCCAGGGGCTGAAGTTTGGGGGAGAACAAAAGGCAGCAGTTTCCAGGAAGATGCGATTTCCGGGGAAGAACATCAGACTGAGCGCCCTAACGGCAAAAAAGGAGGAAAAAGTTGCTCCAGGAAACTGTGGAGTCTCCGGAGGTGTGAAGAAGAGCAGAGGGGAGAACATCTGTTAGGATTTAAGTAGAGGGCATTCAGTTGTTGCTAAAGGGCAGTGCTCGGATTGGGGGAAGGGGGTTCTTAAGTTCCCCACAGCGCCCTGGCCGACCCGCCCGCCCGCCCCCCCCCCACGCCGCCACTGCCCCACTGAAGCCAAACCATGCTCCCCGTCGCCCCTCCACCCACAAGGAAAGGGGCAAAGTGGGGCATCGCAACAGGTAGGAAGGAGATGATCCTAAGCAAACCCACATATGTTTCAAGCACTGCAGGGACTGTCCCATTTCCTCGGTGACCTCGCCTACCCCCATTTATGAACCCCGCAAAGTCCTCCGGTATGGGGGGGCCAACTTGAATAAAAAATTGGGGGGTCTGTAAACCCCGCCTCGCATAATCGATCCCAAGATGCGGTGCTCAAACACCATTTGAATGCCAATGCTCATAAATTTGGGGGGTCCCAGACCCTTCAAATATTCTATTGGGGGCCCGAAGATACCCTAGGAGTACCCTGTGCCCTCCGGAGATTCTGCCTCTTTATTCCCTTCCAGGACGCCCGTCGACTTGGAAATGGGGGAGGTGGAGGGGGAGCGATCAGAATATCCTTATCTCCATGTAGAAGGAGCCACCCCATTTTGGAAGCTATCAGGAAGGTGAGGGGGGAGATCATTGGTTTCAGTACGACCCCCTCCCAGCACTTTCCAGCGACTCGATCCCCCCTTGAAGCGATCCCTTCGCTTCTCCCCCCCCTCCCCTCTTTCTTCCAGCTTTCGGCCAGGCCCGGGCCGGCCCTGCTTCCCCCTCCTCCCGCACACCCAAAATATCTATGGCTGGCAAAATCAACACATGGCCGAAGTTATTTGTTTTTCCCAGCCCAGGCTAGAGGAAGCGGCTGCCACGTGGAAAGGAGAGCCCTGCCTGGCAGGCGAGCGGCTTGGAGACCGGAGCGCAGTCCACAAAGGAGGCTTTCAGGGCGAGCCCCGCCCGGGCCACTCGCCGCCCCGCGCCCCTTTTCCGCCACCCCGCGCCCCTTTCTCGCCCGTCGAGGCACTCACACTGGGCGCCGGATCTCCGGCGGGCGGCAATGGAGTCGCGCCTGCTCTTCCTTGGCGAGGTGTTGCCGGCGCTGCGCTCGGGAGGGGTGGAGAGCTGGAAGGGGGGGATCTCCTCCTGGCCCTGCCCTCCACCTCGGCGAAGATTACGCGCCACGCCGCGCTGGCGGCTCTTGCCAGCGGCGGCCGCGGGGTGGCTTGTCCCGCCCGCCCCGGAGAAACAAGCGTGTTGCGCGCCTGGAGGGTCGGAGAGGGCGCGCAGCGGGCGACCCGCGCAAGAAGTGTTGGCCTTCGGGGGAGGGCGGGGGGAGGGAGACGGAGGCGCGTGTTACTTTATAAGGCCATCGGAGTGTGTGTGTGTGTTTCTGTGTTTCCGTGTCAATCAGTCAGGAGGGGGGAAAGAACATGGGACTCGGGGAAAGTGGAGCAAAAGAGCCCCAGGCCAGGAAAAGAAGGAGCGCAACACTTTCCACGTGGGCATCGTCGCCCCAGCCTGCGCGCACACACAGAGCCTCTTGTTCTAAGCGCTTCTCGCCCGCCTCTCTCGCTTTGGAGCAAGAAGCAGCTGGGATATTGTTGGCGCTAGAGGACTGGCTTTGTAGCCAGGGGCAGAAGCGCAGGATTCGAATTCACCACTACCCCAGGCTACGGAGTCGGGACTCCATGTATGTGCATGTATATGTATGTACACACACACACACACACACACACACACACACAATGGGGCTGGGACCGCTGGGTGGCTATGTGAGCGTGTGTGTGTGTGTCCGCTTCTCTCCCCTATGGGGGAAATAAAACTGACCTACCACGCTTTTGCTCCTGCCGCTCTTTATTATGGGCAGCAGCGGAGTAGAATTTGCACTAACGCCTATTACTTTTCATATTGCAGGTGCAGATATGCATCCCTTGGTGCTGTGTGGAAATATGAAATAAGTATTTTCAAAGTAAAAATAAAAGAGGTAAATACTGAAAAGCTTTTCAGAACAAGCTTGCTTAGAAATTCAACCCTTGTCTATCTGTATACCGATGCAGCTGGATTAAATGCATAGGGTGCAGGGAATGTTGCAAGACAGCATGTTTCTAAGTTAACCGTTCCTCTGTGTAACTGAGTCATTGGTTTTTTTATTTTATTTTTTAAAAATCCAACTCAGAACACCCTTGTGCATCCCCTTTCTCTTCTCTGCACACATTCAACCCTATTGGACTGAAGTGCAGGAGCTGAGCTTTGGTTTGAAATAAACAGTTTACCATAGTTTAACTATGTGCTGTGTATAGAAAAACTTTCTTTTGTCTGTCCTAAACCTTCCAACGTTCATCTTCATTGGATGCCCATGAGTTCTAGTGTTAATGCAGGAAAAGATAAAAACTTTTCCCTATCGGCTTGCTCTGCACCATGCATAGATTTATGCACTTCCATCATGTCATCTTTTCTCTAAACTACAAAGCCCCAAATGTCCTCTCCTCGTTGAGGAGTCATTCCCTCCCCTTGATTGTTTTGGCTGCCTTTTTCTGAAACTTCCAGCTCTACAGTATCCTTTTTGAGGAGAGGCAACCAGAACTGTACTCAGTATTCCAAATGTGGGCGCACCATAAGATTTGTATTGTCCAGCTGGCCATGGCAGGAAACAGGATGCCGAACCAGGTAGGTCTTTTGTTTTGCTCCAGGAGGGCTCTTCTTACATTGCTAGCTGGAGGACTTACTTTTTTTGTTTTCAGCCCCATGTTCTAGTTTATCCATGTCATTGTCTAATCCAGACATAGCCAATGCAGTACCTTCCAGATGTTGTTTGATTCTCATTGACCCCAGTTAGCATTGCAGTGGGAATTGTTTTCCAGCCTTGTATCGAGGACATCACATTGGCAACCCCTGGACTGCTGAACCTGGAGTTGTGGATTTGTATTCCTAGCAAACTACAGTATTTTTCACTCTATAAGACGCACCAGACCACAAGACGCACCTAGTCTTTGGAGGAGGAAAACAAGAAAAAAAATATTCTGAATCTCAGAAGCCAGAACAGCAAGAGGGATCGCTGTGCAGTGAAAGCAGCAATCCCTCTTGCTGTTCTGGCTTCTGTGATAGCTGCACAGCCTGCATTCACTCCTTAAGATGCACACACATTTCCCCTTACTTTTTAGGAGGGAAAAAGTGAGTCTTATAGAGCAAAAAAATATGGTAGATGAGCATCCTCCACACTCCTCTGTGCGCATTATTAAAACAGCAAATGGAGCAGGAAGACCCACAACTGTTGCTTTGGAAAACCCCTTGCTCCTTCATTCGCTGCGATTCATTCCTGGCTACATTTTGAGTGCACTTTTTCCGCAACCCGACACATCCCCCCACCTTACAGGAGGCAGCTTTCCAATCCATTCTTCTTTCCATTTTATTTATGACAATGTGATGTGGAATCATGCCAGAAGAGAAATAGCTCAAAGCTCCTCCTGTAATTAAGAAACACAGCCTATTCCAGGCCATTTCAACATCCTGAACACATATAAGATCCTTTGTCCAACCCCCCTCCAAGGGTTCTTGGGTATGCAGTGAAGATGTTAAATGCCTTCGGCCCAAGGAGAAAACTGCTGCCGGATGCAGCACCGGTAGGTAATGAGGACAGAATGCATAAAATAGCTGCTCAAAATAACCTTGAAGCAAGCAATGATGAGTTAGTCCTGTCCAATTTAATTGGAAGGGCAAACGGAGCTGGAAAGAAGGATTCTGGAAAGGGCAGGTCTGGAGAAATCAAGGTAACTGGTTAATGAGGGAGGTGAGCTGGGCAACGGAACTACATGCCCCCATATGCAGACGAGGGTTTTAAAGGTTATAACCAGCAGTGAGTGGCTTATGTACCATATGAATGCCAAGGAAGGCAAAGGAGCCCAAGGGAAGTGGCTCCAGGCCTAATTGGATGTGTATCATGCAAGTCAGCCTGGAGCTTATGGGGCAGTGTTCATGTCAGAGGAACAAACGCAGCTTTGCTTTCCTGCAGCATCGTACATGTGGAAAGTATAGCTGACACAAAAAGCTCTACCTTGTGAGCTACTGAAACCCCTACAGTGGAAAGATAGACCTGCATAAATGGGCCCAGTCAGAGACAAGTCTGGCATTGGGCAGGGTGACATGCCAGAAGGCGATGGGGACTGTCCCATGGCAGACTTACATGCTGGTTCCAGCAACGGGATCAGCTGGGCTGCCGTCACCCCAATAGACCTGTACATTTGGGCTGCAAGGCATATCCTTGGAGTGGAGAAATGCCAGGAAAACAACTTGTTTGAGGAAACCATATAGGAAGTAAAACCAGTTGGGCCAATTAAAAGCAAATTGCAAGCATTGGTGGCTGCAGGTGGAGGCTTCCAAACGAACTCCGCAAAGTCCCTTCCTTTTTGGTACACTTCTGCCAAAATATACATGACAGCAGATTCCAAGAATAGTCCACAGGACAATGTTCTTTAGAAAACTTGGGAGGGTTCCTCCAATGAGAAGATATGTAACCACAGATAAGCTTCTGAAACTTGCCAAGAGGGTTGTTTGTGCTACACCACATTCCCAGTTCACACAGCGGGTGGGTGGGTGCGAGAGAGGATGGTGAGGCCCAGAGTCTAGGACAAAGGGAAGGGAACTTTTCCCAGCTCAAGGGCCGCCTTCTCTTCTGCACAACCTTCTGAGGGCCGCACGTCAATGGTGGGCAGAGTCATGAATATGAATGTTATCCTTTTAACAGTAGGCTTGTTTCTACTTTCTATCCTCCCTCCAGCCAAGCAAGAGGCATTATCAGAGTTCAAAGGCACATTCTGGCTGGGATGCAAAGCAAGGCTAATGGGGGGAGTAGCCTGGAGGGCCTTACGGTTTGATGTTCTCCATCCCACGCAAGTACCTGTATGATCTGAACATGGGCAGGGGGCAAAAGGTAGATTACTATGTATTTTACTGTTTTATTTGTAAGATGCCGAGAATTATTATTTTTTAAATTGAAGTGTGACTTACATTATTTAAACAAAAGTGTGAAAGTAATAATAGATCAAGATTTCCCAGACAACCTCTGGAATAAATAAGCAATTGGACTTCCACTGGATGCAAAAGTCTGGTTCTCTGGCCCCAAATTCAGCTGGTTAATGAAGAGTGTATAAGGGGGAGTGCAGAAGTGGGGTTTTGGAGAAAAGAACAGCAAGCTCAATTCTGGTGCACAAATCCCATCCCGGGGCTCAGCTCAATGTGTTAAAAGCCTCCCTGTTCCTTCTTTCTAAGTGTATTCTCTGCACCCCCCTTTAGAGCAGCGTCTTCTGAAAGACTACATGGCAGCAAGCCCCACTGAGTTCATAGGGAAATGCTGTTTGTTCCCAGGTAAATGCTGAGCTGTGGTCTAGGGCAGCTCTTGTGACCAAGTCAGGGATGAGTTGGGAATTCAATATCTGGAAGGCCACAGGTTCCCAAGCCCTGGTAAGCAGGACTGCAGCTTTTAGCCACTTTTTAGCTTCTGTATTAGTGTTCTAATAAGAACCAAAGTACACCCCCCCCCAAGTCTGCCCTAGACCATGGCTCAGAATATTTGTAATTGATTGCATGTGCATCCTACCTTCCGCCAAAGATATCATGGTGGCATACGTGAGTCTCCCCCTCCTCATTTAACTCTCCCAGAGACCATGACCAGCCCAAGTGCGGGAGGAGCTTCCTGGTCAAGTGGAAATTTGAACCTTGGTATCCCAGGTCCTAGTCCAACACGGTCTAGTCTACACCACACTGGCTCTCCAGGGAAAACAAGCAGGAACTCCTCAGCATTCACATCCATGTAGGAAGCAGCACCTGGAAGTATAACGTTTGAAGTTCACCGCTGCAGAAAATCACGAGGAAGAATAAGCAACAGATTAAGATCCAATACCCCTGAGTCCCGCTGAGGCGGTGAACTTTTCTAGCAGGATGTGAGAGGTCTTGATTTTTTACTAGCTCCCTTAATTGCTCCTGCCACTGCGCCTCTAGCTCCCCCTTGCCCTTTCCAGCCACCACGGGGTGGACTCGAGAGCTCTGCCAAAGCAACGGCCTGGCCCTGTGCAGGCATCAAACCACAAGGAAGGCTTGCCAAATAACTTCCAGCATGTGGTTTTAAATAACTTCTAATTGCTTTAAGCAGCTCTAATTGAATAAGTCACCCTTTGGCTAAACACAGCTGGTATTTAATTAGAAAATGCAGAATGAGGCTGTAAGAAATCAAAGGGGCCCAATTATGAGGTATACTCATAAAAAAATAACAGTAAGAGTGCCTGAAAGTTGTTACTCACACACTGTCGGTAAAAAAAAAAATCAAAAGAAAGAAAAGGCACGTGTTTTGCAATGCCCCCTGCTGGCCACAACGAAAAGCACAGCAAATGTTTAAATCCAGAAACAAAACACTTCTTCACGGGCCATTTGGTTACAATCAGGCTAGAAGAGGGAGGGGCGAGAGTTTAATGAAAAACAGCAGCGTGCCTCCTCCTTTGCAGAGGATCAAAGGGAAGGGAGGTCGGATCTCCAGTTAAAATCATACAGAGAAATGGCTCGAGGGCTCCCAGCGAAAAGCACCAGAGTGGAGGTGGCTTAACAAGCACATCGGAAGAACTAAGTTTTAGCAAATATGGTGAGGGCTGCTGGAAGTTTACCCATTTATTATTCTTTTCTCACATATCCAGTTTTCCAGTGTGTCAGAGTTTCCGCATGGCCTTCTACTCCGAGTGTCAATCTATTAAGATTGACATACATTCTGCTCTTGACAGAGACACAGATGCCGCCCACGCTTATCCCTTCACCAGCATCACCCTTGAACCTCTGCGAAACCCTGTGCCTTACTGCTGCAGGCACAGAAAATGAAATAAATATGAACAAAATCACAATCTTACAGGCTTTAGTTCCCTCTAGCGGTTGCCTTCTGCAATTGCAGACAGCTTCGTTTTTATTTTATTTTTTTGGTGCCTTGCCAACAGCAGTGTGACCACTAATGCTCATTTCATTTCAAATTTTTCATAGTTAAAATTAACTGTGCTAACATGCATAGCCTGCCAGGTAATGTGTGTATCACACTCTACTGAAAACTTCTTTTGAAGAAGACTCAGGACACTGAACCATCTCATTCATACAGGGCTAGGAATTACTTCTGCAGTTAGCTCAGCAGGTGACTTCAGATTTTTATTTTTGGACTTCCCCTGTAGCTTTCCTGACTTGCTTGAATAATCAGAAGTGATTTTCTGTGCTAACAATATTATGTGGCACCCTTGCTCTCCCACTGTTACGGGCAGATGATCTTGCATAGACTATGTGTGTTTCCCAACCGGGAGCCATATGGTGAAAAGTGCATAAATGGGGGGGGGGGCGTAGCACGCGGCTAGGGGGGCACAGGTAAAGGTAAAGGGACCCCTGACCGTTGGGTCCAGTCGCGGACGACTCTGGGGTTGCAGCGCTCATCTCGCTTTATTGGCCGAGGGAGTCAGTGTACAGCTTCCGGGTCATGTGGCCAGAATGACTAAGCCGCTTCTGGCGAACCAGAGCAGCGCACGGAAACACCGTTTACCTTCCCGCCGGAGCGGTACCTATTTATCTACTTGCACTTTGACGTGCTTTCAAACTGCTAGGTTGACAGGAGCAGGGACCAAGCAATGGGAGCTCACCCCGTCGCGGGGATTCGAACCGCCGACCTTCTGATCAGCAAGCCCTAGAGGTCAGTTAAGTGCAGTGGTGGGGTAGCAATGGGTAGGGCTGGGCGAGCCAGAGCTGCTTGTTGCTGCCACGTGCTGGGCCTAACTCTGCAAGGCACAGAGTCCAATCCATCCCAGCGCCTAGTGGATCAGGGCCTTCGGATGTTGCCGAGGGATGCAGGGTCCGTTGGCACTGTTGGCCCGGCTCTGCAAGGCGCGGACTGAAATCCACCACAGGGCCTAGCTGATCGGGGTTGTCTGGTGCTGCTGACTTGCATCTAGTAAATAACTAAGTGTCTACTCAGAAGAAAGCTGCATTGAGTTCAGTGGGCCTTACTCCCAGGTAAGTGGGGGGAGGGCTATAGTTTTATCTAGGCAGCCAGGGCTCCTCCTGATGACAAGATCTTTTTGCATCAGGTCGGTGAGGACCACTTGCATTTTAAAACTCTCCCATATATACAGAACTCCGTGTGCACCTTTTTTTTTCTTTTTCTTTTTTGAATAAATTTTTTTTATTGCTTTTTTTCCAAGGTCAAAGAACATCGTCAACAACATAACAAAAGCGATTTTACAGAAAAAAGAAGAAATTATAAAAGAAAATTCATTTTTCCAGATCTATTTTCGTAGTCAACTGGACTTCCCCAGATCTTCCATCCCCTGCTTTCTTTACAATAAAAATAAACAGCAAATTGATACCTTATTTCATGTGTTTTTGTGCTTTCATTTAGTTATATCATCTGTAATTTATACTTTTCAAAATCATAACTTAATTTCCATCATTTATAGATCTCAATGCTGAAGCATGTTTTTCCCAAAAACTTAGCAAATTCTCAACATTCATATAGCTTATAATGTTTTTGTAGATAGTCCTTAAATTTTTTCCAATCCTCTTCCACTGCCTCTTCTCCCAGATCTCGGATTCTGCCGGTCATTTCGGCCAGTTCCATGTAGTCCATCAGCTGCGAATGCCACTCTTCCAGCGTGGGTAGCTCCTGTGCCTTCCAATGTTTAGCTATAAGGATTCTTGCTGCTGTAGTTGCATATAAAAAGAAAGTTCTATCTTTCTTTGACACTCTCTGGCCCACAATGCCCAGGAGGAAGGCCTCTGGTTTCTTGTGAAAGGTGTACTTAAACACCTTTTTCAACTCATTATAAATCATTTCCCAAAAAGCCTTCACCCTCGGGCATGTCCACCAGAGGTGAAAGAATGTTCCTTCAGCCTCCTTACATTTCCAACATTTATTGTCAGACAGATGGTATATCTTTGCAAGTTTGACTGGGGTCATGTACCACCTGTATACCATTTTCATAATGTTTTCTTTTAAGGCACTACATGCCGTGAATTTCATACCGGTGGTCCATAACCTTTCCCAGTCTTCAAACATAATGTTGTACCCAATGTCCTGAGCCCATTTTATCATAGCTGATTTAACTGTCTCATCTTGAGTATTCCATTTAAGCAACAAGTTATACATTCTTGAGAGCACTTTTGTCTTAGGTTCAAGTAGTTCTGTCTCTAGTTTTGATTTTTCCACCTGGAAACCAATTTTTTTATCCTTTTTAAACACCTCTAGAATTTGGGCATAATGGAACCAGTCTCGCACCTTTCCCTTCAATTTTTCAAAGCTCTGCAACCTCCAAGTATCACCATCTCTTTCTATTAACTCACAGTATTTTGCCCAGCCACTCCCCATGTTACGTAGTTTAATGGCTTTAGCCTCCGTCGGTGATAGCCACCTCGGGGTCTTATTTTCAAGTAAGTCCTTGTATTTAGTCCAGACAATAAATAGAGCTTTCCTGACAATATGGTTTTTAAACAGTTTATGAGACTTTACCTTGTCGTACCACAAGTATGCATGCCACCCGAAAGCATTACTATGCCCTTCCAGATCTAGGACATCAGTGTTTTCTAACAGAAACCAATCCTTCATCCAGCAGAAGGATGCAGCTTCATAATACAATCTTAAGTCCGGCAGGGCAAATCCCCCTCTTTCCTTCGCATCTGTTAGTATCTTAAATTTTATTCGGGGCTTTTTGCCCTGCCAGACAAACTTCGTGATGTCCTTCTGCCACTTTCCAAAACACTCCACTCTGTCCACCCGTGTGCACCTTTTGGACTGTATCTGTAGGTTTCCCCCTCTGTGTCAAATAACTTGGGTCAAATAAGCGTTGTTAACTTTTAATAATACCTGGAAGGTGGATCTTCCTCAGGAGGTGGTGGACTCTCCTTCCTTGGAGGTTTCTAAGCAGAGGTTGGCTGGCCATCTGCCATGGATGCTTTAGCTGAGTTTCCGGCATTGCAGGGGGTTGCAATAAAAAGAGAACCCTTGGGGTCCCTTCCAGCGCTATGATTCTGTTTTTCTGCTTCAACAACATTTCATTATGTTCCTATCATTTTATGTGATTGTATTTTGTTTAAATTATAAAAATGATAAATAAAACATGTTCTATTTACAAACAAAACATTTAAATAGGCCCTTTCTACCAGTACGACCGGGGAGGGGGGCATGAGCATAGCCAGGATTTTTGTTAGGGGGGCAGAACCTCAGATTTTTATTGATTTTGACTTAGTTGGGGGCTGCTGCCCCACCCCCCGGCCATGGGGAGGCCACAGGAAGGAAACCAGGTCAGAAAGGGGCCATGGTCGGGAAACACTGGACTACATTTCAACTCTTTTAGTCTAAATAGCACGTCTTGTAATTGAAGCATTACCTAAATAAGAAAGATTATAAACTCTGCTTCTACCACTGTTCTGCCATTGCAAGAGAGAAGCAAGAAGTCACCAAAACCACCTGTGAAACTGGCTTTTAGGAAAGTGAATCCACCCAGAAGAACGGGATGTGCCAAAAGGCATTCAGTCTCTCTGCAGCCTTCAAATTTATGGGCTGGCACAAGAAAGCTCTATAGGACCCCACAGGTGAAGAGGATCTCCCTTGGCAAGAGAATTGCAGAGTGCCCCCATCTTCCATCAGGCCTAGCAAGGAAGGACGAAAACTCCAGCATACCTGGTCGTTAACAGATAATATAATGTTCAACATTTTATTGGCAAAAGGAGGGATCAACACAGAGTCCAGGCACAAAGTAGGGGAAAGGGGGTGGTAAGCACATGTTGTCCATTATCAAAAGCGTGTGTGTGTATTTGTTTGTGTTACGCTGGCCCGGCCCCCTGCTGCATCCTCTTCATCAGCTCCTCATCCTGCATTGAGAGCTCCGTCAGCTTCTTGCCCATGCGCTCATGGATGTCCAAATACTTGGAGACGCAGCGATCCAGGCACACAGACTCTCCCTTGGACAGCTCAGCCTCCTTGTAGTGTGGAGGGACGCATTTGCGATGGCAGGCATTGGTCATTCTGGGGCACAGCAAGGAAAAAACAGAGCCTGAGCGGAAGGAAGTGGCCATCTTTTGGCTGTTCCGAGCCAGTTTTATTTATATTCAGCTAAAACAAGCACATCACAGTTCTTGCCTAAAAGCTCTCTATCAAAGCCTAAAAAGCCATGATGTTTCTCCCCTACCACCACCCAAATTCTAATGATCACCAACACAGTCATCCTAAAGATATCTATCTGTGTTTTCGTCAGTGCCAAAGTTCTGCAACCTGCCACTTCAAGCAGGAGATGCCACTTTTGGGGCTACCAATGGCCTTGCCTCTGCTGCTCTGAACTCGTGCAAAGCCTGGTGTCCCTTAGGAATTGTACGTAACTCCACAGAACAGAGTAACCCGGTTTATCTCAGTTCCAGACTTCCTAATCTGCCTGACACTCTTGCAAAAATGAGCAGCACCACTTCACTCACCTGCTGCCAATTTTGCCCCAGGATATAGGAATAAAGGACAGTACCTTATTAGTAAAAAAAAAACCAAACACACACACATAAAGCATTCAAATGCAAAACTCTATTATTATTTTATGTATTATCTACTAAATTCATATACTGCCCTTCATCACAAGGTTTCAGGGTGGTTCACAGAATAACCACTACCGAATGTCAATCAGCATCATGAACTTTGGGATTAAAGAAACTTGTTAAAACACCTCTATTTCTCTACTGCAGCAGGTTCAAATCTTCTGTCTGCATAATCTTACCTGTAAACAATTCCACTCAGGCAACTTTCCCATATAAATCCTTGATCACCACTCTAACTTCCTCCTCCTCCTCCTCTGTCTCTCTTACAACCCTCATCATCCTTCAACTGTCTCTCCCAAATGACATCCTTCACATACTGCAGGGAACTTCTGTCAATTAGACTATTTCTTCAGCAGGTCAGGTGTAAGATTCTAAAGCTATAATTCTAACCCTGTTTACCTGAGAGTAAGACCCATTAAATTCAATAGGGTTTAGTTTCTGAATAGACATGGTTAGGAATGTGCTGCAAGTTATTTCCCAAACTTAATATATCTGTTTACAATTCTAACCAATTGTACAAAAACACACGATATTGTCATATCCCATTTAAAAACTAACCGACTGAGCCCTAGGCAATAATTTTGTCAGGGACACACAGTCCACTTCACAGTGAAATGATTAAGACGTACATTAAGGCAGACAAGGAGTGTTTTTGAGTAGCCAACCAGCTTCAGGAACATCTAAGCTGCTACATCCAAATAAACATGCATGCAATCAGTTTGCATGGCTACAGTCCCTCCACACTTACTTGTGTGTAAGCCCCCAGCGAACATTCAAATAAATGTGCATAGGACCAGACTGCATGCCTTCCAGGCTAGAAAAATCTCAATAAATGTTTTTCCTCCAGCTGAAGACTGTGGTAGTCAGTGTCTGCTTGACTCCTTTGCCTTATTTGGTGTCTGAAAAAGATTCCCTGCAACAAAGTGTCTCTGCTCCAGTGTCAAGGCAACAAGCGAATTAAACAGCTGAGCAACTAGAGGGTAAGTACGATCCTTTTATATAAATCATTGGTTTAAACAACACAGTAAGACCACTGTGTGCTAAGAGCTTAATCCTGTAAAACTTAGAACTCAGGAGCTATAAATTCTAGCGGTAGTAAGTCTGTAGAAACCTAGCTTTCATCTCTACTCAAGCAGGGCCGCAGTATAGCAGAAACCTAGATAAAATTTCAATTTTAGAGAGGTGGTATTAAACAACAACACAAAACCAACCTCAGGTTTATGATTCCCCAGGCAACAGAGTAACCCTTAACCATTTTGGTCCAGAATACCTTAAGGACCATCTAATGGCTTAGATTCCTGTCCAATCAGTGAGGAAGTCACTTTGGGGAAGTCACTGTTAATGGTTCCCTAAGGCTCAGATGCAAGGCTTGTATCCACCAGTATTGCCATTAGTATTGTGGGCCCAGTCTTATAGAACTTCTTCCACTTGAGGTCAGACAGGCCCCTTCCCGACTGAACCTCCGAGGACTAAAAAAATAATAATCCAGCAGGCATTTTAATTGTAGTTTGATTGTATAGTTCTAATTTATACTTATTTTTGGATTGCCTCTTTTTAAACTGCTTAGAGAGTATTGTAGGTAAGCAGTATACAAATTGTTTAAACAAATAATACATAAATAAATAACAAAAATAAACTAGTGACAGAGTAAGCCTAGATTTTAAAAAGCAGGCTTAGCTTTTAGATCAAGCTCAGTACAGTATAGACTTCACTTAAAAAGGACGGTAGAAAAGGACAGTATAGAACAGGGGTCAGCAAGTTTTTTCAGCCGTGGGCCAGTCCACCATCTCTCACACCATGTGCTGGGCTGGACTATATGGGGGGGGGGGGGGAATGAACGAATTCCTCTGCCCCACAAATAACCCAGAGATGCATTTTAAATAAAAGGACACATTCTACTCATGTAAAAACACGCTGATTCCCGGACCGCCCGCAGGCCGGATTGAGAAGGCGACTGGGCCGCATCCGGCCTCCGGGCCTTAGGTTGCCTACCCCTGGTATAGAAGCTAATGCACAAGGGCAAGATTCAGCTGAAAGTTTCAGTTCAGTTTAAATAAAACTAGTTCAGGTTTTCAAAGCTAAAGTGTAACTTACAAGTTAAAAACTACGGAGCAATTTGCACTTTAAAAAGCCACAGTACAAGTGCAGTGTAGGACTGCTTTAAGGTTATTAAGTGCAGCATACAAGCTAAAGTCAAAGAATTGGCTTCAGCTCCATATATACCAGTTAAAAGCTATTTTCAGTTTTAAAAGCAAACTTTCACAGCAAGTTAATCCCCACTTAATCACTGCCCACCCTGATAAAAAAAAATATCCATACCCAGGGTGTTAAAATGACCTAAATTCACACACCCCTTCCAAATTCCTACTCACCGGAATTTGAACAAGCCCAGCAGTTGTGTTACAACTTGGTGTTTTTTAAATGAGAACTTCCTGATCTAACTAGCTGCATTAGCAAGTGGGGAAAGCTAGCCAGGGACATAAATCTGGAAAAACCTAGCCAGGGAGCCTGGTCCACAAGCAACAGGAGAGCCCCTGTGGATGCCTCATCAAGGAGTGAGTTCAGCAGCAGGATGAGGTCAGGGCAAAATACTTTGGCCTGCCCCTTAGTGACCTAACATGTCCCAAGCTCCCAAGTAAACAAACAATAAATTGTACAGAATGCCACGCATACAGCTATCTTCCTTTTGGATAAAAGTAATGGATGTGTGCTTAGTAAAATGAGCTCCAGGCCCTCAGTTTGTTCCCTTGAGGGCAAGGTGGATGACCTGAAATAAAGCCAACAGAGGTTGGTGGACAAGGTCTCTGGGGACATGCTGTGTCCCAAGGTGACAATTCCTCTGCTGACATACAGAATGACTCTCTATGCAGGGGTGCCCAAACTTTTTTCAAAGAGGGCCAGATTTGATGAAGTGAACATGCATGAGGGCCGACCAAAGCTGTTGAGCTTTTTTACAATTTTACCCCATGACATATACTGCCACAAGGGACGGATTAAATTGACCAGCAGGCCGGATTAGGCCCCCAAAACGGACTTTGCATATGCTTGCTCTAGGGGAAGGAGTGCACCACTCTGAGCAAGAGGAAAATGAACTCTTAGAATGACCCAGTCATTGGGGTATGAGCTGTTATCCTCTCATGCCAAGGATACACCTTCAGGCGGAGACTGGGGCATCCTGGTCGTGGGTGATTCAATCATTAGAGATATAGATAACTGGGTATGTGACTGTTATGCAGATTGTAGAGTGAACTGGCAGACACTGCTGGGGAGGAGTCAATGGCCGTGGTGCATGTTGGCACTAGTGACACAGAGAAAAATACTTGTGTGATCCTAAAAGAGAAATTTAGGTTGCTAGCTAGGAGGCTTACAGTCAAGAACTTCAAGGTAGCTTTCTCTGACGTGCACAGGGCCAGCTAGACAGGAACAGCTGTGTGGTCTCAATGCATGCATGAAATGGTGGCATCTGGAGGAGGGCCTTGGATTTGACAGGCACTGGGGAATGTCTTTGGATAAGCTGGACCTGTATAAAAGGAATCGGTTCCATTTAAACCAGATTGTTGGTGCTTAAAAACAAAAAGGTGGCAAAGCATATTTTAAACCAATTGTTGAAATCCCCGCCATGTCTGTCTGTCTATCTATTATTATTATTATTACTATTAATTCAATTTAAATACCACCCTTTATCAAAAGATCCCAGGGTAGTATACAACATTAAGAACACATTTTATGGAGCATAATAATAAAAACACAATAAAAGCATAATTTGTGATATAATTTCCCCTGCGCAGGGCCAGCTAGATCATTTAGCAAGCAGCGTCTAGAGCATTTGGGGTTTTTAAATTTAGCTAAGCGGAACATGGTAGAGACTTATCAAATTTTGACTGAACAGAGGAATCTTTTGCCATCTCGAATTATACTGAAATTCAGTGTTACCCAATGAAACTAACATACAGTAGGTTCAGGATAGACAAAAGTAAATATTTTACCCAATAAGGAATTCTCAGACATAAGATGCAATGATGGACACCAGGTTATGACACCTAGATCTGTCAATGACTATGGTTAAATAAAACTTCTATGTTCAACTACAGTACCCCCGCGAGCACCAGCTGCTAGACAGAAAACAGGGAAGGATGCTTTGCCTGTATGTCCTACCTGTAAGCTTCCCAATTCAACCACGTGAAACCTTGATCAGATTTTTTAAAAAGGCAATTCTATGATGTTATCCTGTTTCTATTTTGTGAACCACCCTGTGATCTTTGGATGAAGGGTGGTATACATTAATAATATGTTCTGTACAATGTCTAGTAAGGTATAGGTCCTAAAATAGTACATTTTTGTGGGAGAATAATCTTGGAAAGTCTAGGGTACTTAGAGAAGCAAAACACAAGTCACAGCATACAGTGCCCGTATTGTTTTCATAGCTCTATTGTTTTCATAGCTCTTTTAAATGAGCACCACTGAGGAGTGCCTTCACACTTGTGGTTAGTTGGTACCTGTTGTACATATCAGCCATCATCTCCACTTCCAACTCAGCCGCCAGCTGCTGAGCCCTCACAGGATCCATCACACATTCAAGTATTTGTCCTTGACACTGCTGGAGAACACAAATGATCAGAACCCAAGGACTCTAGTACACACACACACACACACTCAAACACTATCAACAAGGTTGTCACTTAGTCTGTATTTTAGATTGCTGCTCAGTTTTTCGGTGGTCAGGTCCATCTGCAGTCCTGGCAGTAAAAGGGCAGATCAGATAAGTGTGAGCTGGTTTACGCCCCACCTAACAGATCAGTGCTGTGACAAGAGCAGACACTGACCCTCTGCTGACCCACTAGAGCAGGGACAGGGAGCCCTTCAGATAGTCAGTCCATAGCCAGAGATGATGGAAGCTACTGTGCAGCAACATCTGGAGGGCCAGAGGTTCCCTGCATTAGGGGATGTCTGACCTGAATGCAGAAGACCACTGCTTGGGGTGAGGAAATGTGGAAATATGGACCCAAAAAGACAGCACAGCTGCTGCTCTGTTTGCTTTTCAAAATTAAAACGGGCAACGTCCATCCCGCCGGCTCACTGCTTCCCAACCTGACCCTCGCACCGCCCTCATTCCTCACAGCCCGTGTGAACCCCCCTCCTCTCGTACACGCGCACGGAGGGAGCGAAGAGCCCCCAGGCGGCAGCTCCCGTCCTCTCTCCTCGTCCCCCCGCCTGGGCTGCTCTGCCCATCAACTCCCGCCAGTTGGACAGCATATCTACCTCACCACGAGCAACGCTCACCTCCAGCCGCAAATATCAACCGGAAGCACGAGGAACAGGCGCTTCCGCAGCGCGCCTTTCAGGGAAACCATAGAGACTTCCTGGCATGTATAATGCCTTTCTAGGCGGCCTGTTTTTCCTTTTCCCCAGCGAGGGACCATGGCCCGTGTTGCCATAGAGTTCAGGAGGGGGTGATGGACGTTGGGAAGGAGGCGGGATTTCCTCAGTTGCGCTGTCAAGGGATGAGAAGCGGCTACGTCATCGCCCACCGCGGAGGGGCTTCTTGCCTCATGCCTGCATTATTTACCTTGTGTATTATTTAGTGCGTTTCTTGTCTGCCTTTGTCTGGAAACGCAGGCCGAAGGGGAGAGGGGTTGTAAATAAAAATGCATGGAGGATTGCAAAGCAACACAAAGACGCAGCAGTTCACAGGAGGGCTTTTCCCTCCACTTATGTGTTTATTTTTATGAAATCCAGCAAAAGCTGAAAGGTGCAACACACACACACACACACACACACACACACACAATTTCATAATTCATTACAGCAACGAATTATAAGCTGAATTAAATATGCTGCCTTTCAAACATTTGTTTGATAACTGATCAAAAGGAGAGGGGAAACAGTTTGATTTGCATATTTAAATACTCCATGGGTGGTACTCAGTTTTACTTAGAGTAGACCCACCGAACTTGCTGTTGTTTACCTAGCTGGAAAATAATAATAGACTCTTGGGCAGTTGTGAGTACAAATGGATTTTCAACAGATTACTTTCTAAAAAGGAATTGCATGTTTATTTCTATCTTTTCATATTCCAGGAGCTTTAAAGGCTGTGATTGTATGAACATTTATTTGATTATGGCCCTTTAGATTTAGTAGTCTTGCTTCTGAGTAAATATGCACAGGCTTGTGCTGTGTGCTGCCTACTACATTGAACAAGACTTCTCAGAAGGCAAACATTTATAATAGGTTATATAACATGTAACAGTTAGACATGCTTTTGTTTGTTTTTTGTTTGGTCAGCTCCAGAAGCAAGCTTATAATATCTGACCTGAACAATCAAGGAATCAGTCACATAGTTTCACTGATCTTATATGCAGGCTTAAAGAAAAAGCTACCGTATTTTTCGTCCTATAGGGCGCACCGGCCCATAGGACGCACCTCGTTTTTTTGGGGGGGGGGAATGAATAAAAAAAAATTATCCCCCCCCCCGCCGCGGCTGCTGCCCCAAGCCTTGCGCACACCTGCCCGAAGCACGGGGCACCCTCCAGAGGGCTCCGCGTGCTTCGGGCTGCAGGCTGCCGCCCCAAGCGGGGTGCGCGAGGCTTGCAGACACTCGCCCGAAGCATGGGGAGCCCTCCTGCCGGGCGCGCAAGGCTTGCGGACACTCGCCGGGGCTGCAGGCTGCTGCCCGCAAGCCTTGTGAGCCCGCAGGAACTCCCGCCAGGCTTGCAAGGCTTGTGGATAGCTTCCTGAAGCCTGGAGAGCGAAAGGGGTCAGTGCGCACCAATGCCTCTCGCTCTCCAGGCTTCAGTGAAAGCCTGCATTCGCCCCATAGGATGCACACACATTTCCCTTTCATTTTTGGAGGGGGAAAAGTGTGTCCTATGGGGCGGAAAATACGGTATATTCATAAGCTGACACCTTTGGAAACATAACAATCCTAAACCTTTCCATTTCTTTTATCAAGTGCAAGTAGACGTTCTTACTCTCCTACAGATTTCTGGAAGCATGCCCAAAATTCATGATTGCCTAACAAAAATCCCTGGGGGCATCTGTGTGACAATCCCCTGAAAAAGAACAGAAGGAGTGTGGCAGGTATTAAGTCACTGAAGGCACGACAAGAAAATGCTCAGATACTTGGTGATACTGGGCCAAAAAGGAGCAAGCCAGTACAGTCATAAAAGGTTATTTGTTTATCAGCCTTTTATGTACAGTATTCTGTCCTGATAGTGTTAGAAGGAAGAAAAAGATCAGCAGCCATATTAAAGCAGAAACAGAACATATGACTTTGAAGAAAATCAGGAAAATCTATATTCCAACTCTAATGTACCACCTATACCTCAAAGTTCTGGTTGGACACTGCCACCTCAGGCCTAGTGCAAACCTAATGACTTGTCTGCATGAAAAACGAATCCAGGGCTTTGAAATCTGAAAATATGAGTCATAATGTCTGAGGAAATGCTATTAATTTTGAGACTTTAAAACTTTACCCTGGACTCCTGGCTCTGATGTAGCTTATGCCCTGCTGCTTAACTGAGCTGGAGCTCTCTGCAGATTCATCCTTTTATGAAGAGCCCTTGCTGTGCTTTTCTGAACCTGTAACGAGACAGCCTAGAGAGGACAGACTGTCTGCACAATTACTTTCTGAGGCTAGGTGCTTCTCCATATTCCGAGTTTGCTGTCGGTCATTGCTGGATGAAATTTGACTTGA
This sequence comes from Podarcis bocagei, assembly GCF_964188305.1. Classification (NCBI taxonomy): domain Eukaryota; kingdom Metazoa; phylum Chordata; class Lepidosauria; order Squamata; family Lacertidae; genus Podarcis; species Podarcis bocagei. Next base: position 85,137,195 of record NC_138125.1, on the reverse strand, counting down.
CTTGTGGCTGATTTATTTCTGCAATGGGAAATGAGGTGGGCACAGACAGAAGCTGTGTTTGCCCAGTTCTCGATGCACTGCCCTGAAATGGGCAAATGACCCATGTAAAACATAAAATGACACAAAAACAGTCTGGGATCAAATATGGTGTGTTCCCTATTTAACCACTAAGGTTGTTATGTGTGGACTCAGCTAGATTGCTCCTGCGTCTTGCTGTTCATATTCTGGCTGAAACAAAAACTGATGTCATACAAACAAGATGATTTGGGATGGAGCCATTGCTCCATGGTACAGCACTTCCTTTACACACAAAACGTCCCAGGTTCAGTCCCTGGATCCTGTTAAAAGGCTCTGTAGTAGCAGATGGTGTAGCAGCCAATCCTAGTAGACTATACAGAAGTAGGTGGACAAATAGTCTGACTTGGTACAAGGCAGTTCACCTTGTTTATATGGGTTGCAGCTAGAGTCTAGCTTTGTTGCTTTGTGTGTAACTGAAGCTCACAGGGTGACCTTGGGCCAGTCACCATCTCTTAGCCTAATCTACCTCTCAGGGTGAGGATGAAATGAGGAGGAGGAGAACCATGTACACCACCTTGAGCAACTTGGAAGAAAAAAGGTGGTATATAAAAGTACAGTGGTACCTTGGGTTAAGTACTTACCATAATTCGTTCCGGAGGCCTGTTCTTAACCTGAAGCACCACTTTAGCTAATGGGGCCTCCTGCTGCCACCGGAGCACGATTTCTGTTCTCATCCTGAAGCAAAGTTCTTAACCCGAGGTACTATTTCTGGGATAGCGGAGTCTGTAACCTGAAGCGTATGTAACCCAAGGTACTACTGTAATAAGTTAGAAATAAATAAATAAATAAACTGAATATTTGTTTCCTTTGCACCCACATGTGTACATATATACTGTATGTAATCTGCTAGCAGAGGATATAATTTCATGCATTTGATGAAGTGGATCCAGGTTCCTGAAATCTTATGCCATAATATACTTGTTAGTGTTTTAGATGCTACATGACTCATTTCTTTTTTGCCTTTCTCTTTTGCGTTGAAAGTATTTATGTGCAGCACACTCTGTGACCACACAAGCCTGGCAAAAACTCTGTTGACAAGGTTTGAAGAAAATAAAGCACTGTGGTAATGCAACAAGACAGCCCTTTTTGTTACAGGATAAGCTAATATTCATTTCTAATTCAGTAGCAGTTTCGAGAATCAGATGCATAAGAGATGCAAGCCTTAGAGACCATACAATGCAAGACAAACCTGAAACACATTGTAGTCCTTAGATTTCCACCCACCCCTTGACATTCACCACAATACATGGTGCCACAATGCCAAAGAAGGAAACAATGATGTGATCCCAGGGTTCATATTTATCTCATTATAAGTATACCATTGCCAAAGACCTGAACACTATGTATTCAGAAAAAGACCTGTACTGTACTTGGTTGCTCACCTGAGGACATATTTACATCATTGGCTTAACTGACTTAAACACAACAGCCATTAATAGTGAAAGTGGTGTGGAACTCTGATGACATTCTTTGCATTTGTGGGTTGAATTCACACTTGCTTTCAAATGATTTCTGGCCATTTTCAGATGACACAGTTGTAACACAGAAGCCTGCTCCACTGAACTGGGAAATCTAGATTGGGCAAATTGCAGTCATTTATTTCCATTCATGGCTTGCAGTGAGATTTGAGCGCCGACAGCTGCCAAGCTTTTAGGTGAATTGTATGAAGTGTGTCACTAGAGCTATTTTCATCAAGGCTGAATTTTGACACCCAAGTCACAAATTGGCTCGGTTTTCTTTCCAGCTCCTTGGAATCTTGTCTGCTTGGGGGCCAAAACAGTGCAAGCGGTGATGTTTCTTGAGGCATTTTTCAACAATTTGGCAGCAGTCAACTCTTTGCTACATGGTTATATTTAACCATGAAGCAGTTTGCTTCTTTTTATGTTTGGAAACAAATTTGAACCCACCCTTGTGTAGCCTTGTTATGCAAGCAGTGAATAAAGCAACTTCTGCCATGAGCCAACAATGTCTCCTGCCTTGATGGGACGCTCCTTCTCGATCACTTTGGTTACTCTCCATTTACAGTACTTAGGAAAACAAACAGGCATGGTGGAAAAGGGAGGAGGCCTAACATAGATCACACAGCAAATCAGTCAGATGGAACATGCACAACTTTTCTAACCACTGGGTCATTTTACTACTAGGGTAGTAACTTGGATAAATGAGCAGTGGGAAGCCTCAAGGCATCAGAAAGACCAGTAAAAAGAACATGATTGGGGGAAAGATGGTCAGGACCACCTCTGTGTGTCCACCATCTGTCTTGTACGATTCACCGGTGCCTTTATTAGCTATTGGAAATACAGCACTCGTCACAAGTGAGTCTTCTTCCGCCCTGACAGATTTCCCAGACGTATCATACACTCACAAACACAGTTTGTGAACCAGGATAAAACAAAAAGCTTCATAATACACTACCAAATCTGCCAGTCCTATTGCAGGTTACAACGGGCCATGTGATATTTAAATGTAGGACTGTCTGCTCTTTGAAGCCCGGTCCAATTATTCCTTCTCACTATACACACACCCCTTCCTGCTCCTGTTACAACCCTGGTTAAGGGACCCATTCAGTCTCTATTTGGCCACAAGAGGTCAGAGCTGCTTCAGAAATGAAACGATGTGTTGGGAAGAGTGTTTACTTGAGTGGATTGAGTGGGTTTTGTGATGAAGAGGTTAATCCCATAGTTTTCACCAGGTTTTCACTGTCACCCTAGGAAGACATTTTAAAACAGGCTTAGAAAGGATAAAGTCCTTGGCAAACAAGGCGTTCGAACCATGGGTTTCTCCCAACCAAGAACTATCGCAGTTTAGTTCCCATAGCAATGTTTATAGGAAACATGCTCTGTCAGGCTGTGAAAGATGCAAAAAAGGACAGTGACAATATTTGTGTAGCTTGTGTTGCCAGCGAAACATTATTTAGGTCTCTGTCATTGAGGAAGATCTTTCCCAGAGGAAGCTGGACTGACACAGACTGGGATTCTGTTCCTAGGGACTGCTCAGGTCAGAATATTAACATGCTTTGGGGTCTTGTCCCTAGGCTATTAGTAAATTTTCTATATGGTTAAGTACTAGCTATATAATCTGTCCCTTTATGGAAATAAGGTTGCAACCCTAAATAAATTTGCCAGTCATTAAATTCTGTTGAATTCAGTGGCATTTCTGACCAGCTTTGGGGGGGGGGGTAGGTTCAGACCACAAGGCTTGCTTGCCCTTACTTCTTAGACGAGTGGGTGCTTCCAACATCCCACATGCTACACAGACATATGAGAGCTTTGCTCTCATATCACAGCAAAATACTGTTGTCTTGTGCCCAGCCAGTTTAGGACCTATACAAGTCTCACCCCATCTCAAGGATGAACACCTTGGCCCAGATGGAAATGTGCCTTTATGAAGCTGCTATATCTCAGCTTGCCTCCAAACATTCTGCTCCTGTAGAATTTCTTCACCTTCCCAGGACAGAGACAGTCCTAGGGCCTTGCTGTGGGAACAATATAATAAAGTGTCAGAGAGTGGGAAAATGAGGCATAAAGAAGCACCCTGTTCCAGCCTTCTTCCAGGCCCAGATATGAAAACAGAACCTAGATTTCTGTTCTTATTTATTTAGGTTTCGACAGCATGGTACAAATTTCAATTCTAATTTCAGCCAGTGCATTGCACCTTTTTTTTTTTTTAAGGAATAAGAAAATTGGAAATTTATTTATTTGGTTTTTCAGATTACAATTTTACAGTCACATATCCAACATACAACATAAAAACAAGATTCCAAGGAATCTCTTGGACTTCCTACTGTTAATCATTTGTTCCTGCATCTTTTATAATAATCAAAATCTTTTATCACTCCATTGTATCCAAAATTCACCATTAAACTACAAGTGATATTCCAATCCTACTAATGATTTTAACTGTTTACAATTGTCTTTAAGATAAGTTATAAATTTTCCCCATTCCTTATTAAAAATGTTGGTCTTCCTGATTCTCATTTGTTTCATGTGTGCTCTCTTCAAAGTATTGTTTCCTTCTTTTCTGCTGGCTCCATTTCTTTTCATCTGAGTGGTCTCTGAATTCCTCTCTTCCGCCTTTCATCTAAATGCCTCATGCTTCATAAAGTGTAGCCCTGTTACTAAGAGCTCCAGGACTTTTGCCACCAATGAAATACATCTCGTTCCCAATGTACCTCCACGTGGGCAATGCCTCAAGGCATCGGGTCTCTAGCGGACATTTTGCTAGACAGCACTCTCCCCTATAGGGGAGAAAAATGTTCCCTGTGGTTCTCTTCACCAAGACCGGAGTTGCTCAGAGGCTGCTGGGAGAACTGATTTCTCTTCACCTTGCCCTGGCTCCATCTGCCCCTTCTGAGAAGTGGGAGCTGTGATTGAAAGAGGCACCTGTTGGCTTCCTGATAAAAATAGGAGCGTCCAGTTACCCATCACAGTAGGGAGGGTGGGTGTATCAACAGAGTAGTAAACAATGAGAAAAGGCACAGCATGCACAGTGGAGGGGGGAAGAGAGGCTGAGAGGAGACCAGGAGGAGGAAGCAGGAGGAGAGAGCAAGGGAGAGACTGAGTAGAAGACCAGCCGCTTGGTAGGTGCAACCTCATTTCCAAAGCCCCCTCTTTTCCCAGCAGCCCACTGTAGGGGTTCAGTACTCGAAAAGAACTGTTTGTGTGCATGTGTCTAGATACGTGTTCATTCTGCAAACATGCCGGGATGGCCAAATGGTGGCTCTGGAGCCATAGTCAGGTCCCAAGTACAGCTCCTGGACACTCAAGAGAGAATGATAGAGGTGGATGGAAAGTCCACCCTGTGCATTGCTCTCCTGTTCATTCAGGGCCCAAGGAGCAGAAACAGCCACAAAAAGTGAGGCAAAGTAGGGCTACAGATGAGGCTGTGTGGGGCTACTTAGCATCTCTGCAATATGGGCCCTTCTTCAGGCGTGGAAGGGAAGGGGCCTTTTCAGCAGTGACTCCCAAAAAGAGGCTTACCTGGTGTCTATGCTGATGCTATTTGGTTGCCAAAGACCTTTCTACGTCCGTAGGCTTTTTAATATAACCTATTTTTACCTCTACCTCTTTATTTATTTAACGTCTACACCACCTGCTTCTTCCAAGGAGCTCAAGGTGGTGTACATGGTTCTCCCCACACCCCATTTCACCCTCACAACAACCCTGTGAGGCAGGTTAGGTTAAGAGATGGTGACTGGCTGAGTGGAGATTGAACCCTGGTCTCCCAGTTCACAGTCCCACAATCTGAACATTACGACACTTCTGCAGATTGCTTCTATGGTGCTCTTTTAAACCCTGTTGTCTTCGGTGCTTTGTCTTAAATTGGGAGTCAATGAAAGACTGGGTAGGTTTCCCTAAAATGAATATTAGAGTTGTCTCATATTTTATGGTTCTGTTTCTTCACCTTCTGAATTTTTGCCTGTCACAGTTGAAAGTGGTTTCTGGTGGAAAGATGCAGTAATGTGCAATACTGTACCTGCTGAATTTCTGACTGTTGCACAGTGGGTTCAAGCAGGGGTAGCCAATATGGGGCCTGCCAGTCATTGTTGCCCCCCCACCTCAACTCCCATCATCCTTGACCATTGGCAGTGTTGGCTGAGGCTGGTGGGAGCTGGCTCAGGAGAGGGTTTTTGGTGAGTGGCTCTGGTTTAAACATATTGGCCACAGTGCCCTAAACCATTATTTGATTCCAAATGCACATATGCTGGCAAGCCAAGAAAATTCCATTATCATTATTTGTATGTATTGGGAAGTAAGGTACTTGGAGACAGCCTGCTTCCAGACAGAGGCTTAATTTGCAAACGAGACACTGAGATATTGCAAATGGGATATTGGCAACAGAGCTGGGGTTTCGGGTATTTATTTATTTATATATTTATTTACTTACTTACTTACCTACCTACCAGCTTTTCCCTGGGAGAGGTAGCTTCAGATGAAATGGGAGATATAGGCTGGCGCTTTAATGACAATGAATTGGCTGCTAAGACCCTGCATGCATGAAGAACAGTGATCCCACAACAAACCCTGTCTGGAAACACCCTCCCACTGTATTCATTGGGGATTACTCTCAGGAAAGTGCGTATAATTCAACCTTCATGATCTGCCTCTAACTATCTGGTAGTACAAGGAGCTGAGCTTGAATAAATCTCAACAAGCCGACTAGTTTTCTTATGCCTCCAATAACCCATTTCAAAATCTTGGAAGGCGTACAGTCACCCACCACCTTTGTGCACCTATATTCTCAGGGGAAAGATGAGCAGAGATGCCAAAGCTCCTCAGGCTCAATCTGGTTATGTATATAAGAAGAGTCCTAGTGGATCAGGCCCATGGCCCAACTAGTCCAGCATCCTGTCCTCAGAGTGGCCAACCAGATGCCTGTGGGGAGCCTACAAGCAGGATATGAGCATAAAATCACTGTCCTGTGGTTTCCCTGTGGTTTCCAGCCACTGGTACCCAGAAGGATGCTGCCTCTGATTGCGGAGGCAGACCGTGAATGAGGCAAACCAAAGAGGCTTCCTTTTGTATATATGGCCAATGGCCAAAGGCCACGTCAAACTTTTCTCCCTTGCTTCCTGAGCATCCAGGGCAGTCTGTGAATTGGGGAAGGCCTGTCACTCAGTGGTAGGTCAAATGTATTATGTGCGAAAACTCCCAGAATCTCCTGGTTAGGCTGCCCAGGCGAAAAAGAGGTAATTCAGCAGGTATAGTTACAGAAATTTCCTCTTTCACACTACTATTCCCCTGGCTTCTTTTTCATCTGGTCACTCGACTCCAGGAAGAGCTGGAAAGGACCTGGTCTAAAACCTTGGAAGACCATTGGTTTGACTGATGTAAGGGATCTTCCTTTATTCCTAATGAGCAGTTTAATTTGATGGAAGGAGTTTTAGGAGGGTCTCTGTGAAGACCGGTTTCTTTTCAGCTTTACAGATTGGGAAAACAGCTGAGGCAAAATTCAAGGCAAAATTGATGCAGAGCCCCATAATTCCTGAGCTCACCCCATTATTCATTAGCTCAAACAACAGCTAACAATCCTATTTCCTTCAATTCTAGGAAAACCTTCGTATGCATTGTGACTGGTCAGCCATACTAGTTTGAAGGGTTCCTTTCTTCAGTGAACCCAAAGTTGCTCCCATCACTCAGTCATGCCACCACTGAGCACCCCTGAGGGGAAAAGAATGCTTGTATAGTATCCGCAGTCAGTCTAGTTCAGCAGATTTCCATGTCTGAAGAACACCAAACAATTTCAGACAAAGCAAGGATAGAAAGTGGCCATCACTGTCTATTGTGTGATGCCCATAGTTTTAACAATGAACTGTGGGAAGATGTACTTTCTTTGTCTATCCTGAATCTCACAACATCCAGGTGCTAGTGTTATGAGAGAGAAAAACGTTTCTTTGTCCACTTTCTTGCACTGTGCATAATTTTGCACACCTCTAGCATGTTACTTGCCTTTTCTGTAAACCCAAAAGCCCCAAATGTTGTCATCTTTCTTCATAGATGAGTTGTTCCATCCCCTTAGGTGCTTTGCTGGGATCCTGCACAAGGTCCCAGGTTCAATGCCTGGGATCACTAGGGTGGACTGGCAGATCCCAGTCTGAAATCCCAGAGTCACTTAGAGTCAGTGTCAGCAACACTAAGCTACCTTTATCACATACACAGCCCAACAGGACAATGACAATAATCCACCAACAGCATACAAATCAATATGGCTAACCTGATCCGAAACACCCACCCACCTCACCCACACACGAAAACAAAGATCACCACAGCCAGTCACAAGCAAACAATCACACCCGAGGCCAACCCCAACCTCTCTCACCACCAAAGGAACACAAGTGAACAACACAAGCAACGCTGACACCAAACTCTACATACATTAAACATAATAGAAACACCGCCACTCGACCCCACCCCTATCCATCTTCCCTCTCTCCACCCCCCCTTTCTTTTTTTCTTTTTTCTTTTCTTCTCCCCCTAATGCCTCAACAAATGAAACGGATTTGTAAAAACAACAACAACAACACTAAGCTAGGTTGGCCAATGGTCTGATTCAGAATGAGGCAGCTTCCTAAGCTGCCATAATGTGAGAATTTAGGGTGCCAATGAGTTGTATAGGTGCCTGTAGGAAATCCAAGAATGGAATAGCAACCAGTGGGTGAGGATAAGCCTGAGGGACATTTGTAGGGACATGAGATCACAGCAAGGGCTGACCAGGAAGGACTGGAGGGGTGCAGGTGATTGCTTCTGCATAACTGTTCAGAGGTCTTGATACTGCAGCTGCCAATACAGCTTTATTGGATAAATTGCAGTCTTAGCTGGCAGCAGAGCTGCCTTTCCCCTCTAGTCCTCGTTTCCTGTGTAAGAGCTTCCTTCGTTGAAGGTGTCAGAATGCTTCCTAGAGTCTCTCTCTGCATAGGGCTCTGACAGTCCTTACTGTGCTAACAGCACAGCAGAAGTGTTAAGAACTGGGGTCGGTGTTCAAACCCTTTAAGCGTGGGCTGCACTGACAACGAAGCAGCGTTAATGACAAGAGTGTTTATTTGAGGAGTGATGAAAACAAATTGTCAGTAAACTGAAGTCTGGGGTGAATGTGATTCAACCCAGCAATCTAAATGCATTCCCAGCCAGCTAATTCCATCCATACTCTCCCTCTCCCTCTCTCTCTTTCTCTCTCTCTCTCTCTCTCTCTCTCTCTCTCTCTCACACACACACACACACACAATGTCAATATTCCCACCCATACCCCAACTGCCATTTAGTGCTCCCTTCAACTCCCTGCTCCCTCTTAACATCGATTACTTCAATCAAACCCCCTCCCCTTCCCTATAAACACAAACCCCAAACATGGTTCCTTAACAGCACTGTAAGATGGCACAAGAGCTACAGAAGAGTGATAAGAATGTGTGGCCTCCTTAACTGAAAGAGCCCATTCATTTTCAGTGCAATCCTACAAACGGATAGTGCTTAGTGGTATCATGGTGTTGGATTAGGACCTTGGAGGCCAGGGTTCAAATCCCCACTCGGCTGTGAAGCTCCCTGGGTGACCTTGGGCCAGTCACTCGTTCAATCTCAGCCTTGCCTACCTCACAGGGCTGTTGTAAGGATAAAATGGGGAGGGGTATATGGACCACCTTGAGCTTCCTGGAGGAGAGATGGGATATGAATGTAATAAATAAATACATAATCCCAAGTCCCACAGAGTTCAATGGGACTTATTCCTGGGTAAGAACATGTAGGATCATTGCCTTCGGAAGATGTTCTGGGCAGCCTGACCTCTTGACTGTATCTGAAAATGTCAGAGGGTTATTTTTAGCAGGTGACAGCGCAGCTCACCTGCCCCTTCTCCCTATAATTGCCTCTTGCACGTTACATCCCTGAATCACTGGCTGCTCCTGGTGTTTGTCAGCAGGTTTTATTTAAAGATGATTTACTAAGTGACAAGGAAGGAGTGGGTAGGGGCTTACCCCTGCCTCCTCGCCTTAAAGGATCTATGAAGTTCTGTTTCAGATAGGTGGCTGCTGTTTTGCAGGGCTGACTAAAGAGTAAGGTGGCTGCCTGAGGCAGCTGATTTGGGGTGTTATTATGAACGGGCATCACATTTTTAGTTACTTAATTTATTGTAATATATTTTCTGCCTGGGAGCGGTGCTCAGAGGATTTGCTGCCCCACATGCTTAATAATAATAGTAATAATAATAATAATAATAATAATAATAATAATAATAATAATAATAATAATATATTATTATTATTTATACCCCGCCCATCTAGCTGAGTTTCCCCAGCCACTCAAAATAACTCATCCAGCTTTTGAGACTATTATGTACCTTGACTTGAGGAGAGGGCTCACCACTTGCTGTTCCACCTTGGGCAGCAACACGTATTGGCCCAGTCCTGGTGCAAGGCTTGCCAGGGATTCTCGTGACTAATTTAGCCTTCTGCGTAGCTCTGCCTGTCTCCGTAGAAAGAAGCTGGATTAGGACACATGTTGGGCAGGATCTACGCCAAGCCATACTTATGAGCCCACCGGATTCCTGAACTATAAGCTAGGCTGCTTCCTTTACTTAGACACAGGTTGATTCACAGCAATGCAGTGCACCCTTCCCTGGAATTTGTGAAGCAAGGAGCTTATCCAGACGCTATTCTAAAACACCCAAGTATTCTATATTACCTTCTGGCTGAAAATTATTGTCTACCACATTGTGGGGAAGATGCAGTCACACCATTTCCTTGAGCGACAGAGACATTTAAAGCAGCACCATGCATGAAACAAGAATCTATGTTCACTGCCTCAAGTGTAATTACCTTCTCACATAGTTATATCACACACAGCAAGACCCCTGGCCTGGCTGGGCTCCTGCTGTGTAGCTTAATATTTCCATAGCTCTTAAACACTATTTATAACATACACCCAGCAGAGGGCATCCCTTTTACTCTCCCCCGCCCCTCCAGTACTGCTGGTGGAATTCTTGGTGAAACTTGAGAAGGAAGTATTTGTATTCCAAAAGGTGTAGTATAGCAGGGATGGGGGAATCCGTAGCTTTCCAGGTATTTGCTGGACTACAATTCCCATCATTCCTAGCCATTTGCTATGCTGGCTAGGGCTGATGGGAATTGGAGTCCCATAACAACTGGAGGGCTGCCCCTCTTCTATGGGCCACCTCACACACGTATGCTAAGGTTACCAGATTTTTTTCAATGCGTCCAGGGACACTTTTCAGTTTCAATGGATTTTGTATGGGGACTGATTTGTAAATTCGGGGACTGTCCCTGGGAAACAGGGATGTCTGGTAACTTTAATGTATGCTGATCACATGATGACTGCCACAGACACGGATGACTTGCATGTGTGAATAGGCCACCATAGATAGATTTGTCACAATGCCTCAAAAATCCAGTGCTTTTCAATGAAGTCGCTCATGTAACTGCCAGTTATCAAGCAAAGAGAAGTCAAGTGTTAACTATGTATCTGGGGGAATGTGAAGGGCAGATCCTTTCTATACATTTAAAGCATATTCAACAAACATTTAAAATGCATGACTCCCACCCACACCCCAAGAATCCTGGGACCTGTAGAGAACTACCATTCCCAGCACCTTTAACAAACTACAGTTCCCAGGATTCTTTGGGGGAAGTCATGCACTTTAAATGTGCTCCGGATATGCGTGAAATGTATACCGTCTGCCTGCCCTAATAGTTGCAACAGTTGGTATCAAAGAATGACACATTTTCGCCCTCTGATTTTCACGTTTTGTCCCTTGCCCTGTGAATTTCCAGAACTGGAGCTGGAAGAGGCCAGCTTCATTCTCCACTGAAGCAGCCAGAGGAACTTGACACCATGGAGGCCGAAGGCACTAAGGAGCAGCAGGGGGAGAGCCAGCAGATCAATAGACTGGAGCACCAGAGCGAGTCAGGAGATGCTCAGGTTGAGGCTCATGGAGAGAGTGAGGCTGGGAAAACAGAGGCTGCTGCTGGGAAGGAGAGCAAGGATGAGAATGAGCCTGCAGGAAAGGCTTCAGGGGCCGAGGAGATGCTGGGATCTGAGACCAAAGAGAAAGCAGAGGAAGCCGGAGAAACCAACCAGGCAGCCTCTGAGGATAGAGTGGCCGTGGGTGTATCTGGAGCAGAGCCCAAGGAAGAAGCTGAGGTTTCTGGAACACCAGAAGAACGGCAGGAAGAGAAAGGAGCAAAAGCTGATGCCTTGGAGAGAAACACCAGCACTTCCAGCACAGAGGTGGGAACAGAGTGCGTTTCACTCCCTGTCTTGTGCATCTCATTCCCTTGGCTGCCTTGTCTTGCTCTCTTTTAGCTTATATGTTAGTTTCTTTCCTTTATAGCAGCCTTCACTGCTCCAGATGTTTTGGACTACAGTTCCCATCAGCCCCAGCCAGCACCCCAATTCTGTGTAGGTCTATTGCACCTCTTTGTCTTTAAGGTTCCATGAGACCTTTTGCATTTCCATTAACACATTACTCCCAATAGTTAGCTAGTAGCTTTATATGCTGCCTTTAACCCCATATTGGAACTCAAGGTAGTGTCCATGGGATTTCTGGCTGGTCCCCCACCCCGGCAGTGGCCAGACACAAAAGCAAAGCAGGCCATGCAACTGCCAGGGGGCTGGACCAGCCATCAGAGACAGAAAGAAAAACAGAAGACGAACGAGACTGATTTTAGGAGGAGTTTATGCACAAACAATTGTGTCAGCCACTTGTTTCTGTCTCCATGTGTAAGTGGCTCCTTTGCAAAGCTAAGACACCAGGTTTCAAAATAGTTTATGGGAAACACTGAGGATGCAGGAAGGAAGATAGATATGCTCTGGGAATGGTAAACAAGGTGACAGGCAAATGTCTCACCCTACAATTTGTGGAGACTATCCACAGGGCTTGGCTTATTTATAAGGTTTTCATTCTGTCTTATCGCATATGGCCCCAAGGCAGCTTACAATTGGTTGTTGGTGGTGCTGGGTGATACCTGGTTTTCAACATTGTAATATATCATCGACTAAACATCACAATATACCGATATATCGCAATGTCTGAAATAAGGATGGAACTATGCAGAAGCAAATGGGGTGATGTCCTGGCAACTGCTCCTGCTTAGGGGGGGTGTCTAAAACTAATATATTTTTACTTACTGTTAACATATTGTTACAACTGTTATTTTATAGTACAGAACAACAGGGGCAACAGGAATCATGAGAGAAGTGACGATCGGCTTCTTGGTTTTCCCCACATCACGATATTTTTGTACATAGCGCACAGACACTGTGATTCACAGTTTATCGCCACGTCAAATATAATGAAATTATGTCAGATATTATGAAACCATTATCATGGTGTAGACTTCAAACCATGGTGTAGACTTCAAACACTGCCCTAGATGTTGGACTCCACTCCAGATTAATGTAGGGTTTACTCCTTATCCCACAAGACCGTGGAGCTTACAATAACCGCACTGAAAATGTGTTTTGGCTTGTCCCTTCTCTCTTATTCATGTAGGGTCGAACTGGCAGCACTTCAGATGAGCCTCTCTCGCCAGAACCAGAGGAGGAAGAAGAATTCTGGCCAGAATTCTCTCCAAGTTCTCCTGAAGAGAGCCCACAAAGCCCCACAGAGTTCAAAAACGTGGAGACGGGTAAGGAAAATATGATTCAGCACACTGAAAATTTAAAGCAGAGGTGGGGCCAATCTTGCAGCCTATGGGCCAATCTAGACCTGCCTGCCTGTTTTCACCAGGTCAAGCCCACCCATTGGCTGACATAACCAGTGAAATCAGCCAATGGGCAGGAGGACAGGGTTTAATCCTGCCTAGGTTGTGCTGCCCTATTCCCAGCAGGATCACACAGTCTAGGCAGCAGGATTTAATATTCTCTCATGAGCTGATGAGCAGAGATTAAAACCCTTTCCCTCTTCTTTTAATTGGGCATGGGAGGTGAGCCACGGCTGCCACACCCACTTATTCAAGGTCACAGTTCTCCACTGCTGCCATCCACCTGTTCGAAGCAGCGCTGTTTGAAGCAGCCTCTGTCTCCTTTAAAGGATCAAAAGATACTTTGCAAAGCCACGGAGCGGATTTTGACAGATGGTCTGCCCTGCCTGCCTGTCAGTTATATACTATCACAGTGACATCACAGGATTGACAGATGTGTGGCCCCCACTCAGTTCTCAGATTGGGCCTGCAAGGCTGATCCTGAGAAGAATCTGTCCCATGGAGCCAAAAAAATTAAAAAAAAGGTTCCGCATTTAATAAGAAGTACGGAATACACTTGAGATTAAAGCTTTAGGTGGCATTCTTGATTTATTGATTGAAAAGGTACCTTACATGGAATGTGGCAACAGACACAGAATCCTGAGAAACTCAGTTTTATTTTATTTAAAGCATGTTTCTAGCCCTCATCATTCTGAAGGCATAACTGAAAGCAAGCAGTAGCTTCACTTCCTACATACGGGGATTTCCTGCATGACTGCATGGGACCCCTCACAGTCTGCAGTCACATTTCACAAGTTGGGAATGGGTGCAAAAGCAATGCCGAGAACAGTGATGGAGAAGTGTTGGGTGTCTGTGTGTTGTTTCCCCTCTCCTCATGCCATTTCTCACATCATTTCAACACAAGTGTGATTTTTTTAAAGGTATAACTTTCTGTAATTCCATCTAGGAAGCACTCCTTCAGGCCCAACTGCCCCTGAAGCTGCCCCGGGGAACAGCACCAGGTGAGGCAGAGTCTCTGAGAGCAACCCTGGCCTAGTAGGGCTGTGTTGTGTGACCCCTTGCTACCACGGGGCAACGTACACAGAAAGCACAGCTCAGCAATGATGGTGATGACAAAGATCCTGAACAATAACTGTTGCCTCATGGAGGAGTGCTGCTAGGTACTTAACGGGTTCCCGGCAGCACACAAATGTCCATGAAATGCATAGTGTGCCTCTGGGCATATTAAGATGCCAGGTTGCTGAGGTCTCACCAGCACTGCATTTTGCAATGCACCCAGACACCTCGTAAGCAAAGATAGATATATGGTTGGGGAAAGGGGCAAGAGATTTGGGGTGTGAGGGGAGAAGAGCACCACCACAGCCCTGTGTCTTGGACCTGAGCACTGGGACTTCAAACATTGCCTCGCAAAGAGCACCAGGTTGAGATTTTAAGGCAGCAAAAATTATACTGAGCAATGATGGGGAACTTGCAGACCTCCAGATGTTGGACTTCCATCAGCCCTGACCATTGGCCATGCTGGCTGGGGCTGATGGGGGTCCAACCACATCTGGAGCACCCTAAGTCTCCCGTTCTTGCCATGGAGGACCACTACCATTATAATATTTCCCACTTCCCTCAGAGTAGCACTCGTCAGGACTGATGGGGATGCTTTTCCATGAGTGGTGAGGGGAAGGGCCTTCTCCTGGCCGCCATCTTGGCCTCTCCTCCTCCTACTCCTATTTTGAGAAGTTATGGACTGAGAGGCGATCACAGGTCTACCTACTGCCATGCCCTCATCCAATACCACTCAGCCTTCTTGGGTTTGCTTGTTTGTTTACTTGCTTTTGGTTCTCAGCACTGAAGCAGTCCCAAAGGGGGATGAAAAGCAACTGCCAGCTGCTGAGGGAGCAGCCGCTGCCCAGGAGGAGAAGAAGAAGAGACCCACTTTTGACAGAAGAGAGATGACAAGGCCTCGTATGCCACCCAGAGCTCAGTCCCGCAAGGCCATCATGGATAAGTTTGGAGGGTAAGCCTGGGACTGCACCACTGGGTGCCTCCATTGCAATCCTTCACTGATTTTCTCTTTCTCTTTCTTCATTGCCCCACAGCCTTTGTACTTCCTGCGTAGTGCGTGCATGCTTCCTTCTGCCACAACTCCTAGATAGTGCAATGCATTTTAGGAGCAGACACAAAGCCTAAACCCGCAAATGTTGACTAGGTTCAAGGGAACTTGCTCTCAGTTAAGGTACACAGGGGGCCAGCTTCAGTTGTTTTACACTTTTCATCAAACAGTACCACATTTGTATGCAGCCAGATATTATTTTATAATCTCTCTGTTTTAAAATGTTCATTTACCACCTGTCATTTCCAGGAGGAGCACAAGAATAAAAGCAGTGCCATAATTAAAATCAATAGCCAACATACCGTATTTTTTGCACCATAACACTCACTTTTTTCCTCCTAGAAAGTAAGGGGAAATGTCTGTGCGTGTTATGGAGGGAATGCCTACGGGTGGCATGCCTACGGATTTTCCTCCTCTAAAAACTACATGCGTGTTATGGTCGGGTGCGTGTTATAGAGCGAAAAATACGGTATTTAAAATCGTTAACAGCAAGTTAAAAAAGAGGCCCAAACTATAGCATGTTCTTTATTCTGGTGCATGGATAGCCGAACAAGGTAGAGAAGGCAGCTTTAAAAGATAGCTTTGTAACAGATTGCAAAATAGATTGTTCCATGTTAAAGAGAAAGAGCAGGGCCAACATCACCACCTGTCCTTCTCAGGTAACTGCAAGGGCCCTCAGCATTCTGGCGCTGCTGTATGCTGCCCTGAACCACACTCAGTTTTTGATTCCTTGCCTCTGCACCAACTGGCTGGATCTAGGCACCCTCTTCATTTCACACAGCTTCCCCACATCCAAGCATTGCTCTGGGGCATTGTAAGAAGACCTAGACGTGCAGCACTGCTTGGAGTGCTGCCACCACAACCAGCTAAGCCTGCCAAAGGCAAGCACACCAACTCCTAGGGGCCAAAGCTGTGTGTGTGTGTGTGTGTGTGTGTGTGTGTGTGTGTGATTTTTTTATTAATTTTTCATTAATAATACTCCAGTTGATACAATGCCAAATCTTGCCACATCATAATACAAATAATAAAGCCAATTATACATTCCAATTTATATATTTTAAAAAGACCTCCCATGTTCTGGCCAGTCAGAGAAAGTTTTTGTTTCTTGTTCCTGCTTTTTCTGGGGCCAAAGCAGTTTTGGGCCCCTCAATGTTTTGTTTTGTTTTGTTTTGTTTTTGAGGTGGCTGATCCCCCTCAATGTTCAGAGGATGTTCAGCTGCATTGCTGGCTCCTGGCATGTCATGTGGCATCGGGACGTCGCATTGGGCCCCCTCAGTCGTCTTGAGAAGATGGCGCCTCTGGCCAGGGGACACAGAGAGAGGAGGGGACCCAGCAAAAGACACGTTGCCCGGGTGGCCCTCAAACCTACAACTGGCCTGGATAGAGAGGTTTCTCTTGGGCAGATCAGTGCATAGATAAGAATCTAAGCAATCAACTAGAGAAAAGGCCGCAGACGAGGAACCTTATTATTGTGTGGACAACATTCCAGGTGCCACATTCCAGGGCTAAATGGGGCTGGAGGGAATAGTGGGTTGAGCAAAGGATGGGGCTCTTGTAGGCTACATTTCAACAGCAAAGAAGCCAACAGGTTCTGTACATGCATATCCCTCTCCAGCCAGGTAAACAAGAGGCGTTATCAGAGTTCAAGGGCTCATTCCAGCCAGGCAAAAGCTCTCAAGGAAGGCGTGCAGCAGGGATGGTGAGGGGTATAGCCAGGGGGCAGCAGACAAAGGCCTGCATTCATTCATCTAGCCCGAGGTTACTCATCTCAAGTATAGGACTTCATCCTAAAGAGGCAGATCTGTGCCCCCAAGGCTGTCCAGTAGAAAAGAATGGGGAAATATAAATCAAATCAGTTAAATTTTTATAGTCTGTGGATTCCTGAGAAGCATGTCTTTATTCTGGCTCTAGTCACTCATTATCTTCTCCCTCTTTTGGTCATTTCCCTACTTCCCTCCCAAAGGGCTGCAACCGGTCCTGCCCCCAATATCAAGAAGACAGGAGGTGCCAACACAGTGAAGACTATGTTGCTGGAGTGGTGCCGGGCGAAGACCCGTGGCTATGAGGTAATGAGTCTGTATAAACTGTGAAACTCAATGCCTCCTTAAGTGGTCCTTCAGCTCATGACCCCACTGTTCCCCAGTGATGCAGCAGGCACCCTCGTTTCCCTTATGAAGATGGTGTTGGTCATGCAACTTGTGTGTGTGATCAGCTGTTATATGACAATAAGATGATTTCTTGTGAAATATGAGTGTATTTTTTTCCTGGTACAGAGGAATGTTCCCTGTTCTTATTAGATAGCATCAGCATCAGTGTGTGATCAATACTGTGTGATCTCCACAGTCAGTCCCAACAGGTTGTCAAAGGTGGCTGTCGCTCTCATTTTGTGTTAGGCCATGCCCCCCATGCCAGTCATTTTATGACTAGCACCCACAGCACTCTCAAAATTTGAAATGCGCCCATTGATCCAAAAGGCTGGTGATCTCTGCAATGCATGTTGGAATGCCTTGACATAAAATTACTGACCATAGAGGCTTCTCTGAAGTGTTGCTGAGAAACTGCAGATCCAGCCAAGTGATGTGGCATTTTTAAAGACTAACAAATGTGTTATGGCATAAGCTTTTATGAACTGCTACATTGCTGCCCCGATAAATTCCTTAAAGATGCCCAAAGACTCTTTTTTGTGTTTGCTGCAACAGACTCACGTGGCAACCTCACTGGAAATTGAGAAAATGTCTATGAAAAATGAAGCACTTGGAACGTTCTAGAAGGGCTATATAACTGCTTCCATTTCCCTACACTTCAGATTGTGGTGGGTTATAAATAGGCACAACGTAACCTCCGGTTTATGTTAATACTCTGTGCTTATCACCCTCAGATACATTTTGTAATTCCTCAAAATAGTAGCACTATTTGTCTCACTCTCTCACACACTAATACACACCCCAGAACAGTGCAGTCTTGCCAAGAACAAACTGTTGGAGAAAATGTACCTATAAACCAAACCTGAGATTCTCCCTACACAGAGGTGCCAGCCACAATGACAAATTTGTGGGATTTCCACCCACAGGTTGTTGGTTTTTTTTAAAAAAAAATCAAAGCAAATAGTAATGCATCTTTCAAGTTCCATTTGGTCACTTCTGAACTTCTGTTTCAAAGCAGTAATTGCAATATTCCCACAACTGATTATCAAGGAGCAAAAGCAGTCTGAGCTGCTGTTTGGATTTAAAAGAGCTTTGGTAGACGCTAACAATTGTGCAAGTCTTTTTCCTGACTTTAGACACTTGCTAAGCATGCAAGTAATTTCGTTTATTACAGATTCAGCAGTCGTTCCTTCTACACATTTGTATTTTAACTGTGGTGAAAACCTGCCTTTCCCAACCATTTCAGTATTATACATGGTAATGCCATGACCACAGTTATACCAGACATCTTCAGCGCAAACAGATACATATTCATGAGTCTCAAAGCAGAAAGAGGCTGTGTGGTTCAGTGCTAGAATGTTGGTTTGGATGTTTCCATTCCCACTCAGTCTTGATGCTCATTTGGTGCCTAACCTACATCACGGGGTTGTTATAAAGATTTTTTTAAAATAAGAACTCCATTCACATGACCCTGAAACGATTGGAAGTAAGGAGGGACATAAATGGGATGGACGAATAAGCAAACTACTGCAGATATGTTGCTAATCATAATTAACACCTCTTGCAGCTGCTGGGGTGCAGGGCGTAGATACTGAGTGTAAACCCAAGGAGAGAAGACAGGTGGGGCCTGTTTATGTTTCTCTTTCTCATCCCCAGCATGTGGACATCCAGAATTTCTCCTCCAGCTGGAGCAGTGGCATGGCCTTCTGCGCTCTCATGCACAAATTCTTCCCGGATGCTTTTGACTACGCTGCACTTGACCCAGCAAACCGCAAAGAGAACTTCACTCTGGCCTTCTCCACTGCAGAGTAAGCACCTTCCCAGACCCCAGGACCCCACAACCATAGGGCAGGTTGGGCTGGGTGGAAGAGCCAGGCCACACTTCCACATACCCACATCCTGGTGATTGTGGGTGCATTGCTGTTTGCTGCAGTGAACATGTAAACAAATTTATACTGTACCTGTTTCAAATTAATAATAATAATAATTCCCCCAGCCACTCTGAGCAGCTCCCAACAGAATAAAAAGGCGATAAAATATCAAATATTAAAAATTTCCCTAAATATGGCTGAATTCAGATGTCTTCTAAAAGTCAGATAGTTGTTTATTTCCTTGACATCTGATGGGAGGGTGTTTCACAGGGCGGGTGCCACTACCAAGAAGGACCTCTGCCTGGTACATGTAACAACATTTAGGCCTTATCTACACTTACCTCCCCCCCCCCTGCTCTTTCCAGGCACAGGCCCACACTTTAAAGCTCTGTGTCCTTGCAAAAGCCTGCTCTTTAAAGCTGAAGCGCAACAAACAGCAATTTGTGTTTTCCACAGATTGTTGTTTGCTTGGATTCAGATTTAAAGAACTGGCTTTCACTGAGAAAATGCCAAAGCAAAAAATGGGGGGGGCACTCAGACTCAGACACGGAGCTTTAAAGAGTGGACTTGTCTCTGGAAACTGCAGAGGAAAAGTTATGTGTGCATAACAGCAATCCAAAGCACAGCTAAACCATTTCAAACAACTGAGCAACAAAAAACAACAAAGCAATAGTTGTACATTTCAGCACAGGTTAATATCAGAGTGCAACAACAACACTTGG
The DNA here is from genome assembly GCF_964188305.1 of Podarcis bocagei. NCBI lineage: Eukaryota > Metazoa > Chordata > Lepidosauria > Squamata > Lacertidae > Podarcis > Podarcis bocagei. The sequence continues at coordinate 85,117,069 of NC_138125.1, read as the reverse complement.
GCAAATAAACTTTGCACCAAAGAAATACCAACACGGGGGCGGGGCGGGCGGGACAGGGTGCTATACCCAAGGAAGCCATTTCTCCTGTCTCTTGACCTCTGTAAGCAGGGTGAGCTGGAGAAGGGCCTCGGAAGGCGATCTCTGCATGCAAATAGGCTTGTTTGGGAGTAGGACAGCTTTTCCCATGCCATGCCAGCCATAGGGAGCTGTAGTCCAAAACCTCTGGTCTCTTTACACCTTCCACATGTGCCTGAGGAACATGGCGTAAACAAAGCCAGAGTCAAAAAGCACTAATAGGGATGTCTCGCCATCTGTACCCTAGCATGTAATGTATTATATGGGCAATGGTTTCTTCATGAGTGGGGAACCTGCTGCCATCCAGGTGTTGCTGGGTTCCCAGTACCAGCAGCCCCAGCCAGCACAGCCAAGGATGTTGGGAGTTGGAATTCAGCACCCAAAGCACTGCACGTTACACACACACACACGTGCGCTTTAGATCACAGTTCTCTTTGATCCCGTGCCAACTTTCCAAAGTCAAAGGGATGGGGCGGCTTCACTGTTTTTTGGTTTAAGAGTTATGTTCAAGAGATTCCCTGTAGCATCTGTGAAGGTGAAAAAGGTGCCAAGCTAAATCTGGATGTTCTTTGCCATCCTCTTCCCAGGGAGCTTGCTGACTGTCCCCAGCTTCTGGATGTGGCCGACATGGTACGCATGAGTGTCCCTGACAACAAATGCATCTACACCTACGTCCAGGAGCTTTATCGCAGCCTGGTGCAGAAAGGGCTTGTGAAGACCAAGAAGAAATGAGAACGGAAGGCTTGTGTTTGAGGCTTACTGGAAGCTGGAGGGAAGGTTTGGCAGAACAGGTGAGAAGGGCTCCATGGAGGACCTCTTCACTAAGTGAGAACATAATATAATGGCCAGTAGGGGACGCGGGTGGTGCTGGGGTCTAAACCACTGAGCCTCTTGGGCTTGCCGATCAGAAGGTCGGCAGTTCAAATCCCCTTGACGGGGTGAGCTCCCGTTGCTCTGTCCCAGCTCCTGCCAACCAAGCAGTTCAAAAGCATGCCAGTGCAAGTAGATAAACAGGTACCACTGCAGCAGGAAGGTAAATGGCATTTCAGTGTGCTCTGGCATCTGTCATGGTGTTCTGTTGCACCAGAAGCATTTTAGTCGTGCTGCCCACATGACAAGGAAAGCTGTCTGTGGACAAACGCCGGCTCCCTCTGCCTGAAAGCGAGATGAGTGCTGCACCACATAGTCGCCTTTGACTGGACTTAACCATCCGGGGTCCTTTACCTTTTTTATATATATAATGGCTAGTAGAAATGGGGGACAGGATACTGGCTCAGTCATTATCACATTTCTGGAAGGAAGCAACCTTATTTTAACATTAATACCATGCCTTACAGAGCGGTAAGTTATAAAAAGCTCAAGAAGGATGTCAAAGACAGAGCCATGGTTTAAATCAGGGCTGCCAAACAGAATTATCTTATCGAGTCCTGTGACTTCCCCAGTGAGGTCTTTGGCCTCCCTACCTCATGCTACACAATTTGCTGAACCACCTCTAGAGTTTGGAAATGATGTGTATCGTAGAGCCAAAGGGATCACCCACCAACTGCATGTCTCAAATTAGCCCCACACCCCATTAGCAGGAAAGGTATCAAAGCATATGACATCTGCAGCCAAGGATGTCATGTTGGTTGGTGGTATTTAGTCAGTAGAAAAGGATATTTGGATGACAGGGGCATTAAAGGTGGCAGGACTGGGTGATGATGGATAGCTGTTTTGGCTGAGAGGGCTGGTGGCAGGTGTTTTGGCATGCAAGAAGCTTTTGGAGGTTTGGCAGTGGCTAGTGGGAAGAGGGGCTAAAGTGGGAGGTTATGAGCTGAAAGTGGGTGCCCAGCATAGGAGTGTGAAGTGGCAATTCCAGGCAGCACTGGTGACAGGATAGTGGCAGGCAACATGTGGAAGCAAGGGACATTGCTAACCATAATCCTACTGCTGGTCTCCTCCTCCAACCCAACCAGGGCAAACAAACCAGTGGGGTTTTTGGTGCAGATTATGGGTGTGGTCCATCTGTATCTTATTTGCAGGTAAGATGCCCCCCCAACCCTTTTGGATTCTCCTCCTCTGCACTGGAAATTACAGCTTCCCTTAGGCTAAAGTGGGCCTCAGATTCAGGATTTTCTTCTTTTGCTTTTCAGAGAGAAGGCGACATGGGATGTCCCCTGGTCTCTATTCTGCCATTTCTTGTGCACTGCACTGGATCAAACCAAAGTGGCTTTTGCTCTAGCATTTAAGTCTGCTATACACAAACTTTCTGCCTGTGTGCTTTTGAGATGTGTGGGGAAAGGGATTGTTAACTCTGTCCTGTAGGCACTTCCAGTCACCTTCAGCAATCTGGCCTCCAAGGAACCAAAAGCCTCTGTCATAAACGGGCATGGTGTGGAACAAGGAAGTCTCTCCAGAAAATTACCACTGCCCATTTCACGTACTATTCTCTTGGCTGCAAATCCTGCCAAGTCCTCTTCCAACCCGTGCTGTGCTTCTCTCTAACCTCACTCACTTCTCCTTACCGAGCATCATTAAAGCACAACTGTTTGAAGTCCAAGGCAACTAGGCAGTGTCTGTGATTCCTGCCCACCCCAAAGCAAACTACAGTTCAAGTCCCATCCATCAATGGTGAGGTTACCAAGGAGATAGTATGAACAGCTCTCCTTGAAGATATTAAGCACAAGGCACACTAGAGCTGCGCAGCGTACAGGGAAAACACAACCTCATCCGATGCCTGCTTACTAGGAAGGAAGCCCCACAGTATTCAGTTACTCCCAGACAGATGCTTCAGTCCTAAGCACAAAAGTCCCTGTGCAACTTGGAGTAGGCATGGCTAAGATCAGGCTGTTAGGATAACACACTAGGAAGAAGTTTAGCAAACAAGCTGCCATGAGAGACTGTGGCCAGGGAGGAATATGGCCAGATAACCCCAACAGCAAGAGGTCCAGCAGAGTGAGAATGAGAAAGACCAGCTGCCACAACAGAAGGAGGAAGACCATTTTTTATTAGAAAATGCATTTACTCACATATATTTGTGCAAGGCATTCCCATTTCCTAGGGTGTAAGATTCCACTGAAGCAAGAACTTGCCTCTAAATATGTTCTGCTTAGAACAGAACAGTATAAGTGATTTAAAAATAAAATAAAATCTGACTTCAGATTTTTGGCAACATGGGCCAATTGTTTGCCAGCTCCACATGTCTGCCCTTCTCTACTCGGAAGAGCCTTCCAGCTCACTTATCACATCATTACTTACCTACTGTATTTCAAAATCTCCAAGCTAAGTTAGGGTGCTTCTAGGCAGTGGAGTGTTGCCCATTAGGGAGAATGGGGCATTGCCCCACCAACTTCAGTCTGCCCTCAACCAGTCTCCCACCTGCCTACCTTCTTACAACCAGTCCAGGGAGTGCTCCTAGCAGCCAGCTTCCCCCTTCTTAGACTCAATGTTGCCCTTGTAGGACTCAGCAGGAAGGAGGATGTAGTCAAAACTAAAATGAGCTGCCTTCGCCTATCAAAGGCTCTGGCTCCACTTACTGCTCCCTCTGCCTTCTGTCCCAAGAGTCCCAGTGGCCAGTGGCCATCTCTGCTTCCAGTTCCAGACATGGACAATTAGCAGCACTCAGTCCTCACTGCTATGGAAGTGGAGTAGCTGCTCAGAGAGTGTTAGACCCCAAATGTTGCAGGTGGGGGGAGATTTTCATTCCCTTTCCTCACTGAACTCATGATTATGATGTTTTCTCCCCTCCCTCCAATTTGGGGTCAGAGAGAGACAAGAAATACCTGCAAGGCAGTTCTATTTGGAAAGGGAAGAATTAAAATGCCAAGTTGATTTTTGAGATCCAAACCATTAAGAAGGAAGTGGTTACAGCACAGACTGTACAGCCCATCACCAGCCTACAAATTGTAGAGCTGCTCCATTGGTGTTTTTAGCTTGGAGAAGGAGGCAGGGAAGGAAGATGAACAGGGAAAACATGGGAGGCCGTTTTGATTACAAATGGCATGTACATGTCCTGTAAAAAATGGGTGACAAAGTGTTCTATGAGAAAGCTGCCTTGGACAAACTAAAGAAAGTCATTTGTGTCTCTCCCCAGGAATGTTTAGAGCAGGGGGCGGTGTTAAAGTGAAAAGCAAAACTGTAAGAAAGCAAGAAAGGTCATCCAAACCCCAGCGAATGCAAGGCGAAAGCACAACATTTCACTTCTAAGAGCAGAGTCCAAACCAAAGTCTCTCCTCCCCAAGGCTGAAGTCTCCTCCCCCTCAGATGCAGAATTAGTGTCATGAGCCAGAGCAATGCAGGATCCCACCGCGTACATTCCTTTATTGAGAATGCAATGGTGGGGACAGCTTCCGTGGTCCCACTTGCATTTCATCCCACTGGGACTGTGCCTATGTGGAAGGTTCCCCAGCCAGCCAGCGAGGCAGGCAGTGGTTCAGGAGGGCAGCAGGTCACTCGCATGGCCGCTTCTCACTGAATTTGCTGGTCTGCTCTTCAGCTTTGGACAAAAAGCGCTCGTGGTCCTGGATAAACTCGTCAGCCAAGTCAGCGCGCAATGGGTGCTCTGGGTCAGGTTTATTCACCAGCACTATCAGTTCCGCAATCACTGTGGGTCAGAAAAAGGTAGGAGGGTCAGAAAAGAGCATAATGTATGTAATAACTTCAAGGAGAGAGAGCGCAGCAGAACGGACAGATGAGCTGTGGCCATCCAACAGCCAGTTGGCTCTCCCTGTGCACTGACACACACAGCTTTCTTGGTCCTACCTTGGTCTGCCTTGGTGGAAGGTCTCCAGTTCTCGTTGCTGACAATCGGCAAGCACACCTGGCCCTTCTCATCCACGTTGGGGTGGTAGATCGGAGTCTTGAAAGTGACCTTGGGAGGCTTGAGGGGGTACTCGCTTGGAAAGCTGATCTCAATCCGGAAGGCGCCTTTGTTGTATGGGGGGTCATCCTGAGCACAAGGACAGGAAAGGGCAGTAGTCACCTCACAGTGCGGCTAGCAAATGGTGCTTCCCTGTACAGTGGTGCCCCGCAAGACGAATGCCTCGCAAGACGAAAAACTCACTAGACGAAAGGGTTTTTCGGTTTTGTGTTGCTTCGCTAGACGAATTTCCCTATGGGCTTGCTTCGCAAGACGAAAACGTCTTGCGCTTTTTTTTTAAAGCCACTTGAAGAGGCGCAGTTGCGACGGATCGTGCTTCGCAAGACGAAAAACATCGCAAGACGAAAAGACTCACGGAATGAATTCTTTTCGCCTTGCGAGGCACCACTGTATGTGGGCTGTGGGGATCTAAAAAAATAAAAGCCCAGATTCAAGCAGACCCTTTCTGCTACCTCAAGGCGAGTGGAAAATCTGGACCCTCCTCTGTAAAATAAAATGATACAGTGCTGCCTTTTAACGATGCCCATTTACATTGCCTGAGGCAGTCACTTCACCCTACCCCAAAGGCCAAGCTCTTCTCTTTATGAGCCATTGGTGTTGCCTTTGAGGCTATTCAGGCCCAGCCATTTCCTTGCCTTCCCTAAACTCACCGGCACTAGAAGTCCCTTCCACAGCAGGACATTGTTCACATCTACTTCAACATCCCGAAGGCAGCGGAACCCGGACGTTTTAATTCTGTTCAGCTCCTGAAAAAGCAAAAAGATGGTTCCAGGCCTAGTGGTGACAATTGCCCAGCAAAGCATGGTCATCCTGTTGGACCAGGGGATCTCAAACTTTTCACCTCCAGCAAGGACCACTTGCCTGAAAATTACTGAGGCCCACCAGCCACAAAAGGGAGGCAGAGTTTAGCATAATCCACTGGCATTTACTGACATCATTTTCTACAGGTATATAATGCATCTTTGTAAATTAGTCCATTCCTTCCTCATCTTTTCTCGTATAGCAAGGAGCAGCAGAGCTCGGCTTTCCTCAAACTAAGTACAGACATTTACCGGTACTCAGAAGGTATTCTGACAGCCTCCCACTTCTAGGAAGAATTTGCACTAAGTGGAGATGACTTTTTCTTTTATATTTTTCATATCCCATCCTCACGTGTCTCAAAGTATTTTTCCCATCTCCGATCCTCTGCCACCAATTTCTTTCATCTCTCCTTCCTGGGCAAACCATGGTTTGTGACATCTCAATGCTGCCAATGTCTGCATAAAACTACGGAACACCTTCATTTTGGTCCACTAATATAGCCTTGCCATACCATGGAGGACTTGGCAGCAAGAACAAGTGAGACCCTCACCCTCCATTTCCACATGTCAGGTTTCCCAAATGCTTGACACAGGATCTGTGTTGTGTCATTTGCTTCCTGTAAATCAGTTATATCTGCCACCTTTATTTTTGTCTCTCTTCCCCTCACTCAAACAAGTCACAAGCTGCCTTTAGAAAAGATAGCAAAATATTAATCTTGGGTGTCAGTACGTTTCTAAAAGTGAGAAAGATCTTTCCTAACTTGGTCCCAGCTGTGCCTTGGCCTGCCCTCTCTTCCTTGCCTCTAAGTTTCAATTCATTGACAGAAACTTCTTTCTCAAACTTTATGGCTTTTCTCATCCACAGGACAATTGACATGCTGCCAACAGCATTATAATTTGCGCAATTTCCTTGCTCTTTCCAAGCTTAACAGTAACAGAAACTGAAAGCTATTTTTCCACTGCAACTGAACTGGCAGCTACACAACCTCCCTCCTTCAGACATTTCCCCTTCAAACCAGTATTTCAGCTTCAGTCTGTTTGAAAATTGTAGTCAACATTCCCCCTGCTAAAATAATAATAATAGCAATACTAATACTAATCACCACCATCCTGGGAACAGCAGTTTAGTCTTCAGATACACAGTTCCCAGCACTTTCACTAAAGGTACCAAATTGTAAGTAGTTTTTGACGTATGCTTATCTGTTCCACAATGAATTCAGAACTGCCCCTTAATAGCAAATGTTATCCAAGAAAGTTGCACTTAAGGGTTTGCTGTCTGTTGCCCACCTCACCAGTTATTTATTTTTTACAAGTCTCTCTAAACTTGGATTTTGATCGTTTTAAAAGTGAGAGATGGACAGGTTGCACCCCCCTCCCAAAAGCACGTTATTACATATGCATTTCTATATGTTCAGGTATGCATATCTCCACCTTCCCCACCCCGGTGAGGGCTTCCGTGCTCTGGGCAGCTGCGCGGCAGGCAGGCATTCGAGCGGTATAGCCTTGGCTCAGCCTAGTGGTGCCGCTACGAGAAACGCTTCGCCCGTCACCTGGCCAGCTGTGGAGGGTCCATGAAACCTTCCCCTGCAGAAAAGAGGCGACCCGATCCTAAGACGGGAACCGTCGCTGGATCGAAGCGCCCCCCTTACAATAAAGAGGCGGCAAGACTAGGGCAAGTGTCCCTCCCTCCCCTCGAAGATCCCACCTTCACAAGCCCGCCTGGCCCGCCTCTCAGCCCTTCCTAAGCAGCAGATCTCCAGAGCAGCTGCGCGGGACCGAGAAGGTCGGGGATCTGCCGCGCCGCCCCCCGCGCCTACCTTCGCCACTCGGCGGGGCGCCGCCGCCATCTTCGCTTGAAGCGGCTTCCGAGTCTCCTGCTGCTGCTGCTTCTCGGTGCGCCGGGTGGTTGGCTGCAAGTTGCGCTATTGCTCCGCCTCGGAGAGAGAGCCGCGAGATGCGAGGAGAGGGTTTTCCTTTCGGAAGAGCGGGCAAAAGCTCTCTCCGGGTTAGGATCTGGATTTCCCCGCCGCATGCATGAGCAGCACCAATTCCAAAATAAACTCCCGTCAGCTAATCGGAATCACTTCGTAAAGCGAACCATAGACATTATTTGCATCATGTGTGACATGCACACACCGGATGCAAGAAAACGCAACAACAACCTGTTGCATAAAAGGTTGTTTTCTTTTTTATATATATTTCAGATGACCATCAGACTTGGGGGTTGCTACTTTCCAGGGGAAAAGAGTGGAACTGGAGTTTTCAAGGTGCCCTTCCGTTCTTAGATCCCCTCCTCCCAGATACTCAGCATTATGTGTCACTGTCCTTAGTCCTCACTGGGTTGTCTTAGGGTTTTTCCCCTTTGGGTTTTTTTCTTTGTTTCTCTTAAAAATAGTTTTTACTTCTGCAAATCTTGGGGCTCCTCCAAGCCTGCTAGGACTTCCCTCTTGTGCATGGATGGTGATGTTGTGTGGCTGTCTATAATAAAAGGGTGCCATCTCTCAGGGTTTTATCCCCAAACGGCTTGAGGCTTTAAAGAATAAAATAAAACCCCCAACCTGTAGAACATTCCCCCTTTCCTTATATACAGTGTGTGTTTCTAATTGAAATAAAAAAAGGTCTGATATATATAAATGTTCATAAATGTACCAAGCAAACACATACATAAATATATAAACCACATGTCTGAAGCAGCAGAGGAAAACAGCCCTGGAACCATTTTGACTCCCAAAATGACCAAATATTTTCTCTGCAAAGTCAAAGGAAAATGGAAAAGCCTCCCCATTGTCTTTTCCTTCACAAATCCTGTCTTAAGGGTATGTCTGTGTATGAATAGGGTGAGCCTATGACCTGGCTCAGGAACTAAGTATTTATCATTACAAAAGAAGGCTCCCCAGGGTATCCAAAGGACTCTGTAAGGGCTCTGGTGTCCCCCATAAAGGAATAAGGGCAGATTTTTGCTTATTACATAGTCCTTATGGCTGCAGAAACAAACCTTAAAGACATGGCTGTGAAGAAGTCACACACCGATTCAAATCTTAGCTTACCTGAATGTGAGGATCCCCACATGCTTCAAACAACATTTCCCCCTCTTCAACATATGTAATAAAGTCAGCATGGCAGCATGAGTGTAAAGGCAGTTACATTTGAGGCTGTGTACATGCTATATATTTAAAGCACTCTTGTTCCCTCAAAGACTTATGGGTGTTATTAAGAGTTGTTGCGAATTGTAACTCTGTTAGGGATGAACTACAGTACCCAGAATCCTCTGAGGTGAATAATGTGCCTTGAATGTGCTTTGGATGTATAGTGCGTACCCAATAAAAAGACAGGGCCTGGCACAGTTGAAGCAGTCATCCTTAAAAGCAGCTGGATATCTGCCCCTCGCTGCCATCTGCTTCATAGGATGCAGAGCCAACCTAGGGAGACTGAAATATAGCTGAAGTACCTCAGTTCACACAGCAATTTAACCAAAAATAACCAGTTAACCAGGAAAGGGGGGAATAGGCGAAGAAGGGTGGGAAAGTGTAGGGCAGGGGTGCTAAACATAACTCAGGCAGGCACCCTTCAGAACATTGTGGACCACCCTCTCTGCTTTCAAAACATTTTGGTGGTTGAAGCCTCTGCCTCCTGAGTCACTGTCTACCACATTCTACGGCCACCAAATTGGTCTTAGCTGAAATGAATGGGGCAGTGTCTGTTTCCAAGAAAGGGATGCCACGCCTCACAGAAGTGGGGTGGGGTGGCGGGACTCAGCCGTGTTGCTTTCACATATAGAAGCCTATTTGAGACCTATGGAAAAGTCCAAAATGGCTGTTGCCTAATCATGACAGGGTTTGAAAATAAATATTTATTTTCAAACTCTGTCATGATTAGGCAACAGCCATTTTGAACTTTTCCATAGGTCTCAAATAGGCTTCTATATGTGAAAGCAACTCTGTCACTATGAGGCAACAGCCATTTTGAACTTTTCCATAACTTGGCTGGCAGCGGCTGGGAAAGGACCCAGTTAGGCAGGTTTCAGACAGTTCAAGTGTTCCCAGGACTTAGAGACATCAGAGCAGGATGACCTGCTAATTTTCACAGGCTGCACAATCCCAGTCAAACAGCACCTGCTTGTATCTCTTGAAATACTTGCCAGAAGTTGCTTTTGTCACCCAGGTTCTGTGTATCATAGAGTTGTAAGGGACCTCAAGGGCATAAAATAGATAGGTGGGGGGGATGTGTGGCCTCTTTTGTTCTTTAAAGGTATATAATATTGTTTTGTAAATTTATGAGCAGGAATTGGTAAACCAACAGCTATTGGATAAAGGGAATTGAATATAAGGAAAGAATTATGAGTCAAAGATAAATATGTAACATCACGCAGCAGTGGGGGGAAACAGGGACACATCTAGGATCATCATCATCACCATTTTTAATTTGTATACCATCTTTCCATCTTGCAATACTCAAGGGGGTTTACAAGCTGAAGAAACAAAAAATGTACACCTTATAACAATCTAATGCAATACAAAAATGTGATAATAAAACATAATTTTAAAATAAGCAACCTACATCAAAAAAAGAAACATTCAACAACCATTAGAATAGTATAAAATAATAATATCAGCATATAAAAGTTAAACAGAGATTAACTCTTAACAGTTACAATAAATAATTCCTAAACTACAATAAAGAAAACAACGGCAAGCCACAGTACATCAAATAATACAATACAAACTGAGAAGGAGAGACTAGAGGGTGGAGGAAGGCCTTGCCTGATGAAGTCCACTTTTTGGAAATATTGTATTAAATTTGATGTCATTTGGCTCTGATTTGTTAATCTTTATTGTCCCCGCCCCAGTTATTTAATTGGCAAAAAAGGAATTCACCCCAAAAGTCATCTAGTCCAACTCAATGCAGGAACCTTTCACCCAACATGGGGCTCAAACCCACGACCCTGAGATTAAGAATCTCAAACCACTAGTAGCAGTAGGCAGCTGTGTACTGCAGTCCAGCGATCCTTCGGTTGCAATGCTAAACACACTTACTAGGGACTTGCTTCTGTGTATGCATGCACAGGGATGCACTGTATAACTGTGGTCTGAAATTTTCAATGTGCTTTTGACTATCCACAACAAAAAGAGTGGAGAGAAACGGCTAGGCAACATTGTCCCCAAAGTGAATAGGGACAAATAAGGAGGGATGGGAGAATCTGTCAATTTGAGTTTCTCATTTTCCAGTCTTAATTTCAGATCTTCACGATCATGTGTAAAAGTTCTAATGAAAGTTACTCAGCATTTTAGTGTTAATTTCCCCCAGCATTCATACACATTTGTATGCAATGTCGCCTAACATACGCACGTTATTCTAAAGCAATGTTCCCATACGTTATGCATTTTTGTGTGTTGTTTTCATGAGTACACACATTTTTATGCACACTTTGCCCTGGGATATGCATTTTTGCACACGTTACTTGGCTGGAGAGCTGCCTTGCAAAATTTGGAGAAGTGTGAACTTTGAAGGATAGCTGTGGAATTGCTTTGGAAAGTGCAGATTAGGGAGCTTCCCCTTTAAATGTAAACTGAATCCAATTTTCCCCTACAAATAGCAAATTAATTTCTTCTGCATTTTAGTGCAACTTTATCAAACACTCAAGGATAAAAGGAAAACATCACTAGGCCTGGGCATATTTCATGTCACAAAGATATTTCTTGAGATGTCACTGTTTAGAGCCAATCGGTCCTGAACAGCAATTCCTTCTTCACTGACAAATGCTGCAGTGACATGAGCAGTGGAGACAAGTATGGCAGCAGGGGCCACTATCCCACCCTGCAGCATAGACCACTGACAATATGTTTCCCACCTTGTTACTGTCACTGCCACTCCTGCCTAGGGCTCATCTAAACGTACGTTTTGCCCTGCACTTTCTAGGCACAGGCCCTCATTTTACTGGTTCGTGTCTGAGAACTTTCTTTTTTGCCTCACCACTTTGCCCAGGAAAACCCACCATTAAATAATGAATCAGAACAAATGGCAATTTTGGTCCATGGATTGATGTTTGCTCTAACTCAGCGGTAAAGTGCAGTGCTTCACAGGGAAACAAACAAACAAACAAATGCTCAGATATGAAACCTGGAAAGCCTGGACCCAGAAATGCAGAGCAAAGTTAAATAAGGACAGGGCAAATAAGCTTATACTGTAGTTTATTTACCGTAATTGGGAATAGAGGGACTGCCTGATGATATCCCAGTTTCTTATAAGTCAAGGGCATGTTCTTTCTGCTCATTGACATTTTGTTCTAAAACAGGGACTAAAAAAATTGGTTTCATTCCCATTCTTGTAGCTGACCTGATTAATTACCTCATGTCAAAAGCTCTCCTCTTTTTGTGCTTCCATTTCCTCCTTTACTGGTGTGTCTGTCTGCCCCTATCCCTGTTTCCCACCAGATGCTTTTCTGCAAGGACAATCACAGCGGAGACACCTCCACCTGTCCCCAACCGTGACCTTAGTCATGGGACTTCTCTGGTGTTCCTTCTACACATAAGTCATGGGACTTCTCTGGTGTTCCTTCTAAAGATACTGTCTCTTGGTTGTGTAAGTCATTCCAATTTGCCCTAAGGATAAGTCAGATGTTTCTGTTAGAGAGGCAAGTAGCCATACGTCATCCTCAGCCACAGACGCACATGCCCTTGTCGCCTCAGGTGACAAAACACATACAGATATGTACACACAAGGGAGTTCACTGAGTGTGTATACAGCCTTTATGTCCACCGAATGGTGGGCAGTGGGGCCCCTCACATAGAATCCTATTACTTTATGCCAGAAAACTCAGGCAGCACAGCCTTCTGGATGGAAAAAATATACAGGGCAACAGGTCCACTGGCTTGGCCCTGGGGCCCTGTGTTCCCGGGGGTGCTCCCACTGCACACACACAGGCATTTGCTGTCAGCCTGCCTGCCAGCTTGCCTGATGTCAGCATGCACACCTCATATGCTCACGCATGTGCTGGCACAAAAATTTGTGCGTGTCCGGCGCCTTCATGGGGAATGTTGTGGGGACTGGAACACCTAAGGCCCCAGGCCCCCGGTGCCTATGCAAGGCAACCTAGAACAAGGGGCTTGCAGAGAATACCACAACCTTGGTGCTAAATATGTACAGCCACATTGACAATGGCTTCTGTCTTCATATTTTAATTAGTATGGTGACGCCGAACTAAATGCCTGCTTTTGATAACAATTCTTTGCAGCGCAAGTGTCCTGTTCTGCATCCCACACATTCTGCGAAAATTTTGAAAACTGGACAAATTGCCCACCAGTCCAGCTTAATCACCTGCTGTGATGGGCTCCAAACTAACCTAATAGTTGAAATGTCACAATGGCACCCATCATCGGCCACAGGAAGCTCTTTGCAGCAGGTGTGCTTGCTTCTTTAAAGCACACCTGGACAAAGGGTGGGTTGCATTTTTGAGATGTTTCTGAGAGAGCGACAAGATGAGTCAGAGAGGCCCTGCTTGCAGAATATTTTGCATGGAAACCTTTGCTGTTTAGTGTGTGTTTCTCACCCCTCCACCCACACCCCCAACACACCCCACCCACACTCCAGAGAAGCAGTTTTTTTCCTGCCATGGAGCTGACACAATATTAAAAGAAAGAGCCTGACCTGTTGATATTTTGCCAAGCCTGTACCTGTATAAGGCAAAGGAGCTTGGCCTGAGAAGTAATGGCACTCCTACATTCAGTGTCTCAGGTACTTGTAGTCCACACTGAGCCCACCTCAGTCGCTTCCCCTTTTGCATGGCCCATGGAAATAGCTTGCGTTATGTGTCGAGTGTGCATTGGGTTGCCTGCATAGCTCAAGATGCAATGTTGGCAACTGGGTGAGCCCATAGCATCATCATAACTTATTCGGGAGGTGGTCTCCTTTTTAGCATTAGTGCTGAAACAGCTCCTTTTTGGCTGGGGGGGGGGTGTACAAACAAGAGGAGAAAGTCAGCTGGAAACCCAGATACAAATCCAGAGTTCAGGCCAGATCAGGGGACCCATGGCTGCTTTTCCTTCAAAATAAAAGTGGTGGTGTTAAGCATACTTTTTAAAAAAAGAGTGCTCAATATTAATACTATATTAAGCACACATTTAAGAAGCATCCGTGATACTACCATTTTTATTTTGAAGGTGAAGTGGTTAATCTCCAGAAAATCTTGCAGCAGCGGAAATCTGGAATTCTTGAATTTATTAGCTCTGTTTCCTCTAAACTGTGATGTGTGAGAAGTGTCTGTGGTTCTGGCGAGGGAAATGTGTCTTACATGTGCTCTTCGCTGTAAAGGTTCAGTCCTGACACTGAAAAGGAGATGCCATGTCTCAGCTCTGGTGACTCCTCCTGGCCCACATCTGGCGACCAAGCTGCCCAACCAACAGCAGATGACATATTTCATTAAAACTAAGGGATATATTAGGGTGTCACTTGTATTAGCTATGGCAAAGGGATTGATTCAGCTTGCATTTAAATTGTAGTTCACTACACAGATTCTGCTGTGGGAAGAGACTTGACTTTAAGCAATGTTGCTTTCTCTGATTCATTTGCAACACTCACTTCTCAAAGCAGGGCCAAAATAGATACTTAATTTCAGGGCATGTATGCGGAGTACCAGACAAATGGGACTTCACATTAACAATGTAGTCCCTGAGGACACAGTGAAACGACAAAAAGCTGTAGAAATATTTTGGAGGAGCAGGATCTCTCTCTTGGGATCTTAAGTAGGGTAGTTTCCATTGCACATGCCAATTGCCTTCATGTATTCTTCATCTTGATTATTTGTAGGTAAAGCAAATATTGCAGAAATGGCACCAGTTTCCAGTGCTCTCTTCCCTCCCAAGGAAATCAAACTTGGGCCATGCTGCCATCTCACTGCGAGGAGGAGTGAGCAACAACTGTTTCTTTGACCACCCCAAATTATACCTCTGTGCCAAATGCGGGGAGAAAAACAGATGAGATCACATATTGTGAAAGAGCTAAAAGCTTGATTTGGAGTCTGTCTGGTGTTGCTGGTATGTTGATGATACCCAGCTCTTTTTCTCCTTTTCGGCACGTTCAGAGGAGGATGTGGAAGGGCTGAATTGGTGCCTAGGTTCAGTTAGGGCCTCGATGAGGGCTAGTAAACTCATGTTCAATCCAGAAAAGATGGAGGTGTTGTCAGTGAATGATTTGTCTGATGGGGGATGTGGCGTTTCTGAACAGAGTTGCTCTCCCCTTGGTGGGCCAGACTTGCTATTAGATTCAGTTTTTACCATAAAAGGCCCCAATGGCACCTGTAATATGAAGTACTATTCAGCAGCTGAGGCTGCTATTCCAGTTGTTGCCATCCCTGGGCAGAAGTATCTTGTTGCTAATGGCAGCAGGTGTTGCTCTTTTTGGAGCCCATGGGGCGGGGACATACTCTATTGCTCCTGAGGGATTTCAGGGGCTAGGATCTCAGTACGTTTTCTCAAAATACTTACCAAAGAGAGCGGGGTCCAACATGAAGCATAGTCTCAACAAGGCAAAGTGAGTAGCACAGAGTGCAGGCAGGGGAATCAGGAGCTAAAGACCTACGTTATTTCCAGCAACCAGGGGACTGGACTTTATACAATGCACAAATATGTACTTTCAGTTTCAACACACCTTCTGCTTGGTTTCTGCTAGTAAAGCCAAAGAAGCAGACCAGATGTGCACGTGTTTAAGGAGCAGAGGAGCATGTGAAGCAGATGCTCTCCCACTGAACTACAGCTGTTCCCCATCACCAAAGAGGTGAGGTAGCTCATATTTGTATAGCGCTGTGCATGGAAGCCCAGTGACAAAGGTATGAACAGAAAGAGCTCAGGGAAAGCAAAAGTTTGTTTTGCGTACAGAGAGCTATACAATGGTACCTCGGGTTACATACACTTCAGGTTACATAAGCTTCAGGTTACAGACTCCGCTAACCCAGAAATAGTGCTTCAGGTTAAGAACTTTGCTTCAGGATGAGAACAGAAATCGTGCTCTGGCGGTGCGGCAGCAGCAGGAAGCCCCATTAACTAAAGTGGTGCTTCAGGTAAAGAACAGTTTCAAGTTAAGTACAGACCTCCGGAACAAATTGAGTACTTATCTTGAGGTACCACTGTAATTCTATTATTCTATCCACAAAACATACACTTATTACAAACATTGCAAATAAATCTTTATTCTAGCAAAGTCTTCTCATGAGTAAAAGAACAAGGGAGTCTGCACTGCCCTAACTTTCCTCAACTACTCTTGGGCATAAAGGTGGGGTATGTGGCTTGCAGTAGGTATGTGACTTGCAGAGCTCAAATATACTTGTACAGCAAGCTTTTCCAACCTGGTGCTCTCCCGACATTTTGGGGACTACAGCTGCTATGGGATCCAGACACACAAAATGTCAGGACGGCACCAGTTGTTGTTGTTGTTGTTGTTGTTGTTGTTGTTGTTGTTGTTGTTATTATTATTATAAATTTGTATACTGCCCTACATCTGAAGGCTGCAGGGTAGTTCCCAACATAGAAATGCAAAATGGAAACACAAAATACATAACAAAACAAAAACAAACCAATAACCTTCCTTCCTCATATAATTAGCATATATAAATCTGAAACAAATATTATCCTTTTACTTGGGGGGTGAAGTTCCTATTTTTTGGAGCTGTTTCAAGTAGCTACCCTGTTTATACCAGTTTGAGGAAGGCTACACTACAGGAGTCAAGTTTTGCTGACTACAACCCAGACCACCATCTTGGGGAAGCTGGTTAATCATATATACCTAAAATCAGCTCCCTTCCCTGAACTTCCTAATATCTTCTTAATATGTTATTTAACCAACTTTGAACCATCTAATACTTCTATACTTCTATCATTACAGCCAACTTTATTTATACCTAATTGCTCCTGAAATTTTCTTATCAAATTGATTTCATTAGATTTATGATTATCTTTCCATTTTCTGGCATATAGCATCCTAACCATTATTAAATACACAGACACTGGGTCTGATGAATAGATTTTGTTTTTCCAATAATTGAACAGAAACAAGAGGCAATCTAAAAAGACTCCTGCCCTAAAACATTTCTCTAATAATATTGGCAGGCGGCAGCCACGACCGATTGTTCCTTCATCTTAGTTCACTCCCACCACAAATGAATAAAATCCTCTTAGTCCTCAGGCTGGCCTGCTCCCATTCCTGCCTCATGATTTACAGGAATTCTCATTTTTTGGAGAATTAATCCTTAATTTTTAACTAACTACTGCCTGCAGCCAACCAATGAGATATAAATAAACCCCTTTTTCCCTCCCCCATGATCCACTCAGAAAGTAGATAAGGTATGTCACAACAGTTGGGCCATATCACTTGAAGAATTCCCCACAGAGAAGGTAATTTCTTGAACTCTTTCTTTTCTACTTGAGAAGTACTTCTGTCCTCGGCCTTCCCCTCCTTTGACAGTTTTCTTATTTCACCACATCTTCTAATGATTTCCTCTCAAGCCAGGGAAACTAGGGAACTGGAATTCCCCTGAAGTCCGTGAATCTAATGTTTTCTTTAGGCACGTGATCCGAGATTGCGAAAAATGGGAGAGAGGAGCCTGCAAGCAGCCAGAGAAGGGGGGCAAGGAGAGGAAGCAGCTGACTGGAGCAGATATTCTTCAGAAATTTCTCCAGTGAGGAACTGTGTTAGTCCCATGCAAGGAGCAAGTGCATTCACCTTCTTTGGGGATTAAATTCAAGTGTCTTTCTTTGGCAGGATTTTTGCCACCATGAAGATCTG
Organism: Podarcis bocagei; assembly: GCF_964188305.1. NCBI lineage: Eukaryota > Metazoa > Chordata > Lepidosauria > Squamata > Lacertidae > Podarcis > Podarcis bocagei. The sequence goes on along the minus strand of NC_138125.1, from coordinate 85,099,564 downwards.
GTTGATCCTCCTAGGCCTGGCCACAACTCTGATACCAAGCTTCTCACAGGTGAGTAGCAGAGGTGTAAGCAACACAGAAAGGGATTGGACTAGATGACATCTTAGGTTACCTTCCAGTCAGGGCCAGCCCTGCTCCCTAACATTAGGCAGAGTGGTTTGGAGTGCCATGAAAAGCAGGAGAGGGCTTATTTATTTAACAACTTATTAGTGCATTTTTGCTGCCAGGAGAGGGAGGGCTCCTTGTGGGATGTTCTGCCTCGGGTGTCAAAACAACTTGCCTAGTCTTGGATAGTTATTTATGCAGCTTGACTTGGGGAGGAGAGGAGGCAACATTCGTTGTTCGGTTTCAAGCAGCCAAATATCTTCAGCTGGCCTTGTTTCCAGCTCTGCTGTTCTGTTATTACATACCCCTCCCCAGCTTCAGAAAGATCCCTACAAAAGACAACAGCAAGCCAGGAAGAGGCAATGGCTGTGTTATTTGTTTTAATTTATTTATTGAATTTACATACCACCCTATTCCCGGAGGTCTCAGGGCGGTTCACAGAACAAAATCAGAATGTAAAACCACAAAATATATAATCAAAATAAAAACAGCAGCCCAATAACCCCCCAAAAAACACCCCATGTTTTAAAATGGTATAGAATGCCCACTTTGGGCTCTGACCCTGCCCACTGTCAGCTTCAGTCCCACCCACCACTGACATGTAGAAACCCCAGACAGTTTACTCTCTGAGGAAATGTGGCCCTTGACAAAATATTCCCCACCCCTGTCCCAAATGATCCACAGCATGCTTATTTGAAAGTTTATTCCCCTCAAAGTGCAGAGGACTTGCTTTAGGGAAAATATGTTCAGGAAGAGGAGGGTAATGGGAAGTTAGTTAGTTAGTTCTCCTTTAGAAATCTAATGTTAGTTAGTTCTCCTTTAGAAATCTAATGTGCAGGACAAAGCTGCACCTTTGAAATGCATTCTACCTGGCCCTTGCCTCCCCCACCTGCCTGGCCTGCACTACTTTGTTTTGGTTGTAGTCCTTCTACTGGTTGCAGAGGGCTTCTGACCTGGACACATATCAGTCTCAAGGAGCGCTGGAGTCATGCCAAGATGCAGACTGGGAGATTCCTGGTTCACACCTTACCTAACATTACCACTGTTACTTCCTGGTTTTCAAGTTGCATTTGGAACAACTAACTCTCAAAACGTATAGCCTGTTGTGGGAATCTGTCGCTGCTACAGGTGTGTCCAGCAGGGCCCCAGGACAGTTTAGGATCCACATTCAGACTGCAGTGCTGAACCATCTGCCAGCAGGCTCCTCCTTGTCCTGCTTATTTTAACACATGGGATGCTGAAGCCAATGAGAGCAGCAAAGCTATGGGAGTCTTTCAGTGGCTTCTGGAGAATCGGTGGTGCTCCCTGTTCCCAGAGTTTATGGCACCTTTATGCCTCTTGAAAAGGCCCTCCAAACTCTATGAAAATCAACATACACATACTCAGGTTTGGGGTTATTTTTAAAGCCATATTATTTTAAGGCTCCATTGACAACCTCAGTGCTGCAATGAGGAGGAACATATGTGAAGGAAATACAAGGCAGCCTGGCTGGTGGAACACTAAGTGGACAACACCTGCCTTCCCAAGATCCTTCTCCCATCCAAGTTTCTCCTTTTAAGTAGGAGGCAAGGAGAACTGGGCTCTGTTGCCTGGGCAGGAAAATAAGCCCAAGATTCATATTTTGCTTTCTTTTGAGGCAGTGGGGAATGGAGGGCATTGAGGGTTAATTAGAGAGGGGCAGAATTGGGGTCAGACATTAATTGTAAATTAATCAACTGAAGGGTCATTAGGGTGGGTAATTGATGGTAAGTAAATTCACTGAAGGGGCATTGATTTGAATGGGAAGTTAGCTGACCTGCCTTCAGTGGTGTGGGTGTTATGCTGAGGCGGGAAAATGTGTGGTCAGATGAGTGTTTGGGTGCTCAGATCTCATTTTTTTGGCATTGTAGTCTCTCGGGAAGGTTACTTGTCTCCAAGCACCATCAGTGCTTCTGTGACCTGGGTGTCCCCTTGCTGCAGAAAAATGTAGGATTCAAGAGTGGTTTGGTGTTTTGGGGTCTCTGACCCAACCTCTGCTTTGCACTCAGGTTCTTAGGCAGGCTACTTGTCTCTAAGCACCATCAGTTTGCCTTCTGTGAAATGGGTGTGTTTGGGTTGCAGTATCAGGGTCAAATATGTGGTTTGGTATTTAGGACTCAGATGTAACCTCTGCCTTGTATTTGCTTTGTGGTCTTGGACACTTGTCTCAATCTAGTCCAATGTTCTGTGTGGGTGTGGACAGCCGAAGCTGTATGAGAACCTTAAAAGTAGGACATGAGGACAGCAGTACTACTTCCTTGTTAATTCTCCTGCATTAAGTATTGAAAGAGAGAGAGAAAGATTGGGAGGGGACGTGTTATGATGTGGCATGAGCCTCATCTGTGTACATGAGAAAGAGAGGGAGGCTGTGTATGTTGTCATCTCCCGGGCTTACCCCATCTCAGATAGCTGCATGCTTTCAATGACATCTTCTATACATTTTATTCCTTCATCATATTTGTCGGGGTAGATAACAAGATCCGTCCAGTGGGCCTGCCTACCTGTCCATCACCTGACATCACAAACTCTACTGCATCCAGGTCTTTTGCGTGGGGTTAACAGGTGACAATCCCCTTTTGGCCCAGCCATGTCTTTACCTGCCCCGCATCCAACATCATATATGATGCCACATGTTTGGACTACTAGTCCAAATAAACACATTTGAATTTTAGCTGCCAATCTCTGTTAAATTCAGTTGTGGGCAGCAGAATAGGATGGCGGCACTCACATGAGCTCCAGTCTCCCACATCACTGCTACATGCCAGAAGGGATAGTGGAAGGGGGCAGGTGGTGGCGAGGCTGGTATGGCACAGATGCAGTCCAGTGCTCCTAAGTGTGAGCTGAGGCGTCGATCCAACAAGCTCAATGTCTCCTCCTTCTTCCTTTTGAAGACTGGGGAAGGCCCAAACATCAGCACAGACAACGACAGGCCTTTCTGCTCTGGGCAAACAAACAAGAACTTCTGTGAGTGGGCTGGGCTTGTGATATTTGTTCATGTTGGTGCCAGCACCTCTATGTCCTTGGTGCAGGAGTGCAGTTTCAGTATCTGACGTACTCTCAGGCATCTCCCCTGAGGAGTGTCTTTACAGACAGGAATGACGGGAAAAGCTGGCGGCAGCAGCTCTTTAGGAGGTGCCTGACTAGACATATCCAATATCTCAGGGGGAGGACACCACTCCAACAACCACTTGAAACTTACCCAGGATCCAGCTCCTGACTCTCTTTGATCACTGTCCCCCGTCTGTCAGCTGTGCCACCACTTGAGGCTCCAGTTTCACCTCCCTCACCCTACCTGAGCCCTTCCTCAAGTCACCCAGTTTCTCCCACCTTTTCAGTGCAATTATTTGTCCACCTGCTCTAGAACCCAACACAGTTTCTGATTAAAAGAATGAAGCACATTTGTTGGTCATGATAAACCAGAGAACAAAGACTTTCCTAATGGGGATTTATTTCTTCGTGACTTCTTGGAGCAAGGAGGTGCCAGAAGACAGCATAAGAGAAGCTGAGAATGACAGACCTGAGCTGACTCAGCCCACAAACAATGGCGGATGGAATTGGCCCTGGAATATCTTCAGACAGGTGTGCTTGTTAATCTGGATTAGAATGGGAATTAGGTCCTTTATCCTTAACCCCTTGTTCCCAAGAGAACAAAGACTTTCCTAATGGGGATTTATTTCTCTGTGACTTCTTGCAACAAGGAGGTGCCAAAAAAGAGCATAAGAGAAGCTGAGAATGACAGACCTGAGCTGACTCAGACCACAAACAATGGCGGATGGAATTGGCCCTGGAATATCTTCGGACAGGTGTGGTTGTTAATCTGGATTAGAATGGGAATTAGGTCCTTTATCCTTAGCCCCGTGTCCCCAAAGCAGCAACTATTGAATTATTCATTTAGAAAGAGAAGCTACTGATAGCTGAACAGTTTCTGGTTGAAGAAAGAAGTGTTTTAATTGGTTATGATAATCAGGAGAACAACAATTTCTCTAATGGAGATTGGTTTCTCCATGACATTTTAAAAACACAAGGAAGTTGTATTCCAAAGAATTCCATGTTGTGTGTGGGGTGTTGGCCACAGAGGTTGCAGATGCAGGAATAAATGATTCTGAGATCCCTCTTCCCTTCCAGGATTATGAAAATGAAGAATGAGAGCTGCAAAGTACTATAGGGGCTTATGCACTTACAACTGAGGACAAAATACAGGAGCAGAAGGTGTGGCTAATAATACGGACTAGAATGGAAATTACTTTATCCTACTACTAGTCCAAGTAGACATATTTGAATTTTAGCTGCCAATCCCTTTTAAATTATGTTGTGGGCAATAGAATGAGGGTGCTCCAGTCATGTTTCTGGATAACAGGACAGAGAGGAGAAGGGATGAGACATTGGTGAGGTCAGTGTGGTGCAAATGCACCAGTGCAATCCAGTGTTCCCACCAGGATGCTTGATTGTGCTAACCTTGCCACTGCCTCACCACTCTTTACCCCAGTTTGCAGCAGGGATCTAGAACCCAACACAGTTTCTGATTAAGAGAAAGAAGCACATTTATTGGTCATGATAAACCAGAGAATGAAGACTTTCCTAATGGGGATTTATTTCTCTGTGACTTCTTGCAACAAGGAGGTGCCAAAAAAGAGCATAAGAGAAGCTGAGAATGACGGACCTGAGCTGACTCAGACCACAAACAATGGCGGATGGAATTGGCCCTGGAATATCTTCAGACAGGTGTGCTTGTTAATCTGGATTAGAATGGAAATTAGGTCCATTTTCTTTAACCCCTTGTCAGGGGTGTTGGACTGGGTATATGCTCTACCTCTCATTTAATATGCTCTACCTCTCATTTAATATGCTCTACCTCTCATTTAAATCGGAACCAGTGATGGCAGTGAATGCCCTGTGTGAATGTCTGGAAGCAGATGGAGAACAGATGGAGATCAATGGATTGAGGATGAATCCCAACAGGACAGAAGTCTTATTTTGGGGGGACATGGGGCAGGTGTGGGGGACTCCCTGGTCCTGAATGGGGTAACTGTGCCCCTGAAGGACCAGGTGTGCAGCCTTGGTGTGCAGTCATTTTGGAATCACAGTTGTTCATGGAAGTGGAGGTTAATTCTGTGTCCAAGGTGCCTGTTTACCAGCTCCGTTTGTTACACTAGCTGAGACCTGCCTGCGCACTGTCTTGCCAAAGTGGTACATGCTCTGGTTATCTCCCACTTTGACTACTGCAATGTGCTCTACCTTTGAAGGTGACACAGAAACTACAGCAATCCAGAATGCAGCTGCCAGGACAGTATAACATCGGTTCTGAAAAACCTGCATTGGTTCCCAGTATGTTTCCAAGCACAATTCAAATTGTTGGTGCTGACCATTAATACCCTAAACAGCCCTGTCCTGTATACCTGAAGGGGCATCTCTGCCCCCATCATTTAGCCTGAACCAGCTTGAGGTCCAGCTCCAACGTTCCTCTGGTGGTTCCCTCACTGCAAGAAGTGAAGTTACAGGGAACCAGGAAGAGGGCCTTCTCTGTGGAATGCCCCCCCCCCATCAGATGTCAAAGAATTAAACAACTACACAACTTTCTTGAAGATATTTGAAGTCCGATGTTTCACTGTGTTTTTATACAGTGGTACCTCGGGTTAAGAACTTAATTCATTCCGGAGGTCTGTTCTTAACCTGAAACTGTTCTGAACCCGAGGTACCACTTTAGCTCATGGGGCCTCCCGCTGCCGCCGTGCGATTTCTGTTCTCATCCTGAAGCAAAGTTCTTAACCTGAGGTACTATTTCTGGGTTAGCGGAGTCTGTAACCTGAAGCGTCTGTAACGTGAAGTGACTGTAACCCAAGGTACCACTGTATTCTGTTGGAAGCTGGCCCGAGTGGATGAGGCATGCCAGTCAGATAGGCGGGGTATAAGTAATATTCAAGCTGGTGGCCATCACTGGCTCCTGGGTGTCATGAGCCCTGTGGAGATGTCATGGAAGGGATGGTCAGATCCCGAGGAGAGAGTGAGAGGTTGATGGCTCAGAGGAGGATCCTAGCAGGTTGGGGGAGGTGAAATTGGGCCTCCAAGAAATGTCTGAGCTAGTGGAGGGGCCCAGTGATCAAGGGAGTCAGGAGCTGGATCCTGGGAAGAATCCAAGCAGGTTGACAGAGAGGTGTTACACCCCTGTGTTATCAGACACCTCTAGTCATGAACTCCCTAAAGTGTAGCCGCCGTCACCTCCTCCTGTCAGTTAGAAAACTCTTCCTTCTGGGGAGGTCCTTACAGTAAGTTGGATACTGAGCCAGCACTGACTCCACCTCCATCTCCCAGCCATGGAGACACCAGTGCCAGCATGAACAAACCTCACAGGTCCAACTCACTTGGAGGAATTCCAATTTGCTTGCCTAGTCCTGAGATGTGTGTTGCTTTCCGCCCTAAGGGCTATGCTTACCCTGTTTTCAAAAAGAAGAGGGGGTGGGTGTCTCTTCTTGGATAATCTCAGCTCATTCTTAGCCATGTAATTCATCTGCTGTGTTTTTTTTAACTTTGCCTTCCTTCCACTCAGTTTTATGCATTCTGAGTCCAAGTTCAAGTTCATCATCCAGCAGTGAGGTCCAGGACACTGTAGGAGCAAATTCCGTAATGAAAAAGTACTTTCTTTTATCTGCCCTGAATCTGCCAACATTCAGCTTGGCTATATGTCTATGAGTTCTAGTGTTACCAGAGAGAGAAAGGAAATATTTCTCCATACCATGCATAATAATATTATAAACTTCTATCATGCTACCTCTTACTCGCCTTTTATCCAAACTAAAAAGTCCTGGAAGCTGCAATGTTTCTTCAGACCGGAGTCACCGGAGACATGTTTCAGATACATGTTTGCTTGGTGCTGGGCTCTGGGGCTCCCCTGGGAACCTAATGAGGAAGCAAGATCAGTTAGGGAGTTAATGCTGTGAGCCCCTCCCCCTGCCCCATCTTACGCTCTGCTGGCCTTCATTCCAAGGAAACCAAAACCTGGGCAAGCACCCACCCTGGAATGCCTAGAATTGCCCTCCGCTTGGAGATTGAGATAGCAGTACAATAGTGATTTCGAACACGTTTTGTATAGAGTTGAACCAAGCTACACAGCTGTGGGCAAGATGTGGCAGCTCCATCAACCCTGCTGCCTGCCAGTAAAAGCAACCTTAGAGGGTGGGACTAGGGGGATGCCAGCAGGTTCCAAGAACCCTCTTTTTGGGGAGATTTTGAGGGTGATTTGTGAGATTGTTTGGGCCCTGGGTGAGAGTGAGTTTGGATGGGTGGAGTCCTGGGTAAGAGTCAGGAAGCTGAGAGGTGTTGGGTGGGGAGCTGTGTCAAAAGAAGGGAAGAAAAGATTTATTAGTAATTTGTATTAATATTGCATTGTGTATTTTTATCACATTTGTTGTTGTTTTAGCTTCCTGCATACCTCTTAGATATATTTTTTATATATCAAGCAGTATTTGAAATGGCATTTTTAATCATCATCTATTATGGTATATTGCTAACACTATTTGACAGGGGATTCCAGTTGAGAATGAAGATAATGCTACAGTGAAGCTGGAAGAAGGAGGCGAGAGAGAAAACGAAGGGAGCCATGAGCAAAAGGAAGCTACTCATTTGGAAGTTGCATCTAACAAAAGAAATGGGGAAGCAGAAGGCAATGAATGTAAACAGTCAAGAGTCTCTGAGGTTGGTGTCAGGGAATGTCTGGATGACCCAGAGATGCCTGCTGGGACCACAAACACAACAGAGCCAGCCACAAGAATACCAACAACAGCAGAGGCAACGGCAAGTACCCCTTGCACATCCAAACAGTGCCAGCCACGCATTAATCCATGGGCCACGTGCGCTCGTGCCACTACAGAGGATGAAAAGAAGTTGTTTGAGGCTCTAACTGAATTTTCTGTGGAGTTCTATAAAGCAGCAATCCTACATGAGAAGCCTGGCTCTAACTTGATCTTTTCACCCTTCAGTGTCGCAGTGATGCTCTCCAACCTATTGCTGGGTAAGGCCATACCTACCTTCAGGTGTGCACATCATCACTTCAGGCTTAAGACCTCTGCATCTGAAATAATCTCTGTGTAGAAAAACGGGCATATATCAAGATGTACAAAGTACAGCATGATTGCTCCTCTGGCAATGAGCAACTGCAGCACATGCCAGCCACGTGATTTAATATTATTATTATTTCCCTAAATGGTGTTCCCAGAGCTTCAGCATGTCCTGTCCTTCTCAGCTTCACCTGGTGGACCTCCAGTCCCTCATATATTATCATTTATTCAATTTATTTTCCCCGCTTTCCTCCTTACCTGCTCCATCACTCAAACCAAAAGTGCCAGCGTGTATTACAAAAAGCAACAATGAATGCCTCCACTCAGCACAGCTTGGCAAACACTTCCTCGGGTCAGTGACAGGTCAGGGCCAGAGGGGACATAACCAATGGTCAGCACCCCACTTTCCCTTGAGTCACCCAGCTCTCTTCCTGGTCCTGTTGGTGTTGTGGGGCGGGTGGTCACTCCCTCCTTAACAAATTCCTCACTAAATTAAGGGAAGCCATGGCCTATGCCAGTGTTTCCCAAACGTTTTTGGGCAACGGCACACCTGTTTACCGGAAAAAAATCTTGCGGCACACCTCCATTAAAGCCCCGCCCCGTGACGTCAGCGCGCAGCGTCACGCCGGGAGGGACGCACAAAAGTGAAAGTTTTTTCCCTCCCCCTTGCCGGGGTGGGAGGAGGCAGCAGAGCGAGGGACTGAGGGACGGCGGCAGCTGAGGCGGCGGCGGCTGTTGTGGTGGTGGCGGCGATAGCGGGCGGAGGAGGGGGCGGCGGCGGGAGTTGCTGCTGCTGTTGTTGCTGCTGCTGCCCGGACATGCCGGCCTCCTCCTCCTCCGCTGTCTCGCGCTCCTCCCTTTTGCGCGCGCTGCCCCGCCGCTCGGCACCACCACCGCGGAGCCGCCCCCGGCTCGACGCGGATCCTCGCCGCCGCCGCCTCTCGCCGCCCGACTCGCCCGCCTCCCTCCCACGGAACACCAGCCGATGTCTCACGGCACAGTAGTGTGCCGCAGAACACCGGTTGGGAAACACTGGCCTATGCAATGACAGATACCTGCTCCTCACAACCCTGTCTTTGCCATCCAGGCACCTGCAATCAAACCAAGGACCGTCTTGAGAGGCTGCTCTTTTATCCTGAAGGATTCACATGTGTCCATAGAGCACTAGAGAGTCTCCAGAAATCAGAGGCCTTGACCTCCGCCAATGCAATGTTTTTCCAACCAGGTGAGTAAACTACCAGGTTCAAGATTCCCATACACCGTCTTTTCCCACGCACTACCGTATTTTTCGCCCCATAAGACGCACCGGCCCATAAGACGCACCTAGTTTTTTGGGGGGGAAATAAAGGAAAATTTTTTTATTTCCCCCCCCCAGGTGCGCTGCGCTACACCAGGAGCTTGGGGCGTGCGGAGCTCAGCGCGCCCCAAGCTTCTGCGTGCAGGCAAGGTCTCCGCTAGCGTGGGAGAGCTGGGCGCCTCTCCCAGGGCTAGCGGACCCCTGCGCTAATCCAGAAGCTTGGGACGAGCTGAGATCAGCGCGCCCCAAGCTTCTGCGTGCGCGCAAGCAGTCCGCTATCCTTGGGATAGCCGCGGGGCTCTCCCAGGGCTAGCGGATCGCTGCGCTACACCAGGAGCTTGGGGCGTGCTGAGCTCAGCGCGCCCCAAGCTTCTAGGTGCGCGCAAGCAGTCCGCTGCCGCCCCAAGCCTCGCGCACCCGGTGGGACCTCCTGCCGGGTGCGCGAGGCTTGCAGACACTCGCCCGAAGCAGGGAGAGCCCTCCGGAGGGCTCCCCGTGCTTCGGGCGACAGGCTGCCGCCCCAAGCCTCGCGCACCGGGCGGGACCTCCTGCCGGGCGCGCGAGGCTTGCTGGCATTCGCCCGAAGCAGGGAGAGCCCTCCCCAGGGCTCCCCGTGCTTCGGGCGACAGGCTGCCGCCCCAAGCCTCGCGCACCGGGCGGGACCTCCTGCCGGGCGCGCGAGGCTTGCAGGCATTCGCCCGAAGCAGGGAGAGCCCTCCGGACGGCTCCCCGTGCTTCGGGCGATGGGCTGCCGCCCCAAGCCTCGCGCACCGGGCGGGACCTCCTGCCAGGCGCGCGAGGCTTGCAGGCATTCGCCCGAAGCAGGGAGAGCCCTCCCCAGGGCTCCCCGTGCTTCGGGCGACAGGCTGCCGCCCCAAGCCTCGCGCACCGGGCGGGACCTCCTGCCGGGCGCGCGAGGCTTGCAGGCATTCGCCCGAAGCAGGGAGAGCCCTCCGGAGGGCTCCCCGTGCTTCGGGCGACGGGCTGCCGCCCCAAGCCTCGCGCACCGGGCGGGACCTCCTGCCGGGCGCGCGAGGCTTGCAGGCATTCGCCCGAAGCAGGGAGAGCCCTCCCCAGGGCTCCCCGTGCTTAGGGCGACAGGCTGCCTCCCCAAGCCTCGCGCACCGGGCGGGACCTCCTGCCGGGTGCGCGAGGCTTGCAGACACTCGCCCGAAGCAGGGAGAGCCCTCCGGAGGGCTCCCCGTGCTTCGGGCGACGGGCTGCCGCCCCAAGCCTCGCGCACCGGGCGGGACCTCCTGCCGGGTGCGCGAGGCTTGCAGACACTCGCCCGAAGCAGGGAGAGCCCTCCGGAGGGCTCCCCGTGCTTCGGGCGACAGGCTGCCGCCCCAAGCCTCGCGCACCGGGCGGGACCTCCTGCCGGGCGCGCGAGGCTTGCAGGCATTCGCCCGAAGCAGGGAGAGCCCTCCCCAGGGCTCCCCGTCCTTTGGGCGACAGGCTGCCGCCCCAAGCCTCGCGCACCGGGCGGGACCTCCTGCCGGGCGCGCAAGGCTTGCTGGCATTCGCCCGAAGCAGGGAGAGCCCTCCCCAGGGCTCCCGTGCTTCGGGCGACAGGCTGCCGCCCCAAGCCTCGCGCACCGGGCGGGACCTCCTGCCGGGCGCGCGAGGCTTGCAGGCATTCGCCCGAAGCAGGGAGAGCCCTCCGGAGGGCTCCCCGTGCTTCGGGCGACGGGCTGCCGCCCCAAGCCTCGCGCACCGGGCGGGACCTCCTGCCGGGTGCGCGAGGCTTGCAGGCATTCGCCCGAAGCAGGGAGAGCCCTCCGGAGGGCTCCCCGTGCTTCGGGCGACAGGCTGCCACCCCAAGCCTTGCGCACCCGGTGGGACCTCCTGCCGGGCGCGCGAGGATTGCAGGCATTCGCCCCATAAGACGCACCCCGATTTCCCCTTCATTTTTGGAGGGGAAAAAGTGCGTCTTATGGGGCGAAAAATACGGTATCTTCTCTCAGGTAAGATCTTATTCACACTGACACTGTGTGTTTCAAAACAGAAAACATCTGTGGAAATTGGTTTTATAGTTGTGGAACATAGCTGAAATGTTCTCCATATTCTCTGTTTATGGATTATAGCTGAATTAAAGGGACGTGGGTGGCGCTGTGGTCTAAACCACTGAGCCTCTTTGACTTGCTGATCAGAAGGTTGGTGATTTGAATCCGCTTGACAGTGGTGAGCTCCCGTTGCTCTGTCCCAGCTTCTGCCAACCTAGCAATTCAAAAGCACACCAGTGCAAATAGATAAATAGGTACCGCTGCAGCAGGAAGGTAAATGGCGTTTCCATGGGCTCTGGCACTTGTCACTGTGTCCTGTTGTGTCCTGTTGGGACGTGGGTGGCGCTGTGGGTAAAACCTCAGTGCCTAGGACTTGCTGATCGCAAGGTCGGCGGTTCAAATCCCTGCGGCGGGGTGAGCTCCCGTCATTCGGTCCCAGCTCCTAGCAGTTCGAAAGCACCCCTAAGTGCAAGTAGTTAAATAGGTACCGCTTCATAGCGGGAAGGTAAACGGCGTTTCTGTGTGCTGCTCTGGTGCCGTTTTGCCAGAGCAGCTTCGTCACGCTGGCCACGTGACCCGGAAGTGTCTCCGGACAGCGCTGGCTCCCGGCCTCTTGAGCGAGATGAGCGTGCAACCCTAGAGTCGGACATGACTGGCCCGTACGGGCAGGGCTACCTTTACCTTTACCTAAGGAGTCCTCTCAAGATAACCCACAAGAGCAAGAAGGGAGTATTTTTCTATCTCTGGTTTTTTCTTCATGAGCAGCTCTCCCCTTGGAAAATGATTTCCTCAACCTGACAAGGATGTTCTATAAAACCAAACTGGCTCACCTTACTAATAACAGCAACCAGGATGTGGCGGACATCAACAGTTGGGTGAGCCAAAGTACTAACAAGAAGATCAAGAAGATTGTGAATGAGCTGGATTCTGATGCCAAGATGATACTCCTTAATGCTGTCTACTTCTACTGTAAGTAGGAAGGTTCTAGGGCCTTCTGTCCCCCAACGTCTGATCCAGAGAGACTGCTCACCCAAAGCCAGTTTGGCTTCCCTACCCTTTGGCACTCAATTCCTGAAACACTGGTCCCCAGGCAGATTCCAGTTATCCCCTATTTCCCCACACCATGGCATGTCTCGAGGTTCCACCATTATTGAGCTTTTATATCACTTTAAATTTCAAGAGACCTCCCATCGGTTGACTTGTCTCAACAAAAATCGATATATATGATATAGAAATACAAAGCCCACACGCAATACAAGTGTGACTGATGGGAAACATGATGGGCTACATATAGCCCCCATCTTCTAGGATTCTTAACTGCACAGGGAGCCTCCACTGGTAGAGAGGTCTCCCCACAAGTGGAAGGCAATGAAGCCAGCAACAGGAATATGATGGTTGATGCAGGGCAAATGGCTTATCCGCCCTTATCCCACGCTATGGTTGGCCTTCCACAAAGGATGTAGACATGCTGGGCTCTTGACACTCCTGCAGCCAGAATCCTCACTGTATGCATACCCAAACAAAAATACTAGCTGTATATATATATGGGGGGGGGAGTAGTGTAGATCCTCCCTGCTCCATAACAGTTAGGAACTATGGTGCTTGGAGAGCACAAATCCATTCTGGAAGCAGCCAGTATTTGGCTGGGACAGGCAAGCTGTGACTCTAGTAGGGACAGAACTGTGCTTCATCAATGCCAGGTTGTGAAACGTATAAAGAGGAGTGAGTAGGAAAGTTCAGGGACTTTCTTTAGCATTACCCTTACAGGTGCAAGTTTAGATTGTGGGTTAATTAAATATGAGGTATGGTGTCTTTTTCTTTCAGTCTTCAAAAATGCATAACTTACTCTGCAACCTGATGATAGGGTGGATTCTCATGATACTAGACATGTGGTCATCCAACAAAACTTCTTAGCAGGAGACTCGGGAAAGACAATAGGATGTATTTCTTCATACAGCACATAGTTAAACTGTGGAACTCACTGCCACAAGACATGGGGATGGAATATTTGTGTTTTTGTAGTTTTAACTGTAAACCTCAGTATGGGAAAAAGCAGCATATAAATGGTGCTGGTGGTGGTGGTGATAGCCACTAGGCATAATGCCTTTATGTCATGCTTGTGAGGCTTCCTGGAGGCCTATGGTTGGCCAATGTGTAATGTGTACTTTTTAGTTGGATTCAAGCAGAGCTCTTCTGGTGTTTATGCCTCAATAAGCTGATCCAAGCTCTTCATCTTTTCAGCCAAGTGGAAGGAAATGTTTGTAGAGAAAGACACAAAGAAGGCAAAATTCTACCGCCCAGGCTTAGCTCCCATCAATGTTCAAATGATGATGAGTAAGAAATACCCAATGGCCTCCTTCATTGACCACAGCCTGCAGGCTAAGGTAATGCCTTTGGGGATTGGGAGAGGCTTACATTTTCAATTTCTAAGACCTGGTTCAGACACTCTAGTAAGGATGGCTTGCAACAAAGAAACCAATATATTAAAAAATTAATTATTAATGCAATGAACATACCTATAGAAGCAAAAACTAGTATCAGCTTGGCTTAATGTTTAGCACTCCCATCCAAGAACCTTGGGAACTGCAGATCTAAGGTGGTAAGAATTGCTTTTGTTCCTAGCAAAAATACAGTTTCCAGGTTTCTTAAACTGGTTTCACACTTGTTGAAACTTGCAGTGCAGGGATGATCTTATACCCTCAGCTCCTAAGGCATTCCTGTTCTTTGGTGGTCCCAGCAGCTTGGCTATCTTGTGCCTGTCTTGGGTTTCTCCTTGAACAGTTGCTCCTGCTGTTGAACTGGGTCACATCTGTAAAGACTTAGGCTAGTTTGGTTTGTCAATTGCTTCTCACAGCTGGTGGAGGTCCCATAGCAATTTGTAGAACAGAAAATAAAACACAAAACTGCAGTTCAATCAAATAACAATTAAAACAATACAGAACAAACATATTGCAGTCATCCAAAAAGCCACCACAACACAAAACATGCACCCCATATCCAACAGGAGAATGAACACCAAACAGGCTTGGTGTTCCTTATATAAATAACCGTTTTATGATTTTTGTGTGTGTGCTAACTTTACTCCGTTGAGCCCACACGGAACCCTTTCTTCTTTTCCAAATATAAAAGGGGGGGGGGGAGGATGAAAAATGGAAAGCAGCAAATTAGAGCTATACCATATTGATCTGAATATAAGCCACAGGTTCTCCCCAATTCTGGTTTGTATAAAACCTAAGTGTGGGATAGCCAGTCTAATATAAGCAACATGCTTAAGTCAATGCATGAAGGGTTTAATGCCATGGTGGAAGCAGTCCTACCAGGTTTCTTCTAGGTCATTTCCCCTTGCCTTGGGAGGAAATAGGTAAGCAAGTCTATTGTCTCTGCTACATGTGAAGAGGTTTGAGCTTAGTTGCATGGCTCTCACCAGCCAAGCCACTCTCGAGTTTCTATACCAATAATTTAGGAACTTTCACCACTTTGTAACTAAGCTAAGCTTTACTGCCTGTGTGACTTTTCTGAAGCTCATGAATCTGACCTTTGGAGAGTTTGTAAGTAAAGAATTTTTCTTACCTTGCCAAACGTGGTATTTTCCTCTGCTGGGGGAAAAGGGGAACTTTGGGAAGAAACTTTTAAGAGTACATTTTGGAACTCATTTGGAGGGGCATATTTTAAAGGTCCAGCAACCTATATTCCCATGCTTTATTTTGCTTCATATTTTGTGATTTTAAATATCTGTGGGGGAGTTGCCCCAAACCTGGATCTTGGGTCCATGGGGTCACGAAGAGCCGGACATGACTTAATGACTAAGCAACAACAACAACAACTATATACCATATACATATGTATATGGAAACCACACAGATGGCTTACTCTCCAGGTGGTGCAATGGGTCAGAGCATCTGGCTGTTAACTTCAGCCATTTTTGTAAAAGGGTCTCACACCCTTCTCAACAAGTGGTGCTGGTTGGTCAGTGAGTTGTTCATTGTGAGACGAGTTCAGAAGCTGCATCTGGTTTTGTGTGGGGTTTTTTAGATTGCAAAAAGCACTGGACCATACCAGATACTTACAGTACGTAGATATAGTTTAAAAGAGATCTCGTTTTAACAGTGTGGGGAATCTTGTGTTTCGACCAATACAGCATTGGGAAAATGGGGTGCTCCTCTATAGCAGGGTGCATGAGAATATGGGAAAAAGGCAGGAGACTGATGGTGTTTAATTTGCTAGGTTGGCCGACTGCAGCTGTCTAACAACATGAGCCTGGTCATCATCATGCCCCGCTCCATAACTCAAAATCTCACCGAGGTGGAGGAGCGCCTCAGTGCAGTTGTCTTCAAGTCAGTGATGACCAAGCTGGAAAGCACCCATTTCAAGCCTACCGTGGTCTACCTACCCAGATTCAAGGCGGACACTTCCCAGAACCTCATGAACATAATTGGGGAGATGGGTAAGAAAAATATAGCTGGAGAGAGGAGAAATGAGCTAAAGGCAAAGAAGCATTGCTCCTTTTCAGCATGAAGGATAGGTTGTGTCAGTGATAGAAAGAAACGCGAACCCCCACACTCCACCACCCTGTCACCAGTATATTTAATTCACTCAAGCCCACGAAGAAGCCTATTTCACAGCATTGTTCACAGAGCAGGACTGGCTGCATGGGCCTTCTCCCCAAACTAGATTTCTTGGGATAAGAAAAACAGATGGAAGCAGCACTGGGAAAACATGGGTGGTGATTTACAGGACAATGACCATGTCATATGAGCCCTCCATTAAACATGAGTTCACAGGGCATAGTTATTGCACAATAAATGCCTCAGCTGGAAGCCACCAACCTCAATGTATTCCAGTATTAACAGTATTGTCCTTCTGTCCTTTCTTCTCCCCACAGGCCTGATTTACTACCATTTATTTGCTGTAAAAGAATTGCCGTGCCAACCTATCCGGTGTGGCTAAGCGATGCCTTTTAAAGATTCTTGTGTCTGCTTCTAGATTAGCCAACGTCTTTTCCTCTTGGGGTGTTCTGTGTTTGTGTGTGTGAAATAGTGATGTGGTGCTAATAAAGAAATAAGAGGGGAAAGTAATAACTGAAGGAAACCAATTCTCTCTCACGTGCGCACACACACACACAAACACACACAAACAGACTCTGGCTAATTCAGGAGACATGCATCACTAATTCCCTACCCATGCTAAAACAAGAAGAAATAAATTGGGCTAAACCTGCAAAAGGGAAGCTTTAAATTAATGTTGCTGGGGACTTTTGCTGACTGGAAAATACTTCTAAGTCAACATTATAAGAAGAACTTTTCCTTGGGGAAGGGCACTGCTGGTTAATATAACACTATTGAATGCTATATGGCACCTCCATTTTAATTCTACCTCTAGCTAATTGTGGGGAAAGCCTTGCCTTGGAAGTACTACAATGTTTACAGGCATGTACAGGGATCTCTTCCCTCGTAGCTCTGCTTTGAAACCTATTTCCAGCCAAAGGAGAAGAGAGTTTAGGTTTCATCCGATATTATCTTTATGCATTTAATCCAACCTTCTCTTTCAGATTTTGGCTTTTTCTATGATGCCGATCTGTGTGAGATCTCCACGGATAAAGAATTGGCCGTGTCCAGTGCTCACCACAGGGCTGTGCTGGAAATCAGCGAGGAAGGAGTGGAAGCGGCGGCTGCCACAGTTGTCTCCCTGGCACGCACAGCCAATATCTTTGAAGTGTCTCAGCCCTTCCTTGTTGCAGTGATGAGGGATAATGGGTTCCCAGTCTTCATGGGGCGCATCAACAACCCACAGGCAGCATAACGTTCTCCTCCTTGCTCCTGTCAGCTTCTGCCAGACACACACAGGATTGCCCCTAGTTCAGCCTTCACTGTTTACACATGAAGCCTTGTGCAAGTGGCTGTAACATGTTCCTTTGGTATTTCCTCCCATTTTATTCTTTTGCGTTATAATTTTATCCTCCCATGCCTATGCCTTTTTTTAAAAAAAGCTGGTTTCCCTCCCCCTTGTCATTTTTCTGTGATTTTTTTTTTTTGTCCTTCCTTTGCATCACTGAACAATCCACAAAGAGGTCTCCTCTGTCAAGAGGTCCTCCTTCTCCTTCTCCTCCTTTTCCCCATGTAACCACTGCAACAAACCATTCAGCCTCTTCCATTTTGCCTTCATAAAAAATAAAGTGAAACTATATTGGCTCACGGGACTGTGTTACTGCCATGTCTGAGGCAGAGGTGTGCCTGTGTTGTGTTGCTTTAGGCTGCAAGTGGAGGCTCAGCCAATTAAATGATTCTCCAGACCAAGGAAGGGAATCTACCGCCACTAGCTACATGCCCTCAGCGGATTGTGTCATGGCCTGCATGCCCATAATGGGCAGAGTTGGGGCAAAAAAGGACAACCCAGAGCCAAAAATGGGGGGGGGGGGCTTACGCTTTTCCTTGCTTCAGGAGACAAGGATATCAGGAGTCAGAGCACACTTACGGGATGGACCAGAGACTAAGGTTCAAGGTCCACAGTCTAAGGTCAAGAGCACTGCCAGGTCTTGTACCTTCATGTGCCTGTGGTCCTTCAAGCTTGGAAGTGGCTCAGCTTCTACCTCCGATCCTGGTCTGTCTATCACATATGGTGGCATCTGGGATCCTGTAAGGCTTGACTGGCCAGGTTTGGCCTTGCTGCTACCTAACTCCACCTCTTGCTCCATATAGTTCCCTTCCGCGAGTGCTATTTCCTCCTCTGATGAGGACTCCTGGAGTGGAGAGCATGACTAGTGAGCCACTTGCTCTAGAAAGAGTTGTGAAAATGCAGGGAGGCTTCTTTAGCCTATCTTTCCTAGGCCATCCCTTGTTAATGATGCTAATTTAGAAAGCTTCCCGCATCCCCCCAGTTCATCTCAGAATTAGATGAGTTGTCGTTGGCATCCGTCTATCTCAAGAGAAAATGGAGTGTGCCTCCAATCGTGAAGTCAAACCGCTGTGTTAGCAGCACCAAAGTGACCTCCACAAAGAGCAAACCTGGGCAGTGTATATGGGGGGCCTTGGCTGCCCAGACAACAAGCCCCGCCCCCTTGGCCTTACTGATGATCCAAAGGAAAGCAGAGCAATACGTTTGGCACCAGTTTGGCTGCAGGAGTTGCTGGAAAGAAGTGTACAAGGCACCATCCAACCATCTTAGGGACTCTGATCCTGATTTGTGTAGGCTTTACTCCTTAGCCTTTTCTTCTCCTGAAGATATCCCGCAAGGCAGCTGAGGTTGAGGATCAGAGTTTTCCTTCTCCTAGATGGGCTGGCTACCTGACCTGACCCTCACTTCAAAAAACCTGCCTTATTGACTGTTGAACCTGCTGTTGGTCTCATCCGCTCAATCTGCCTGGAGCTTTCTTTGCAGGCAGGGGAAGTCCCTAACTCACCAAGGGTTTGAAACCCATCAACTACCTTCATCTGGTTTAGCCGGCCAGTCAAAGGCATTCCCAGTGTGTGGACAGTGTCACATGGTGACAGCTTCTAGGAGCCACAGGTGAGAGCTGAGTGCAGGGTGGAGACCAAAGGTGGACAAATGACCCCAGAATGAAGGGAGCACATATCATTTTCTAATGGAAAAAGTGTTATATTCCTGGAGTCAGACCCATAGAAAAGCATCTGAGTTTATTAAAAAAATTCAGACTCCGACATCACAACTGTTTATCTCTTTAAACATACTTCAGTTGATTTATTTATTTATTTAAAAAACACTGATATTACACAATGTTCAACTTCATATTATATAAGATATTACAATAAAAATATAATACATTATTAATATTATTATTAATTTATTTTTATCATACATAAATAGGTTAACCAGTTAGTAGCCAATAGGGCCATGCACCGGATTCATGAGGGTAACATAGCCAATTGCAGCATACTGTGGCCTTAATTAACCAATCATTTGTTGACACATACCAAACATATAACGTGCTCATTGTCTATTGGCAGTAGAAGTTGGTGGCTGAAGATCATTACATGAAATCTGTTAAGCAAATCTGTGGCTTGAAATCGGTTACTTCAAATCTATTGCTTGAAATCCACCACTTTTAACATTTAACATCTCAGCTTTATGACTAAGAAATTCTACTTTATTTTATTTATAAAAATAACTATAACTCATAAATATACATATATATCTATAATAGTGGTGTGCAATATAATTATATGCCACCAGCTCATTAAAAAATCATAGTAGTATACAATCAAATCATTAAAGCATCATTAAATTGTAAGCTAAGAATATTAACAACAAATGACCAACAGTGAATCTAATTAACCCTCTGAAAATACTTAGCAAAACAGGCACCGCAGCAGAGATGATGATATCTCCTGGGGTGCTATTTGCCAGTCCTCCACATTCCAAATAAATAAGTTTTTCTCAATGAGAAACCCACCAAATAAGCAAAGGAAGAGGTGGATCGCAAGACGAAAATGCATGGCTAAGGCTTTAACTAAAATATATATATATTTCCAGAGTCGTTTTGCTATCGCCAATCAAAATGTCACAAAATTGTGAGCCAGTGTTTGATTCCACAATGAAACAGGAGGGGGGTGGGGAATGAGGAAAAAGTTGGCTTTGTATTGAAGCTTTAACATCTGGTCAAAGATTCATGTTTGTTCTTTAGGGAGTTCTATAGGGAGTGACCATGAAGACTGACTGTGCTTCAGAAGGTACCACTAAACTACTGTTGGGTACTGATGACCTTTGGGCATGTGCGTATGTGGACTCCCCTTGCAGGCTATAGATTTTGGGGCTGCAATGATGAGTTTCTGCACTTCAAGATGCATGACTGCACCACTGCCTCCCGTACACAGACACGCACTTTGAGACCCAGTTTTGTATAAAGTAGTGCTTGTACATAGAACGCCTCCTGCACACACACATAGGCACTGTCCCTCTTCTTGCGAAGAGCCTCACGGCATCTCTACATCCCACCTTCTGAACGAAGGTCAAATCACACATATGGAGGCTGAGGCAATCATGATGTACCTACTCAGTCCATGGTTCGGAGTAGGCACATGAATGTGCACTTGTCATCTCAGCTGCAGGAAAATTTGAGGTGCTCCAAATACTCCAGCAGCTCCTGGGCGAGGCGGGTTCCTTTAGTGAGCTCGTCCCATTGATCAGTGAAAGTCCAGGAGATTCTGCAGGAATCAGCAGAACATGGGGCTGTGGGCAGCAGCTGGAAATAAAAGGCACGAATAACCTGAGTCAAATGTCAAAGCACAACCATACAAATGCAGCATGTTCATGCAATGGCACATGCAACTGACATAGGAGAGCATTCCACATCAGGAATGCCAGCTTAAATAAATGGGGGGTCCATGTAAGCCCCACCCAGCATAATCGATCACAAGACACGGTGCGCCATTTGAATGGTAATGTTCATTAACTTTTTGGGACAAACCCCTGAAATATTTTATTGGGGGGAGCGAAGGGACCTCGGCCGCTAGGAGTTGGCACCTATGCTCCACATATGGGACTGTTCTCCGAAGAATTTATGCTTTTGAATTCTGGTGCTGGAGGAGACTCTTGAGAGCCCCATGGACTGCAAGAAGATCAAACTGATCCATTCTGAAGGAAATCAGCCCTGAGTGCTCACTGGAAGGACAGATTCTGAAGCTGAGGCTCCAATACTTTGGCCACCTCATGAGAAGAGAAGACTCCCTGGAAAAGACCCTGATGTTGGGAAAGATGGTTGGCACAAGGAGAAGGGGACGACAGAGGACGAGATGGTTGGATAGTGTTCTTGAAGCTACCAGCATGAAGTTTGACCAAACTGTGGGAGGCAGTGGAAGACAGGAGTGCCTGGCGTGCTCTGGTCCATGGGGTCATGAAGAGTCGGACACAACTAAATGACTAAATAACAACAACATGGGACTGTTGGGTCTCGCAATCAGATTAATGGTCTCATAAACTAGGAAATCTATTTGATATTCTTCCCACATGATTCTTTTTTTAACAAAAATCTGAATATTGAAGATTTCCATTAACATTTACAAGTTTAAAGGATCAGTTAGGACCTAAAAGTAGGTTTCTCTTTTCAGGATGATGGTAATGGGCAAATGGGGTGTCCATCATTTTTCAGGCAGAACTCTAGTCCAATTAACAGCTAAAAGGCAGAAATTCAGTAGGCATTTCCTCCATTTCTTTGTATTCTTGCTGGGGAAAGATACTCCTGTCACGTTTGCCAGGAAAAGGGGGGGAAGTTGCAATACAACAGGGTGGCATTCCCAGTCCCACAGAGAAACTTAGGAAGCCTGCCCAACTCTTGATCCTCCGCATCTATCTGTGGAAAAAACACCCTGGAATGGGATGCTTAATGCAGCTACAGGTTGTTATCCTGAGAGCATCATATAACAACTGTGGAATGCTTGTTTTACAAGCAAGCCCCAAAGGAGCGGCTCTTTTACCTTCATTTTCTTGACAGTGTTTTCCAGCTGGTTGAGGTACTTCTGGCAATATTCAGTTTGCCTGTGGATGTTGGGTCTCAGTCTGCCACCAATTGGTCTGATGATGCCTGCATAATGCTGGAAGCACTTTGTGTACTGACACAGTCTCGTGTCAATGGTGCCCTGTCACACAAGAAAGATGGACACCTTTACTGAGTAGTCTATTTAAGCAGCTATGTGTAAAACCCAGATAGCATTTTGGAAATGTTAAGTGCAGTGTTCATGGTTTGTTAGAACTCTCAGATTCAGGACAGGGCTGAGGTACCGGGCTGTTAACAGAGGCGTAGAAGACAGAGTTTTGGAAAGCTGAGTCGTACCTTGGAGGTTGAAGGCAATCTGTTCCGGAAGTCCGTTCGACTTCCAAAATGTTCGGAAACCAAAGCACCGCTTTCGATTGGCTGCAGGAAGCTCCTGCAACCAATCAGAAGCCATGGAAGCCCCATCAGACATTTGGGTTCCAAAGAACATTCGCAAACCAGAACAGTCACTTCTGGGTTTGCAGTGTTCAGGAGCCAAAACGTCTGAGTACCAAGGCGTTCGGGATCCAAGGTATGACTGTATGTTTTTTGCCTTCACAACAGGACAAAACATGCAACACCCATTCAGATACTCTTTTCTATGAAACTACCAAATTCCTACCTCCTGTTGAAACTGACATCCCTAGACTTTGTCCTGAGCCCATCTAGTCCAGCATCCTGCTCTCACAGTGGCCAACTAGATGCCCGTGGGGAACGTACAAGCAGGCTCTGAGCGCCAGAGCATTTTCCCTGGTATTCAGAAGCATCGCTACCTCCAACTGAGGAGGCAGAGCAGAGCCATCATGGTTAGTAGCCATTGATAGCCTTAACCTCCATGAATCTGCCTTATCCTCTCTTAAAACCATCCAGATTGGGGGGCCATCAATGCCTCCCGGGAGAGGAAGTTCCAAAATCTAACTATATGCTGTATGAAGAATTACTTTCTTTTATCTGTCCTAAATCTTCCAACATTCAGCTTATTTGGATGTCAGTGCATTCTAGTGCTATGAGAGAGGGAGGAAAACTTTCTCCATCTGCTTTGAAATATATACAGTGGTACCTCAGGTTAAGTACTTAATTCGTTCCGGAGGTCCGTTCTTAACCTGAAACTGGTCTTAACCTGAATAACCACTTTAGCTAATGGGGCCTCCTGCTGCTGCCGTGCCGCCGGAGCACGATTTCTGTTCTCATCCTGAAGCAAAGTTCTTAACCTGAAGCACTATTTCTGGGTTAGTGGAGTCTGTAACCTGAAGCGTATGTAACCTGAAGCATATGTAACCTGAGGTACCACTGTACTGCTTTGCAAAAAAAAAGTATATTAGGCAAAGTTGTTTAAAAAGAAATTTCAATTTGATGTGGAAATGTGGAGAACTGAACATAGCACTGAAATAATATAATGAAAAAGTAGGAGAAACCAAAATTGACAGATTTGCCCATTCCTGCCCTACACACAGATACTGGGCTTGCTCTTCCTCTTGCCAAATGGCTCCTTACCAGGTCGGTGGGCTGGGCCACAATGCCATTGTTTCTCAGGATGCACACAGGTCCCCTGAGCTCCCTGCCTCCATAACCATCATCCTGCCAAAAAAAAAAAAAAAACTTGGATTCCAGAACTGGCATGAACCAATTTTAATTGTGAAAAATAAGTTATATATTATTTGTCTTTGAAGCATTCAAAACTATTTCTACTTTTATGAAATTTGGTGTCTCCTCCTCTGCTGAAACAGCTGAAAGATTTTATTACAACTTAGTATTCCTATTCCCCCCCCCCCACAAACTTTAGTAGACTAGGGCCCTGCGGGACCTGACATCCTTCCGCAGGGCCTGCAAGACAGAGTTGTTCCGCCAGGCCTTTGGTCAGGGCGCAGCCTGACTCCCTCCTCCGGCAACCTGCACAGAATTTTGTTTAATCGGTTGCCATCAATTTGATTTTAACTAATTTTTATAATGAAATATTTTTAGAATGTGTTATTATTTGATTGTTTATTTGACTGTTGTTAGCCGCCCTGAGCCCGGCTTGGCTGGGGAGGGCGGGATATAAATAAAATTTATTATTATTATTATTATTATTAGTAAAGTGTTGAGAGCCAGTGCAGTCCTGTCAGCAGAGTTGCCTGTGGTCTGGACTCAACAATTCACCTGTAGACTCAATAAGGGTGTTAAAGGAGTCACCATCCCACAAATGCAATAAGGGTGAAGGGACTTTACTTATATTTAGGATCTGATTCATCATCTCTAGTGGAGTCAAGAAGGAATGTTCACTAGGGTAGCAGAACTGCCATCCTTTGCAGCTTGTGGTTTGTGTTTTTCTTTTGAATCATCTGAAGTGGAGCTATTTATTCTCCAAAATAACTCACTGTAGATTCTACAGATTGATAGGCTGGAGGTGGAAACAGATGGGAGTTGTGAAAGAGGACTCAACCCAATAACCTCTTGTTTCCTTCCAAGGCTATGAATTGTAAGAGTGGGGAAATAATGGCCCGTCACACAAGAATGTAGCGGGAAGGTAGAGGTACGAAGCTTAAAGCCTGTCAGTCCAATCCTGAACACATTCACTTGGAAGCAAGTCCCACATGCTTCAGATCATGCCTGACCTTCCATTGCTAATGTCCTAATGACTGCAGAATGTGGAAATAAGCAGGACTTTGTTTACTGGAAATCAGGGACAAGGAAAACTTACAACAAAATGTTGCTGTGTGACATGCTTCTATTCAAGGTTCCAACCACTCCAAGCCATTCCTATTCCAACTAAGTATTTTGTAATCCCCCCCCCAACTCAATAGCCAGGATTCCATACTAACTGAGCATGTTCAGTCTTCACTTAGCCATTTGGAGGAAGGTTAAACCCCTTTAATTTACTCCCCGAAATATTATTATTTTTACTTCTGCAAAACATGGGGCTGTTGATACCTCCCTCTTGTGCGTGGATGTTTTGGCTACTTATGCATGATGACTCAAAAACCTGAGATCATTCTTAGTATCTAGATGCTGCTGCTGCTGCTGAAATGCAGGACAAATTGGTACTGATCCTGCCCTGGAAGTCATGTGCACCACACAGGACACTGCCTGCTGCTCGAAAACACAGGACGCATGGCCAGCAGCATTAAGCCAACTAAATGTTAGATTGTACGTAATTCTAGTCAGCGATTCCAGTCAAACCAAAATGTTTGGATCTATTTCAGCTGACACCCTAGCCCTCAACATTTGCCAACAATGCCAGTAACTCATGGCTGAGCTGGTCCAGTTTACCAAAGCACATTTCTTTGCGGGCCCCACAATTTTCAACATCTGGAATGGCTCTACTAAATTCTACTCTTAGCCGAGTGGAAGGAAAGGTCCTTTGGAGAGAGGAAGGAAGGAAGTGACACAGAAAGCAGGTGATTCATTCTTGTACATACCACTAAGGTCTTGTAAAGATCCCTCAGGCATTTCTTCAAGCGACTGATAATGGAGATGGCATTGGGCAGTTCCTCTGCACATGTCGGTCCGGCCTCAGTGGGGCATCCCTGACTCAAACTGCAAAGCACAGTCATCAGTGACACCACTGATACAAATGTGTGCCGTCCTGTAATAAACATAAGGATTGTGTCATCAGACATTGAGACAAATTGTGCAGTGAAATGCTATTTCACACTTCTTCAAAAGGAAGTCACATGGCATTCATCAGAGTTTACTCTCAAAAGCGTATCCATAGGATGGGTGCTTTAATGACCTTAATCTCCACACAAGAAGGCCAACATGGAAATAGTAAAGGTAGAATCCAAGGCAGGGACGAACGAAGGCATCGTGACACCCGGGGCGGGGCGTCGCAACGTAGGGTGCATGTGTGGCATTGCTACTTACGATGCATGCACCGTACGTAGTGAGGCTGCACATGTACTGTACATAGCGCTTTGCCAGCAGCACCATACAGACAGATTATCAAAACATTTTTTTAAAGGGGGGGGGCTGTTTTGAATGAGAGAAGAATGCAGCTGTGAGAAGAAAAATTGATAAATATGTTGCCAGGCTGCACTTATGGGTTATTTCCTGCCATTTCCCCTCCAATCACCCAACAGACACTCCCCTCACATGAGAAACCAAAGAGACAGATTCCTGGTAGCAACAGGTAAGGGTGGGTGTCACACACACGTCCTAGGAATGTAAGTCAGGTAATGTGACTGCAACCTGCCATGCATCAAATGGGACCAGGCAGAGTAACAGAGTGACAACATTTCCCCTCCTGAGGGGTAGCTGTCACAAGACATGTGAAGCTACTTTGCTTATTTGTGCCCAGAAGCAGAGACAGTCAAGAGGGACTTTCCCCCTCTGCCAGGCAAGAAGGAACAGTGGAATTCCAGCACCAACTTTTACTAGGAGCAAATAAGACTGAATACCTTGGTGAGGTCAGAGCTGTGGTGAAGTTCAAGTCAAGGCTGCCTACCTTGTCACATGCAGCGTCACATGAAGTTTCCTGGCCGAATTCTCTGAATACTTCACCAATTGAGCTGCCCCTCATACCAGCTCATGCCCCTTCGGCTCCCCTCAGTGTGGAGGAGGCTGAGCGCAGAGCCGAGTGTAGCACAGCTTTGGTGGCTGGCTCCTCCAGAGCACTCGGCCTCCTCCAGATGATGTGACGTCACACATGCATTGCGTGCGGGATGTCACATGCATGCAAAGTGTGACACATGTGACATCACACACGCATGTTGCACATGTGATGTCATGTGCACATGGCATGCGCCGGGCCCCCTTAATCTTGGGAGCAACTTGGCATCTCTGGGGCTGATCCAAGACATTTTGCTGCCTGAGGCAAAGGACAAGACATACACTTCATGTACAGTAGCCAAATGGGCAGTCCGGTCCATGGGATGGTGTCCTCTACCTTAAGGAGCGCAGGACAGGCTGAGTGGCACACACAGCTTCAATCTCCAACACTTCACCACTGCCCCTTGACCCTCAGCACCTGCTGCCTGCGGTGGCCGCCTCATTCCGCCTCATGATAGGGCTGGCCTGTATTTCCTTGGTATTCTAGGCAAACTATCGCCATGTACAAAAGGCTATGCACACACCATACATTTAAAGCACATTTATAGCATATTCTTCCCTCGCCCAAGATTCCTGAGAACTGTAGTTTCCCCCTGAGAGTTACACTTCTCAGCACCATTAACAAATTGCATCTTGAGGGGAGGGGTGAGCCACGTGCTTTAAAGATACGTTGTGTAAGCGACCATAAAACCCCCACAGCTCTCATCATTCTAGGGAGATGTGAGTGGGTCAGATCATCAGCTTACAAAACCACAAATGCAAGAAATGGGGTGGGGGGGTGCAGACCTGGGTTTCAAAACAGTAATGCACTTCATGTTTGGGTGGGGGACCCAAAACCGTAACGACACCCTAAATTACAAACCAAATTCCAACACCAAAATTCCCTAGAGCTGCTTAGTCCTGTCCCAAGTCCAGAACTCCTGCTAGCAAAAAAAAAAAATGTAGAAGCATGGGAGTCTTGCCAGGAGGAAAACAAAATCCTCACTTCCATTTCCCACCCCCACCCCCATGGCAGAGTTCCTCTGCTTTTACATTTCCACACCAAGGGAGCACCACCTGTTTAATTAAAGCAGAGGCTTGACAACCATATGCCAGGAGTGCTCTGATGGTGTTTCCTGCTTGGCAGGGGGTTGGACTCGATGGCCCTTGTGGTCTCTTCCAACTCTATGATTCTATGATTCTATGATTCTATAATTGCTGCTCGTCAGACAGTCACACAAGCCCTGCAACCATGCACATTTAATGCACATTTAAAGTTCATGGCTACCAAGCTACAATTCCCAGCACCCAAGCTACAGTTCCCAGGACTCCTGGGGGGGGGGGTGAGAGGAATGTGCTTTAAATGCTCAGCCTTCTGTTGCTGGAAGCCAGGGCTCCCCTGCTATAAGCATGCACAGCCTTGTTGACATCCTAGCAGGCCCTCAGGCATTCTCAACCTTTTTTTGTTTTTGTTTTTTGTTTAACTCATCACAGTGGGCAAAGCATGATAAACACCCTTGCCCCTTGTTTATACACAGGTCGACTATGCCCCAAAGGTTCAAAGAAAAATCTTGCATAGCAACAGAAGAATCCAGGAATCCAGCAATGACATCTCACCTTGGGTAGATTTTTTTAAAAAATAAAAACATCTCTGCTTCTACTCAAGCACACAAACGAGAATCCACATCACCAGTACTGCCCAGTATGACAAATCACAGATGTGTTGGCAACTCTGCTCCCACCACTGAGAGAACTCGGCACTGGAAGAGTCACAATCCACTGTGCAACTTTCCCTTGTTGGCTTTTCTCCAGGAAACATCCAGAACCTGCCCTACCTCCCATCTCCCCAAACACTTGCCTCAACATTTTGTCCCACTCATAACACACACACACACACACACACACACACACACACACCACAGACCAGCTTATTGAAGAAGACTTTCCCTCCACTAGCTCAGCCCAAATACCCTTCTCTCCACACTGTCTTCCAAGGAAACATGCATGCAACAGAGTGCCCTCCAGCAGCCTCTACTACTTACGCTGCCTCATCCTGCTTCAAGTTAGATGCCTTTCCACTCCTTAATTGTCCCTCTACCTACTGCTTTCCCCGGGTCCTTATATCTCACCTGTTTACTGCTGATCACACCCCTAGTCTGACATCACTTCTAGAGAAAAGCAGGCTGTGAAATTCTGTGAATGAACAGGATGTGGGTAATGTAATTCAGCTGTGTAGAATGAACTCATTGGACACTTCTGAGCAGGGCAGGGCAATCTACGGAGGTGTCCTGTGTGAGAAGCTGGGTCTGGTGGCAAGGATTATAGAGTCTGGAATCATAGAATTGTTGGGTTGGAAGGGACCCTGTGTGTCATCTAGTGCAACCCCCTGCAATGCAGGAATCCCAACGAAAGCATCCATGACAGGTGGCCAGCAAACTTCTGCTTACAAACCTCCAAGCAAGGAGACTCTACCACCTCTGATGGGAGTCTGTTCCACTGTCAAACAGCTCTTACTGTCATAAAGTTCTTCCTGATGTTTAGTTGGAATCTCCTTTCTTGTAGCTTGAATTGCTTCAGGTCCTAGCCTACAGAGCAGGAGAAAATACACTTGTTCCATCTTCCATGCAACAGCCCTTTAGATATTTGAAGACGGTTATCACATTTCCCCTCAGTCTCCTCTTCTCCAGGCTAACCATACCCAACTCCCTCAACCATTCTTTACAAGGCTTGGTTTCCAGACCCTTTATCATCTTGGTCTCCCTTCTCTGCTCATGTTCTGGCTTGTCAACATCCTTCTTAAATTGTGGTGCCCAGAAATGGACACAGTATTGCAGGTGTGGTCTAACAAAGGCAGAATAGAGTGGTACTATTACTTCCGTTGATCAGAACACTATACTTCCCCAAAGGAGAAAGTGTGAGAGCCCCTAGCCTAGATCTGTTTCTGTTCAGTGAAAAAGAAAAAAACCTCAATTGTCAAGTTTCAAAAAGTTAGGAGGGAACTCCTTGCTGCAACTGAATCCTACTTTGGTTTGTTGTTTTCTTCAGGCAGCTTTTAATCTCTCAACAGCTTTTTATGCAGAGGTGCTCAATTCTATTTCTGCTGAATCAGATCATCCAACCTCCCTTTTCTCTTCTTTCTGGATATGTTTCTTTCTCTTCTGCCAATGCTTCTTAAAAGATCAATGTCATGATCACATTGATCCTAGAAGTCTTTTTTTTTTTGTCAGTGATCTTGAATAATAATCTTCCAGCATCTTCAGATGACCCCCTATAACAGGTAGCAGCCATAATTTCAAGTGGAGGTATAACAAACTCACACTGTCAGGAAACAATGTATGATATTAGAACTATATAACAGAATACTCATGTCCTGAGGAACCTTCACAGTGCTATCCTCTGCATGTCTACTCAGAGGCAACTGCTGAGTTCAGTGGGCTTACTCAGAAAAGTAGGTATAAGATTACAGCCTCAGATATCCTTCTGGAAAAATGCACAATGTCTATCTAGGAGACGTGTTTATTTTTGCAATCAGTTACTGTGGCTGTGTACAAACCATGCCTTTAAAGCACATTCAAAATGGCATGCTTTCCCTCAAAGAATTGCGGTTTAGCCCTCGCGGAGTTACAATGTCCAGCAGCCTATAACAAACTACGTTGCCCAGAATTCTTTGAGGGGGGAAATGTGCTTTAAAGGCATAGTGCATATACAGCCTGGGTGAACGGATGGTGTAAATTACCGTATTTTTTGCACCATAACACTCACTTTTTTCCTCCTAAAAAGTAAGGGGAAATGTCTGTGCGTGTTATGGAGGGAATGCCTACGGGTGGCATGCCTACGGATTTTCCTCCTCTAAAAACTACGTGCGTGTTATGGTCGGGTGTGTGTTATAGAGCGAAAAATACGGTAAATAGCAGTTTTTCTCTGCCTGAGCCTATTCCATCAATTCCTGGACAATGGTCAAGGATGATGGAAGTTGTAAGAGGGGCACAAATTCCATGGCCCTGAACTAGATTAGTGTTTCTCAGCTGGGGGCCAGATGGCCTTCTGGGGACCCCCAGGATATTCCAAGGGGGCCACAGAGGGAAGTGAGAAGAGAAAGAAAACAGAGAAGGGACTGAGAAAAGAAAACAGAAAAGAAAAAGATAACAGAGCAGTGCAGAAAATGGAAAACAGAGAACTGGAGTGAAAAGAGAAGTGACCGTGATTCCCAGTGGATGGATCGCCATGCGCACTCTGCAACAACGTTGCTTCCGCTTCCTTCTCCCTCCCACTTCTGCACTCCACCACTGTGCGCACCAAGCTGTCGGCAAGCTGTCTGGTAGGACGGGGGGGGGGGGCAGAGGAAGGAAGCAAGTTCGGAAGGGGGGCACAGTCGGAAAAAGGGTGGGAAACACTGATCTAGACAGCTGCAGCTTCCCTCCCAGGTTGAGAAGAGCGAAGGAAAAGGAGCAAGTGAGACAGATCAGTTAGGGACACCCTGATCAATTTGAAACCACCTATCAAGCCTCTAGTATGATAATTGCCTTTATTGATCTTAGACTTGGCCCAACTCCGCCCTAGTTGCAACCCCCATCCCCTTGGCCTGGACTGATATTGACTTTTTTCGCCTGGAGCAAAAAACCAAACTTGATATGGGGTGTGGGTGTTTCCTAAGAGAAGCTAACTGGGCTGCACCTGCTTTACTTCTCCTCTCCAGTGGTGTAGCGTGGGGGGTGCAGGGGGGGCCGGCCGCACCGGGCGCAACATCTGGGGGTTAGGGTTAGGGGGCACAAATCCACGGGTTAGGGGGTGCAAATCCACGGGTTAGGGGGCGCAAAGTCACTGGTTGGCTGATTTAGGTTCGTTAACTTTAATGGGTCTACTCTTAGTAGAGGTAAATTGGAGGCAAGCCACTGATTTTGTAATTGTGGAATATGCCTAGTCTTGAATGCCTCTCTTCTTCTCTTTCAGAGATGAAGGATAGGAATGCAAGTGTCA
This sequence comes from Podarcis bocagei, assembly GCF_964188305.1. NCBI lineage: Eukaryota > Metazoa > Chordata > Lepidosauria > Squamata > Lacertidae > Podarcis > Podarcis bocagei. Next base: position 85,068,126 of record NC_138125.1, on the reverse strand, counting down.
ATCTTCACAACAAAAAGGGGTTTTCCAAGCCAAGGAAATTGCTCACACCAAGCTGGGAAATTTACAGAATGAACTGCTGAGATCCTGTATCCAGTTCTGACGTTTCCATTTTGAAAAGCATGTTGAGAAACTGGAGAGGATGCATGAAAGTGTGGCAGATATTGTCTGGAAAACATAAAGCCAAAAAAGTTAATACAAACACATGTTCATATGCTAATATATATGGAATGTTGCTGGGTACTTTAAGGAAACAGGCACACAAGAAACAGAAATTTGCATAAATCGGCTTTCCCCAGGATGTTTTAGATTGCAACTTCCATCCTTCTTGACCTTGGGCCATTCTGGCTGGGGCTGGTGCATTCCAGGTGTTGAACAGGTTGGCAGCTGCCAAGGGGTAGGCCCAGAGGGTGAAAAAACAATGCCTCTCCACTCTGGTTCAGGGTGGCTAGAAGCCCGTCTGCCCATCCATCCACGTACCCCCTGGGGCCACTTCTCCCCTGCTCTGGGAGTCCAGACAAAGGGACAGTGGGCACTGATACAAGGTCACAAAGGCCAAGGGCACAAAAGAGCCTAGGTATGCCTCTGATGCAGCCCATCATATCTGAAGAGCACCAGGTTGGGAAAAGCTAGCATCAGGGTACAGAATTTAAACTGTTCTGTGATCCTCAGATGAAGGGCTGTATAGAAATTTAATAAATAATAAAAATAGAATGTCTCTGGGTGAAATGGAGAGGGTGAGTGACTAGGGCCTCATCATCACTGCACAAACGGCAAGGTAGCACACTCCCACCTCAAACCAGGAACAAATGTGAGCCAGATTGCCGGATGAATCTTACTTCCGCACTGAGGACAGCATCTGGTTTGGAAAACCAGTAGCTGAAATGACCTTGAAGGCAATGTGGAAATAGACCCCATTCCAAACCATGCTTCTTTCTTCATTTATATGTATATAAATTATATAATATACATATCAAAGTGGTTTACAACATAAAACCATACAGTGAAAAACATATTAAATAGTTAAGAACCATATTAAAAAGTTAAAAACAGACCATTATGGAAAGATGTATTCTTAATTGCCTGCATAAGCCGGGTGGAACATAAAGTTTTCAGCAGGTGTTTAGAAGTTGGAACAGAAGGTGCCTGCAGTCAGGGAAGATGTTCTTAAAGTAACCCACTGCTGGTAACTTATGCTGCTTAAATTAAGCTATTTGAGCCCTACCATGTCTGCTGGGACACGGGTGGTGCTGTGGGTGAAACCACAGAGCCTATGACTTACTGATCAGCAGTTTGAATCCCCGCGACGGGGTGAGCTCCCGTTGCTCGGTCCCTGCTCCTGCCAACCTAGCAGTTCGAAAGCACGTCAAAGTGCAAGTAGATAGATAGGTACCGCTCCGGAGGGAAGGTAAACGGCGTTTCCGTGCGCTGCTCTGGTTTTGCCAGAAGCAGCTTAGTCATGCTGCCACATGGCCCGGAAGCTGTACTCCAGCTCCCTCAGCCAGTAAAGCGACCCCAGAGTCAGCCACAACTGGACCTAATGGTCAGGGGCCCCTTTACCTTTACCTTACCATGTCTGCTAAGTGCTGGAGAAAATGTGTGCAGCACAGTACCTACATGCATATGTGGTGGCACTGCCTCCACGTAGTACGCTTCTTGGACCAGCTTTTTGACCACTTGCCCCTGGGAACAAAATGAAGTGTATCAATATCTCCTCCAGCTCTCGTATTCTTATTCACTGCTCTTGAGCTATTCTGCAAGGCACTCGTCATCTCACTACTCGTGGCTGCTTGCATGATAGTGGCGGGTTGGGGGATGGAAAACATTCTTGCACATCACTTTTACTGGTTAGTACAGGCAAATTTAGTACATAGGCTTGTCTGAGAAACTGACGCACAACACCAGATTGAGTAAGGGCCAATCCAAGACGGATACATTTGAGGAAGTCCAGTTTCTGCACGTTGCAAGTATTGTTGAATTGGTGGAAGGAGTTGAGGCTGCTGGCCTTGCTTGTTTAGCCTTAGGAGAGACTTGACATGATCGCCAACCCAACCTGAGGTTGTGCATTGCTCCTGAAACCCCTTCCTAGTTTCTTCTTTAGACACAAGTGTATGCAGCAGAAACAAATTATATCAAAAGTTTACTCTTGCTTGCCTTTGATTTGCACATGGTAATACATGTCTATTACATTGTATTGTTCAAAATAATGAATAAAAGGGTATTTAGAAACAACAGCAACAACTGGTGGCAGAGCTGCACTGTAGCCACAAGTAGCAGGCTAGTTTAAGGGGAACAAGACAGACTATGTAGCATAAACACTCAGTCAAATGAGTGGGGTACAGATACTACTACTGCTGCTGCTGCTGCTACTAATAATAATAATAAAGCTCTGTCCTCCAACACCTTCCTACTGCTCCTCACTTCTACCACCTCACTGACAGGACCACCTGTGGCACCCAGCTACCCCGTAAGACAGGGGTAGACAGCATGACTGCACTGCAGTTCTCATAATCCTTAAGCACTGGCCACGCTGCTTGGGTCAGATGGTAGTTGTAGTCCAAGGACACCTAGAGGGCACCATGTAGGAATGGAGGCAAGGGGCAGGAGATCTGGACCCCGACACAAAGAACCCAGGGCTCACAGCCTCCCTGCTTTAACAGATAAACCAATGTAATCTGGACTAAGTGACACTGAACTAGGAAAAAGTTGTAATGATTGTGGTAGACAGCTCAACAAAAATGTCAGCTCTGTAGGCAGTATGTAGTAGTTAGTGAGAGGGAAGGGCAAAGTCCATGTCAGTGGGTATTAGGAAAGAGATTTTGATACAAATTGGCCGGGATTGTAATGCCTTACTAGAAATCCACGGTGTGGCCACAATTGGAATGTTGTGCACATTTCTGGTTGACCTAATTAAAGATGGAGTATCATAGATTTGGGGGACATGTATAAAAAGACAAGAAAAACGATCAAGGGGTTGAAGGACGTTCCCTCTGAGGGAACGTGAGCATCTGAGGCACTTTTGCGGGAAAATGACTAAGCAGAGACATGACAAGAGTTTTATCAAATTATGCATGGCATGAAGGAAGTGGACAGAGAGATGTCCCAATAACCTATCCTGGACTCATCTGTTGAAATATGCTACATGTGAGGCTTCCCTTCAAGAGCCAAAGGACTACGGGGCACAGGCACACGACAGGACAAATCAGTAATAGGATTTATTGTACAGTTGTATTTCTTGCTTGAAGTCTTGTTTTAGCACTGCTTTTCTTGCTGTTTCTAATGTGATGGGCCCCCTGCAGACTGGAAGATGCTTTTTGCATTGTTGTTATTATTACTGTATTATTAATTGAATTTATAGACTCCCCCAGTGCTTTTCTTCCTTAAAAAAATGTTTAGGGGTACTCTCATTTTCCTACTCATATTGAAATACTGCCCCTCAATGAGGCCAAACTTAGATTCACAAAACATTTAGGGGTATGCGTACCCCTGCCTACCCCCAGAAAAAAAGCACTAGACTGCCCTATACCCTGAGGTATAGGTCTTATATAGTGCACTAATGGTGGATTTACACTGGACTGTTGGCATGTCATTCTGCTTTGTTAGTTGCTCTTCAATACTTCCCCAATGTTAACCTCATTATTGTCACCCAGAGGGGCACTTTTGCGCTATATATGAGAACATATACAAAAGTGGGACAAACACACGCATCTGCTGGAAACATCTGTGGCATGGAAAATTACAGGATTGTCACAGGAAGCTACTGGACTTATACTAGTTGGAAAGGAAACAGTATGTATGCCCCAAAGTGCTTGCAGGTGCAAACAGTATTGGAAGTGGCACTGTGTATAACCGGCCCATTAACATCATGAGCATGCATAAGCATGAATGCACGATAAAAAGAGACATCTGGAGGGTCCCCAGTTGCAAACTGTCATAGGATCTTGTTGGAAGAAGGGTTGTGTAAAAATACAATCAATCAATATGTAAAAAACCTTTCAGAAACTTCAGCTAACTCATAATTCAGCAACTAGACTGCTGACTGACAGAGGCTATATGGAACACATCCCACCAGTTCTGAAACAACCTCACTGGGTTCCTGTGCATTTTCTTTTAAAAAAAACAAAACAATTTTATTTCAATAAATCAGTAAATCATCTTATTTCCGAAGTTATGGTTTTAAGGTGGCTTACAACATTTACAAAAGTAGCCATAAACAATATGCAAAACATCAAAAGGTACACAACCAAACGGAACAATTTCCACATAAATCGTAAGATCCAAATAAAGATACAAAGAATTAGCATCAACGACACCCATAAGGGCCCCCCAACAAAAGCCCCTAAACAATACCCCAGTCCAAGATTCTGTTCTGCAGTCTCAGCTTCTGTTGCTGGAGTCAACCAGGGCCCTACCCTCCCAGGCCAGGTGGGAAAAGGCCTGCAAGGCAGCGAGCAGGTCTTCCAGGACTCAAAGCCAAGAAGTTACCAAATCAGCAACAGCAACCCAAATAAGAACAGTTAAATATCATTGTCAGGCTCCCCAAAACACAATGGCAGTAACTCTTCCTTGAAAGTAAGGAAGAGATCTTTGTTCAGGCTCATAGTAATAGGGACAGAGTCAACAGCAAGCAGAAGGTGCAGAAGTCCAGATTTCAAGGTACACGAGCAAGACTTTGGAAGGAGATAATTAGACAGATTCATGGGGAATAAAGCTATTGGTGGTGCTGTTCTTGATGGATGTGTGTTACCTTCAGTATCATAGGTGGTATTCCTCTGAATATCAGTCACAGGGCACACAGGTGAGGAGGATGCTGTTGATATTCTGCTTTTGGGCTTCCCACAAGCACCTGGATGATCACTCTGAGAAGAGGATGCTGAACTAGATGGGCCTTGGGTCAAATCTAGCAGGCCTCTTCTATTGCACCCTTGATGCTGGTCTGGCTCTTACATTCATATGATAGTTGTAAGTAAGCTAGTCTAGTTAGTTTATTATAAAACTTAACACATAGCAACCATGCACACAAAAGCTTTCACTTTTCAGACAATTGTGAAAACTTAACTGCTGGCCAAAGGTAAATAAACAGTAAACACTAAAGCACAAGTGAAAAAGTTACTTGTGGAAAGGTCTAGGCACGGGGGGGGGGGGACCTGTATAAAGGAAGGACTCTCTTAGGAGGAAGAGATTTCTTAAAACTTCAAAATGCAAATGAGATCTTCTAAGATGTGCAACAGCGGTGGGCATGATGTCGTGAGCCAGACGTCTGCGGAGATGTTGTATAAGAGATGACAGGCAGGGTGAATAAGCTAAAAAATCTGAGAGATGCCCCCAGGAGGCAGAGGAAATTGTGGATTCATAAATCAAAAGTTACAGATGTGGAAACGTAAAATGACGACTGTAAGTTATTGGTGCTCCAGTAACTTTATGTCACTTTATGGGATGGAGCAATACTGGGAAATCCAAAAGAAGCACTGAATTCCTGTAGGAAGTTCTTAAAGAAAGGGTGTGACTGACTAGCATCCAATTACTGAGAGTAATTGACGGCACCACATTTCTTCCAGGATAAAACATCCTTTGGGCATTTATTCCAAAGTCTCCAAGTTATTTCAAAATGTTCACATTTGTGTGAACAGCTAAAGTCTCCTGTGCACAATTGCAACATTCTGAAGCTCTTGCAAAGGTGTGCTGAAGAGGACTAGAGCATGCATCATCAAACACTTGCTGGATCCAGGGATTAGAAGTGTATAAGCATACAGCCTAATACCCAAAACTCATTCACCTTCATATTCATATTTATATATATGCTTAGTGCTAAAGGCTGATTTAAAAATAGGGTGATTAAATGGAACCCACGCCAAAGGTTACAGTAAATGGTTGCCGAGTTGTGATAGGTCCAATAGCTGCTGCCCACATGAAAAGCCCACCTTTTATACAGATGGAGAAGTAATGAGTGTTAAGAGCATCTACACCTGTGGAGACTAGATTGAACTTTAATGTTTGGATAAGATACAAGGACTTATTGGAAAATAAAACCCCAAGGTGGCTGTCACCGATCGAAGCGAAAGCCCTGAAAAAGCACAATATGGAGGTCAAATAGCCGAAATATTGGGAAATATTGGAACAAGATGGAGATAGATTGAAATTGCAGAGTTTTGAAAAACTAAAAAACAAAGTGCGTGATTGGCTTCATTATTATCAGATAATGGAGGCATATAAACTGGATAAGAAAATTGGCTTCCAGGTGGAAAAATCAAAATTAGAAACAGAACTGTTAGAACCTAAACTAAGACTTTGTCAAAGATGTATAACTTGCTGTTGAAATGGAATATTCAGGATGAAACGGTGAAATCTGCTATGATTAAATGGGCACAAGATGTTGGACATAACATTATGTTTGCTGACTGGGAACAGTTGTGGTCCACAGGTATGAAATTTACGGCATGTAATGCCCTAAGAGAGAATATTATGAAAATGATATACAGGTGGTACATAACCCCAGTCAAGCTTGCAAAAATCTACCATTTGCCCGATAACAAATGTTGGAAATGTAAAGAAACTGAAGGTACATTCTTTCACCTTTGGTGGACGTGCCCAAGGATTAAGGCTTTCTGGGAGATGATATATAATGAATTGAAAAAGGTATTTAAATATACCTTCTTGAAGAAACCAGAGGCCTTTCTCCTGGGCATAGTCGGCCAATCGGTGTTAAAGAAGGACAGAACTTTCTTTATGTATGCTACAACAGCAGCAAGAATACTTATTGCAAAGTATTGGAAGACACAAGACTTACCCACTCTGGAAGAATGGCAGATGAAAATGATGGACTACATGGAATTGGCAGAAATGACTGGCAGAATCCGAGACCAGGGAGAAGAGTCGGTGGAAGAAGATTGGAGGAAATTTAAAGATTATTTACAGAAATATTGCAAAATTAAGGAATGTTAGAATGATGTTGGATTGAAGTTAAGTGGTTTCTAGCTGTAATGGTTTAAAAGAATATGGAAAAATTGGATTTTTAATAGGTAAAAATTTAATGTTATAATATATTAAGATTAAAGATCAGGATAATAAGGAGGGAAAGGAATTGCTGGACTAATAAATTGAACTGGAATACAAAAAAGGGAGGTATGAGGAGGTCCGGGAAACAAGTAAATGAAAGATAAGTGATGTAAAGATGGAATTATTTTTAACTGTTTTTTATTTTCTATTTTTTTCTTTTTTCTTTCTCATTATGTAATACTGTGAAAACTTTAATAAATATTTATTTTTTAAAAAATGAATTCCTGTAGGAAGTTCTTAAAGAAAGGGTGTGACTGACTAGCATCCAATTACTGAGAGTAATTGATGGCACCACATTTCTTCCAGGATAAAACATCCTTTGGGCATTTATTCCAAAGTCTCCAAGTTATTTCAAAATGTTCACATTTGTGTGAACAGCTAAAGTCTCCTGTGCACAATTGCAACATTCTGAAGCTCTTGCAAAGGTGTGCTGAAGAGGACTAGAGCATGCATCATCAAACACTTGCTGGATCCAGGGATTAGAAGTGTATAAGCATACAGCCTAATACCCAAAACTCATTCACCTTCATATTCATATTTATATATATGCTTAGTGCTAAAGGCTGATTTAAAAATAGGGTGATTAAATGGAACCCACGCCAAAGGTTACAGTAAATGGTTGCCGAGTTGTGATAGGTCCAATAGCTGCTGCCCACATGAAAAGCCCACCTTTTATACAGATGGAGAAGTAATGAGTGTTAAGAGCATCTACACCTGTGGAGACTAGATTGAACTTCCTGTGGCCTGAGGGCTGCTCCAGATGACGTATTTATTCAAACTTTTCTCATGATTTGCAGATGTTAGATTATATCCAGTCTTTATTTGTTTTCTTTGCAGAGAAATTATACAACCACAAACATTCATCCCGATTTGCTTGTGGGGCATATATACAGTATGTATTCCTTGTTAGTCATTCATTTCACATTTTCCAGTGTATTTCCAAACCACAAAAGTCTGTTTCTTATGAAATCTGAATTTGTTGCACTTGAGTTTAATCCAATTTAATTGCGCAAATCTAAATTTCCAGGTATATGCTTAAATCCTTCCCTCAAAATAGGAGAAAGACAGAAAAATCACAGGGGGAAATGCAGCATGACAACGACTGGATGATAGCTTCATCTGTGTGGATGCCCCATAAAAAAACGAGTGAATGAAGTGGTGGCAATTCCACACAAAACACATTGGAGGCTTCTAGCAGGTGTTTATTGTGGGGCCAGTGCTCTTCCTGCATGCAGCATCCATACAATGTTTTCGGTACCAAACTGCCTGCCTGTATTCCATATCCCCACAACCCATTTAATAAAGATTTACTATTTCTAGGAGAATTCCAGTAAGTTAAAGCAAAACAAAAACCTGTTGTCAATTATCCATTTGCAATATTTCATTGATCCATTTCCAAATAAAGCTCCTGTCTGGAAACACCCCTAATGTTGGAACACTCGACCCTTTATCTCAGCCCCTATCTAAGCAAAGAAAGTGAATTCTTACAGGGAAGTCTCAGTTTCCCATCTCTCCTTCCATCAGTTACCTTCTACTTTGTTGTATGTTTGTATTTGTACAACAGTGGGATAGGATTGTTCCTATGCTGACAACCTACAAAGGATACACTTCACAATCCTTGCCTATCACTGGGAGACCATGAAGGGACAGGTGGAGCTGGTCAATGGCAATCTTCAGACTTCTGTGTCAGTTAACTGTGAACAACAGGCAAGACTGGTAAGCACAAAATGTTTGGCAGCATTGTCTAAACTGCCCCCCCATGTTTGAGACAAATCTGAGGAATTTACTGTCCTGAGACCTCCGGGTATAGGGCGGTATATAAATTCAAATAATAATAATCTGTAGCTTTTAAAGTATTGAATGTCTTCTCTGATCTTGATGCTGATTTCAAGTATCTCAACCTGTCTTGAAAAGTTCCTAACTTTTTTAAAAATTCAGTTTTTATTGCTGTTCTTTATGCAACACACCCTGCTCACTTTTCTTTATTTCTACCTGAGGACCTTTCCTATGCAAGCCGTGTGCGATGATAGCCTCCAGTACAAATAGCTGTGTTAAAAGTCCCATAATCTCCTGCTATTTCATGGTTCTGTGAGGAGCCTTCCCTGAATCCCAGTGGAAGCTTTCCTGTGTTTCCTTCTCTAACGGGAAATGATGTAAAAAGCATTGCTTGGGGCTGCTCTCACCGTAATCAAACAGGATTGTGCATGAGAAATTCTGCTTGTACGTATTTGCCTGTGGGAGGTATTTGTGGGAAATCTAATGTTTGGTTTTCCCAGCATCTGCAAGCAGGAAATTATTTTCCCTCAAAGCACTATAGTGATATTCTGAGGGTGTCCAGAAGCCTCTTCTATACCCATGTGATGTTGAATATATAAGTCTGCAAGTTTTATCATTGGTCTTCCCATTCTTCATCATTTTGACCATTTGAGTCAAATGTTGCGGGTTGGACTAGAAGACCCTTGGGTCCCTTCCAACTCTAAGATTCTATTATTCTAACCCCCTGCAATGTAGGACTTTCAACTAAAACATCCATGACAGATAGCCATCCAACCTCTGCTTAAAAACCTCCAAGGAAGGAGAGTCCATCACCTCCTGAGGGATGAACAGCGCTTACCACCAGAACGTTCTTCCTGATATTTAGTTGTAATCTCCTTGCTTGTAACTTGAAGCCCTTGCTACAGGTCCTACCCTCCTGAGCAGGAGAAAACAAACTTGCTCCATCACTCATGTACTGTAACAGCCCTTTAGATATCTGATGGTGACTGTCATATCTCCTCTCAGTGTCCTCTTTTCCAGGCTACACATACCAAATTCTCTCAACTGTACCTCATAAGGCTTGGTTTCCAGACCTTTGATCATCTTGACAGGAGTTATTGGGAGTCAGCACAAAAGACTTGGGGTGTTGGCAATCACTCGTAGCCGAGTAAGATTGTCTTCCATAAACATAGTTTTAAAAGTGAGTCTGTAAGTGACTGTAGAGGCCAATTCTGGATCCACAAGTCTAACCACAGTGGGTACATGGTGAGGGTTTGCCCAGCGTGCCTTCCTCTTAGCGTGTTTCTCCCTTTTGTCCTGAGTTTGAGCATCTTCAAAACCTTTGAAGCATCTTCAAAACCTTTGACACCTTTGGTCAAGGCTGTTCTCCAATTGGAGTGCTTGCAGGCCAATGTTTCCCAGTTGCCGGTGTTCATACTACATTTTTTTAGATTTGACTCCCAAACCATTCTTTAACAGTGCCCGTGACTGGCTGGTGTAACTTCCTGTTATAAAAGAAGTGGGTGGCCGCAACCCCATAGTCGCCTTTGACTGGACTTAACCGTCCAGGGGTCCTTTACCTTTACCGTATCCATAAATAAAAACAATGGATGTACAAACCGACATACTTCAATGAAAAAAATAATGAAGATGCTTTGGGAATATATGCAAATAAATGTAGAAAATAGGTACTTATTCAGAAAACCTGAACAGTCTTTGTCTCACAGATGTGCAGGGTGTAAGTGAATACAAAATGTTCCAATTGTTATGTCGAGAGTATTGCCTTTCTTAGGAAATGCCCTACTAATGGAGACACACAAGATGTCAACACAGGCTGTGAGGACTTTCTCACCCGTGTTCTGTCTGCAACTTGTTTCCTCTGCATTCCTTTAATTTGTGGTCACTTGGGGTGAAGGATTTGATAAAAGTGCCTAAGGGCAAAACTATGCATTGTGGGGAGTTCCCTGGTTCTCTTAAGAGACGATGTGTGTTCTTGGATACCAGGGGTGACTCACCTGTAGCCTTCCAGTTGTTGCTGGAGGACAGGACTCACCATCCCAGCTACCTTGCTGAAAGTTGCTTCCACCCATGTGATCTCAAAGCTTCAGGGGGAAAGGATGTGGGGGCAATTTTTCCTCCACAGGTGTAAATGCAGCTTTGAAACCGGGCCATTGTCAGAACAAAACTGACATGTCTGTTGGCACTAGCACCATCTGCTGGGTTGTCACCCTCCAGGGAAGGCAGAACGGCAGCACAAAAATGCCCCCAAAAGTGAACATAAGCTGCATGCCAGCGCTGAGAGCTGTTGCAGCCCAGGGCATTTTGCTGCGGATGCAGGGCCAAAATGAAGCATTCAAGGGCCAACATTTTCATGACCCTTTTCAGACAGCAGCTCCTGCTTTCACCGCACCCCACCCACCCACCTTCTTGGTACCAGGAGCCAAGGGAAAAGTGGGTTCCTGCTTCCTCATCCCCATCTCATGTAAACTAGGCAAGACGCCCCATTTCACTGCTTCTGTGTGTCTCCACCCCGTCATTGGAGCCAACTCCTAGGAGCCAAAGTCCCTCCCCCCCCAATAAAATATTTGTGGGGGCTGCCCCCCAAGTTGATGGGCATTGCCATTCAAATGGTGTGTGTGTGCACTGCTTCTTGTAATCGATTATGGGGGGAGGGGTTTACCTGCCCCTCCCCTTTCATTCAAGTTGGCACCCCTGACCCCCATCGTTCAGCCCAGACACTGAGATCTAGCTCTGATGGCTTTTTGGCAGTTCCCTCACTGCGAGAAGTGAAGTTACAGGGAGCCATGCAGAGGGCCTTCTCTGAAGTGGAGATGAATAACTATACAACTTAGTTATACAGTATAGTCAAATGGGCAAGCCAGTCAAATGGGCAGGGTACTGTTGTTGTAGTTGTTATCTTTGTTGCAGTTGTAGTTGTAGTAGTAGTAGTTGTTGTTTTTGCTGTACTAACAACGATCCCCTCGAGCGCCTCTGCTTCTGAACGAACTTTGACGCACCGACCACCGAAACAAGCAAGCTGCAACAACAGATCGAAAGGTTGTAGCAGAATCCCTATTTGCCGGGGGCGCGCGCGCGAGGGGTGGGGGGGCGGCGGCGCGTGGGCGGGGGGGGGGAGGGAAACGGGACCGCGTCCAATGAGAAGGCGAAGCCCCTCTCCAAAGGGTTAACGGGCAGCCAATGGGAGCCGAGCCGCACGGCGCGGATCCCCCACACGCTCCATTCAAGAATCTCAAGTATTCAAGATGGACGGAAGGGAATGCGGAGAGGAGAAGCGGGAGCTGCTGCTTTGAGCGCCTTCCACTTCCATGCCCGGGGGAAAGGGGGAGGAAACTCCCCGCAAGTTTCCACCTCTGCCACTGGGGGAGGCGAGAGACGAGGAGAAGCCCGAGAGCTGCTGAAAGGGTAAAGGCGTCCAATGGCTCGCGAGGGGGGCCCCCTCCCCTCCTCCGGCGCCCCTCGCACAAGCTCCGAGTCTGAAGCGCGGGGGCTCGGGGGTGTTTTCGTGTGGCGGCTCTGTGGAGAGGGGCGAAGGCTGGACGGGGCCCCGCCCGGAGTGCTGCTAGAGACCCCCGGGGAACGGAGGGCGGCGACCTTCCGAGTCTTTAACCTGCCTTCCCCGCCCCCGTCCTTCCAGCCCCCCGCCAGTTCCACTCAAGCGCCCTTTGGCGAGGCTTCTCCGGGAGTGGCGTGAAGGAGGGCAGGGCGGGGGACAGGCTTTCTCCGGCTGGTGAAAAAAGCAGGAGGCGAGAGTCCCCCAAAATCCCTCGGGGGACCACTGTCTCCCGTGTCCTGGGCCCAGGAAAGAGGGGTCCCATGGGAATCAGAGAGTCCGGAAGAGCGACCCCCCCCCCAAGCTGTTTCAGGTCTCCAAGAATAGTCCCGGGCTGCAGGCACCCCTTCTCCCTGGCCCGTCCGTCCCCCCCAAATGTGACACGAAGGTACCTCGGACCCCCTTTTTCCTCTCAGGGCTTGCGCTCCTTTGTGAATGTGAATGCAGGGTAGAAAAAGCTGGAAGGGTTTTATGAAGACACCACAATTCCAGCCACCATGGTTATGGATGTTTTACAGGAAACGCAAAAGGTGCTTTGAGTGTACTTTTTGGGGGGCGGGGACCCTGTATCACGTGTACAAAAAGTTCTGTGTTCTCCTCAGTTCATATTTGGATTCCCGCCCCCCCCCCAAACTAGGACATATGCACATTGGGGTTTGAGTTGAGAGGATCTTGCATGTCCTCATTGGCCACACTTTTGTAGCTCAGCAACCAGTAAGTCTGAGGAGGAAGGCTGCCTAGGATGTCTGTAAAAGAGGGATTCTAAAGACCTCAAGCACCCAATATCTAGAGGACTTCTCCAGCCCAGTGACTCTTTAGCCTGCGTTGTCTACATTTTTGCCCACTGGAGATCCAAGCCTATGCAAAAACCAAGCACATGTAATGGGCATAGCTCTGTAGTAGAGGATCTGCTTTGCGTGCAGAAGGTCCCAGATTCAACCCCCAGCATTTCCAGGCATGGCTGGGAATATCCCTGTCTGCAACCCTGGAAAGCCACTGCCAGTCAGGGTAGACAATATTGAGCTAGATGGACCCATAGACTGATCCGATATAAATCAGCTCCCTATGTTCCTGTTTGCATTTTCCGGGGGAAAGTGATGTTCATTAGGACAGCGCTGTTGCCTCCTGGGGAATAAAGTTTCCCTTTTAAGGGGAAACATGCAAGGTTATTTGCTGGGGTTTATTTTTCAGCTTTAGCAGAAGCTGCTGGGTTTTATGCACATCTGTGGCAGAAGCATCTACTCACAGCGTGGATAAAGGCAATTTCAAATGGCTGGTATGTTGGCAGTGGACTAGCTCAATCAGTGCAGACAATATATATATGTTGTACAGATTGAGAAAAAGACCTAAGAAATATTTGTGTGAGTTATCCCTGACCTAAGCAATTCATCCTTGCTTTGGGTGCAGTTTCACCAAGGTATATGTTTATGGTATGCTGCCAATGTTAAACTGTATTAAGTCAGACCTGCAGTTACCATCATTACAGTTCCTTTAAACTAGGTCAGGCTTTCTCAACCTCAGCCCTCCAGATGTTTTTGGTCTACAACTCCCATGATCCCTAGCTAGCAAGACCAGTGGTCAGGGATGATGGGAATTATAGTCTCAAAACATTTGGAGGGCCAAGGTTGAGGAAGTCGGAACTAGGTGGTACACAGCCATCATTAATGCAGAGTTAGTTCATACATAATAAAGCAGCAGCTTCCCGAAGGGGTTTGCAATTTAAACAGAGGAAGGGATAGAATCATAGAATCAGAGTTGGAAGGGACCCTGAGGATCATGTTTTTGCATAAAGTGAGAATTAAAGTTGAGAGAGTAAGAAATTTGCTAAATAAGTATTGCTAGCAAGACTAGAGTGTATACAAATTTGGTTGCCAGCCCAATGGGGTAGGGTAGAGAAGAGGAACTGACTTGGCCAATTTTTATTTTGCTTAAAATAATTGTCAGAAAAACCAGGAAACTTCAGGGTCCCCCCCCCCCCAGTTTGCTTGTTTCTGGAGCTGTGCATCTTGGGTGAATAGATACTCCCTGGTAACTGCTGAGTCCTGGAAAACACTGGGGCTGCCCAGGGACTAGCATTTTTATTTCAGTAGGTAGTAACCTTATCTAGAAACAATAACATAATACTGTAAGCATCTTTATGCCAACAATCTGACTTTTTTCAGGGGTGAAGGCAGCAATTTTTTTACATAGCCTGTTTGGAAATCTTTGTTCTCCATTAGATTTCATGTTCTGATAGCATATATAGAGTACTAAGATACTACATTTCTAAGTAGTTGGAATTGGAGTAAGGTGGGAGCTTCAAGGCGAGGTACCTCTTAGCAGTGTTTGAAACTCCCATTGTTCTAGGCCAGGGGTCAGTCCACTGTCCCTCAGACCTTGTGGGGGGCCAGACTATATTTTGAAAAAATAATAATGAACGAAGCCCTATGCCCCACAAATAACCCAGAGATGCATTTTAAATAAAAACGCAAATTCTACTCATGTAAAAACACACTGATTCCTGGAGCATCTGTGGGCTGGATTTAGAAGGCAATTGGGCCAGTTCCAGCCCCCGGGCCTTAGTTTGCCTACCCATGAATCTAGGTGCATTTTGCGACAGGGAATTTCATTTGTATGAGCAGTTTCTGAGCTCTGGACGAAGTACTCTGCCTAAGATTTCAGATTAAAACTGCAGAGTGGAAGGAAAGGAGGACCTTTTTCTGCCTCCCCACTTCCAGCTACTCTCTGAAGACTGGAGAAGAGACCCTCTTAAGAATATTAGGGGGGTGGGCAGGGGAAGGACTAGACCATGTGAAAAATGAACATAAGATTTTAGCTGCAGGTCATTCATTTTCAGCTTGTATTCTTCTTATTAAAAGGTGCCTAGACATTCTGTTGTTGCACCCATAACCTAAGATTAAGGTGCCCTTTAGCTCCTAGCTTTCACATCTTGGTTTCTAACACTGCCTGTTAGGGTTCAAGGCAGAGAAGCTCTAGCAATGTGCTCACATTCCCATGTGTGTTGTGAAAGTGAACTTCTTTGTTCAAAGTGCTCTTTCTCCATAATTTCCTCTCACTAAGGATTCTCTCTTGCGAGTTCTTTGGGTGTGCTGTTCTGCCATCTGTTAAGGCTTTACTGGTTGGAGTGTGCTGTGACTGGGTGCCGAGTTACACGGTATCCTGTACTCTCTCATGGAGATGTGGGTGGGCCAGCTGTCCATGCAGGGCCAGCTATCTTTTCATATGTCCCACCCCCTTGAAGACAGTAGGAAGGAAATCTCATGTGTCCTGTCCAGGGCTGATGCAAAATTTCACTGTCAACAGGGGCATAGCTGTGGAGTGAAGGAGTATAGGGTTCGGCATGTTTGCTCCTCCTCTGTGCTGTTGATGTCTCACCCATGACTCATAGGAACAGAGGAAGCTGCCATATGCTAAGTCAGACCCTCGGTCCAACTGGCTCAGTATTGCCTACACTGACCTGCAGCATCTCTCCAGGGTTTAAGGCAGTCTCTCCTAGTCCTGCTTGGAGATGCTGGGAATTGAATCTAGGACCTTATGGATGCAAAGCTGTATTTTGGCTGTTCCACTGGCATATCTTCTCCAGCTTTGTTAATGTGGCTTTGCCGTTGTACTGGGCAAGTCCCACCCAAGGATCTGCCGTGGCAGCAGCATTCTGTCTGTATAATGAGATTTCTGCAAAACTGTAAAGCCCTTCAGCCAATGTTAACTCAAGTACAGGATTGTGCTCTCAGGTTCCTCATAGTGCCTTACAACTAATTGCCACCAATTCAGTTCAACAAAGCTTAATTAGGTGGAAATATATCCACTATAACTATCTTTAACCTGAAACCTGACAAAAGAGCTATAGTAGCATGAAACCAAGATATTATTAATCAAGGATACTTCTCCCTGATCTGGTGATCTCTTACAGTGCAAGCCTAACCATGTCTATTCAGAAGCATGTCCTACTGAATTCAATGGGGCTTACTCCCAGGTAACAAGGGTTGGGATTACAACCTTGCTTCCTGGTGTGGGGCAGTTGTATTGGAGTGACCATTCCATAAACTCAGATCGGACCACCTGAGTGTGTGAGAAAAATCAGAGCATCCTGCACAGACTGGAAGAGATGATAGATTGCGCTGCCACCAAATACTAAGGCCTTAAATGTGCATAAATTGATGCAGCCCACCAACTTTCTTTCAGAGACGTGCACAATTACCTGCTTTCAAGCATCAGTGTGAATTGACAAACTGCCTCCACTCTGTATACTGGATCCTAACACTCAAGTTTGGACATGTGAGCATCATTGGATTTTGTGTCTTTACACCTAGTCAGAATTTTAGATTCCAGTGCTCTTCTAAAAACATTTTAAAATACATTCTACTTACATGTGTCACTCAATCCATTCTGTTGCTGGGTGTAATAAACTCGAACTGGTCTTGGGTTTTTTAAACAAACAAAAACCCTGACAAAGTATTTCTTCCGGGGTCACATGAAGTAACTACAATTTAAACTGTCTTATTCAAAAGTGATGTGCTGTCCTTATGGTACAACCCATATATGTAATCTCAGGGAACAACTCTAGAAGGTCCCTGTGTTACCTTTTCTGTTTAGAACAATATAACTTTAGGGGAAAGCTGATCAGAGTTCTGGGGACGTGTTTCAGTGGTCTTTAACTATTTGTCCTCTATATTGTATACTAGAGGCTGGTTTTGTTTGTTTGTGAAAAGGGCAAAGTTCTTGGCTAAATGGGCAGTTTCAAATGCTTTCATGCTGGTCTTACGTAGTATTGCGTTCACAAGCAGCTTCCTTGCTCCTGAGCTCGGTCACATTGCAGCAATATTTTCTTGTAGTTCCAACAAAACTTGCACGCTTATGAATCCTTGGAGGCATCCACCCAGTAAACTACTTACCTTAATTTATTAGAAAACATGCTTGAGTTCAGTTAAGAAATTGTCTCTGTCAAAGTCATGCATACTTCCATTTCATTTCTCTGGATCATCTTGATTTTGTTAATTACATTTATGTTTGCTTTTACACTTTTTTGACTTTTATATGAAGCCAAGTTTGGTATTTTTGTCTTCCAAGGTTTTGCAGATTGTTAATGCCTTGGGTTGCCCTTGTCTCTATTATTTTTAGAAGTTAGCAATGATTAAACATACAACCACTATCTGTCAAACATATGGTTCCCCTCTTAAAGAGGTGTAGTGATTAGATATATATTTAATGGCCTCAACCAATATAACACAGTCTGAACTGAACTGCATTGTAGGAGAGGTTTGCCTACACTATCTGTGTTAGATCACTGCAGCTATCTACCACTGAATTTGTGCAGCCAAGAAAACCATGCAGACTAACTGCAACAAAGTCAGGATCCAGCAAAGATCCCTGTGTGTAGAAGAGGAGGTATAGCCAACACAATGCTCTCTGGAGTTGCTGGACTACAACTTCCATCGTCCCTGACCGTTGGCCATGCTGGCTGGCATTGATGGAAGTTGTAGTCCAGCAACTTCCAGAGGGCATAACTCCCCCACCCCTGGTGCAGAATATAAAAGCCTCTATGGGTAGGGAGTGGGAGACTTATGGGAGAGGAGAGATTATATCTGTGGTGCAGCTCACTTATCTAGTTCTTTCACTTGAAAGCCTCTTCTCTGCTCCCTTTGCTCCAGAAGCATGTTGTCATTTCCCAAAAATTCCAATTGCTTCATCTCTAGTTGCAAGGTTCAGCACTACTGGTAGGTGAATGACCTGTTGGTGAAAGATGAGGGCACCCTTTCCCACCAGCCCACGTCACAAAACTATCAGTCGGCCTCTCCAATTCATTTATGGCACAATTCCCAGCCAAACCACTTAGGCACTTTGTTATAAATACATCTGCATTAATTTTTACTGGTGAGCTGATTGCTGGTTCTCTTTCAGAGGTCTCCATAGGCATATCCATATTGGATAGCAAGGTTTTGGTTCTGGGGGACAGTTTTGCCTTGGGTTACAACTTTTTTTTTTAACCTAGTGTTCACATGAATCAAATTCCAAGGTCTTGTGGTGTGATTAGCATGGGATGTGGTTAAGGCAGTGGGGTGAGACTCCCAGCCTTGAGTGACAGCACTCATAGCTTTGGAAAATAAACCTTCCACACCTGCACCTGTTTGCCATTCTGCCCCTTAATATCTATTTGCTTTGAGTTCCTCTGGGTAGAGCATGTATTTTACCCTGTACTTTCAACCCTGTTTTCTGCAACAGAGCTTCTGGTTGTTAAGTGAAAACAATTCCACCCAAAGTTCCTGCTGGAGGCCCATGGTGATATTTATAGCCTCCATAGTGAATTCCATAGGATCAAGAGATCAGGTCAAGTGAATGCTTCAGCCCTCAAGGCTTACAGACCACAGCCAAACCAGTCATGCAGCAGTTGTCTGCATCTGGCAACAGTTGCAGGACAGACTGTCAGAGGACTTTGTTGCATATATTTGCAGAGCTATGGTAAGGCCTTTATATGCTGCTCGTTGGACATACACACACAAAATTCTGCATGGTGATAACCTGTATCAACCATTCAGCATATATTGCGGCCCATATAGTAGTTCACGTGTAAATCACACTCTTGTCATATACACCAGACTACTAGAATGGAATATGTGCATTTGGTTGGCACAGAGACACATACTTGTTCTTAATGGAAAAATTACTTCTGTGTACTGAATAGTAGTGAGGGTTAGTTGATAGCTACAGTAACAGACATGGAATCAGGAAACCTAACGTTGCTTATCCATGACTCTGCTGCCTACTAGATGATTTGGAATGTAAAGCTACTTTTTCTCAATTTGTCTCAATCTTCCAAAGGCATGGTGGAAATGGAGAATCCCAGATCTTCAGTATTTGTATATGAGATTGTATGTAGGGCCAAAAGTAAGAGACGAGTGGTACAGGTTTGAATCCATACCCAGAAATGTGAACACGTGAATTCTATTAAAAGGTTTTAAAAGGTAAAGGACCCCTGGACGGCTAAATCCAGTCAAAGGCGACTTTGGGGTGCGGCACTCGTCTCGCTTTCAGGCCGAGGGAGCCGGAGTTTGTCCACAGTCATGTGGCCAGCATGACTAAACTGCTTCTGGCGCAACAGAACACTGGTGAGTGTGAGAGTGCATGGGAAAAGCTGTTTACCTTCCCACTGCAGCGGTACCTATTTATCTACTTGCACTGGTGTGCTTTTGAACGACTAGGTTGGCAGAAGCTGGGACAGAGCAACAGGAGCTCACCACCATTGAGTGAATTCGAACAGCCAACCTTCCAATTGGCAAGCCCAAGAGGCTCAGTGGTTTAGACCACAGTGCCACCTGTATCCCTAAGAATCCTACTATCCTAGTATCTAATGATTATTATTTTTAAGGCGGCTTATTTCTTATACTCCCATCTAGATGCAAAGTATTATCCCTCTGTAGAATTAAAACAACAACCCACAAATCTCAGGTTGGAATTAAAAGAATACTAAGAGGCATTTGTGGGGAGAGATAAGAGTTGAATCCAACTTTCTAGATCTAGCTGTTTGTTCAGTGGCTACGCCAATGAGACAGTATACTTGCACTAAAATAAAGACTTTTCTGATCTGGCAAGAAGGGAGTTTTTTAGCCGTCCTAACAAGAACAGACATTTCCTTAATCTTCTGCCATTCCAGTTCACACTTAGTGAATAGCCTTCTCGCTGCAGATGTGGAGCTGGTGGGTGCAGTGACAGAGAGCAGTTCAGCTGTAGAAAGAAGTTATTCCATCTACTTTTATTCCCCTCCCTCTCTAGGTGGACCTTCTGAATCACCTTCTAGAAACACTAGATGTTCCTGCTGAATGAAGACAAGAGAGGACAGCTGAAATTATTTGGGCACTACAGCAGCCCAGAGGGCACCCCAAAGAAAGCAAACTGATAAAGAGTTAAAATGAATCCCCCTTGTCTTGGGCGAGGTGAGAAGGTGGTTCTCTTGTTTCCGCATAGGAATTCGGAGAGAGGGAAAGAGTGTGCGAAGAGCCTCCTGAGGCACTGGGCATGGCCCCTGTCCAAGGCTCTTTTCACATTGTGCTACTGTCTGAGCCCAACGCAAGCAGTGCAATGTAAAAAGGGCATTGGGTGGGTGGCCACAGCAGCATGAAGCCTCTATACGTCCATTGCTGGCAATATTCAGGGGATAGGCATGGAGCCTTGCTATGTGAGGCAAAAGGAAGGTGTAACTAAGAAAACGGATAGTGCCCAGCAGCAGCAAAACATAGCTCTGTGACAGCTGAAGTGCTCCCATCCACCCCAAATATATATGGGGCTGTTCACAGCCAACATGGTTTGGCATCCAAGTGGAAGCTGAAGGGTTGTTGCTTTCTTGCAAATCACCTTTGACTGTTCTCTTTCCGAGCCGTTACAGCAGCCTATTGCCTAATAAATGTTACCGCTTCTTTAACTGGGTGTCTCCTGTGTTCTCAAAGTTGCTGAATTGCTGGTAAATGTTAAAATTTGTGGGAAAGAAAGTTCTGACTCATCCTAGATGTGGAAAGGAAGACATGGGCAGCGACTTCCTAGAATATGGTAATTTTGCACATACAGTTCTGTTAAGTTTTCGAATGGGGAGAAACTTTGTGGCTTGTATTTTTTTGTATATGTGGGTTTCCAGGTGCTCATCCCAATGGTGCTGATGTTTGGTTATTTTAAAAGAAAAAGAAGTATAGTGGGCTTTCCAAGTTCAAGCAATCAGCCGTTCTTGTTTTAGAGAAGTCCTCTTGGGATATTTGGCCAGCAAGCTTAATCCTTGTGAATATAACTGCTAGCTTTGGGCTGCAGCTGCGCAAGGAAGCAGGAAAAGAGAAGCCATTAGTAGCATGGCTCTTTTTGATTTTGTTTGTTTTTTAAATATAAAACACCTTTATTATACAAAAAAAATTCCTGCGCTGGTGACAGTGCTGAGGCTTTACCCCCACCTGCCCCCCATCCTGTCTTCATGTGGGGTGGGGGGATGTGGGGGAGCCATGGTGCCCAAGGATCACAAGCACACGGCGACCCAAAACAAAAGAAATAGACTCCATAGAGTAGACATGGGGGGAAACACCACGGCAGTGTCAGGGAACGGGAGGGGTGAAAGGGGTTGTGAACTACCATGGCTCCATGTGGAGAGGGGCTGCTCTCCCCCCCGCCCGCCCCTACCTCTAGGATCCCTTTGTTTCCTGTTTGAGAGGGGTTTCCTCTCCCCAACACTGGTAGGCTGTCAAACGCAATTTTTATTTCTCCCAAGAAAGGAGAAGAGCATAAAAAGCTGCCTTTTCCTGACTCAGACCCTCTTGGCCCTTCTAGCTCAACCTGGTCAATGTTGATTGGCAGCAGTTATCCAGGGCCTGTTCTAGCTGTTCCGTGAGGCTCTTTTAAAAAAAAACAAAAACTGGAGATGCCAGAGATTGAACCTAGAACCTCCTTCATGCAACACTTGCCGCTAAGCCATGGCATCTCCTCAAGAGCTTGCCCTGTGCCCACAGCCCTTTCTGTCCTGTTCCAGGAAGGACTGCTTCTGTCTTATGCAACAGACTGCAAAAGTGCAAAACCTGCGTGCGGTTCCGGGTGCCACCGCTTGCTCCGCCCGAAAGGCGCTATCAGCAGGTGGGGAGGGCAGCATATAGATCACGTGGAATCCAATCCAACACCCCCAGCACTGTCCCCTGAACCCTCTGAGCCTCCCCTTCTGCTGTAAGGGCAGGGGTGGGGTCCTCCACTCTGCGAATCCAGCATTCTTAGAAAGTACAAGAGGTTTGGGAGAAGGGTCCTGGTATCTCCACTCCCACGGGTGATGCTATGCAGGAGGGGTGGGGGTGGGGCGGGTTGGTTGTGCCGGGATGCCAGCTGTGGGTGTGGGGTTGGGAAAGGGCAAGGCATGCTACGCAGGAGGGTGTGCGCCCAGAGTCCCCCTCAGTCCCAGCCGTTGTCCTTCACCATATGTGACATCTCAATAATGTACTTCCCTTCTTTGTACTTCTGGCTGGTCTCGAAGGCTTGTTCCTGGCAAATGAGGAGATTGGGAGAATTAACCCCATTTGCTTCAGACATCTGCCTAAAAACACACACACACACACACACAAACTCCATAGAATCTGCAGCACCCAAAACACAAAAGGGGTGTGTGAACAAAAAACCACCCACAATTACAACAGGGGAAGTAGGAATCAAGAGTTTCCACTAGTGTGGCCTGACAGCTAGAGGCTGACACTTCTAAGTGCCATGGTTTCTTAGAGTCAGTGTGGTGTAATGGTTTGACAGGACCTGGGAGAGCAGGGTTCAAATCCCCACTAAGCCATGTCACCATCGCTTAGCCTAATCTACCTCACAGGGTTGTTGTGAGGATGGCATGGAAAGGAGAACCATGTACACCACTTTAAGATCCTTGGAAGATAAAGGTGGTATATAAATGTAATAAGTAAATAAATCAATTAATTAAAATGGCTTTGACAAGGACCTTGTTGCCCACATGTAGGGCAGGGGATCAGCCTGGCCCTTCTCCCAAACTGGGCAGAGTCAGAGACAGGTTTTCATGGCTGCCTCATTTTGACTCTTTCCAACAAGGTTGCTTGCAAGAATCCTGTTTTGAAAGGGGATTTATTGTCTAGACTTGTAAGCTACCAGTATTCAGTACTCACATATTTCCAGCCCAGTGTTGTCTTGCAGCTTTCGCAGAAAATGTCAGCGACTGAATGGAGGCCGGTGAGCAAGAGGCGTTGTTCGGCCGGACCACAGCCCACATTAACCCTGCAGTCAAAGAAATTAGAAGGCACTATCTCTTTTTATCCTTCTCAGAGTTCCACCCTGCTCTGTTCTACCTCACAGGGAGTTTACCACAAACGCTAAGCAAAGAGGGTGTGAGGAACTATGTTTGTCCTAACACTTGTGCATTTGCTCACACACACACACACACACAGAGAGAGAGAGAGAGAGAGAGAGAGAGAGAGAGAGAGAGAGAGAGAGAAGAAAATAGGAGGAGAAGAAGAAGAAAGGATTTCAAGCCCCACCACAATTTTTTGCATGTGATTGGTTCATGGAAAGTTCTCAGCAACTGAAACATGACTTACACAATTGGTTATGAGAAACCACATCTCAGCAGTTCCTGTTTCCAGATAAAAACCTATTAAGCACCTATTTTCTTAGGATGCAGAAGTGTCACATCTCCTAAGCTTTAAAAATAAATAGATTTAAGAACAGTCATACCCCAACATTATATTCGTTCAGGCGTTTGACTGAAACCTAAGCCGTTTAAGAAGGATTTTGGCTGAGTGTTTTCAGCTTGATAATGTGTTTAATGCTGTTCCCATACATGTGGTTCTTTTATACTAGTGGTATAAATTTGCTGTTTTTATATGGCAGTTTAAAATATAATCACATTTGATGTGGTTTTAATAAGTTTACATTGTGAGCCACTTTTTAATCCACCTGGTGGGAAAGAGCAGGATATAAGCTTTTTAAATAAAACAAATAAATCACTTCCTCGTGCCTTTACCATTTGTCTCGAAAAAGAAAAGAAAAGCCAGCCTATTTATCATCTAGGAACCAAGATGGGGCACTGAAAACAACAGAAGAGTTCTGAATTCAATCCCACAGCGGCCTCCTGTGGCCATGAGGAGAAATGCCCAGTGTGACTGGGACACATTCACATTGTAGTGGAAGAACCATTCCAATTCCACACTGGTCCCTGGGAAGAGAAAGCTCTGACAGATGTGTTTGATCTTTACTCAAGGCACGATATCTCTGCCTCGTCACAGGCTTGATGGTACATGCTTAGCTGTAACACAGAGGCTACCGCAGCCAGCTGAACAATTGTCTTAGGAGTTTGTCTTAAAAGCTTGCTGTTCTGTCAGCTGAAACGTGGGGTGTTCGGCCTGTGACAACTTGAGAGCCATAGGAAGTGCCAAAGGTTTAATGTTTAAAAATATGCTCTCCAATCCAGCAGCAGGGGGGGGGAATGAAACAACAGGCTCCCCTGCTAAACTAGGTGCCTAGAAACAACGAGGAACCTGGAATAACTCAGGAAGTGTCACTTTCATTTGCCCTGGAAAGTACAAATATCATCTCCTAAATATAAGGTTCTTCAGCTCGTCATAAGAATCTCTTACTATATAGAGAATCCTCATGTCCTGCTTGCATTTGGTTGGCCGCTGTGAGAACAGGATGCTGGACTCGATGGGCCACTGGCCTGATCCTGCAGGGCTCTTCTTATGTCTTTAGGTCATGTTCTTATCCTAGTCAATGCTAGATCAACCTGGTGGAAGCAGGAGGCAGCCAGACTTGAGTTACTGGAGCCAAGGACCATCAAAAGACTAGGGCTTTCCCCTCATGATTTCAAACCGATCTACATTGAAAGAAAAGTTAAATTCTTCTAAGATGTGGAATTAGGGGGCTCTGGGCAGATCTTACCCTTACAGTAAGATTTGGTCTCCCATCAATTACTTCAGGCTAACTCTCCAGTGAGGTGTAAGGCACCATAACTGCATTCCTTGTCTCTTTTTTGAGCTGACATCCAAAAGGGCGATAAACCCAGTTTCACAGCTGGAATAAAAGCTATTCTATAACATTTGTTTAGATGAACTGTTCCATTCACGTTTGCCCAAGTAAGGGCAAAACCAGAATGCTACCGGAAAACAGAGCCACCGAATCATCACTCGCTTATGAAATGCGGCAGCTGTCAGACGATGGTCAATTCACCAATATGAAACTATCAATAGGAACTTTCCACAAACTGTAAAAGACATCCTATTTGCCATTCCCCGCAGAACTGGCCCAGCAGGTCCTTGCTTTTGCAAATCCCACAGGTTCCTACCACTGAGAAAAGAGCATCTACTTCTCAGGCAGAAAGAATTTGCCACTCCAAAACAACAGTTTGCTTGGCTAGGTTCAACAAGTATGACAGAGGACTGCTAGATCTGTATGACTCAGTCGGTCTGCCCTGGAACTAGGCCTTCTCCCTGCCAAAGGCCAATTAGAAATGAAGAGAAGGAAAAACTATGTGCTTTTCTTCACTGTCAAAACCATGGCACACAGGGAGGCACCTAGAGAGAGCCTTCTGCACTATGAGCTATATTTTGCATATATTAGAGAAGTCTGAAGGATGACCAGCAATCCTCTGGCACATCTCTATGTAGTGAGGCAGGAGATTACTCATACATTGGCCTTTGCAGATGCATTCAGCAAGAGTCGTCAAAAGAGCAGAGGAAGGAAGGGTTCATCTTGAAGGAAACAACATAAATAAGAAACACTTTGTAGAGATTCTGATTGATTGTTAGATCAGAGGGAAGAGAGTTCTCATTGCCAGCAATTCAGAATCAAGGGTAGATCATGCCTGAAGGTCAAGAGTGCCACATCCTGTGGATGGTTGAGCCAGCACCCAAGAGAGAGAGAGAGCCGCAAGGACACAAAGCAAGATGTGAGGAGTCCCAGTGCAAGGTCTGGTGGTGCTACCGTTAAGTTCAGCAGGATGGTGTATGGAGGTATCCAGCGCTGAATTAAGGATTGACCGTGAGACTTTGGGAACAAAGACTACAATAAGACAGAAATTACGCACTATTTAATTTCTATTAGATGTGCTTCAATTCTAAAAAGAGAATGGCTCAGGTGTAATGCTAGCTAGAAGTCATCCCTGCTGGCTGATGCCCTTATCGCAAGCCCCAGGTAGTGGGTGCTGAGGGGCACATATTCAGAGGTAATGTTGCTTTGTTCCTCTTGAGTTCCAGAGCTCAGTATGTCAAGCTCAGATTATCAGAATGCCTACATAGTATGGAATGCTGAGTGAGATATGATAGATCAATGCCATCATATATAAGACTTCCCCCTGGAAATACTTAAATGTAACCCTAACCCACCCCACCCTGGCAGCATCACTCTAGATTTCCCTCCTTCTAATGGAACGGATGAGATGTAGCAGTGCTCTAAATTCTTCCGGTGTGAAACGAAACCACCTCTCTCCCTCTGCCTCTGCTCTGCTTCTTCCAATCTCCCCCGCATCCCCACCCACACCAAATAAAACCAATTGCAGTAGGAGACTCACACAGAATTGAAAAGATAGGCGCGACCATGACTTCCCTGGAAAGACTGTGGAAATAAAGTATAGGAGTTACGACCCTCTCCCTTGAAAGACTCTTTGACCCACTCCCCCCACAAACCCAACTGCTTTGCTTCAAGGCAAAAATCCCCAGATACGAGAAAGATCAGGTCTGTTCCTAGACAGACTGATAGGTATTGCTAGCAAGGTATCCCACCAGTAGGGAACCATCTTTTAGAAAGTGTCCTAGTCGGGCCCTGGGGTGGCACTGCTTTGGGGGGGTCACACAATGCCAGAGATCCAGGAAGACCACAGATAAATAACAGCGGTATAGCTAAACTTGCTGCCATGTCCCAGAGATGCACGTACCTTGGAGATGAGCTCATCGTGCTTGGCCAGGTGTGCCCGGCAGTGAACACAGCTGTACGTTCGATGGCACCGGGGCAGGTAACTGCGGAAGGTCTTGGTAGGGAGGCAGGCGGCGGGTGGCGCTGGCTCACAGCTGGGCATGACAGGCTGAAGAGCAATGCCCTGTCGAGGGGGAGGAGCCGGCGCTGTGCAGCCCCCGCACAGGCGGTCGCAAGTGAAACAGCGAAGCAGGTTGGCTAGAGCCGTGTTTCAGAAAAGTGAAGTTTGGGGGGGCTGCACTGCCAGGGCCCCCCCAGATGAGAACCAGACCGAAAGCGGAGTCACCTGCGGAGAGACAACGACAAGCAATTATCAGCCCTGGGAGAAGCCTACTGTGCGTGTCAGACCCAGGAGGAGGTGATCTGGGCCTCTTCTGGAGGTGGAAGTTATGGCATGTCCTGCACTACACAGCATGGAATGTGTATTTGAGCAGATAGAAAGCTCAGTGGATTCATCCGTCTGGAATAATTACCACTGGGCCCTTGCTCCACATTCAGACAGTTCGGTAATTAAAATCCTCCACCCACCTCTATAAAAAGGCAATGAAAACGAGGTGTGTGGGGGGGGGGAGGAAATCAGCCTGGTTTTTACCAAGTTCAGGAGGGAACTTGGAGAGAGAGAGGACCTTAGTAATTTGTGCTAAGCGGTTTGGGGTCTGCACGATTCAAATCCCTGGTTCAGCCTATTGTTCTCATTGTTGTGGGCCTGTTTGTGTAAACAGGCCCACAACTCAGGTGCCTGAACAACATGTTCAGCTTATCCTCACAACTTTCGTAACCTGGTCAGCTAATTGTAGGTTAAGGCCAGGGTTTCATTATGCTTTTGCTTTAAGCATAATTGTATCCATGCAGCTCAAGCCTACGTATGTTTACTCAGAAATAAATCCCACTGAGTATGGTATGATTTGCTCCCAGTTAAGCCTGCACAGAATCAGAGTCTTGGGTTTCGCAACACCCATGATCTGTAAGGCCCTTCTGATTAAGAAACAGCTTTTCTGCTTTTGCTCTTATTCATATGAACACACAACGCTGCCTTATAGCGAGTCAGGCCATTGACCCTTCCAGCTCAATGTTGCCTATGCTAACTGGGGACAGGGCTTCAGGAAGGGGGCTGTCTTAGACCTACGCAGAGATTTTACCTGGCGCCTTCTGCATGCAAAGCAGCTGTCCTCCCTCTGAGCTACAGCCTTCCAATTGTAGATCTTGCCATTACACAGCATGTCACATAACCAATCACTCTGGCAACGTTGGAAAACATTCTGAAATATGCAGAGTGCCCTAAGGCCTCTGAGCAACCTTTGAGAAAAGAGGTCAGCAACGTTGCATTGCCTAAACCCAACCCTCTGGTGATGTACCCCGCTGCCCCTTGCACTAAACGACCCCTGCCACGAGCAGCAGCCTCGGATAATATTCCCTTTTCCGACCCACCCTTGTCACGGGCCTTTTATTGTGGCTGCAAGAGGGCCCTCTACCGGGGCCTCGACGTAATTTCCATGCGTGTTCATTCAAAGCCTCCTCCCGTCCGCCCCCGTTCTGACAGCGACTCTCGGGCGCGCGGGCGCTCCCCCTGTCGGCAGCAAAGCGGCATTACAACCCCCGCAAAAAGCTGACTTTCGGAAGCCCCAGCAGCAGCCTCATGCATTTGTCCACCGTGCGGGCACGGGCCATTAGCGCTTCCCAATCCGTCCTGCAGCAGCAGCAGCAACGCCGCGCGCAACTCCAGCTCCCCCCCAAAAGCAGCCCGGGTCCAGAGCAATGCCGCGCGAGAAGCGTCCCAGCAGAAAGCCCTGCGCGCTGCTTTCTTACCTTGCTTTTCGCACTTCACCCGTCCACTTCGTCTCTCCTAGAAGGGCGGGGGGAAGGAGGGAGAAATCAGGGGTAAGAAAAAGAAGTGAAGTGGGAGGAGTCCAGGTGTCAGGGGCGTGCGGGGGGGGGACTCGAGGCGTTAATCACCGCAGAGTCTGACTCACGTGGCTGCCTGCGCGGAAGGAAAATAAAGGCGGATTTGGCGTCGCGAAGTTCCCAGAGGGACTTGACCGGAGGGGGGAGGAGCGGGGATCGGGCTCTCTCGGCGCGGCCCGGAGGTGGAGGCGAAACGTGCAACTCCCCAAGAGCCCCGCGAGCGAGGGAGGCAAAGTTTCAGCTGCAGCTGCAGCGGCGGCGCCTCCGCCTCCGCCGCCTTTGCCCTCCGCGCTGCTCACCTTGAAGCCTGCGCCCGGGCGCGTGTGCGCGGCGGCGGGGAGCTGCCTGTCCGTGTCTGCTCCTGCTCCTGCTGCCGAGCGGCGAGGGGTCGCGTCCAGGCGAGCGCAGCTTCAGGGCCGCCGAAGGGCTGCTTTTGTGCTTCGTCGGTAGACGAATGTGGCTGTGTGTTGTGGAACCGCATCATAACATTGTGAGTCATCCATCCCTCCCTCCCTCCCTCCTCCTCGACTCTCTTCCTTCCCCCCCTCCTCCCCGCTCTCAGCCTGCTGCTACGTCAGAGAGGGGCCGGAGACACGGATCAGAGAGGGAGGGGATAAGCAGGGGCCACCGGCACCACCGCAGCAGGGATGCAAGGCGCAATGGGCACGCTGGGGTGGAGAGATCGGCGGAACGGGCAGCTGGCGACCAGGGAGCCGGGCAAGCGGGGGCGCTGCTGGGGTGGCTCCGGCGACAAGGATGGCGGTGGGGAGGGAGAAGGACGCGCAGGTGATAAATCCCACGTTGCGCGCCCGTGGCAAACTCTGACGCAGGGAGAGAGGCGAGAGACGCAGCTCAGGGTCACGGGCTGCAAATCTGCAATATCATTCTCCGGTGCACTTCTCCACCATCACCCCAGCCCCCAAAACATCTAGCCACTCACTTTAGGGCTTCCAGGATCTGGCGACACCCCGAAACGCAAAGGCCCAGATCTCTCAACGCTCTTCAACCTTGACAGGCTCTGTCATTGCTTAGACTTTCTCTTCGCTACCCCGCACCCCAGTTGGCATCCCCTAACGAATAGGTCGACAACCTCATCATTCCCTCCCCCTCCCGGCAACGTGGTTGCCAGACGAATTTGGCCTTGGGATCAGTGTGGGGCCATTAACTCCAAGAGGAGTTTGGGCGTCCAGTTCTGTCGACGAGGAGTAGCATCCATTTAGTCTGTTACTAAGCAGCAGCAGGAAGACCAAACACGTCCTGCTGGTGCTATAGAGACTAAGAAACACTAGCCTTCTTCCGTGGAAGCATACACCAGGCAGGCTGAAGGTACAAGTTGGAGGCACACCTATCTGATATGATAGATCAGCTTCTGTCGGCTTAAAAATGTGCAAGCTTTTGAATTCTTGAGTTCTTCAGCAAGCAGATGCTGTCTCTGAGTACAGGTTTTGAAAACATCAATGTTTGTTTTAAGGACTTCCACAGTCACCCAGTTCATTTCCCTTAGGAAAGTTGCATGCTAAACTATTTTGTGTATTTATGTTTGCCTTGAGGAGCTGCAATTGCTTCCGGTGCTAAAAGCCCCGATTGATGGATCAAAACCTAAGTTGCCGCAAGCTGAATGAAAGTCATGCAAGTAGGGCCCTAATAAAACAAACTAACAGGCTGTTATTGCTGTTCTAGAATTACAGCACTCCCTGATCCTTTGTACTTCAGTTTCCACCAAAGTACTATGTCATTTTTGTAAGTTGCAGACATCTCATTCTTTCCTTCTCATTTTGACACTCAAATAGTTGTATAAAAACTGTTTGGTCTTCTGTGGTTAATAGGCCACCTTTAACAAACAACAAAACAGGGGAGAAAAGTCTTTTTTTGATTAACAGTGATGTTTGCAGTTAAATCAGTGGTCTGGTGCTCAGAACATAATTCTTGGTTTTGCTACTGACTTCAACAGACTTGATCCAATCATGTTTGGTACAGAAGCATCTGGAAGCTGTATCTTGTTATGTCCTTCAAATAAAAAGGATCCAAGATCTCTGTCATGGTAATAGCGTTCTGAAGATGACTCTGTTCTTGCTGAAGATGAATATGGGCTGTACCAAAGGAATTGATTATATTGACTTATACTTCGTTTCCTTTCTCATTTTCGCTTAATCTTTTTTCTCCCTACCTTCTGCTGCCTCTTTGATCTCCTTCAAACTTAGCCTACATCCAGACACCTAGGGTCCCTTTTATTTATAATACTATTTATAGGCCCTTTGCCACTTTTTTTGGCACAGCCCATTCAAGGTGGTTCACAATGTCATAAAAACACAATACATACAGCAATCCAAAAACCCAGCAACAGCAGCAGTGTTAGCAAATACTTGAAAAAGGTAGACCAGTTGAAACAAAACAGCAATGTAAATTTCCTGCAAATGTGAAGAACTATTTTAAAATGGGTAGTTCCCCCCTGCCTCTGCCCCCCCCACTAACAATGAAGGCTTTATTTAGGAGACGGCAATTCTGAAATAAATGGGCTTTTTAAACCCACTGAAAGGTTTGCAGGTTGGAGGCTGAAGAGCTGCAATAGGAGAAAGTTCCACAGTCTGGGGACCACTTCCGAAAAGGCCCCCACCTACACTTGCTGTTGTTTCTGCTTCAGTCAGTAACTAGGTGGAGTGAGAAGGGTACCTTCCGTAGCTGCAACTGAGGAATGGAGCGACATGACCCCCCCCCCAAAAAAAGCTATGTAACATAGTTGTGGTTTGATAATAAAATATTAGGAACATTTCCCCTAACTGACATTTTAAAGGATGCAAATGGAAAAAGCATAAAATATCCTGTTGGGCGGACCTGTTCAGGGCAGCAAGGCAAACTAAGGCAGGAATCCAATAGCCACTTGCCTTGAGTAGGCTCCATTGAAATCAATGGGACTTCTGTATAAACATGTATAGGATTCTTCTTTGCAACTTCATTGCCTCTAAGCTGCTGCTCAACCCAGTAAAGCACATTTAGCTACTGAACAATGCTGGAGGGAAGGAGAACTTTGTAATGGTATGACTGGAGATTTACAGGGGTGGGCAGTTACACCACAACTGATTCAGTGCAGAGTAGCAAGCAGCATGTACAATCTGTCTGAGTAGTAAGAACCTGGAAGTTCATCAGCTGAACCCTTAAAACAAAACAGACTATTTTGGGAAGACTTAGTACTGGCTCTGATGCCCAACATTGTGTATTTTTCTAAGTAAACAAATAGTAAAAGAGAATCTGGGGGAAACCTAAATTTCATGAGACCTTTTGTGGCATAAGCTTTTATAGTCTCTGGCCCAAGGAAGTTTATTCCACAATAAATCTTTAGTGTGCTGCCTTGTTTTTCTTTGGGTGGATATTTGGCATAGCAGGAGTCTTTCCTGAATTTGTAAGCAAATAATCAAAGACCATGATATGCCTTTTTCTGTCAAAAGATGAGAAGCAGAAATTATTCGTGGCTGCATGGGTTTAATCTCTCGCTCTCGCTCTCTCTCTCTCTTCAGAACCACGGAGAGTGAAATTTTCCAGATGCGTGTTTTTGATCTGAGGTGGTGAGAAGGAAATAACCCTACACTACAGGGTAGAAAACGTGCTTCTGCGGCTGTTTGTTTGTATTTAGCAGCTGAACAACAAAGGGTTAAAAATGGAGGTCAGAAACTACATTTCCCAGCGGGCCACGCGAACACCAACCGCTTCCCCGTCAGGTAATTGAAGGAGGCGGAGGCGGCTCAGGGGCATGCGTACACCACACAATCGCTGCGGCCGTCACTTCCAGGACAACCGACACTTCCGTTGCCTGGCCCGATCCGGGACTCGTGTGGTTGGATCCCTGTGGATTCAGTAGGTGGGTGACTTTCCTCAGCTCCTCAAGGCCTCGGGTCGGTTTCCATGGAGACGTGCAGCCTTCGCGAAGGCAGGAGCGCAACTGCCTCTTAGTGGGGAAGAGTCTTGCCGGTCGCCTCGCCTTAGGCCCCTTCCCCTCTGTGCTGCCGGGCAGGCACTGAAACGCGGCGATAGCTGCGCGGTTGTCAACACTCGAAACGGGGTGGGGGTTGAAACCCCAATGGGGAAGCAGTGTGTCGCCCAGTGTCGACGACATATGGATAGATCCTAATCTTTGGCTGCTGGTTAAATCTAGAACGGTTTCGCTTTTACGGAAACGAAACTGTTCCAGATGGATCAAAATGACAGATCAGCAACTTTCAACCCCAGGATCGATCTCCTCCCCCCTCCGTACAATGCCAATTCAGTAGTTAAGCATGTGGGGGAAAGGTTGCCGCTAGAAGTCTTGCTGAGACTCTGCTGTGGTGTGGGAGCACTGGCCTGCTCCCTTCCACCCTCTCTTCAGAAGGATCCTCCAGTGAAACTGGTTGCTGATTAGGGACCTAAATAAAACGGAGCCTTAGCTGTCTTCACATGGAGCCACCAGGCATATGTTCATAGCCAGCCCATGCAGCCACCTATAGAGGCACATCATCCAGCTTACAATGTGTACCACAAGCAAAGGAAGAGGGATGGATGAAATTTGTGCTGTACTGTGTTTGCACAATCATATCTCAGTTCAAACTGAGATGCGCAGAAGCTTCAAGCATTTTCAGGCAGCTCATTTGGCAAAACAGCTCATAAAGCTATGGTTAATTGTTGCTGCCAATGGCTTCTAAAGCCAGAATATAAAGCTATGGTTTAAAGTTGGCTTCCAGATCCTGGATCATTTGGAAGCAATTCACTGTTGTTCCTGGTTTGTATGTGAAGGGAAGCTGTGGCTAACTGCAGCTTCTTGGCTTGTTTGTTCATTCACACAAAGCATGGTGCACAGGGGATGTGTGCAGGTGTCTGAAAGTTGTGCATATCTTGGCTGATTAAGCTGAGATTTGAGTGTGATCTTTACAATTCTGTGATCTTTACAGTTCAATGTATAGTTTAACAAGCCCATCCAGATCGTTTAGGCCAGTGATAATAAGCAGTCCCCCAGCAACAGCAAACCCTCAGACTCCCTGGACCACCTGGGGAAACTTCCTGCCTAACCAGAAACATTTAGGTTAGAGAATAAACAGGAAAGCAAGGTGTCCACCCTGTGAAAAATGCATATATAATAGGGGGCATTTTTGTCCAACTTAACATGTTATGTAAGATGGGACACCAGGAGAGGAAAGATACCTCAGTACTTTTGCAAGCTTTCTAACAAGAGTAGATGTTTCATTTTTAAAACATGAGTTGGTTTAATTAATTTTTTGTGTGTGTGTTTTGTATCCTTAGCAGTTGCAAAGGAAACAAGATGGCAGAGGAAGCTGGAGATGAAAAGAAACTGGTGGCCAAGTTTGAGTTGGAGAGGGAGACTGAGCTCCGCTTTGAGGTTGAAGCTTCACAAATGGTCCAACTAGAGCTTCTGACAGGCATGGCTGAGGTCTTTGGAACGGAACTCACACGCAACAAGAAATTCACCTTTGATGCTGGTGCCAAAGTGGCTGTCTTCACCTGGCATGGCTGTTCAGTACAGCTAACCGGTCGGACTGAAGTAGCCTACGTCTCCAAGGACACTCCCATGCTGCTGTACCTCAACACCCATACAGCCCTGGAACAGATGCGGTGGCAGGCTGAGCGTGAGGATGAACGGGGACCTCGTGTCATGGTGGTGGGCCCCACGGATGTAGGAAAGTCAACAGTCTGCCGTCTGCTGCTGAATTATGCTGTGCGCCTAGGGCGCCGGCCCACTTTTGTGGAGCTGGATGTAGGGCAGGGCTCAATCTCTATCCCAGGCACCATGGGGGCACTCTATATTGAGCGACCTGCAGATGTTGAAGAAGGCTTCTCGGTTCAGGCCCCTCTGGTCTATCACTTTGGGTCCACCACACCTGGCACTAACATCAAACTCTATAACAAGGTAAGCAGCATATTTGAAATAGTATGCGATATGGTGATCCTTTGCATGCATCCTAGTCTCATGGAGCTGGGCTGGGCTAGGTTTTCTATATCCTTATCAAACTGAGAATAGGGATGATAGTTAGAAATTGAATTTCCATTTTCACCTTTGACTATGTTATGCTGGAGGACAAACAAGAGATGGCTAGTCAATAAATTATTATCATGAACCCTGTTAATCTGCTTCATCATGCTGTTATATTCCAACTGTCATTAATTTGGAGACCAATGTAGATGTAGGGCTGCCTAAGCCATTTTATTTGAACAGGCATAGGCACCTGCAACTCTTCATAGGACTAGGCTGTTAATGGTCGATAACTCTTCAGATCCTTATCTTTTATACAGGGCAATAAACTAAAATATGCTGGTTTTACTTATCTAAGGAGTAAATTGTATAAGACAAGTTTAGGGAGAGTCTTGTTAATATATTTGACTTGGATAACAGACCTGTCTCTGATTAAGGCAAATCCTTAAAAACCACACCAATGAAACTCCAGATTGTTATCCTTTACACAAAGACATTAACACAAGACATGCTGGTTTTACTGGTTTAAGAAGTAAATTGTGTAAGGCAGGACAGTTTAGGAAGGATCTTGTTAATATGTTTGACTTGATGTGTCTCTGATGAAGGCAAATATTTAAAAACCACTCTGATGATTTCATTATTGAAGAAACATTAATGAAGACAACATCTGCGCTGAATAAACATATGATGCTGCTTGTTTGATCTGGAAACTTTTCTTTAAAACAGCAGGCTTTAGTCTTTTGCAAACACAGTGAATTGGTCATGGAGCTTATTTCACCTTAACTCCCATCAAAATCCAATATCTGGAGGGCAGCAGGTTGGGGAAGGTATGCTATGCCTCTTAAGTTTCCAACTTATTTCTCTGGCATCTACAGTTAAAAGGCTCTCAGGTCACAGGCTTGGGAAAGTTATTGAGGCCGTGCAGAACTGCTGCTAGTCAGAGTAGACAATTATGGGCTAATTGTATAAATGGTCTGGCTCAGAATAAGCAGCTTCATATGTTTATAGAAAAGTAAAACAGATTCACTTTTGAAAAGCAGGGTGGGGTGTGACTAAGCTAAAACTTCAGTATTAGTAAACAATCTGGAGATTTCCAAGGACGGAAGCTTCTAAAAGAGGCCAGCTATCTTCATTTCATAAGACTTTCACCCATGAGATTTGTGTGGTTTCCTGTTGGTTAATGCTGCTGCTTCATCTTTTTCTGCAGATTACATCCCG
This sequence comes from Podarcis bocagei, assembly GCF_964188305.1. Classification (NCBI taxonomy): domain Eukaryota; kingdom Metazoa; phylum Chordata; class Lepidosauria; order Squamata; family Lacertidae; genus Podarcis; species Podarcis bocagei. The sequence continues at coordinate 85,032,250 of NC_138125.1, read as the reverse complement.
CTTGGCTGATGTATTTAACCAGCGCTGTGAGGTGAACCGCCGGGCTTCGGTCAGTGGCTGCGTCATCAATACCTGTGGCTGGGTGAAGGGATCTGGGTACCAGGCACTTGTACATGCTGCCTCTGCCTTTGAAGTTGATGTTGTGGTAGTTCTGGACCAGGAGCGCCTCTACAATGAACTGAAGCGGGACTTGCCTCATTTTGTTCGGACAGTGCTGCTCCCTAAGTCAGGTGGAGTGGTCGAGCGCTCCAAGGACTTCCGGCGGGAGTTTCGTGATGACCGCATACGCGAATATTTCTATGGTTTCCGAGGAAGCTTCTACCCACATGCCTTTGATGTGAAGTTCTCCGATGTCAAGATATACAAAGTGGGTGCTCCCACTATCCCTGATTCCTGCCTGCCTCTGGGCATGTCGCAGGAAGACAACCAACTCAAACTGGTACCCGTTACACCTGGGCGTGACATGGTACACCATCTGTTAAGTGTTAGTACTGCTGATGGCACTGATGAGAACATCTCTGAAACAAGTGTGGCTGGTTTCATTGTAGTCACCGGAGTTGACCTTGAACGCCAGGTCTTCACCGTGCTTTCACCAGCACCTCGCCCGTTGCCCAAGAACTTTCTGCTCATCATGGACATTCGTTTCATGGATCTTAAGTAGTACCGGCCTTTGCAAGAAAATGATAAGACTGCACCAGGCAACTGCTACCTCCCTCACAAACAAACCCATTACCACCCTGGATGGAACAGCATCTCACACAGACCAGGCAAGAGAGAGAAAGCAGTCACAATAAGGGATGAACATAGTTTGAACAATTTGAAATAGTCCTTTCTGTTTTCTCTTCATTGTTGGAATGAATCCCTGAGTAGAATGGTAGAAGATGAAGCTTCGAAAATTCACGGGTTTGACTTATTGAACCACTATAATGGACAAAAGTGTTGTCTGCTAGCTAGTTAATTGGTCTCCTTTGAGGTGTCATTCATTTAAACTGGTCTTATCTGAAAGTGAGAATAGTGTAAAGAGGGCATTTTTTTAAAAAAAAAAACTTTATATATAGATATTTTTAACTTTAATAAATTCCAAAATATTGATAGTTTCATGTTTGTGTTTCTCTCTACATGTAACTAAAACCTTGTTTCAGCATTAAAAAACATGTACATATAGATACAGGGTAAGGCAGGACAAAGTGGGACTGTTTGGGTAATAAGCATACAGGAATGAGAAGAAATATTCCATCGGGCAAAAAGACATACATAAAAATGTGCATAAGAAAGCAGTGGCAATTTTGACTTCAAAGAACATGGCTTACAAATACCACTAGCCATTTTCATATAGGAAGCTTGCAATTAGGCACATGACTTAGGCTTATGAATGGAAACATAGTATGAAAATCCATTCTGATACGCTAGATCAGGGCGGTCCAACTTTTCATACCAAGTGGGCTACAAGAGTACTTGTGACATGTGCCCCCCCGCCCCCCCCAGCTTCATGCTGCCTTCCCAAAGCTGCCTCTGGCAGCATCCTAGAACCTCCCACCTCTGTTTGAAAGCTGGGAAAGCACTAACTAGGCTTTCGGAAGGAGGTGGGAGGACTCTAGGACCCTGCCAGAGCCCTCACACCTCCTTCCCCAAGCCCAGATTTCCCTGTGTGCAATGGCTGTTGCGGGAGGGGGTGTCAAATGTTGAGGGCCATTTTATCACCCTGTGCTAGAGCTTAGCACCGAAAACTACCAAATTTGGGCTTCAGTTTTAACTCTACATACCTTGGAGTAAGCTCCATTGAATTAAATCAGATATCATCATTAGTATATTAATATTTATTAGTTACTTTACTCATGGAAGTGACTCAAACACAATTCTGAGTAGACTTGATTAGGATTGTACTGTTTCCCAGAATGTGAAGCAATACTAGAAAGTCTCAACTAAACCTGACCTAGAATAGAACGGTTCTCCCCATACCTCCAAAATCAGGTTACTGTTTCAGGCTAAAAGTTTGTATTTAAAAAGTGATCCAATGATCTACAAGTGACCCCAATTTAAATAAAACATGAATACTCAAAAAAGTACAGTGGTAGCTTGGGTTACATACGCTTCAGGTTACATATGCTTCAGGTTACAGACTCCGCTAACCCAGAAATAGTACCTTGGGTTAAGAACTTTGCTTCAGGATGAGAACAGAAATCGCGCGGCGGCAGCGGGAGGCCCCATTAGCTAAAGTGGTGCTTCAGGTTAAGAATAGTTTCAGGTTAAGAACGGACCTCTGGAACGAATTAAGTACTTAACCAGAGATACCACTGTAATGTCAGAGAATTTTCATAAACGCAATTGTTCGAGCTTCTGTGACCCCTTCCAAAGCTGGCAAACAGCAGGCAGGATGAAATCCTGCTGCTTAAAGTCTGCAAATCGAGAGCAGATAGTGAAGATAAACATCCTGGTGAGGAAGGGGAAGAAGACAACACTTCTGTCCCCTGCAGGGTACTCCCCTCCCCCATGTTGTAGTGCTCAGCCCGTCACTTTTGCTCTTAAAGTGGTGGTTGAAACCTATTTTTACTAACTATTGGTCTAAAGAATTCTGAAGAAGTGTGCATGCACACAAAAGCTCATACCAATAACAAACTTGGTTGGTCTCTAAGGTGCTACTGGAAGGAACTGTTTTTATTTTGTATTGATCTAAGGATCAGTATTTACATAACTGATTTGTTAAATGGTAGGTTTCCCTGAGCAGTTCATCAAGTGATCACTTGTTCTTTTAATTGTTTCCACAACATGGATTGCACTTGTCAGATCTTGTGAGAAGTTAAGCCTGCTGTTTTAAACTTTCTCAACAGACATCTGTGATTATGGATAGTGAAAGAAAAAAGAAACATGGAGTTGAGATCACAAATTAAAGATGTTAACAAATTGCATTTGCATTGTTTAGGCTGCAATTCTGTTCACAGTTACCTGGGCATAAGCCACACTGAGCACAGTAAAATCTCCTTTTGCATAAAGATGCACAGAATTGTATGGTAAAAATCTGAAGAGTTAACAACAATTGGCTACCAGACTGAAAAAATAAGACCTCTGTACCACTGTCAGAGCAGGTCTGGCAGCCTAGCTGCAACCCAATTATATATCCAGTCAAAGGCAGAGTTGACCCTACCGTTAGGGGGAGAGAGATGGTTGCCTCATGCAGCAGCTACTGAGGGAGTAGGGGTGAAGAAGCCGTTCCTAGTAAGACCACTGGCTGTTCCCTGCTCATCCGCAGTGGTGATGTTTGCTTGTTCCTGGGCCTGTGCAGGCTGGCTGGCTAGCTGGCTTTCTCACATCATAGTTGCCTTCTCTCAATGTATCACAATTGGGAAAGGCTCCTGACTTAGCAAGCAGACAAAAAGGGAACCAGACCAGCTTGCACACTCCAGCATGCATTGCTCTGCTTGTGAGATGAGCAGTTATTTGTGTGGACAGCAGACAGGGCTAGGCAAAGAAATGAATGAGTAGTTGGGTGTTGGAGAAAAGAATGTGGGCCATACAGGCTGCCCTGTGTCCCTTAAGCTAGCCTTCTGTCCTCAGGTATGCTAGAGCAGGCGTAGGCAAACTCCGGCCCTCCAGATGTTTGGGACTACAATTCCCATCATCCCTGACCACTGCTCCTCTTAGCTAGGGATGATGGGAATTGTAGTCCCAAACATCTGGAGGGCCAGAGTTTGCCTATGCCCTATGGTAGAGGATGCTGTTCAATTGTCAGTGTTGGAAATAAGATTTTGCTGCCAGTCCATTTAGAATGTGGGGTCGCTTGTGTTCTTTGCCTCAGGAAGCAAAATGTCTTGAGTCAACCATGGCTGTCAGCCTGTACTAGCCTCAGAAGTACCATTCAAAAGCCCCTGGCTCTCTGGGCAGTTGCTGCATATCTTCTTCACATTGCCATTTGTTTACCACTGGATTTTAGGTGGAAAAAACTGTAGACGCTAGCTGTAATTTAATAAACTGGAACTAAATCATTTCAGTTTAGTCTGTTCCAACCACTACTACTTAAATTGCCTGGCTTGTGTCTGGACATCTTAGTTCTTGTGAAGTATTACACCACAGAGGAAAGTGATCAAGGGATCATATGATCATGAATACAAAAGCTTATTTATTTTAGTAATGTTATCTTACTGTAGCCCTATTTATCTACAAACTATGTGCTATGGAGCAGTTTTATGTGACATTTCCCACCCTGCTTTGTAGCAGATGCTAATTCAGCCAAACCAAAATTGTAGGTTCAAAGTATTCAGTGCCCCCTAAAAATATTCAGTGTCACACACTGATACGATGCCTGCATATCTCAAAAAAACACTGTAAATGTCTATACAGTATATCTTGGTGCTTCCTTCTGGAACATACTCTGTTGAAGTCTTGTTTTTTAATAGAAAAAAGGTGCCGGTACTCACCATGAAGTTGTTACAGTATGTGCCACACTTTTAACATTTGGGGGGAAAGGTACTGCGTACTCTTGAGTACTCCCAGGAAAAAAAACACTGAATGCATCTAAAGCACAAACTTCTATGTTTAACAGTCATGTCTGTAAATTACCATTTAGCAAATGTGCTGGAAACTTCTATAGCCTTTCTGCACAAAATTATCATTCCTTGGGAAGAAGGAATGAATGGCTGTTTAAACTATTTTAAGTCTATGCAGTACTGTAGATATGCTTTCAATCCTTGTTACCGCAACATATCTTGCTTCTCTGTTTTCTCCACAACTTATGGTCTTTTGTAATTTCATTAAACCTGCAATCCCATGGTGTTTATTTGTCATCGATCTCAAGTATTGCCCTCAGGTTCCAAATCCTAGGGATGTGTGACACTGTACTCACCATCCCTCTTTCATCACCTTTTAGACAACTGCTCTCTTGACTTTCTGCATTCCATGTTTCCAAATACAGTAAGTTTTATTCTGAAAATAGAATACTGTACAGGATACAAGAATGGCATTTTTTTAAAAATTCACATCTCTCACAGCTAGATGGAAAGCTTGCTTCACAAGGTGTAGATGAAATATGGTCTTAATTAAAGTACAGATCAAATAATACATTTTCAGGCTAATATTAAATACAACAGAAGCTTTGATCAGTGTCAGCATACTTCAGATACAGAACTGTATAAATATTAAGGTAGGAACACGAGATGACATGCAAATTTGTTTTCACACATACTGACTGTGAAATGTTTATGTTTAAGAGTCCAAACTTGTCTTGTGCAATGAGTCCTTTTGTCAAAAGTAGAAGTGTGTTTAATGCTGCAGCGATCCTATAATTTACTAGGGATTAAGACCCTTTGAAATAAATGAGTATACACGTTTAAGGTTGTGCTGCAGGACAGTGCTCAGCACATTTTAAACATTATTTTTTTAAAAAAAACAAAAACAGTTTTTTAAAAAGGTGCAGATGAAAATGTTTGCGTAATATTTAATTAAACTCATATATATACATACACAAACCACATTTATGTATATTAAAAGAACGTTGAGATATCTAGAAATACAATTACTGTACAAATGATCCACTACAAACTGCAACAGAGATTTTAATCAGCAATTCCGTGTTAAATCAATGACACCACTAGATCGTCACCTTATATGAAGTCTAATAAACGACTGGATATCAGGTTTGTCAATCTCAGCCGCAGCGTTCCAATAAGGTGCTTGGAAGCGGGACGTCAAGAAATAATCTGCATACGGGAGGACGATTCACGCATGCTCGCCCTATACTTTCGTCCCTACCCCTCCCAGTTCTTTCGTAAGGTGGTCCTGGTCCTCTCGGGTACCACGAGACCGCGCATGCGTGTGGAAATGCCGCTGTTGCTATTGCTGCTGCTCCTCTCTTCCCTCAATCACGATTTGTAGACGCGCGGCTCCTCCCCTTTTACGCAAACGAATCCTTTCCTTCATTCAGCCTATCGCTTCCCGCGCATGCCCGCGAGAGCGCGAGCGAAGGAAGGCGAAGGCGGAGCGAGTGCGCACGCGCGCGTGGGGGAGCGCGGGCGAGCAGCAACCTGACCAACCGGCGAGCCGCGTCGCGAGCCCGGACGGCTTTGAGAGCGCGCGTGCGCGCCCCGCGCCCCTTGCTTGGTGCTTCTCCTCACTGCTTGGGCCGAGCGAGCGAGTTCCTCGCCTCACAGGGCGGGAGCCAGGCGCGGCGGCGGCACCAGTGGGAACGTTTTTGGCGGGTGAGTTGCCAGGCGAGGCGGGCCGGGGGGTGACGGTAGCGATGGCACGGGAGGGAGAGGCTCACCTCCACCTAAGGGCGAGGCGGGCGTGGAGGGGGACTCCCTCAGCAACGGCTCGGCGGGGCCTAACGTCTCCCTGCCCTTCCTCGGGGTAGTGAAGAGTGAGGGAGTAGAGAAGGAAGTAGCCGCGTCGCGTGCTTCCCCCTCGCTCGCCTTACCTCCCCATCCCACCCTTTTCCTGCCGTGGGCTGGCCGAGAGTGTAACTTCCACCCCCCCTACGTCCCCTCAGGGCCCTTCCCGCGTAGGTGGCCCCCGCCGCACCCCCGCTCTCTCTTTGCGACAGCTACTGTTACTTTCGCTTTTAGAGGGTTGCGAAGTGTTTTTCTTTTGAGTTCCGTGCCGGTAGCAGCTTGTGTTGTCGGTAATACTCATGAGTGGATAAGTTCCTTTCCCGATAAGCTCCTTCTCTCTCTCTCCTCTCTCTCTCTCTCTCCCCCCCCCCCCACTTTCTGTTCTATAAAACCGTGGTCACTTGACAAGGTGGTGGCCTACTTAAGGCCGCTTGTTTTAAGGGTAACGTATCTACTAATAGGTTTGTAATTATAGTTTTGGGCCCGGCCTATAGGTGTGTGGCGATAGTTGGAGTGAGGGGACCAAGTTGGAAATATAGAAACGGGGCTTGTCTTCCATACTGTGTTGGGTGTGTAATCATAGCCTTGCAAAATGTAGATGGTATTGCTTATTCTCCTGAGGATAACGCTTTCCATAAGTAACCCTTTGAAAGATCTTGCTGAAAAGCAAAGATACTTGTTAACTAGCTGATACTTCTATATCTTGTACATCATATTTCACTTCTTACCTTTACCAAGCCCTCCTCTCCTTTGCTTCTTACTTTGTGTTCATATGGTGGAAAAGTGAAGAAGTTTAGTTTCTTCTCTAGGGATTATTCAGGAGAGCATGCCATCTGTATTTCTCACAAATGCTTCCTGGGCAGTTATATAGACCCCATGTTTTTACTTAAGGAAGACTGATTGAAAGTGTTAAGAAGATATCCCAGCATTTGCCTCTGCCCTGCTTTTCAGGAAGTAAACCTTTTTATCTCCAGTACACAAAGTCACCTTGGTAATGGATGGAGCAGGTCCTCCCTCATCTGTTAATGTTTGCTTGAACAAGCACTTCAGGAATTGAAGTATCTTATGTTTTCCTTATTATCCTAACTCCTCAACAAGAATACCAGGCATGTACAATTTAAATGAATTTGAAGGCCGCTTTTAGATATTAACTTAGATTGCATGGTAACATTAACTAGGAAATTTTTTTTGGGGGGGTACTATTCTAGCTTGTTGTTTTTCCTTTTAAGTCATTACCTGTTAATCCTTTTTCTTCCTGAACCCCCTCTCTCTGTTAAGCCTCTTTCCTTCTGCACCTATACAGCATGCACACTCCTTGATCAGTACAATCATTTATCAATTGTTTCCTCCTTTATATTTCCATACTTGATAATTCTCCCTGCAACCCCAACTGTTCCCCTCTGTTCTATATGGCATGTCACCTATACAGTATTCTGATGCCCACTGTTTTCTATGCTCTGTAACACCTAGGCTTAATTACTGAAATGTATTATATGTGGGAATCTTTGAAGAATTAACTGCAGTTATTTCTAGATATAGCCACCAGGGGCTGGTCAGTAGAAACGCATCGCACTGGTCCTCAGAAACTTACATTGGCTTCCAGTCCATTTCCAAGTACCATTCAAAGTGCTGCAGCTTATCTTTAAAGTCCTACAAGGCTTAGGACTCAAGTACCCAAAGGGATGCCTGCTCTTACACCAACCTGTATGTGCATTAAGGTCCTCTTTGGAAACTTCACTCCAGGCACTTCTGTCATCTGAGTATAGCCTTCTTGGTAGTAGTGCCCATCTGTGGAATACCCAGAGAGACTCACATGGCATTGTTTTATTTCTGAAAATTTATTCTTTTTATATCCTACCTTTCTTCCACTATGGAACCCAAGGCAATGTACATGTGGTTCACAGAGAGTTATTGGGCTTTAAGCTTTGCTTCCATGGTGTGTTTGTGTGAAATCAACACCCATGTCTGAAGGTGGGGCCAGTGTGATTCACATGTGATAGAGGCTTTGATTAGGTAAAAGTTACACTACATCATATCTAAATCTTGATAAAGTTTAACTAATTAGTGAGTATACTGTGGTAATGTCTCCATTCCTTAAATGTATTTTATCATGAAAAGTATAAATCACAGTAATGAATCATAGCTGTATATGTGTTTCCCCGTTCTTTCCAGTTGTTTGGAAAACCTGGTTCCCTTAGAAGAGACAGTATATAGTGATAAGCTGATCTTTGTGCAAGAAAACATATCCTGCACTGTATGATGAGAACTTTGCCCTTCCCTGTAGATAATGAAGAGAAGAAGGTTCTAGCAACTATTCAGGCAAGGACACATGTCAGAATATTTCAGAGATCCCTTCAAATGTGATTGGAAAAATAAAAGGAAAGCAGGAAATATTGAACCCAAATAGAATTGTAAAGCACTTTAAAGAATAAGTGTACGTTTTAAAGTTGAGTGTGGGTGCATTTCAGTTGGTGCCCTTACTTTCACATAAGTGCTTTTGATCCAGCAAAGAGAAAGCAAGCAATTTTTGTTGATTTCACCTCTCCTGCCTCTGTGTCACCTTCTTCCCTCTTCTGACAGGTGTGCCAATTATCTGCAGCCTGTTTTCAGGGGCTGGGGGGATAATATGCAAATATAGCCCCCACACTTCCATTAGTAGCGGCATATGCTGGTTCAGAAGCTCTTTAGTGAGCTCAAGAGCACCAGCTTGAGTCTTCCCAGCCAGCAAGCTTTAATTTAATATGAGCAGGGTGGATATTACTGTAAGACTGTGTGTCTTTATTGCACTGTACAACGACAACAAACTTTATTAAGGTCGCAGACCAGCATAAGATACAAACATGCGAATAAAATAAAGCACATAAGACTTAAAGAGGAGAGGGGTAAAAGCAAATAGTTAAAAGTGGTTATAACTCACATAAATTTAAAGCAGAAAGAGAGAAAAGACAAACAGTTAAAAGTGACTATAAGGGAGGGAATGTGAAGCAGCAGAGGTCTTGCATTATGGGCCTTCTGTTTAGGCCTGGTTTGTGAGACAAACCGTCCTTTGACGTATGTCCATCAGGGCAGCGCAAAATCTAGCATCTGAGTATGTGACATTGCGCTGTATATATTTTGCATGCTATTCTTTTTGCTATACAGTGGAACCTCATGTTACGTACCGCCCTCCTTACGAATGCTTCGGGTTACGAGCTCCGCTAACCCAGAAGTAGGTCTCCTGGTTGGGAACTTTGTCCCAGGATGCGAGCGGAAGTTGCGCAGCAGCAGTGGGAGGCACTATTAGCAAAAGCGCACCTCATGTTAAGAACGGTTTCGGGTTACAAACGGACCTCCTGAATGAATTAAGTTCGTAACCGGAGGTACCACTGTAGAGGTAATGTCCTTAAAATCCCTATATAATAATTATAGCACTTGTGACAGTTTGTGTATTTAAATATGGGAATATAGGAACCTGCTGACTGGGTAATATTGTAATTGCTGCTGTAATGTGTTTTCTACTTTATTTTGCCTTGGTCCAGCCTCCCACCCTGCAAAAATCCATACTTACACGTAGAAGCGAGATCTGATGGTGACTGGTCAGACTAGAGCTGTTTTTTTATCAATGAGAATGAAATGCATATGTTTAGGTGTAAATATTCATATCTGAAAAAAAGAAAATGGTTCTTCATTTTACATAGAATATCTTCTTTTCACTCAGTGAATCTGTTAGGGCAGGGACGTCCAACTCCCAACAGACTGCAATCTACTCACAGAATAAAATACTGGCAGTAATCTACCGCTTTGTTGTGGGGGGGAGGTTTCAGGTCAGAACCTCCTGGTGATCCCAGTCAAACACAATCAACCTGTTGGACATCTCTGTGTTAGGGCATTGATTTGGTTTAATGATGAACTGTAGAACTAGCATTCTTATGGCTAAATTAATATTAACCTAGTTGTTTAAGATGGCAGGAAATTGACATTTTAAAAAACAACTATTCAAGCCAAACTTTTTTTAATATGATGGAAAGCTGTTGACAATAATTTGAAGTTAGCTGTTTAAGAGACACTCCTCTTTAGGATCTGAATAAAGATATTCTTGGAACTTTGCAGCACTAGAGCTAAAAACTGGACCTTATTTGGATAAACATCTTTATAAACAGTTACTAGCTCTTGTGAGATTGCTTTTAGGAAGCTTTGTAGTTACATCTATATTGTGCAAAGTAGCTTGAGAAACAAAACAACAGCTTAATTTGTAAAGTGGCTTGAAGAAGTGGGCTTGTGTATCATATATGCCGCTACTTCCTCTCCACCTATTATGATCATTATTTCCCACCTTTTACTCTGTTTGGGACTCAAGGCAGCTTACAGATAAAATAGAAAAAGCTAAAAACCTACAGCAGCATGTGGCACAGAATTGTATCCTTAGAATTCTAGTCTAGTAAGGCTTGGTGAATACAGATAGCATTACCGTATTTTTGCTCCATAAGATGCACCTGACCATAAGATGCACCTAGTTTTTAGAGGAGGAAAGCAAGAAAAAAGCTCCCCGTCCCAATTTGACAGAGCACGCGAGGGAGGAAGATCACCCTCCGTGCTGGCTCCTGGCTGCTCTCATGCAAGTCACAGAGCCCTTCAGACGGAGGGAACTCTAAAGAGTGTTCTAAAGCCCTCTTCCCCCATCTCACCTCTCCCCACCCACTCGCACAGGCGGGGGACGCTTGCACGGGTGACGTGCCACTCCGGGAACCAAAGTCCCCAGCTCCACCGCTGCCAGGGACCACACATTTGCTCCATAAGACGCACAGACATTTCCCTTTACTTTTTAGGAGGGAAAACGTGCATCTTATGGAGCGAAAAATACGGTATTTTGAGGTGGTGAGTGAGATGCCAATAAGTTTTTGAAAAAAGAATATGGTATTGTTTCAGGAAGACTAATGCCTAATATAAACACTGTTGATAGTGTTCTAGAGTGAGGAAATTATGGGTTTAGGGAGCAGAAGAAATTGTAATCAGTAGTACAGCCTTTGTATATGTATGAATTGGAGGTGTAAAGAATAGTGGAGCTTCTGTAAGGAGGCAGATTGAAGGTACTGGTGTGATGGTTCACCTGAGACTATTGACGCTTTAATGAAAATTTAAAGGATAAGGAATTGGGGAAAGTTGTGGGGGGGAAATGGGTGAATTTCAAAACTGGCTGCCTTGAATAAGGGTTTGGAGTTGAGTTCAGTGAGGTGAAAAAAACAGTACGGGTAAGTAAAGACCTGAGTAATGGTGTCTGGGGAAAGGTGGGGGAAATCACGAAACAGATTCTTCTAAAAGGAAGCTTAGGTGGATAAGAGACAACTAGAAAGGCTATAGAAGGTAATATTTGGACATGAAGAAAATGATACCAGGGAACACTTTAGAGAGTCATTTTACTTATTCTGTATTGGTAGCTTTGGTAAATCGGGAAGCATGGTGGCTGAATGAAAGGGCTTCAGTGTGAAAATCAGCAATACAGTCATACCTCGGGTTACAGCCACTTCAGGTGGCGTTTTTTTTCGGGTTACTTCCGGGTTTCGGCGGTTACGCATGCACAGAAGTGCTAAATTGCGCTTTGTGCATGCGCAGAAGCGCCGAGCCACAACCTGCGCGTGCACAGACGCAGATTGCGAACGTGCATCCCACACGGATCACGTTCACCACCCAAGCATCCACTGTACATGTTCATTATTTAACTAGGAAGATGATAATGTGTGAAAAGTGTGAGGGCTGATCATTCAAGTCAAAAAAAATATTTTTTTAAGAAGGAAGAGTGAATAAAGAGGGTAATATCAGATGTACTGGAAATGAGGTATCTGAGTCACATTGGAAGAAGAGATTGCAGAAAATTAAAACTGAACACCAAGTATTTTTTTCTAATTTGATATAACATAAATAACAGAATAAGCAGTTTGCTGAGGATGGTTCAGGTAAAGCTGCTGCATGAAACGCCATTGACAAGCTCTTACCTGAATTAGAATTATTCTTATTCTGTATGCCAGCAAACAACACAGTACTCTTTGAGTTTTCATTATTATATACAGTTGAAATTTAGGGTAATTGTTTGAAATACCAATTGTTGATTTGGATTGAGTCTTGTGGTCAGAGTACTGGTGTGCTGGCAGAAGGGTACAGGGAGATGATTTTTGCCAATACCCTCTTCCCTATGTGCCCCCTAAAAAGCTGATATAGGGCATTGGGGTACTTTTCAAAACAGTATGGTAGGTCACCCTGGGGGGCTGTAGGGAGGCATATGCCCTTTCCTCTAGCAGGATGTTGTTGTTGAAACTGTACAATTTATGGAGGTGCAAATCTGCATATAAACGGTTGTAATTTGAGCATTTGGGGGGGGGTGGAGACGGGCATCTTGAAAGGAAAATATTGCAACTGGTATTTTTCTAGAGAGAAATGCATTTATTTGACCTGTGCCTGGGAAAAGATGGACCTATACTGAAGATAATGGAGCAAACAAATAGATTTGCTGCTTTTAAAAGGATTCTGGAAGTAGATTGTCTAGCTGAGATAGTGATGTGGGTGTAACATTTTCCAGTGCTTTATTTCTCCATAGAAACTTTTCACTCATAAGTTTGTTCGTAATACTGAATGCACGCCAGTTACTAATAAATATTTAAAAAGCTTGGCAATGTTTTTGGCTTTTTCCTCTAAATACAAATAAAATAAATATTCTAATTTAAATCACTTAACGAACCACAAATTATCTCACGCAATTTACTCTATAATTTGTATCGAAATTCCCTCCAGAAGTTTTCCAGAAACCCCACATCACTGGTTGACAGTCACAGCTAAATTACTGCTGTTACATGCAAGAGTTAAATCATGGTTAGTTTTCAGGATTGCTTCCAATCTTAGTTCTGTTCATAGTAAGTTCTGTTGAAATTAATTGATGTGATTAACTTAGATCCATTAATTTCAATGTACCTTGACTAGCATCAGTTTCTGAATTCTTAACCACTTTCTTTTGAAGTGGCATATAAGTAGAAAATGTAGGAACATAAATGCTTGTTCTTTTCACTCAGTTGCTGGTGGGTAAAGCAACAAAAGCTTTTTGGGGGACCATAGGTCTGTCAGATAACATTTCTGGTTTTAAAAAACCCACATATTTTGCCATGCAACAATTAGTCATACAACCAATAAAATGAGGCAACTATTGAATTATCCAAAGTAGTGCTCAGGATCTAATAGAAGATGTAAGTGCTGTCCGAGTGGTTGGTGTGCGTCTGTCTTGGGAGACAATAGGAGACAATTTGAGGGTTAAACTGTTGGAAGGTTACAGCGCTTGTTGTGATTGTAGAGACTGATACGGGAGAGGCATGGTTGTTGCAGCTGGGGCAGATTGTTCTGCTGCTGCAGATGCAGCTTGATGTTTCTTCTCTCTGCACTCTCTGCAGTAGTCATTCCTCCTCTGGTCACTTCTAGAAATGCTGTCAGTCTGCTTCGAAATAATTGCACAAATGCTATCAGATTTATTTTTAATTTAATTTAGCATGTGAGTGTGGGAAATTTCCCAAAAAGGCCAACATTTCACTATATTTCTTTGTGTGTGTGTGTGTGTGTGTGTGTAGAGTGCAGCAGTTCTAACAAATTAGAAATTCAGTGTCATGTTCTTCCTTGCCATGCATAGCAATCCCCCTCTCATCCAGGGTTTTCCCTGATCCTCCCAGAGTCAATTACTTTTAGCATGTGTATGGGGTGGGGGAAGCCCCATTGCACAGAGAAACAGAAGAGGTCATCAGATGTCAAAGAAATAAACAACTATCTCACATTTAGAAGACAACTGAAGGCAGCCCTGTTTAGAGAAGTTTTTAATGATTGATGTCTTACTGTATTTTAAATCTTTTGTTGGAAGCCGCCCAGAGTGGCTGGGGAAGCCCAGCCAGATGAGCGGGGTATAAATACATTATTCTTATTCTTATTAGTCTTTGCACAGGACTTTCACTGAGAGGACCCATTAGTTTAAACCCACCCTTTGAATCTGTTAAAAGGAAGATGGTAAGACACAGAAGTGGTAAGACACAGAAGTATCAGATCCCACCAGGAAGCCTGGAAGTTATTTAAAGCTATGTAGAAGGTCAAATAAAATTCATGTCACTGTTCGAAAAAGACGCAAATAAGACAAAGGGGGATCAGCATGGTTAAACAGCAGTGGAGGATGGTTTCCATAAAAATGGTCTTAGTATAGTTACTGTCTGCAAGGTCTTGTCTGTCCTCTCTCACTGCCTGCTGCCTGCCCTGGAAATTACATTAGCACCATTTCTTACCCCTTTGCTCCAGAGAGCCCAAACGGCTACATTCTGGATGTACAGTTAAATTATATACAGATTCACTGCCTTTGCCTCCTTATGTTCTTCCTTTCTCTAGTTCCTTTGTCCTCTGTATTTCGACTCCCTTTTTTATTGGAGATGGGTAACTTTGAACTTGAGGTATTGTAAAAAAAAATTGTACATATTCATTTATTGTACCGTCCTGCAGGGTTCTGTGATATTCTAGTGGGAACATCACATTTAATATAGTTACTCCTAGACATTGAGTACCACATCTTCTTGCTATGTTTCTATTGGCCTTGCAATTTTTTGTCTGGTCCAGTTAAAATAACTCAGTCTATAGTTGGCTCTAGGCCCTAGGGAATAACTTTTTAGTGAAATTTTATTTGGATTTGGGTAGTCAAAGTATACAGACCTCCTACTGTATTTCTAGGGGCCTGACTCATCCTGTAATCTCAAACAATAGTCTTATTCTACTCTGATCATTGATGTTTCTTTTTCCAAAGTTGTTCTGAGAGACAGTACTATCATACTTAGTAAATAATTAGAAAAGTGGGTTTTAAGGTTCTGAAACGTCTTTGTTAAATGAATTAATCCCACAGTTCCCTGTATCATGTCAATTAGTTCACTCTTCAGGTGTCTCATTTCTCATATGAGTTTTTCATTACTACTGATCACACCTCCCTTCTTTGTGGGATGTTCTTGTTGATAGATAGCAAAGAAGCTAAACTGTGACTGCAGTTTGGGGGAAGGGTTGCTATGGGAGCTGGGTGTTGGCTGTTCACCAGGCTGCTTCTCTGTTCCAGTCTCCTCAGGGCAAGTTGGTTCTACAGGAATCCATGTGATGACATTTGGATGATGGAGGGGCCACAATGGGAGCAGGATGGGTGGAATCCCCAAGCTTCTTTCTTCTCCCCTTCCTTCAGGGCAAGGTGGTTTTCCAGATGCCCCTGCAGAAAAATGGCATGAAGTTAAAAAGAAAAAAGCACATATTTTCCCTTTACCACACGTCTTAGAAGCCCCGCCCCAATATTGTTATAAACTGCTCAGTTATAAACTGGGCTTGCAACCAGTCCAGATAGTGGGGTAAGAAAAGGCTTGGGGGAGTCAGAAATAATCTCCCTGAAACCCCACCCAATGGTGGGGGGAAAGCAACACTGACCATTCGTTCCAGGCTGGCTGCTGAACAGGAGTTCTTTTATTGGTTGGGGATGCACAACAGCATTATGAGCTGGAAAACACTACAAGGTTCCTGCTTGTAGGAATCTATTTGTTAAACCTACAAGGGAAAGAGAAGGCTATTAATCATCTTGCAAGCAACATCCAGAAGGCATATCAGAAGGAAGGAGAGAGAATCTGACCAATGGGAAATACAGTCAAAGGGGATGTGCATAGCTGGGGAGAGGCTTAAAGGACTGATGGGCAAAGTAACAGATCTGAAAGTTAGGTTCTGCAAATCTATTTTAAGGATAAAAACTTTATAACAGTAAAGAGTCTGCCTTTTAAGATACAAGCCATGAAATATTTGACCCTGACATTTTGAGAAACAATCACCTAATTCTGGTAGAACGAAGAGTTAGCTGTCTTAATGTATACTGTCTTTTGAAAAGAAAATCTGCCTTTTTAAAAGAGTGGAGTCCTGGCTCTGAATATGCTGAAAATAAAGGTAAGCCACCAGGTTTTGGGTTTCAGTTTTATTAACATTAATAGATAATTTTAGATAATCCCAAAATCCGGAATGAGTTAATGGATGTTTGAAGTTCCCTGAGTGCAAAATATGTCCTGGTGTGTGTCCTAAATATAACATGTCTCACAAGTTTTACAGATGTGGAAACTGAGTCACATAAGACTGTTACCCATAATTATAGGTTCTCATATGGGAAAAGTACTTTGGCTCTTAACTCTCAGATCTTTACTAAGGATCAGTACTGCATTGCACTTTCTCTTGAATGCTTAACCTTATTTTTATCTCTTCTAGGTACAAGAAGCTCAAGATGACAAGTTGGCAAAATGATTTAAAGACTTTTAAAGCAAATATGAATGAATAAGGATTAATTTTATTTGTGTGAGAATGCAACAGTTTGGAGCAGACAAAGTGCTCTAGGACATGGGTGTGGAGGTCCCAGGCATCTTTTCTTTTTACTGTCAGTTACATTTTGGATTTTTAGGAAAACATTTGAAAACTCAGTCTCTAACTGGGTCTACTCCAGACACAACTGATTCATAATTAATGAAGCAATCTCAAACTTAATTTTCAGTTTTTACCAGTAAAACTGGACTTGTTGAAGGATTTTTGGTGTTGTACACAAGGGAACAAATAAGGAGACTAAAACGCAAGACCAGCCTTCCAGTGTGCCCCCTACTCCCCCTTGAAAGAAAAGGATTTTCAGCTCAACCTTGCACCAGCTGTTACCCGGATTTAGTAGTCAAGAGAGAAATAAACAAAATTAAACAACGAATGCCAGACAACCCTAGTTCCTGGTGAAATCAGGGGAGAGTGCTCCTACTTTAAAAGAAGAGAACATTTGCGGCACGAGGTGGGGGGCAGAGAATGATGTGCACAAGCATGGCAGATTTGCTAGCACAATAACCTGCTGAGCAACAACAAACAGATTAAAAAGGAGAAACTTGCTGCAGAGTCTACATTGCAAAATTACCATGTGTTTTCTGAAACAAAAATAACAAAGCAAACCATCAAAACCTAGTATATACCTTGTGTCTTTCATTGATCACCTTCCTTGGGGTGCTTATTTGGCTCATCCTGCACTCTTGCACTAAAACGTCTAGCCCAATTCTGATACTTCATTTGCTGCATTTTTCAACTGCATTTTGTCACCTCAGAAGAGGATCATCTCTACTCTACTCTAGGAAGCACACATTTTTACAGGGCTTTCCTGGTACAGGAACCTGTGCAATTTCTTGAACCACTAGAATTTTCAATTGGAGTACAAGCTCTCATTTTATA
This sequence comes from Podarcis bocagei, assembly GCF_964188305.1. Classification (NCBI taxonomy): domain Eukaryota; kingdom Metazoa; phylum Chordata; class Lepidosauria; order Squamata; family Lacertidae; genus Podarcis; species Podarcis bocagei. Next base: position 85,014,683 of record NC_138125.1, on the reverse strand, counting down.
TTTTTAATTTTCCTTGCCCCACAAGAATCTTGGGACTACATATAGAATTCCCATTGTTGTCTTCTGTGACACTTGCTTTGGCTGTGCATACTACTATTCATTTTCATCTGGATCATACTGTAAATCTGATCTGACTCGTAACAGCTAACTACAAGAACTTGAATGCAGATTTAAAAGTCTCTCCTTTGCACAGTTGCTTTTCTTTTTGAAGGTCCCTCCTGCATTTTCTTGTCCTTTCTGACTCCAGTTGGGCCTAGGCTATGCTGCAGGGCGGATCATCGATCAGAGCTCCAACATGCCAGCAGCATCTGGAAAGAGATTCAAACCCAGCAAGTATGTCCCTGTATCAGCAGCTGCAATCTTCCTAGTAGGATCCACCACACTCTTCTTTGCTTTTACGTGAGTCAAGAAAATATATAGTATTTGGGGAAGGGGGGCATGGATAGACTGGGTTGGCAGTTTTGCATGTGAGTCTAGAGGCTGTTAAGAAAATCCAGTACTCCTGGATAGAAAAAGCCAGCCGTGTATTCATTTTTGTTATGCTGACAGAAATGGTAATCTGAATCAGGGCACTCAGAACCCACTGATTTGATGGCTAATTTTGTTTAGCTTTGTTGAACTTTGCAGTCATGTTTGTGGTCATATTAAATACATTGGTTGTATATGCACTTGCTTTTGCTCCTACAGTACTGTATAGGTATGTGGAAACAAACCAGGAAGCCAAAGTTAAGCATAGTTTCCCGTTATGTGTGAAGTTGGCTTTAGATTCTGGAAGTGGACTGCCAGAGAAGCCATAGTTTTCAGTTAGCAAAGAACCAGCATGTGAGTGTATAATACTAGGGCATATCCTGTCTTACTAAGGCAGGATTTGTTTGTGCAAACCAGGCCACCACATCTTGCTCACTTGCAATGGCCAAGGTTACACTTCAGTTTTTCTGTGGTGGAAGAGTGCCATTCCTACAGTTTTTATTATAGGGACCTCTTGGGGGAAAATGTAAGTAGAACCTAGATTAAAATGCACATCCAGTAGATAAAATAATGTTTCACTGTGCTGGGAAGTGTGAGAGCTTTGTTTGGGCACAAGCACTGAGGTTACTGTATATATTGGGGTTCACAATTCTACCTGCAATGCAGAGGAGTGGTGTTTTTTGCCATGGTGAATAGGGGAAGATTTATCTGCCAGATAAAAAGGGAAAGCTTGTTCAGCATTGGGAGGCTTATTTGTAGTCAAAATAATCAGATATGTTGACTGTATAGAGTAATATCTGTTAAGCATAACTTAATTGAAGGCTGTGAGACCATTAAAATAGCCTAAATAACTTGTCTGGTTGTTATTTGTTTTATTTAACATATTTATATGCTGCTTAACTACCAGAGTCTAAATGGTGTATTTAAAAATCATACAGTGAGTAAAATCAATTACAATTAATTATAAAAACTGAAAGCCTCCTTATCTTCAAAGTTGTCAGTTGTGTTTCAGAATCTGTTGCTGTGGGAAATGTCCACTGACATTTATAAAAGAGAATTGCAATAGGCAATCTGAGATTGTGAATGGCATACTACAAAAACATCAGTTTCTGTTGAACAGAATGCTTGTCATACAAGGAGTTTGGATACTTAGGGAGGAAAATAAGCCACAGGTAGGAGCTGTTATCCTGGTTTACCATTGAGGTTGTTATTGGTCTTCATGTTAAATAATTGCAGTGATGTGTATGAAAAAATGGCTATATTGTGCACACTTGAAGGAATAATTTTATGCAATATATGATTCAAATACTTTTTAAAACATTTGCACACACACAGTGATATAGTTTTCAGTGATGGCTTTTTGTGAAGTCAAGTTGAAATAAGTAATGTTCAGGGCGAGAAGAGTGATTTGTGCACATATTTGGGCATACAAAATATGATTGTTTAAAGTGCTGCATAGCAGAAAGTTTAAGTTTGCTAGCACATAGTCTCTGGATAAATAAATATACCACTTCTTCACCAGGTAGTATAACAAGTAATGCTTAAGGAAGAGGCTGTCTTAGAATCATAGAATTGTAAAGTTGGGACCACATGAGGTATCTCGTCCAACTCCCTGCAATGCAGAAATCTTTTGCCCAACATGGGGTTCAAACCCACAACTCTGAGATTAAGAGTTTCATGTTCTACCAACAGAGCTATCTCAGCAGCTCATAACTTCGGTGATATACCACAACTGTTGGCAGACCTTGTCTGAAATGTATATATCACTTCCATGTGATGTGCTTGAATTCCATCAGTGGAATCCTTTGAGTTACTCCTTTTATTTAATACATAATCAGTGAACTTAGTAACAGGAAAGCAATTTTTGATGGCATTTATGGGGCTAGTTGCTGTAACAGGTATGTATTTTCAGAAACACAGAAAGTAGTCATAAAAAGTAGTACAGTATTTAAACTTTTCCCCAACCATAAGTATACTATAGAAGCATTCTGCAGAGAGCTACAATTGTATTTACTGGATGTTCCTATGCTTTGTAAGATAGAAATATGTATACATATATATGGCTTGTTCAGAATGAAAATTCAGTCAGTTAATTCTAGGCTAGTTGAAGTTGGCTAGCCTACTTTATAACATTTTAAAATTGAATCATAACTATCCTTCTCTTCAAGAAGGATTGAAGCCCTCCTGACATTTAAGTTTTATTCAGAGTCATTTGGGGTGGGAGCCATGGATTTAATGTAATTCTCTCCATGCTCCATGGCATTTCTGAACATCACCTCTATTTCTGAGGGCTGCTTCTGTCTCATAATTGAAAGTTTCACAAGCAACATAGCTGTACTCCTGATGTTTGAAGACCTGTTAACATGTAGTGTCTGAAGCATACTTTAAAAAATACTTCCCAACATGTACCTGAGATGGGTATGTAGCATTTTCACATTGTTGTAGGAATAGGGGTACGAGTTTAATAGTTTCTTTCAAAAGTGATGCAGGGTGTTACTGAAGTATAAAGATAACTTTAACTCCCGCATCTGCAACACTTATTTTCTCATTTGACTGGCTTAAGCTGATTCTGTACTTATTCCATTGAAGCCTTGTGTCTGAGATGATACAAAAGTTCAAATTAATTACGACATAAGCTTTTGTTGTCTACTGTCAACTTCATCACCAGTGTTAGGAACTTAGATGTATAAGCTAACCTTATATATCTTAAACCAAGATGCCATGGGTGTGTGTTTGAAGAAATAATAATAAAAATAATAGCTATTATTTCTATACTGCTTTATATTTTTTTTAAAAAAAGCTCAAAGTGGCTTACAACACATTAAAACATTGAGTAAAACTATTCTGAATAAAACAAATTCAAGCCTCATGGAAAATATTTCAGATCCTTCTGTAAGTGACATTTTGCTTTCCCCATATTTATATGTCCACTTAATTTTTATAGCTGCCCATAGCAGAAGTGCTCTTGGAAGTCAGTGTGGTGTAGTGGTTAGAGTGTCAGACTAGGACCTGGGAGATCAGGGTTCAGATTCCCACTCAGTCATGAAGCTCACTGGATGACCTTGGACCAGTCACAGCCTCTTTGTTTAACCTACCTTACAGAGTTGTTGTAGGGATTAACTGAGGAGGAGGGTGAACCATGTACTCCTTGGAGAAAAGGATGGGATGTAAATGCAATAAATAAGTTATTCTGCTTACCTGCTTAAGAAAGCTGGAGGGCCCAGATAGATGGAGATATTAGTCGCCAACCTGGCATCCAGAGATCTCCACATGGTAATAATTCACCCTGCGCCAGTAGCAAAACGCGCCTGGCACCTGTGGGGTTTCGAACACTGTAATTAATAAAAAAATAGTAATTAATAATACACTGATGATGATTAGTATGAGCCGGCATGTCAGCAGTGGTCATTGGACTGTGCTACATGGTTTCCCATTCACAATATGATGCAATTCTGCTATGCTGTGATGAGGGCAGAGCTATTGTTTGGCTGCTATAGTGTTCATTTAGCTGAGCTCCTCAGCAGTACACACATATAATTTAGCTTTCTTTCACTAATTTATTTGCTGCTTGTAGCAGACATTCTTAACCTTGCAGGTTACTAGATGCAAGATTCTTGAATGTGTGCTTTAAAGCTTCTTTTTGACTAAAAGAATTGGAGCAAATATCTCAGTTCAGTTCCAGCTGTTGATTAAAAGAGAGCCTTCTAGGTCTGAAGATGTGACTCAGTATATTTGGCAGGCAGTAATAGCTGAGCTTCCAAGAAGCCTGTTATCTACAGTGAAAAACATGATTCAACAGATCTTGGGGGTGTCTACATTCAAGAGTACTTGAAGTTGTTTTTCATGATTATTTGGTAAGCAGTTGCATGAACCCTCCCACAACTATGATCTTATAGACTTCTGTGTTGTATGCTACAAATTTCTCAATCGCCTCCCCTTTCATTTAGTTTGGGATATGGCCCTGAGAAATCTGAGCAGTGAATGTATAGTATTGTAAATGCTGATTACTCTTTTTGCAGAGTGACAGCAGGAAAAAAATCTTGTTTTTCTAGTAGGCTTATTTTGCTGTCTTCAGAATATCTTTCCTTGTAACATTAACCATTAGCAAAATATACGAAGATTGATTGTCACATTCAAGCTTGTTAACCATGCCGGCATTCTCTTGGCCCTGGTGTACTTTTCTTGATCTCTAGAATACATTCTAGCTGAAATTCTAATTTATAATTTAAAACAACATTTAAACATTTTGGGTAGATATGACCTCCTTGACTTTGCCTTTCAGCTTCCTTTTTTAACTTCCTTTTTCTTGGAAGTTTCCTCTTTTTGAAGTCATATGTGACTGGGTTCAGGGGTTGTGGGTTTTTTGTGGGTTTTTTGTTTTTTGCAATTGTCTGTTTACATATACATTGAATTTGATAGTATTATGACCACAGTTCTCAACTAATTGCACCAGGTCCAGGGGGCCACTCAAGATTAAGTCCCCAGGGTCATCACTCCTCTATTCAGTTCCATTACCTGTTGTTCTAAGGCAGAGTCATTTTGAGTATCTAGAAACAAATATGCACTTAGTCCATGTGAGGATAATGGTAGTCACCTATTACTGCAGCATTTCCTCTTTTAGATGCCTCCTTGATTTAATTCTCCATTGATTTCTCATTCTCCTTTTCAAGATCATTGAGCATTTTGGTCAGGGGGAGCAACAGCATTTCTCTAGTGCTAAATTACCTTTTGAGGCTCGATATTACTACCCACAACAACTCTAAGGAAGAATCTGTGCCTTTGGGAATTTCCAGCTTATTGGACTCCATGTCTTCTTTGGCATACAGAGTGACATCACCTCAGTATGCCCCATCCTGTCCTTCCTATAGGGTTTGTATCTAGAGATAACTGTGTGCATTGGTTCTGTCCATTCTACCAGGTTTCTGTTATGCCTACTGTTATGTCTGAAGCTTTAGAATAATAGGCAGGTAGGATTTTAGAATGTAAAATTTTAGAAGGGAAGTTTGAACCAGCCTATCGGGTGTGGCTCTGTCTGTGCTTGCCTGCTTGGCCCTCCCAGACCCCAGGCTATATATCCTTTATTCACACCCTAGGTCACACCTGATAGGCTGGTTTAAACTTCCCTTCTGGAGCTGGATTGGACAACTCCAACAGCCAATCAGATTACTACATTCCAAAATCCTACCTGCCTGTTATTCTAGCATTAAAGCTCCAGACATAACACCTACTATATCTGTATTTTCCTCAGTCCAAGTAGTCCAGCTCATCCATCTTGACTTGACTCTTCTAGCATATAAACACTTAAATTTTGTTGGTTGTATCCAACCTACTTTTAAGTAAATGGCTCTTTTTGCTGTCCTCAAATATTATTCAGAGTGGTGGGGGAATCTCTAGAACAGATTAAGAGGGCACCAGATGAGAGGACATGCACAAGCAGAAATCCTTGCACTAATGGGACACTTAGTTGTATCCAACATAGCATTAAGTCACTGTCTTTGTCATTTTTCATTTTAATCTATGGTGCTTTCGTCTTTCTGAACTTCTGTCATGTGCCACTGCACTGCCAGTACCCATTTAAACAATCATACCCCTTATGCCTAAGTGGGAAGATTTGCTTCCATTGGCTTCACCCCCTGCAATCAATTTAAAAACTGCTCTGACACATTTTTTGTTTTAAGCATCAGCAGTCAGGTTCCATCCTTTTTCAAGTGGAGCTTGACCCTTTTGTACAGGCTCAGCTTGTCCTAAAACATTCCCTAGTGCCTAAAAAATCCAAATCCTTCCTCCTGACACCACCATCTCATCCATTCATTGATACTGCAAAGCTGTGCCTAGCTGGCTCTGTATGTGAAACTGGTAGGATTTCAGAGAAAGCTATCTTGAAAGTCCTGGTTCTCATCATCCTACCTCAAAACCTAAATTTCACTTCCAGGGCTTCCTAACTACATTTCCTCACCTATTAGTGCAAGCACAACTGCTGACTCTTCTCTAGCAGTATTTACTAGGCTATCTAGATAATGAATGGCATTCACATCCTTCACACCAGGTAGGCAATTCACCCTGGCATCTACATGGCCATCACTCAGCCATATTTCTATATTCCTAATTATCAAATCCACTACCAGGGGTCCTCCACCCCATGAAGGAACCAAAGAGGAGAACAGCTTGTCTCCCATGGAATAGGTGCCTTCTAATGGATATTTCCCCTCTTTTTCAGAGTGATACCTTCCTTCCCTGAAACCCTAATTCTTCATGATGGCAAGGGAGCTGTCATCATTGAAATGAGACACAGCTATCATGTCTTTGAAGGCCTCACCTACTAATCTCTTTGCTTTCTTCAGGTCAGCCGCCTTGGCCTTAAGGAAACAAATCTGTTTTCTCAGGGGTCAGGAGCTCATTGCACTGAGCACACACCCATGACCCATGAGCAAGCAGAGTGACAAACGTGACAAACTGTAATGCACTGGAAAGCCCCACACCTTTGCTGGCTTTCTAACTGCATATCTATTTGGCGCTGTGGTCTAAACCACTGAGCCTCTTGGGCTTGCAGATCAGAAGGTCGGCGGTTCGAATCTCCGCGATGAGATGAACTCCTGTTGCTCTGTCCCAGCTCCTGTCAACCTAGCAGTTTGAAAGCACGCCAGTGCAAGTAGATAAATAGGTACCGCTGAAGCGGGAAGGTAAACAGCGTTTCTTTGTGCTCTGGTTTCCATCACGGTGTTCCGTTGTCGCAGAAGCAGTTTAGTCATGCTGGCCACATGACCCGGAAAGGTGTCTGGACAAATGCTGGCTCCCTCGGCCTGAAAGCAAGATGAGCGCTGCAACCCCATAGTCGCCTTTGAGTGGACTTAACCGTCCAGGGGTCCTTTACCTTTTACCTAGGGTAGTTCACTTGGAGGCTTGTGATTTGTTAGGTGAATGGACAGAGGGACAAAGATGATTGGCTCTGATTACATACATAAATGATTTTTTTCTGATCTTTCGGTACCTCTTCTCTAAGTATACCTAGAAAAAGACTTCTGGTTTCTTAACAAAGGTTATTTTCAGCAAATTTTTTCCAATTCATGGATCAATTCCCAGAAGGCTTTTGCAATCTTACAGGACTACCACATGTGAAAAAGGTACCTTCTTTCTCTTTCCAACAAATATTGGATTCAGACTTATACATTTTAGCTAGCTTACTAGGCGTCAAGTACCATCTATACATCATCTCCATATAATTTTCTTTTAGTGCATAGCAAGCTGTAGTTTTAAATCCACCTTCCCATGCTGTCACATCAATATTTCAAACTAATTCATCCTTTGTTTGCCATTCTAATAAAATTTTGTTCATTTTAGACATCACCTTTTGATTATTCTTTAGCAGGTATTTTTCTAATTGAGAGGTTTTAGTTCTAAAACCGTTTTTTAATTCATCTTGAATATCTCATTTAGTTGGCAATGTTGTAGCCAACTTGTTAATATTCTACTTATTTCTTCAAACTTCTTTAGTTTAACCTCCCTTTTCACCTTTATTAACAACTCCCTGTATGTTACCCAATCCTCCTCCATATTCTTTTCTTTCACTGCTATGGCTTCTATTGGAGAGAGCCACATTGGTGTTTCATTTTCCAGCAAGTTTTTATATTTATCCCATACTGTATATATTTTTTTCCTCATTATATGGTTAATGAAACCTTATTCATTCCTGTTTTCCCATACCACAAATATGCGTTCCAGCTCAATTTGTTGTCATGTCCTTCTAAGTCCAAAATCTGCATATTCTTCAATAAAACCCACTCCTTTAACCAGCAAAGACAGGATGCCTCATAGTATAATCTTAAGTCTGGCAGGGTAAAACCACATCTTTCTTTTGTTTCATTTTATTCTTGGTTTCTTCCCCTACCAGATAAATTTTTTTATATCTCTTTGCCATTCCTTAAAGCATCCCGTGTTACTGATAAATGGAGCTATCTGAAATAGAAAAGTCATTCTCGGCAGAACATTCATTTTTATGACTGACACCCTTCCTAATAAAGAGAGTTTCATCTTTCCTCATCTCTCCAATTTTTTCTTAATATCTCTCCATGTTTTGACATAATTATCTTGAAACAAAATTTCTTGCTGTTCACCATACCCCCAAGTATTTTACCTTTTTCTCTATCATAAGACCTGTTTTTTCCTTTAATTCTTTTTCCCCCACTCTCCTTCATATTTTTCACTAACATTTTGCTTTTATTCAGTTTAAAGCCCGCCATTTCTCCAATATTTTTAAAAATTTCTTCTAAAATCTTTGAGGTGGACTCCAATGGTTCTTCTAGTGATAACACCACATCATATGCAAAAGCTTTTAATTTATAGGATCATTGCCCCACTGCAATTCCTTTAATCTCCTGATTACTTCTTATTCTTTGCACCAAGACTTCTGAGGCTTATATAAACAATAATGGTGATAGTGGACAACCCTGTCTTGTGGTAGGAATATTACCCACAATTAACCTTGCAAAATGCAAGGGTATACAAACTAAACTCTTACTGAGTATGCTAAAGTGCAGGTGTTTGCAGCTCCATCTAACATTTAGGACTAAATATTTGCTGTTTGGAAAACGTTGCCACAAATACTTTTACACTTCATAGACTGAATGATACAATTCTATGTAATGTATAATGCTGTTCATATTTTTAAAGTAGTAAAGTAGTTTAGATTTTATGGTTTTTTTACTTGATAGTTTCAGTTCTGCTCCCCCACCTGCAAATTTCAGGTTTTTCCAGGAATCCCACTTTTATTCCCACCCCTACCCCCTTTGTTTAAATGTTTTGGAAGCTTATTAAAAATACACTTACTACAGTGCATTTTGAGTTTCTTCTAGAGCCTCTGAGGGGCCTCTCATACATTATTTCATGTCTATATATTCAAAATATTCAAAATATTTATATACCACTCTTCTGATGGAAAACTGCCCAGAGTGGCTTACAAATCAATTGTTCACCAGTGTACAGTCTAAAAAGCCGTAACAGAAGAGGGAAGAAGATGTAGAGGGGAGAGGAAAACAAGCAGTCTCAATCACCCCATTCTTAAGTTACAAAATCCTTATATCATCTTGCATGAAAATGGGTTGCTCAGGTTTTTTTTGTGGGGGGGGGGGTTTAAGGCCTTTGTGGCCTCTGAGAAAAATCCCTGGCAACCAACCTTTCTGAAACTGTCTGTAATGTAGCTGGAAGCTGTAGTTTGATACAGGGTGGATTGTTTCTTTCTGGGATCTATCTGGAAACTGCCAGCTTCTTAGCACTCCTATTGCAGCAGGTAGGTTTTGGGGGTCCAGTTATTATTATTATTATTATTATTATTATTATTATTATTATTATTATTATTATTATTATTATTATTAATAATATTAATATTAATTTATTTATACCCCACCCAGCTGGCTGGGGTTCCCATCCACTCTGGGTGGCTTCCAACAAAATATTAAAAATACAATAATACATCAGACATTAAAAACTTCCCTAAGCAGGGCTGCCTTCAGATGTCTTCTAAAAGTCAGATAGTTATTTATTTCCTTGACATCTGATGGGAGGGTGTTCCACAAAGCGGGCGCCACCAGCGAGAAGGCCTTCTGCCTGGTTCCCTGTAACCTCACTTCTCGCAGTGAGGAAACCACCAGAAGGCCCTCAGTGCTGGATCTCAGTGTCTGGGCTGTACGATAGGCATGGAGATATTCCTTCAGGTATACAGGGCCAAGGCCATTTAGGGCTTTAAAGATCAGCACCAACTCTTTGAAGTGTGCTCGGAAATGTACTGGGAGCCAATGTAGGTCTTTCAAGACTGGTGTTATGTGGTCTCGGCAGCTGCTCCCAGTCACTAGTCTAGCTGCACATTCTGGATGGAGTTTCCAGGTCACTTTCAAAGGTAGCCCCACGTAGAGTGCATTGCAGTAGTCCAAGCGGGAGATAACTAGAGCATGCACCACTCTGGTGAGACAGTCTGCGGGCAGATAGGGTCTCAGCTTGCGTACCAGATGGAGCTGGTAGACAGCTGCCCTGGACACAGAATTGACCTGTGCCTCCATGGACAGCTGTGAGTCCAAAATGACTCCCAGGCTGCGCACCTGGTCCTTCAGGAGCAGAGTTAACCCCATTCAGGACCAGGGAGTCCTCTTTATGGTCCAGCTCTCACTTCCATCGATCACTCCTGGGAAAACCATAGCTTTAACTATACGGACCTTTGTTGGCAAGGTGATGTCTCTGCTTTTTAAGATGCTGTCTAGGTTTCTCATTGCTTTTCTCCCGAGAAGCAGGCGTCTTTTAATTTCGTGACTTCTGTCACCATCTGCAGTGATCATGGAGCCCAAGAAAGTAAAATCTCTCAGTGCCTCCATTTCTTCCTCTTCTATTTGCCAGGAGGTGATGGGACCAGTGGCCATGATCTTCGTTTTTTTGATGTTGAGCTTCAGACCATATTTTGCGCTCTCCTCTTTCACCCTCATTAAAAGGTTCTTTAATTCCTCCTCACTTTCTGCCATCAAGGTTGTGTCATCTGCATATCTGAGGTTGTTGATATTTCTTCTGGCAAGCTTAAGTGGCATAACTAACTGGCATATATGCCTGCAAATATCTTTAGAGTAATAGTAGGCAGCTGCCTCATTTTAATCTTCAGAACACTAGTACTTGGTTAAATGATTCTCGTATATATTATGTAGTTGCCTTTCCATTGATGGCTGTCCAAAAATAAAGAGCTAAAATTTGTTGCAAATGCCTTAGTACCAGCTTCACATTTCCAGAAACGTGCTCCCCCTTCCTCTTCTTTGCACCCTCCCTGATAATAAAACCAGAATGTTAATGTGAACAGAATTTCTAGAGTTCAAGTAATAGAATGCCATTCATGCATGATGGACAGGATGTATAAAGTGAAATGAAAGAAACAAAAACCTGAGCAAGCATGTTAGTGAAGCAGTTTGCTTAAACATACCATTTGCATCTCTTTTCTTAGGGGATCTAGAAACTAGAACAGGCATAGGCAAACTTGACCCTCCAGATTTTTTGGGACTACAGCTCCCATGATCCCTAGCTATGGTCAGGGATTATGGGAATTGTCGTCCCAAAACATCTGGAGGGCTGAGTTTGCCTATGCCTGAACTAGAAGGCTAAAATCGTAAGAGCAAACCACTGAACTTTTCTCTCTAATACTGGTAGATCCTGATTGGGTCAGGGTTCTAGACACAGGTTACATAGGCATCTAAAGAAACTGAATGGGCTGTGCTTCTAATAGAAGCAGTTCCATTAAGTATAGGTCGCAGTTTCCATGTGTCATTGAAATTCATTGTCCAGCCCCATTTCCCTGGTCTAGGTGAGAAACAGTTGGAGCCAACGGATCATTGATGCCACAAAAATTTCATTCATCCATATCACGATTTGAGATTTTAATGTAGAGTTTTGGAAGCACCATCCCTCCTACATTAAGGTAGTTGATTAAATGGGCACTAACTATGTCAATAGTGTGCTTACTGGCGAGTGGCTTCTCATATAAGTATGTATACTTTTCATATTTTATTTTGCATGCAAAACAATCACTTTGAAGCTTCCGAGCTGGTTGAGTAACTTTTTCATTTGTCCAAAACATAATAGATTTTTGTAGCACCCGTAAGGAATTTCTAAGAAGTTGAATGTTGGAGGTTGGCCTACATATAAGAACTTATGAGAAAGTTGGACTCAAACAGTAATTTAGCAGAAATGCAGTAATTATGACTGGCATGATCAGGAACACCATATGGGTATCCAACTTCTTCAGAGTAGGGCCTATATTCTATTCTCCTTTTGCACTATTAGCTGTCTCTTAAACAGCCAAGAACTTCACTAGTGTATAGCTTGGAGGCCTAAAACAGTTCACTAATGGATGTGGAGCTACGAATGAGTCACCTCTTCATCCCTTCAGTTGTAGCAGAGAAAATACAAACACGGGCTGGGCATGTCTGTGTCATTAGATGTTTGGGAAGGTTTCTGACCTAGATCTCTTCTGTAGGGAGAAAGTTATAAAATAAATTGGGTTAACTACTGGGATAGGACTTGAGAGTACCTGTCTGAGTCCTTTAAACATTACCTCCTCTGACAAGGTGGAGTCTCCATCACCTGCCTGTCTACTTTGAATACCTTGACCACCTTTTATTTTGTCACTAGCCTTCTTACTTGTTTTCCCTCATTTCCTTTATTTTTTCCACAGTAGGAAAAAGCTTTATCATTAAAATATAGGTATGTGAATCCTAGGTAAAAGATGTATAATTCCCAGCTTTTAGATGCTTGGCCTGTGATGTATTCAGTACATAATAACTTCTCTAAAAAATTATCAAGAATCAGCAACATCATTGTCATCTACTATCTCACTCTGCAAGAGGCTTATAATTCCCATGGTTTTGTCTGGCCTTAAGACTGTTTCTGTAGACATATTGAATGCTAGTGGTTTTGAGATGTGTACATATATAATAATTTGAATGTGTTCATTTATCCTTTTGCATATCACTGTGACACCTGGACAACATTGCTCTAGTCTCGTGGAACAAAAAGGCTCCATATCATGTTCTTTTGATTCACCCATAAGCTCAAGTTTCTATCCTTAGCTCGTACAGGAAATATCAACTGGTGTTGTATTCTCTCTACATAGCAAATTATTGTCTTCCTAGCTTTGGTGTGTGTTTGCATTGCCTAATTCTGCTGTTCAGAATACACTGACAGTACCTCCCTGCCTCTAGCTACCAGCCTACCATTAATGATTCACAAGCCTGATGCCAGTAGACAGGGTTTGTTGAGTCGGTTTTTAGCTGCTGCTTCAGCCTCTTTTTGGCCTGTATTGTAGATTAAGCCTGTGTTCTCACTGACCCACAAATGAAAAGAGTTGAACTGGCATTTGCCTTATAGATATTTTGATAATGAGGGGGAGGAGAGGAAGACTATATTGGGAGGGATGCCTCACCCTTCCCTGCTAATCTAATATATGCCCCTTAGATACCCTTAGTGGACTCTGAGCATTCTGTCAATTGGTTTACTCCATATGTCATTTTTTAGAGGTAGCCTTGCATTTCCCTTCCCTGCTCTTTGCTCCTGCTGCCTAAATCCATCTGTTTATCACAGACTGCTCTGATTGGAGAAAGAAGGACAGATGCTGCCCTAAATCTATGGGATTAAACTCCCAGCAGCAAAGCAGATTAGGGTATTACACAGGCGTCTTCAAGGGGGAAGCCCGCTGGGTCCTGAGCCCAGGCTTTTCTGTGGAAAGGATTCTTCAGTATGTAGTACTTTTGTCAGTGGGTACCATCTTAACATTTTCCAACCTCCAAGACTGTGCCTGTGTGTTTGCTTGTGGATTAGTCATATGAATGAGTACCTTGTCCTGGAAGAATTGACCTGCATTGTCCCTCTAAGGAATGGAATTATATGACATAGGTCTGGCTTCTGTCCTAAGACACAGTTGCATGTGAGATATGTATAGTGTTTGTGGCATATTAACTTGTGGTGTTACTAATATTTCCAGAGTTGTAATTAACACCTATTCTGAGCAGCACATAGATACTGTGGCCAGCTGAAATACCTGGCTACACAGATGCAGAGGTAACCCCCCCCCCCATTCCCATCACTGAATATGGCCACACACCCTGCAGTGAACAAGCCCAGAGAGGCACAAGTTATAATCACACTGTTGCTCTCAATTTTCCTGATGTCTCCCAGTACCACATACTGATTCAAGGTGGATATTCTCTTCCTTAACTCCCCCCACCACATTCACAGAACCTTCATCTTACTATAGGATATGCAGGAGGCCAAGTGAACACAGTGGTGGGTTCACAGTTATTTGGGAAATTAGTGTGGCTATCCAGGGTGGCTAATGGGGTGTGAAGTAACAAGTTGCTAAATGTTGATGGTGCATGGTAATGTGCCATTATTTGGCACATTGGATTTAGAAAAAAAATCCTCTGCCCTTCCATTGTAGTCTAATGTTCAGGGCAGGTTACAGCAGCTTAAAAATATCTGCAAAACATAAAAAATATTAAGGGTCGCAATAAGGATCAGCAAATTCTTGGACTAGATGAACCTCGGGTTCCTTCTAACTCTATAATTCTAATCTGATACAGGTGGATAGTGACCTGCATCAGATTATGAGTCCACTTCAGAATTCACAGCCTTGCAGATCACTTTACAAGGTAGTCCAAGGGCTGAAGCACTTCCTCTTAAAGCAATATCTGTTGTTTAGCATTTTAAAAATGGGTAATCCAGCTGCCCACAGCCTGGAGTGACTAGAATGCAATACGCCTTGCTGCCATGCACTTTGAATGCAATATAGCAAGTCCCCCTAGGAGTGATGGGATGAGGTTCTGTCATTGTCGGGGGGGGGGATTATGTAGACAAACTGTGATTAGCTCTAGTGCTTGAATTAAGTTTGACTAAATTGGCTTATATTTGCAAAGGGGAAAAGGCTGATTTAAATATTTTTTTTCTATTGATTTCCTCTTCATATATTTCCTACACAATGGTGCATATTTGACCATTAAATCATGTTAATTTACAACCAAATGGAATTTATATAGTTTATTTCTTAAAACAAAGGATTGCATCTTGCACTTGTCAAAAAAGTAACAAAAAAAGGGGGGGGGAATACCCATGACATCAAAGTATGTCCAGATAATTAGTGGGCAGAGTAGAGCTGGCTATTTTCATTCAAGTGAAAATGAAAAGCTAATGTTTGGTGGATGAGTGTAAATAATGAAATTTGAGAAATTGTCAAATTGATTCTTAGTTTATATAGGAAAGTGTCACTTAACTCAATGTATCGGGTAGAGGCATTGCTATAGTTAAGAGACTAACTGTAGAGCTAATATCCATTTCTTCAGATTAATATCCTAAACTTTCCTGAAAAGAAACTTGGCATTTATCTTTTTAAATAAAATAAAATCTTGATTTAAATGTTTATAATTTTTTAATTGGTTTTTATTTATGCTTCTCAGTCAGGACTGAGCATACACTGCAGCTACTAGATGTGATGAGGAGTGGAATGAAGTGTCCTTCTAGGAGAATACATTGCTGGCTGGCACGCTGAACATGAACGCTCCAAACTGCAATATTTTGTTGCACATCCCACTTATTTCTATGTAGTGCTCAAACAAGTAATGTAATGAAAGGAGCAGCCCTAGCTACTTGGTGGGTGGCATGTGTAGCATTATGCAGCAGTTACCATTCTGTATGAAAAGGCCAGTTGCCCATGAAGAGGGCATAGGCACACCCATATCCCACATGGTGTTGCAGGTGTGCCAAGGTTTTCTTTCTGCCAGTCTTAGTTGTCAGGAGCAATTGTTCTCTTCCCACTGGTGACCAGGCAACTCCTGGATTACAGCACTGGGTAAATACCAAATTAAAAACAGCTTTTAAGAGTGGTGACCTCAAGTTGTGCATTAAGTTGCATTTTGCACAGCAACATAGCTTTAATATACATCAGGGGTGGCCAACTCCAAAGAGACTGTGATCTACTCACAGAGTTAAAAACTGGCAGTGATCTACCCCCTTTCAGGGGGTTCAGGTTGAAGTTGATAAGCTTTTTTTAGGGAGGAGGAAACCCCCGTTTTTTAGGGGTTCAGATCAAAGTTGTTGAGATTTTTTTTAGGAAGGAGAAAGGCCCATTTTTCAGGGGTTCAGGTCAGAGTTAAGCTTTTCTGAGGCAGGAGGAAAGCCCTGTTTAGTCGGGTGTGAAGGGCTAAAATGTTGATCATTTTTTAGGGGAGCCAAAGTTGTTGAGCTTCTTTGGGGGGAGCCAATGATCTCCTAGTGATCTACCGGTAGATCATGATCTGCCTGTTGGATGTGCCTGATATACATGGTCTCTTGAAAATAAATGCATCTTATTTTCATGCACAGTCTGCTTAGTGGGAAATAAGTCCTCGATAAAAATACTTGATGATTTAACTAGAGATGGTATGACAGCATATGCCATAACTTGAAGAGTAAAATAGCAAACTCACTGAATCTTCACTGCACCAAGAAAGTGTTTAGGGTGGGTCAGATTGGGTATTGAATGCTGAACAAGCAGAGTTCTGTTAGTGCAATGGAACTACAATTTCCTTTCATCCCCATATATGCCCCCAATTTAAAAATACAATATTTTAAGGGTGTTCCGTGGGCTGGAGAGGACAAGAGAGGAAGATGTTTTGTATTCCGAACAGAGCTTCAGTGTTGGATACAGCCAATTGGCTGGTACAGAAGCATAATTAAAGTACATTTGACCAGCATCTTAATGTTTTTTTTGAGTAATCCCTAATACAATTGGGTGAGGTTGTGCTGCTAAAAGAAGCATTGTGGTAGGTATATCTTACACACCTTACTTTTCAGGTTATGTCCTATGATTGAGACAAGACGAGGTGAGGGAGTTGCCTGGCTTTCATTCTAAAGATGTCTCAGGTTAGAGCAAATGTAAACCCAGTGTGTCTAGTATATAGTAGGACAGTTGCCAGGACTGACATGCCATATCAACACCTTTCCCGCCCACCCCATGGGAAGCCATGCAATAGAACCAGTGCAGACTGTTCTGTGCAATCCATGTGGTGAACTGCAATATCTTATTCAGAGTAGCGATAGCCTCTAAATCTCATCAATTTACCTTTGCAAACCAAAAATAATAATAAAAAGGTGTGGCAGTTTTTAAAATGGCTATTTACAATTCTAATATCACCTATAATTACATTCTTGCATAATAAAAGAATTAAAGACTCCAATAAAACCTTAGATTTCTAAATTATTCTTGTACCACTATGTGGACTTAGGGATAAGGCTGTTATGTACAGAACCAGTTGCAGTTATCTGCCTGCCTATGTAATTTTTTTAGCCTGCTATACATATTTCTCTCATCCAGGCCCTAATCTAAGCCTTATCAGTTTTATGGTGTTTATTGCAAACCACTTCAAAAACCTTGTTGCCCAAAGCAGTATAAATAATGTTTGTTTGGGGTTTTTTAAGTTGAAAGCTTTAAAAGTTTCAGAGCTTATTTTGACATCAAATTTACAAAACCACATCCTTTTCTTTCACTGGCAGCACCTATCTCCAGGCTCTTGATTTGTATTTACTAACATAGATTAGAATCCTAATTCGTTCGTAACCATGTGTTTAAAAGGATGAAAAAGTGCAGTCTTTCACAAATGTATAAATGAAAATAATATGTTATGGGGCAACTGATCTGAAATGAATTGACTCATTTGTCTTAAGATACAAATGGAGGTGTAATTCCTTTCCCTATTGGGCTGGGAACATTATTGGGTGGTATCCAGTGTTTGCCAAGTAAACCCACTGAAATCAGTAGACCAAAGCAATTTAAGTTCATTGATCTCAATGCATCTACTTTTGATCATCCTTGATCAAACTTTATAGTTTAGTTACATTTACATTCAGATAACTTAAGGCTACTCCTAGCTTTTTTGTCTACCTAATTAAAAATAAATATGAGCTTGCTCTGATACTCTTCTGGCTGTGCTCCATTAAAGTTTTGACTCTAGTGGGCAAATATTTTAGGTTTATCTAACTTAGTTCTAAGCAGACTTTTGTTGCGCCTTCCCTCCTTAACCTGTAGCCTTACTGTAGGTTTTATGTGGGATGTTCTTCTGCATATGGATCTTCTAGTCAAACAAGCTAAACTTGTTTTTCTTTCTTGCTGTGTTCGTTGACAAATTTGGTTACAGCTGATTATAGTGTGTCCAAAATGCCAAACCTCATAGAGCTCATACACATACCCAAGTAGTGTCTGGGAAAGCAAATGTTACTAATGGTACTTTCTTATTTATGTAAACATTTTCAGCAGTATTAACTTAACACTCCATGCTGTGTACATTGAATAGCGAGCAATAACCATTTAAAACTGGTAACTGCTATATATACCATATTTTTCGCCCTATAGGACGCACCAGCCCATAGGACGCACCTAGTTCTTTGGGGGGGAAATCAAGGAAAAAATTTTTATTTCCCCCCCCCCCCAGGTTTGCACAGCCATCCCCAAGCTAGAAGAGGGAGACGGAGTGCTCCGTCTCCCTCTTCTGCCTTCAGGGGCAGCCTCTCTAGCCTCCGAGCTTATGGGGCTGGTGATGGGGAGAAGCAAGCTTGCTCCGCCTCCCCACTATCCCCCGAGCTTGTGGGGCTGGTGGGGGGGGGAGAGAAGCAAGCTTGCTTCCCCCCCCCCCCGCTAGCCTCCAGATCAGGTCGGGGAATAGCGGGGTGACGGCGCTCCGCCTCCCCGCTATCCCCCGAGCTTATGGGGCTGGCGATGGGGAGAAGCAAGCTTGCTTCTCCCCCCCGCCAGCCGATAGCTTCCTGAAGCCTGGAGAGCGAGAGGGGTCAGTGCGCACCGACCCCTCTCGCTCTCCAGGCTTCAGGGAAAGCCTGCATTCGCCCCATAGGACACACACACATTTCCCCTTCATTTTTGGAGGGGAAAAAGTGTGTCCTATAGGGCGAAAAATATGGTATGTACCAATGATGAAAGTTGCTATTTCACAAAAATGTGTTTTATTGTACTTTTCCTAAGCGTTGAAAGTACTTTATGCACATTATCTCCATAATCCTTGCAATAGCTCTGCAAGGTGGTAAATAATGGTATAATATTGCATACTGGTAAATGAAGCTCAGAATATTGACTTGCTTTAAAACCATCTAATGAATTCATAGCTGAGGTAAAATTGGAACCTGGGCCATTCCAACTTGCACTTTGCTAACTGCTTTCTTAAACTTCCCAGCACTTCGAGTGCACAAATTGAGCTCACATAAATGTTAGAGGTACACATTGGCATCTATAGGAACACTGGTAGCATTATATCATTAAGAATTTCAGCTATGTATGTTAATGGGTTCTTCATCACTGGAGTGAGTAGAAACTAAAAATATTTACAGTACTTAGGCCTCAGCAGAGCTGACATTTGCTATAAACGGGAAAATGCCACTTAAATACAACTATTAAAAGCACAGAAGACCAGTACTACACAGAGTTGGGTGATCTCAATGCTACACGATCATGATGGCAGTGGTACATAAGCAGTGGTTCACCTTGAAGAACTTTACACATTTTGGAGTTATCCAAATATTACAGCCAATCAGGTTTGTGCTGGAAAATGTTGTTCAGTGAATAATTTTGAAGAACTTTATCCACATCTTTGGGAACCAAAGTGGGTGGTGTGGGGCCATGTGTTGAAATGCATATTTATATTGTTTTGTTAATTCTTAAGTGATTTGACAGAGTGATGCTTCCACACTGCTAATGGGTTCCTATGCATATTTGGATTAACGCTGGCCATTTGCCATGAAGTGAGCGGAGTATAGGCTTTGTAGGATCCCAAACTACCTACATACTCCTTTAGAGGGGGTGTGATCCTATCCAGAACAGGCAACTGTTCTATCTTTGGGACATGGGACCTCCATCTTCCAAGAATTCAAACTCAACCCTCATCCAGTCCATCACCACATTCAGGTACTGGTCCAGGGCTTGCACAACTACTACTGATTCAGATGTTATAGCAAAATAGAACTGTGTGCCCTCAACTTACAGATGACACTTTACTCCAAAACTCCTGATGAGTTTTCTCTTTCATTTGCTGGTTATCCAGGTTTATTTAGGTGGAATGACCTCAGTGCTTTTACTTAAGGTTGAATAAATTTATAGTTAATCTTAAAATGTTACTAGATCTGTTTTAACTTACTTTTTCTTTGTGTAGGTGCCCAGGGCTGAGCTTGCATATCTCCCCAATCATCCCCATTTACAATGCTGTGGTCTTCCTCTTTGTGCTGGCCAACTTTAGTATGGCCACCTTCATGGATCCAGGCATATTTCCTCGAGGTGAGAACTGAAAATTGCCTGTGAAGCAATTTCCAAGGCACTGATTGATCTGAAAATGTTTTGATTAGGGATGGCTACTTCCACTCTCCAGATCCAGAGCATAAATTATTGTAATCTGGATAGGTAGGAATCTTCCAGCTCAACAGTGTTTATAGTGTGAATTATGCTGGATTCATTATTGGAAGCTATTGCTATATTTGGGAGGAGGGAGGTTCTACAAATTTTGGCTGGTCTTGATAGCTAGCCAAATGTGTTCTTTCCACCAAACCTGGTCTAAGGTGTGTGGGGGGGGGAGAGTATTGATTGTGGTGTCACACTACAAATTTTTGAAGGCCCTAGCTGTGGGGACAAACCTTGTTCTTCTGCCTAGCATCAAGCTGAGTGGGAGTTTATCCATGTCCTGGGATCACTCAGAAGACCCAGGCATCTCACTGCTTTCAGAGCTTCTCCATGACTTATTACAGGACAGTCTAGTATGTAGCAACTCACTGGTAACCGTAGGTGGCAAGGCTCATTCCATGCAGGCAGCTGAGCGAGCTAGTAGAGGAGAGATGGATTTTTCCACTCCTGGTCTGTTTTATGTACTGGCTGAGGAGGAAGCGAAGCCAATCCTTTAGCTCTGCCGAGCCTATGGGAGCATTCTTGACAAAACAGGTTTTTACAAGCCTGCAAAAAATCTGGTGTCCTGGGTTTCCATAGCAGACACCAATTAGGGGACTTCCTCTCCTCCTCTGACCAGGATGGAAATGCAGAATACTAGACTCCTAGACTTTTTTAAAAAAACAGGAACCCTTCAAGCTGTTGTGGGCTTATTTACAAAATGGATCAAGGGTCAGCATAATCCATCCCCTTTTCTCTAAACTTGTGAGAGGGGGTAGGGTGTCTCACCAGAAGCACAAAAACAAAAAGTCAGTGCCAGGGTGAATGGGTTTGTGAAACTGGGGGCAAGGACATGTTGGACATGCTCTGTACTTCATTGGATTTTATAATTTTTTCTTGCTGCTTCAGCTGAAGAAGATGAGGACAAGGAGGATGATTTCCGAGCTCCATTATACAAGACTGTGGAGATAAAGGGTATTCAAGTGCGCATGAAATGGTGTGCAACGTGTCGCTTCTACCGGCCCCCACGCTGCTCTCATTGCAGTGTCTGCGACAACTGTGTGGAGGTGAGAGACTGGGAAGAGAAGGGCTTTGTTGGAGCTACCGGAATTGCTTGTTGGATTGTTGATAATGAACTTGGGACATTCTGTAATCTTTGAGATCCAGTTCAGGAACTGTTTGGGCTGCAAGATTCAGTTTTGTGTGTTATAGGTTGGAATAGACACCTCAGACTTGCATGCTTTCCTTTTTTACCAGTGCCCCAGGGTCCACACTCCGGCACTTGATACAAAATGGTGGTTTGAGAGGGAGGGGGCAGAGTCAATTGCATAATTGTGGGTAAGGTAATCCATAGCAAATACGTTCATCTAGTATTCGTCTTTGTTTATTTTATATTTATTTTTCACCTTCCATAATGAAATTCAAGGTGATGTGTGTACAAGTGTTTTCAACACATATTGAAAGGCAGGAGAGGTGATGAAGCACCATTCAACTATAATTCACAATCTGCTGGTGGACCACAGCCATTCTACTTACCCTTGTTATAGGAGTTGCATCTTCTGTTGTGGAAATGAAAATCTGGGTGGGATTCAGGTTTCCTGGAGTTTCAAGGGGTTCTACAGGTGTTGTATTGTTTTACAGAGGTGATGTCCTTCTAACTCTGTTCTTTATCCTTTCACTGATAGGAATTTGACCATCACTGTCCCTGGGTAAACAACTGTATTGGGCGGCGCAATTATCGCTATTTCTTCCTGTTCCTGCTCTCACTTACAGCACATATCATGGGTGTATTCGGTTTTGGCTTGCTGTTTGTCCTGTGTCAAGTTGAAGAGCTCTCTGGGATCCGTATGGCCGTCACGTATCCTCTTTTTCTAGAGTGCAAAGAATTCCTTAATCAAATTCTGGTGAACAAGTGGGCTGTTCACCTGAGATACTGCCAACTGATGGGTGGTGGGGGGGAAAGGAATCCCCCCCAAAAAGTTGTAGGCTGGTCCTTCATGAATTGCTTCCTTGACTTTGTTGACAGTATGGCTGTGATGTGTGTGGCTGGCTTGTTTTTCATACCTGTTGTAGGCCTTACAGGATTTCATGTGGTCTTGGTAGCCAGAGGTCGTACTACAAATGAGCAGGTAGATATTATTTTACGGTTAGTTTTTGACTTCACTACATGGTATCTCTATTTTCCTGATATGTCTTTTCTCCTTGCAGGTTACAGGCAAATTCCGGGGTGGAGTAAACCCATTCACCAATGGCTGTTGTAACAACGTCAGTCGTGTTCTCTGCAGCTCCCCAGCCCCCAGGTAAATTCTGCCTCACCTAAGAAATTTGTAGAAGCCCTATTCTTTCTTGGAGAGAGAAGAGCTAGATTATCTTGATTGCTAATGGAGACAAGCAGAGAAGCAGAGGAAGATTCTCTGGGATCAGTCATATGAATGGTTCCAACAGTGAGGTGGTGGGATGTGGGAAGTCATTGCTCACAGCCAGATCACACCTTGAAGTACAGTTGTCTAACACAGCAGCTATAAGCTTCTTCCTCTTGTAGATTGAAGTAAAGAAAGGGGTTGCTGGCAACTATCTAAAGATGTGGCAGAAAGATTAATTAATTTTTATACTGTTTTTCCTGGGATCTGTATGTCAAGGTGCGTCTATACCACTGAGTATAATCAGTCTTTGGGAGTGGGTTGTGAGCTTACTTGAACTATCCACAGAACAAAAATATGTGGTATTCCTGCTTGAGGTTATATGCAAGGCTCATTAACAATAGATCATTCTATTATGTTTCCTTGGTACCTCCAATTCCAACAGCTCTAGTGTTCCTCACACATATGTATGTAACGTTAGAGAGAACAGAACTCTGTATGACTTTATATCACTACATGTCTATACTCATGTAAATCATAATCCAGTAACTCTTTGCTGCGCATTTTTTAGTGTTTCTTGTATAAACTATTTCAGCATGCTCTGTGTTTTGCACTCATCACAGCTGCCTGTAAGTGTGAACAGACTACAGGTGTGAAAAAGCTGTTTACTTTTATTACATCAATGAATGTAACTTGTGAAGAAGGAATGCATTACTTACTCCATGATTTGACACTTTTTGTAATGATTCATCTGTTTTGTTCTGGTGACTGTTATCTCTTGGCCTCTAATTTTCTCCAGTTTTCCTAGATAGAAGGTGTATCTTGTTCCCCAATGCCTTATATCCTTGAAGGATGGCTGTGTTCAGTTTTTAATCCTAGGGTCCTATCCAGAGAAACAAAGGGATAAAAAATGCACCTTGGCTTGTTTCTGTTCTCAGCTAGTGAGACCTGTTATACATCAGTTTGTTAAGTATTTTGTTAAAAATAATAATTGTTTTGACAGCACACTTACATCAGGGAAATGTACATTCTCTCAGATATTGTCACATCACTGCTTGACTTTCTTCCTTCACTCTGGCAATATGGCCTGTAATGTAACAGAAACTCAAAGGGTGTAAAGACACTACTTTGAGTGCATTCTGTACAGCAGGGAAGTGCATAAGGTAATGTACAGTGAAGCCACAGGTGATACCAGGACTCGATTTTAGAGAATGAGAGAACTGTGACCTGCAGTATTGCCTTTGCAGTTCTTTGGATACAAATAACTTCATGCCTCCAACATTCCTCAGACTTTCTTGCCAGAGCATGTAAACATCATCATTGGTTCACATGTTTGCAGGAGGCACTGTCTCATCTTTGCTGACTTCCCATGATTCACTAGGTATCTTGGACGGCCAAAGGCAGAGCAGACTGTTACAGTGAAGCCACCATTCCTGCGACCAGAAATATCAGATGGACAGATAGCTGTAAAGATAATGGACAATGGTATCCAGGCTGAGCTAAAGAGAACAAAGGTAAGGAGGAGATGAAGGTGCTACCGAGGCACTGGCTTTCTCCAGACCTTGATGGTGCCACTGCATTCGTGAGTAGGAACCAAATGAGCCTCTTGGACATCCTTCCCCCATGTTATCACAACTTGTACTTAGTTTTCCCTGACAAGTGAAGGTCTGTTTTCCTCCCATGTGACTATTGCTGCATGAGAGTTGTCCCCTTTTATATCCTATATAATTTTTACTTGTCCTTTCCCTTCTCATCCAGCAACTGAGACATGCACAGTCTACAACTACACTTGCAGAAATGCTAGATGGCTGCAGGTCCTTCTAATAACACTTTCAACCTTTTAGAGCTGGGGTCAATGCTCAGGACTTTGGGTCCTGTCTCATTCTTCTGCACTTTGTCTCTGCAGTCCAAAGGAAGCCTTGAGGTGACGGAGAGCCAGTCTGCTGATGCTGAGCCACCGCCACCACCCAAGCCAGACCTCAGCCGCTACACAGGTCTGAGGACGCATTTAACCCTGGCCACCAATGAGGGTAAGAGGAGCATTCCAGAGAGATAAGGGATCCAATCAGCTGTGCACTTCTACAGTGATCTGCCATCAGAGAAGTAGTCTCTGACTGCAGTGCCAAGTAGTGAAGCTGGTCAGTACTACACTGTTTACAAAAGCCAGTGGCAGCACTGTGCTGGTATTCACAGCACTGCTGACCATACAGCCACTTGCTTGCCTCAGTGCTCAGGCAGGTTATTAGAGCAGGTGCTGAGTCGGTAGCTAGGTTATTACCTTTTAGATGTTACGATCATGTAAATCTCCAGCTTTAGCTCTTGTCCACATGTGAAGGCTGCTGTCAGGATTGGGGGATTTATTGACTGTTCCTCCCTCTGTTGACTGTTCCACACTCAGGTGGAAACAGGGGTTACTTGGAAGGACAGGTCTGTGCTTTGTTCTGCTGTCATAGAGCTTATATAGAACAATAACAGAAGGCTAGAGTTATTTCCCAGTTCGTGTAGTTGTGAAACCACCTGCTTTTGCTGTTGCTGTAGTGTTTCCAGGGTGTAGCACCTTGAAAGAAAATGTGATCATGGAGAAATGCTTGGAGCTTTCTTTTCTAGTCAGTGCTACTGTTTCCCATCTAGCAGTGCTCAAAATTGAACACCCCAAGGGTCAAGACTAGCAAGGTGTGCATGTACAGATTGGAAGCTTCTTGTGTGATGTCTTTATTGAGGAAATGTTCCTCTTGCTCCATTTCACCTCCACTCCTGCAATACACCCCTTACCTCCTGACTGATTCCTTGACCTCCATGGTGTGTCCACCTGCCTGAGGCTCTTAACTGGTTCTCACGGATCAGTCACTTGTGATATGTGGAATTTCTGCAAAAGCATTCAAACCAGGATTGCTGGGAACTCCCCAGGAAAAGCTGTAAGTAACTATATTATATTGCTTGTAAGTATGTGTGTGATTCCCATTTATCTCCACAGACAGCAGTTTGCTAAGCAAGGACAGCCCTCCAACTCCAACAATGTACAAGTACCGACCTGGCTATAGCAGCAGCAGTACTTCAGCTGCACTGCCTCACTCCACCAGCGCCAAGGTAATGAAGAACCAAGGGGGTTAAACATGAAGAGTGGGGTTTTCAGGAGACCATGCAGGGTGTGGAGTTGAAAAGGGAATTCTCTTTGAGATTGTGCAGTGGTTTAGTGCCTTAATTTGACAATTTCTCTATAAGAAATTTCTCTAGTGTATTGTACAGCTGCTATTATGTCATAAATGGAGAATTCTAGCATGGTACAATGTTGGGGATCGTGGGGCTGAGAGGGGTCTTTCATTGGCCAGAATAACCATTTCACCAATTTCAGTTCTCTGTCTCTTCCCATGAACTCCAGTTCCTATTTCCGTGCTCCTTATTGCTGTCCAATAGTGTGTGAGTCTCACTACCATTTTCCTATTTCTTGATTGCACTGTTTTGTGGTCAGACCTTACCTGCCCAAATTGGTGTACATCTAATAAGCAGTTTCCTGAGGAGCAGCTGATTTAGTCTTGTCACAGGAAAAACAACAAAAAGTATTGTGGTAAGGGCTGAGAGTCTTACAGTGCAATAGTGTGTTTGTTTATTTCAAAAGCAAGTCCTGTTTGCTAAGTGTGTATATGATTGTAACCTAATTGCAGCATAAGTATTCATGGATTAGAGTTCATCAAATATATGAAGCATTGTCTTCAGTTAGCAATGAAGACAAGTGGTACATACAGCAAAATATTAGTGCCTCCCCCCAGGACTGCCCTTGTTCCAAGTTCAAATCTCGCTAAAAAAAAAAAATATGTGGAGAAGGAAATTTGGTAGCAGTGCATGTGAGTCCTGTCAGTTATTGTATGATATTCTAAATACTTTTTATCATTCCGGTTTTTGTTTTTTTAATGGACAAATCTTTGGACATGGGCTCAAAAACTTTATGGGTATCATGACAGCACGGGGGAGGGAACAAGAGTGATCAGTTAAAATTTTTTTATCAGGTTTTGAGGGTAGTCTTGAGGGAGCACAAAAATCCTTTTGTGGGTTAGATATAAGCCACAGGTTAGCCACCCTGATTTAGTCCCTTCTTGTAAATATGGAAGCTAAGATCCTTTCAGGCTCTGTAAGCATTTCCTTTTCTTTTAATTCACCAATCTATGTATTCCTTCCTACCTAGGGAGTCCCATTAGTATGTAGAAACCATTACCTTATCTTGGATTGGCTCTATTTCGCTTCCAAATTACTGGCACTCAGCCACTTCAGCTTGATGTTAGATGCAATGGTGAATACATGTAAATGGTCCCCTATTAAACTCTTAATGCTTCTTCCATGGCTGGCTAGAATTTGATCAGTGAAGTAATGATTTATTAAATAAGACCCCCCCAAAAAAATGAATTTCTTTTTACATTTGTAAATACCCTTAGTGGAGCTTTGGGTGAAGTAAGTGAGGTTCTTCTACTTTATATAAGGAATGGTCGGTATACCTCAGTGGTAGAATATATGCTTGGAAGCAGAAGATCCCAGGTTCAATCCTTATGTATAAAGCAATCCTGTGAAATAGGTTAGATGAAGGAATGTGACTGAGCCACTGGCACACAGTGAAATTTATAGCTTTGGGGAGGATTTAAACCAAGGTCCAAGTCTAACAGTCTTTTACACCACATTGACTCTTAATAAGTAATAACTTGATTATCTAGTTTACATAATTGTGTTTACAATGTTTTTGAAAAAATGAGGTTTCTGCATCAAGAAACGTGGGAACTTCATTTACATTAAGCAGAGGTCCTTGCTTATGGGACCTTTGAGAAAGCAAACTGCACCCAATAGTTATGAATTAATATCCACAGCCCAGGACGCTTGCTAATGACTATTACATATGTTCCTCTTCCCTCCTTCTCTCCTGCTGCAGCTAAGCCGAGGAGACAGCTTGAAGGAGGCAACCTCCATTGCTGAGGGCAGTCGAAACCCCAGCTACCGTTCTGAGCCAAGTCTGGAGCCAGAGAGTTTTCGGTCTCCTACTTTTGGCAAAAGTTTCCATTTTGATCCACTATCCAGTGGCTCCCGTTCGTCCAGCCTCAAGTCTGCCCAAGGGATGGGCTTTGAATTGGGCCATCTTCAGTCGATCCGCTCCGAGGGCACCACATCCACATCTTACAAGAGCTTGGTGAACCAGACGCGCAATGGGAGCTTGTCCTACGACAGCCTTCTCACACCCTCTGACAGCCCTGACTTTGAGTCAGTGCAGGCAGGCCCAGAGCCAGAGGCCCCCATGGGCTACACATCTCCTTTCCTCTCGGCACGTATTGCCCAGCAGCGGGAGGCTGACCTGCACAGTCGTTTCCCAAGTTCTGGCTCACCCAAGCACCAGCCACCCCGTGACCCTTCACCGGTCCGTTATGACAATCTTTCACGCCACATTGTGGCCTCCATGCAGGAGCGGGAGAAGCTGCTACAGCAGTCACCCACGCCACCACCCCTGGCCAAAGAGGAGGATACAGCACTGGGGGACTCAGGCATCCAGTCCACCCCAGGCTCCAGTAATGCTCCACGTACCAGCTCCTCCTCGGACGATTCAAAACGCTCACCTCTGGGCAAGAACCCACTCACCCGCCCAGTGCCACCTCGCTTTGGCAAGCCAGAACCACCACATGCACTCAGAGTGCGCTCTCTGGGCTCACCAGACCAGCCTGCAGCCCCACACTTGGGCAAATCTGTGTCTTACAGCAGCCAAAAACAGTCCTCGCAGGCCATTGTCCCAGAGACTGAGGAGGTGGCCTTGCAGCCTTTACTGGCACCAAAGTAAGTACAAGTGACACCTGCCTCACGCTTTAAGTGTTCCTTGACTTGGTGGAGGATGAGCCGCATTCAACCCTGTCCTATCTTTGATCTGACCAGAGACCCCAAGATAATTTTTGTTCCTTTCAGCAGCATTTGGAGGGAGTAGCTGGGGGAGATCTACAAATAATGTCTGCACTCGTCTGCCCTTTCCTTCCTTCCTCCTTCCCTCCTTCCCTCCTTCCCTCCTTTCCTTCCTTCCCTCCAGTATGTGAACCAGCCCATTTCCTCCACTATACAATGCAGTGCATATCTCCAGAGTACCACATTCCTTTTTGTGAAGTGTGTGTGGCTTTGAACACCCCTACTTTCCTTGGGTGTGTGTGATGGCCATTGGCTTTCCTAGAAGATACCTGGATCTGTGTGAAAGCTGCTTGGTTTCTACTTCATATATAAAACTTT
This sequence comes from Podarcis bocagei, assembly GCF_964188305.1. NCBI lineage: Eukaryota > Metazoa > Chordata > Lepidosauria > Squamata > Lacertidae > Podarcis > Podarcis bocagei. Next base: position 84,985,691 of record NC_138125.1, on the reverse strand, counting down.
TATATATGAGTCTGCCTTTCTACCTTACCCAAGTGTGGTCCTTTTCCCTGTCTTGTTGGCATGCATGAAAGAGACACTTGGGTCCACCAGGGAAAGGACAGATTGTAAGAAATCACCTGCTCCTCTCATGATGGTGGAAGCATGAGCCCTTCTGTCAGTTTCCTGAAAAGCTTTCTTCCCACTGCACCTCTTTTTTTTTTCCTTCTAGAGAGTGTTGTATTGGTTACATGTAGCATCTTTTCTTAATAATTCTCTGCGTGTAGTATCCTATCCTCTTCTAGATTAGTGTGTTTACCTGGGTGGTGAAAGTATTTAGAATAAGTTCTCTGTAGATACAAAAAGTGCACTGTTCCTTAAGCAGTGTAAGATGTATCCCAAGCTTTCCTTTCCTTACCGAGTGTGAGGCATCCTCCATTTCCATTGCCATTGAATGAGTGGTCACTTCCTGACATCCTTGTATCCTTCCTTTTCCCCAGAGACGAGATGCAGATGAGACCCTCCTACAGCAAGTCCAATGGACAGCCCAAAAGCCTGAGCTCAACCTCGCCCACCCCTGGTCAGCCACCTCTCAGCAGCCCCACTCGTGGAGGAGTCAAGAAGGTCTCTGGAGTGGGTGGGACTACGTATGAGATCTCTGTATGAGGAGGTGATATCCCCACTGTTGACTCCTCCCTGGCTGATTCCAAAATGCTCTATCCCTGATGAGCAGGAGATTGGGACTTGCTCACCAAATGGTTGCCCCATCAGATGCATGGACCTTTTTTTACAAATACAGTTTTGTGGGGGGTGGGGGGAGAGCTGAAGGGACAGCTACCTTTTTAAACTAAAGTATCTGGGATTGGGAGAGTCCCTAAACACTACAGCAGGATTCTAGCCTTGCTCATCTCCACAGCCTGCACTCTTCCTCTCAACCAACAAAGAGACTGCAATTTGTAGCACACACTGCCCAGAGAGAAGGGGAGGGAGTTGCTCTCAGCACCCTCTGTGAGAGAAGGTACAGGCTGCAGGCTGCCCCACTACCAACAGGACAGTCAGTTGTGGACCTTGTGCAATCGCTCGCCTAGTGCGGTAGGAGTGGATCATTTTTAATTTTTTTTATTGTTAACGGATGCTATTTTTTCCTGTTCTGAGTTACTGGGTGTGTGTATATATAAATATCTATAAATATATAAATATAAATATTAAAATATATATATATATCCATATGGAGCGTGGGGTGGCCCTGGCAGACCCCATTAGCTGGGCCTGAGGAAGCCATGTGTGGAGCATTTTAATTTTTGAGGAGTCCAAAGGGCTGTATCAGATTAATCATTTTGTTTACTTTTGAATGGGTCAGGCAAAATACAAAAACTGCTGTTAAATCACTATCCTTGGACAAGTATTGCTGAGGAAATGCTAATATGTTACCTAATTGGTACCACTGACTTGGTCATCCCAGTGCCTGTGGCCAGGCTTGAGTTTGGCTTGTTCTGCCCCACTCTGGATTCCAGGAAATGAAGGGAATAGACAAAGGCTTCCTAATCCCTGCTCTATCCTTCTGGAAGATTTTCCCCATGAATAAATCCTTCTTTTCTGGGGGGCTTGGGGGCTTTAAGAAGACTATGGGAGTGTTTGGCTTCCCATGTTTTCAGCTCCAAACAGGCTTTGACTTCTCAGTAAAATGACTCCCAGTTAAAGGATGCCATACCCTACAAACCAGGCCAATCAGCATGCACAGGTGCCAGTTGCATACTATTAGGATACAGGAACGTGCTTTGGGTGCTGAGCAGGAGGAGGGTGGCAGTGGCATTGGAGCTGTGTCGCCTATGTGGATATATTACTTGTATTTAGTAAATCCCTCCCCCAGGTGGTTTCCCCTGCTTTTTTACATTGCTTTTATGATTTGTTCCATATTGATTTATTGTGGTATCATGGTTCTTTATTCACAAACTGGGCAAGAGAAAGAAGAGGGAAAACAAACAAACCAAAAAGCAATATTTTTCCATATGCCAAAAATCTTTTAATCCCTAAAAGCCCATGAGTAAAAATCAGAGCAACCCAGGAATCCAACAATCTCCAGTCGCTACTGACTCTTTCTCTATGGCAATATCTTTACTGTGGCCTGCAATGGGCCACACTTTTATTTTTATTATGACTAGCCATTTTAAAATGAGGAATAAAAAATTATATAATGAGCCACTCCCTCCATGCTTGTGTAGTTTTGTTTTGTTTTGTTAACCTGGGGAGGAGAGAGGTCCTGGTGGTTGTCCTTCAGTATTGCTTGCCGTGCCACCCAAAATGGTTCCATAGGAAGGACATTACTAGCTTCTGATCCTTGGTAATTCGAACTGCAGCCATTGTGCTGATTCCCAGAGCTGGTGCAAAAGGTTTCCCAAGAAGGTAAGTAAGGAATGCTCATTCAGTCGTCTACATTCCAAACCTCGTTACAGAGGAGGCTTACAATGGAGGACTGGTTCAGAAAGTAGTTGCATCTAGAGTGAACATCTTCAGGCAGTGGAAAAGAAGCAACTGTCATTTATTACACATCTCCTGTACGAAACAAAGGCCATCCTTCACCAACTGCATTATGCTTTGGAACCCAAACCATAAGCATAGCTCACATGCCCCACACAAGGTTATTGCAGAGCAAATACATCCCAGCAAATTCAAGCAAGAAAACCAAGCCATCAACCACGGGGGAGGGCAAAATTCCCTCCCAGAAGAAGTAGCAATTCCTCCAATGAGTCAGAGCTGTGAAGAATTTCCTCTTAAAACCAAATAATTATATATCAGAATCAAAGTGATATGTTTCTGTTGAGTAACCTGAAAGAAAACTATTGAACATAGTTCCATCCCACCTATGTGACATTGTATTAAAGGAGTAAACATGCATGGGGGGGCAGGGCGGGGAGTGAAGCAAGCTCAGAATGGTGATTTCCCTGACTCTCTCAGCCACATTTCTGCCAGAAAGCCCTCCCTGTAAGTGCTCTTCATTTGAGGAGGGAAGTTCTGTCAGCACTTCCCTTCTGATGCAAATAGCAGGCTTCAGCAGGGAAAGTGTTAAACTTCCCCTCCCTGCCCAACACAGTCCAAATCCTGCTGCAATTGTTAGAGAAGGATGTACAGTACATTAATTCCTTACGTGTAAGTAGTGGTCCATGTATTTTGCCTCTTAATCTTGAACCTCTGGAGATTTCTTTGATCATACAAGTGCTCTAAGGTGACTACACCTCATACAGAAAAAAATAGTTTCCCCCCACTAACTTCATTTTCAGGGGTTGAAAATAATATTTTTCTGAATATAAAATGCTGTTTGTTAACCTTGATATACGGCACAGTTTTTGATTGCAAGTGTTATAGCAGGTAATATTGACAGCAAGCCTTTTTGAAGGTAGGTTGCAAGATGATGTTGTGAGACAGAGAAGAGTCTTAAAAGGAGTGTACTAATAGAAGGTGTAACCTTGCTTACATAGTCTGGCAGATGGTTTCAAAAGCCAGGAGGAATAAAAATTGTACTTCAATGTTGTTATGACTTTAATGCAGATAGAAAGTGGAAGTCCAACAGTTCTCTCCTGAACCAAAGCAAATATTTCCAGTCAGCATCCTTTGAGTGGACTATAATACTATGTTGGGGGCTCGTAAAATTATCTGTTATGACAGAAGATGTGCTACTGTGAATAAGTTACGAAGCAGTTAAGATTGCCAGCAAATAAAGTAATAAGGGAGGGGAACTTCCGTCCTTAAGTGTGGAAGTTAGGATTAAATCCAGTTTTTTGAATGGGGTGAGTTTTAATGTTCAGCAGCCTTTCTAGTTCAGCATTTCTAAGCACAGTTCTTTGTCATGTCAGAAATCAAGGGGGAGATTTTTGTCAGCCACTACCTGAAACATTTAAGAGTAATTACAACTTACCTTATTTCATTATATTAATTGAAAAGCTTGAAATTTGTGTAGCTCTTTTCTAACTAGTAACATTATAATCGCAAAGCTGAATTTATTGCTGAACCATTTTGTGCTAATGTTTATCTCAATTGATAAAACTGCACAGCATTCCAAATGAGGCTTGGGAATTGAAGTTCTGTGTTATTAGTGAAATTTCCATCTTTACTACATTCAAGTCTACATTCTCTTTGTTTTTGTTTTCTTCACACCTTGATGAAAATATTGGACATTAAGCATATATATATCCTCCTTACCCTGCAGTTCTGATACAGATGGTTGGAAAACCACTTCTTGTGAGGAGCATGTGGCTCAGCTGCAGACTGTAATTTTTATATTCAAATAATAGAATTTCACAGAAAAGGAATCTAAAGGACTTTGGAGAAAGCTATGAGCAAGTGATGCAGCTATCTATATGGCAACAGTTGCCGGGTGAGATGTCTTAATCCAGCCAAAACAAGGCAGGACAAAGTCCCCTTGACTTCAGTATTAAACCTATGCTTCTCATTGATTCCAGTGTGGGAAAGTTATTGACATGCCAATATTACCTAAATAGTACCGTTTATATAGAAGGTAAAAGAGATGCCCTGAGTGATCCTTTATAGAACAAGGGTGGAGTATAAAAGTGCATTAAATAAATACGCACAATTGTTTTTTGTATACATCCACATAATATGATTTCTAATTTCTGGTAGATAAACATGTAAAATATATATGTCATAAGTGCTAATAACAACCATGATGTTCATTCAGAAAGTCAGTGCTTTATTTCATTAATTCTTTTATTAACTATGGAAACAGATTCTCCTTAATTCTTCTACTTTAGAGACTAAGGAAGGGGCTTGGCTCAGAACCGGCTACAGCAGTAATGGCTTTAGGCCTGCTTGGTCCTTCTAGAGTGATTCAGTTTCCATAGATGTTTCCACCTTGGTGAGTTAGTTTAAATTATCCCAGAATGTGTGCTTAAGCTCTTCAACGACTCTTTTAAGTGTTCTGCTTCTTGTTGATGACAGCAAGAGTGCTAATTGCCCCAATTACACTTCTGACCCAGAGCCTTGATGTTGCTTACTTTGCCTCAAGGAGAAGCCTTTGAACCTAGTTTATATCTCCCAATACCTGCTCATCATCAGGAAGAGCTGAGTAAGGCTGTGGTAGTACTGTAATGGCGACTAAGCATCTGACAGACACCTTCATGAAAGCAGGCTATAATCCTATGGCAGGCAGTCTTCAAGAAAAGGGAGTTCCTGGTGAAGACTAGTAGGATTGTAGAAAGGCTTACCAGTAATTCTAATAGCCAGTGGGTGGGACTCATTAGGCTGCTCTGTAATAAATTATAATTCAAGTGATCTAGGGAACCCTGGCTTTTCACTAGCTGCTTTCATTTGCCTTTTTGCTAGGAGACAAGACTAACTTCCACAACAGTGCGCATTGCCATGGTACGCTTTCATACCGGCAAATCTTCATGCAGTGTAAGTTGGAAGGGACAGCCTCAACCAGTTTCTGCTGCAAATTGCACAGAAATTATGAAAACTGTCCCTGTTGAATTTCTACTCAACATATAGCAGCTAGACACAGCCTCATACTGGGATTGGGGGCGGGGGAGAAACACATGGTGTATTTTGTCAGGGATAGAGAGGGTGGGGGCTTCCCCTATGGGATGCTCCTTTAGTTGTTTGGAACTACGGGCTCTGCTGGCAGTTTGATTTGGCGATTTTATTAGGTCCCCCTCCCACCTGAAGTACATATAATTGTGATAACTGCATATTCTTCCCTCATCTGTCCCTGCCTCTGTTCTTTGCCTTTTTTTAGCTTGAAGGCTGCTTGGGATAAGGGCATGTCAGACCTGTACTTTATAACATGCCATACACATAGATGGTGCTGTGTGAAAAACAACTGCAGTATTGTAAGTGATTGTGTGGAGGGTCCTTACTTGAAACTGATGACCTTCTAAGCTTCCGTTCCCAGCATTTCCTTGGTGATCTTTTAAGGAAGAAGATTCTACAACTTGCCTAAGCAGCTGGTTCCATTGCTGATCAGCAATATAATAATATATAATTTTAAATGCGGTCGTCCCCCCTTTTTTTGTTTTATAACCCCTTTTGTATCTGTGCTATTTTTGAGATGGTCAACAGCATCCCTTAATCTTCTGTGAGCTGAACACACTCAGCTCCTTTAGCTTCTCCTTGTATTCATAAGTCTCATATTCTTTTGAACTGTGGTACTCTGTTTTAAATATCTCTTTCTGACACTGCTGCACAGAATGGTATTATGGGTTCTGTTAATACAGGTTGGATTGGCCTAGCTGTACAGCTTTGCACAGGCTTGTCGGACTCAACCCTCCCCCTCTCACACAGTGACGCATTAAGAATCTGCAAGTCTTGTCATACCACATTTCAAGAGACCCCCTTGGAGAGTAATGATGTAACTTTGTTATGAAATTAACTTAAAATTATGTTTGAGTCACACCGTTGCAGAGGGAAACCAATGAACAGGGAGTGACTTGTTGAGCTTCAGTCAACAATATGGGCTTTTGGCTGCAAGAAGCTAATGGTTAGCATTGAAGAAGGCTGCCATGTTTCCAGGCTTGTAAGTCTGCCACCCCCACAAAGCAGATGTGGTCATGAGCAAAGAATAGGGCTAAGCACTAGGCAGGAGATCTGGATCCATCTTCTGCTTCTGCCATAGTTTCTCACTGAGCAAATCATTTTTGATCCCAGTTCCAAATTTTTAAAATGGAGTACAGCAGTGACCTACCTCACAGGGTTGTTGTGAGGGCGCAAATAAAGATTGTAACACACTTTGCTAATTAAAAGTGCCACAGATTGGTGATGGTGTCTACTTGGGTAATAGTCCAGTTAATGGTTAATAGTCCAGTTGTGTAACATTAATTTGTCTGTTCTACAGATTTTTTAACTATTGGCTGTGTTGCATGTTAAACAGCTGCCCACAAAATGAAATATAATACTTGATCAAAAATAGAAATCAAAGTAATGTACATTTGACAAAGATAAGAGCATGGGTAGCTATTCCCATCACTCAAAAAGGTGTTATTTACTCCTCAGAAACATTTGACAGAAGCACAGATATCTGTTTTTTATGCAACGTTCTCTGTGTGTCTTGCAAAACTAAAACTAAAAACATAGCTAGCTGTATGTATAGTATGGTTATGTCCACAAAGATGGTTGTCTTTGCATAGAATACATTGGTCTGTGAGGCAGCTATGCCCTATGGACCACTCAAGTTCTTTTGCAGCCTTCACAAAAAAAGAAAGAAATCCCACCAAAGCAGACCTTTCAGGGCCATAATTTTTCCCAAATTACAAAATAATACTCTTTAACCTTGCCTACCTTGGTACCTGCCACTTGTAATCCATCTAAGCTTACTTGTGCCTAAATCTTAGAAGGAGGAATGGAATGTGATTTTGTTGTGACTTCTGTTTCGAAGGGAAAGCCACAATTTTTGTTGAATTTAATCATTGTTTCAAACCATTTGAGCTCTGCAATTTACTTCAGTGCTAGTATCTGCTGTCAATATAGGTAAACCAAAATGTTCAATACAGTGGATGTTTTATGTTGAGGCATATTTGTGTATGTAAATAATAGTTCCATGCACCACTGGTCTTCAGCTGGTGCATCAGGTCCTGATCCAAGGTGGGTCGCAACAGGAACTGTGCCACCATGCAAGTATTAAGGTAAGAGATTAAGAAATGGGTCCCTAAATGCATGTTTGAGTTAAAAGTGGGCCCTGGGTCTGCAAAAGTTGAACGTCTGCCATACAGCATGAACTGGTAGCAGATTTCAGACCGCTTACTATTTCCTTGGCAGAAGGACAAAACCTCATTGTTTGTGACCCATTTCTTCTCTTTTGTGGGAATATGTAGGACCCAGACAAAAAAGAGGGGGATTGTCTACACATCATTACACCAGCAGGTGTCTGCATTCAAAGGTTGCTAGTGGATCTGGGACCAGCTACCAGCTGTCAACAGATAAGCCAGCCAAGGACTGGACCTCTTTCAATGTGTAAACTTTTTAGATTGGTGGGGGAGGGTAAGAAAATATGGCAGAGGCTTGTAATGTTATGCATAATGTTGGATGAGCTTTACTGCCTTTCTGTCAACACCAGAAATTGGGATTCCCAAGTGAACTTTGCTGGGGAGTAGATTGAAGATTAAAAAAGGAACACTTCATCCAGTGCATACTTAAAAGGTATGGCATTCACTGCTCCAAGCAGTGGTGGTTGCTACATTAGATGGCTGGAGAATAGGTTTGACAGTGGTGCCTCGGTCTTCACAAAGCATTATGCCACTAAATGCTTTTAGGTTAACGGCAGCAAAGGGCTGTCACTCTTCTGTCCTCATAGGCTTGCTTAGAGGCAGGTGGTTTAACATGGTGTGAAGCAGAATGTTGGATGAGATTGGTGATTGGTCTGATTCAGCTGGGCTATTGCATTGTTAAAGAGATTGTGGTGCAGATTTACCTGTGGACTGAAGGAGGTGGTGCCGGGAGCCCTGTGGCTGTATAGCGGAAGAGGTGCTGTGGGGTGCAGAGAGAAAAAGGCTAACATAAAAGAAACCAGTAAAAAGGGAGAGAGGCATATTTTTCTGCAATTAACACACCACTCGAACCTTCATCCCAAAGCCCTCTTGTAAATATGCAAATCTCCACACAAAATTTAGCAGTTTAATTGTACCTTTAACAAAATTTATTGCAGAAAAAACTGTCATGAGCTAGAGATCACTTTGTCAGATAGTACCAAGTGTTATCTTAAATGGGTGGAGATGTGCATCTGTGCAGAAACACACAACAGTCAGAGGGCTCAGTAATACAAGAGAGAGTTGTGCTACATTATGCTGCAGAGCACAAATAATCAGGCAAAAGGATGAAAGATATAATCAGCTAGGGCGTGGCGCATTCCCAACTGCTAATAAAGTATGGCAGCTTTCATGTTACAGGAGTCTGGCCATTGTGTAAGAGACTTTATAAAGTTACCATACTTTGGAACAAAAAAGATTTCAAAGGGAGGCTCCAGAATTATGTTGCCAAGTTGGAATTCATTTTCAGATCTGACACCCAAACTTACGTCTCAGTATACCGGTAGTTAGGGAGTGCCTCTCTCACAGCTGTCCCACTTTCAGTGTTCCTGTTCACCATCTTGTTTTTGGAAGTTAATATTTGGGAAAGTTTGCACCTACTCTGCTAGGATTGCATTGCATTATAATGTTTCCTCCCCTTTTACATGTGAGCCAAGGAAGCCGTTTTGTGCATTGTACAAAGTGGGCTCTGGCCCACGAAACCTTATGACACAATAACCATTAAGTCTTTTAAAGTGCCACTATCCTTTTTTGTTAATGTATGATTTACGCATTATTGGTGTGATGCATTTCTATGTACAAAGAAATATTGCACACCTTCAAAACTGTTCCAGTGCACTGCTTTGGGTGTTGGTGGGAGTGCCATACATCCAGAATTTCCCAGACATACTGGAATACTGCATTTTCCAGCAGAAATTGGCCAAATGTCCGGGAAAATTCAAACATATGGCAGTCCATGTTGGCAGTGCTCATTTTCCCTTAAAACTAAAAAAAGCTCAACAATTTTTCAGTCTGGATTTTCACTGTTTGAAATAATGGCAACCCTTTGGTTAGTCCTACTTGTATCGTCTTGCGGCTGAGATGACGACTTCGTTCCTCTCAGGTGTGTACGCCTGTGCTGCCTATTTACATTGCTCTAAAGAATATAGAAGCAGATAGTTCACACCAGTTTCTGTTACCTTCCACAATTCCCATTGATGCTGCCCAGTTCAGCCTGGATTTTTTTTCTTAATACTAAAATGCTGCCCGTGGAGCTACTTGCATGGGAACACCCACCTGACACATAGGATGATCTGGGGTGGGGAATCTTTGGTCCTCCAGATGTTCTTGAACTACAATCCCCATCAACCCCAGCGAACATGGCCAATGGGTGTTGAAGTTCTGTAACATTCAGGGGGGGGGGGTAGGCTGAAGGCATATTTCCCTTCCCTGAAACATATCCCCAGGGATGCAGAGGAGATGACAGTATTTTTCTGATGGTTCTGGGTTGGGAACAGAAAGTATTCCTTACCTGTTCTTCAGGATGCAGAAATCACCAGTGACTTAGAGGAACAGGACCAGCCAGTTTTGCCCCACCTTTCCTACTAGCAATGGCTTTTAATTTAGATGCATGGGATAATTGGGGGTAGAGAGGAGTCGGGAGTGGAGTAGACTTTCATCCTTTCCCTTTATTATCATCAGCTTTCTTTTGTAAGCACATGGAAGAGTAGCAAGCAAAGCATTATTATATGAACCCCATTTACTGCCGCAGCTCAGTTTTGCTCTCTGTAGCAAAAGCGTGAAGAGGATGGTGATGGAATAAACAACTCATACTGCTCTTCTGAAAGTACTGAGAGCAAAGGAAATGGCAGTCAGATTGTTCAGGGGCAGCAACGGGAGTGTACTGAAAATAGAACCAGGACCTAGTAATTTTGGTTACAAATGTATTCAAAATGCAAGGGGGAAGAGAATAAATGAAACAATTTAACTGTCTGTCCAACTACCCTTCTCTCTTTTAATATTTATTAGCCTGGTATATCAGGAGGAGGATATACAGCTGGAGAACCCAACTCTCCTTCCTTTGGTACCCAGGTAGTGTAGCATAATGATTATGGTTGTCATAGTAGGGGAACCAAAAACTCAGTGGGCGTTCTTAGGCCAGTCACACTCAGCCTAGGCTACAGGGTTGCTGTAAGGATAAAGTGGAGCAGAAAGTATGTATGCTGTCTTGAGCTTCTTACAGGGAAGGTAGGACACAAACATCAATAAATGAGACAAGTAGATTTTCATGATTTCCACTTTCCACCTTATCAACTGAATCACTGCATCTTGCTGTAATCGGCGAAAGACCTATGTATCTGAATGCATAACTAGGCCTACTTTACCAAAAAATCTATACTTTTCCACAAAAAGCACTGGTTGTAAAGCAAGCTCCCCCATGGAGCAACATGAAGTCTGCACAAACTCCTACTTCATAGGAGTCCTTGGACATTAAGCAAGCCTTCCTGTGCAAGTAGACCAGCATAAGTGACAAGCAGTATAGAGCAGATCACTAGAAAGCAATTTATTAATACTGTGAGCCAGAGCATCTGCATTTCATTTCCAAGTGATATCTATCATCTCTGTAAAAGGACTGATAAGGCAATCTATGCAGAGATTGCTCAACTTTTTTTATTATTTCATTAAAATTGGCAGGTGGGAGGTTTGGACTGGATCCACAGCACTGGGGGGGGGGGGTTAGCTGTTTCCCTGATAAAAACAGTCTCCCTGGAGCAGCTTATTCACTGGGGGTGGGACCCACATTTACCCCTTGAGGCAGAAAATTTATATTGGGGGAATCTGATTTTAAGAAGTTACAGGAACTCCAATCAGGGTCCTGACATTCTCATGTCCAGTTTATCCCTAAGAGGCACTCTTGATCAAAGTGCAGTTCCACCCTCATTCTGATCCTTAAGAAATGTTTTTACTGTGGATGAAATTTCCCTTCCTATAGGAAAGAAGAAGCAGTTAAGATGGTAGGCTATTTCCAACCACGTTCCTCTTGTTCACTCCAAGGAATTTTGGTGCAGTAGATAGGGGCAGATTCATCACCATCTTTGTCTTTAAAAGTGGGACAGACTAGCCAGCAAGATGACCAGCTGACAGTTTAAGGAACCATTTCTGCTAGCTAGGGTGCTCTGCTGAGGTAGTAATTCAGAAAAAAATCAGAAGAATAGGATAGAGGAAAACAATGGTTTCTATTTGTCCAGGTTCCTGAAAGAGGCTTCCATCTGTTCACAGCTGAAGTCTGTTGCTGAAGATTCCACTTTCTCCCTTCTGCTGGCAAAGATTTAAATGATGTCAGCTTTTTTTGTTTTCAAGTTTTATTTTTAAAGGGATTACATGTAGAGAAGCCTTTACCTGGTAAGTGAGCCCTTAGGGAAAAATATCACCATATACACAGTTCTGTCCTTGGATTCACAGTATAGCTTCTTGACTTACATGCTTCCACAGTTAAAAGAAATTTGGTCAATGCTTTCGACTTAACTCTCTAGCTGATGATACTAAAGCATGGATCAGCTCCGGGAAGGTAAAACCAACCTTGTCTTCTCTTTACTCCCACCTCACAGTTCTGCCGTTTCTCCCATTTTCCTATTTAGAAAAAGCCCGATCACATTAGCTCTTTCTACTTAGGCAACTAACTCACCCACTAGCCTTGGGCCACACTTTACAAAAGAAAGCACTTCTAGAGTTTCTCCCTATCTATTCACAGTGCAGTTTCCAAGCCCATGATACGAGAGGAGGTTCCAGACCCTCCCAAGTGCTCCAACAAAGGTTTAACTAAATCACGAGGCAGACACATCCCAACTTAGTCAGGACCATTCTGTAAAAAGGAAAAGAAGAAGAAAAAACCCCTCCCCGAGTAGACAGGGCTCCCATATAAAGACACCAGTCTGCATTGTTTCGCAGGCAAAGTCTATGTTCCTTATAGAGAGATCAATGGAGTCCCAGAAGTTCCACTCAGTAGGGGTGAAGGGGAAGCAGGGGAAGTATATGAGTCTGTGGTGACTCCCCCATTATTGCTGTTCCTCCTTTTCTTGTCAAAGCTGTAGCACCTTCCAAGATAACTCCGTGGCAGGACTTTACCGGAGGCTGCTGCTGCTGCTGGCCTGAGAGCTGCCCACACCAGGGTGTTCAGGGCTATGCCGATTCTAAAGAAAAATAAAATGGACACACATGCAAGAATGAGAATGAAAGTTCTCAACAATAATGAAAGGCCAGGAGAAAAGGCCCCACATCTCAGTCAGTTCTCTGGCACCTGAGGGTACAATTACTTGAGCTGGTGGAAGCATTCTTCCCAACTTACTTTCTTTTTCTTCTTCTCCTTCTTCTTCCTTTTCCGCTCAGGGTCATCCTCTTTCTTCTTCTTTTTCTTCTTATGGTCAGAATCTGAAGGAGTTTCTGCCAAGAAGAGAAAAGGAACTGAAGCAGGAACTTTGGATGAAGCAGGAATTGCGGTAGCTTAGGCCGCTAGACTGTGGAATGCTAAATTGGAAAGGAAGGGCAGGGGTTGGTGAGGGCAAATGCAACCACAGGGCCCAAGGAGGAAGCTTCTTACCTGGAGGGACAGGATCCTGCGTACGACTCTGCTTGTGTTTGTGCTTGTTTTTTTTCTTAGGTGGCTGGATGTGCATTAAGCGACACTGCTCTGGCAGCTGAAGCAGTGCAAAAGAAACAAAAGAGCATGTTAGTCCACTGAATACCACATCTGTTGTTCCAGTAAATAACCACAGGTGCAATCATTTGCGGGGGGGGGGGGTTGCTTGTTTCTTTGGTAACCTGGTCCCACCGTTATCCCCCATCAAAACTTGCAAGAAAAGTTTCTACTATGTTCACTAAGCTTAGTACTTGGGTCTGTTATGAGCTCAGAGCTCCCTAGACTCCTTGGCACAGAATATGGCTAAAGCTTTACTGTGGAATCATGTGAGTCAACCTTTCTCTTCATACCTGCTCTGCAAAAGAGAGCACTAAATTTGGCAGTACAGTGGTACCTCCGTTTACAAACTTAATTTGTTCCAGAGGTCCATTCTTAACCCGAGGTGCACTTTTGCTAATGGAGTCTCCCGTTGCTGCCACGCATCCCACTCGCATCCCAGGACAAAGTTCGCTACCCAGAATACCTACTTCTGGGTTAGTGGAGCTCGTAATCCTAAATGTTCGTAAGGAGGGCGGTACGTAACCCAAGGTTCCACTGTACTTCTCTTTGCGACTCCTCCTGCCTGGGATCCTTCCCTAACTTCAGCCTACCTATTACTGCTATTCCATCAAGGGAGATGGATCCCATTCTGCTGGACTCACAGTTTCTCACAGTACTCATATTCTCCAGTGCACCCTAACATCTATTTCCAACTCTGGCATATTTTTTTTGTCATTCAGGACATTCTTTTCCCACCGACAGTCAGTATTTCCTTCTTCCCTTGCAGCCCCCACCTCTAACTTACCGGGCCTGCATGGAGACGAAAGCCTGTTAGCATGGTACCGGTGATAGGGTTGAACGAACTGCTGCAGATGGGAGGCTTCTCAATGAGAGAACGCAGGCTGCTGTTGTCATGTGAACCTGGCAAATCTATCATCCCTGGTAGGTCTGGCAGGAAGTTGCTGAGTTTCTCCTTCACCTTTTTGCCACAAAATTTGTTGTAGGCATGCTCCAGGTTGTAGTGGGTGATCAGGTTTGTGCTCCCTGTTAGTTCTGTAGTACCTGGCAAAGAACATGACAATACTGCCTATGTTTGGCTTGTTGGGATTTACAGGACAAAGGCAGATAGAATCTGGCAGGCAAATCCTTCAGATACGACATTACTTGCACCTGCAACTGACATGTCCAGCCTCATACTCCCAAAATGCTTTTGGTGAAGCCAGATCAAGAAAAGCTTTGCTCTGCTTTCTTAAAATGTACTTTTCTTCTTGATAGGCTGAGGCATCCTGGGAAGAAAATCCTTAAAGTCCTATTCATGTACAGTGGTACCCCGCAAGACGAATGCCTCGCAAGACGGAAAACCCGCAAGACGAAAGGGTTTTCTGTTTTGGAGGCGCTTCGCAAGACGAATTTCCCTATGGGCTTGCTTCGCAAGACGAAAGCCCATAGGGAAATCTCCGGGGACCTGTTTTAAATTGCTGGCGGTCGGGAGCAAAGACTTTCGCCCACAGCCGGCCTTCAGAAGAGGTCCTGGACCTCTTCTGAAGGCCGGCGGGGGGCAAAAGTCTTTGCTCCCCCCCCCCGGCCTGCCTTCCCGGGACAGCGGAGACTTCTCCGCTGCCCCGGGCGATCTTAAAATGCTGGCGGGCGGGAGCGAAGCGTTCGCTGCCGACCCCCAGCATTTTAAAATCTCCCCGGGACAGCAGAGAAGTCTCTGCTGTCCCGGGCAATCTTAAAATGCTGGGGGTCGGCAGCGAACGCTTCGCTCCCGACCCCCAGCATTTTAAAATCTTTGGGCGAGTGTCTGCAAGCCTCGCGCGCCCGGCAGGAGGTCCTGCTGGGTGCGCGAGGCTTGGGGCGGCAGCCTGTCACCCGAAGCACGGGGAGCCCTTCGGAGAGCTCCCCTTGCTTTGGGCGAGTGTCTGCAAGCCTCGCGCGCCCGGCAGGAGGTCCCGCCGGGTGCGCGAGGCTTGGGGCGGCAGCCTGTCACCCGAAGCACGGGGAGCCCTTCGGAGAGCTCCCCTTGCTTTGGGCGAGTGTCTGCAAGCCTGCCGCGCCCGGCAGGAGGTCCCGCCGGGTGCGCGAGGCTTGGGGCGGCAGCCTGTCACCCGAAGCACGGGGAGCCCTTCGGAGAGCTCCCCTTGCTTTGGGCGAGAAGTCTCTGCTGCCCCGGGCGATCTTAAAATGCTGGCGGGCGGGAGCGAAGCGTTCGCTCCCGCCCCCCAGCATTTTAAAATCTCCCCGGGACAGCAGAGACTTCGCTCCCGCCCGCCGGCATTTTAAAATCGCCCCGGGACAGCAGGGGCTTTTAAAATGCTGGCGGTCGGCAGCAAAGCCCTCCTGTCCCCGGAGCTTGCGGGGCGGGAGGTGGGAAGAAGGGCTTTTTTTCCCACCGCCAGCCTTCAGAACAGCCTTCTGAAGGCTGGCAGTGGGAAGAAAAGCCCTTGTTTCCCCCCCCCCCCAGCCTTCAGAAGAGGTCGGGGGACAGACTGTCCCCGGACCTGGTCTGAAGGCGGTTTCCCTAGGAACGCATTAATTGATTTTCAATGCATTCCTATGGGAAACCGTGCATCGCAAGAAGAAAAACTCGCAAGAAGAAAAAACTTGCAGAACGAATTAATTTCGTCTTGCGAGGCACCACTGTATACTTGAAATTAAGTCCCACTTATGCCATGGGAGGTTGCTTCCGGGTAATGGTTTGTAGGACCCTCATCTCGTAACAAAGCAATAGTTAGCACACATCACTAAGCCAAATCATGGCTTCACGCAAATCACGGTTGCGTTGCTTCTTCCTGAGTCCTGCTGATGCACTACTCAAGGTCAAGTTTGGCTATGCATTACATCCAAACCTGGGCTCATGTTCTGTCTCTCCCGACAATCCACGAGCTGTTTGTGGTTGATCACTCATAGTTTGGGAGAGACAACCATGACCTCCAAGTCGGCATGCAGTGCGGAGCCAAACCATGGTAGTGCAACAGCCGCAGCCTTTGCTCTGGGAATGCTTGCTCTCGTGTGCTAAGCCAGGTTTTGGCATAGTGTTGTTACATGTTCACTGGGCCCTATTTGCTTATGGTATTTAGACAGTGCTTTTCAGACGGACCTTCCGTATAGATTATTACAGCAAGCATCTATGAAAACAGGAAAGGCAAACAGCTGTTTGCCATGAAGTTAATAATGAACTTCAGCGGCTTCCGTCTCGGCAGCGCCAAATGCGGATGCAAAGCATGACCCCGCCTCCCTGTTTTGATCCGGCACCTCATTGGCCCCCGGCAGCTGCCAATCGAAATCCCACCACTACCTGCGCTTCCGCGAAGTCGTCAGCTTCGCCTCCTGGATCTAAGTTCCCACAGGAACAGGGAGGAGTGCCCATCAAGACGCAGTCGCGTATCTCTATTGGGCCATTCCCCCGCGGCGCCTCGTTGGCATTGGCCAAGGATGCAAGGCCCGCCTCTATATTCCGGTAGGCTGAGTGGCCCCCCGAAGCCCGCCCCCTCCAACAGCCACTTACCTGGTAACTCGCGCATTAGGTAGAAGGGGCCGCTGGCGGCCGCCGCTTTCTCTCCGACGGGGGTCACGGCAGGGACGGGAGGTGGCCCAGTCCCCGGTCCTCCGGGTTTCCCTGGTCCAAAGCCCAGCGCGGCGGCTGTGGTAGGCGGAGGCGGTTCCGTCCCTCCGAAGAGAGCGGAGAAATTCTCCATCATCCCGGCGTGCCCCGCGCAATCTCCTCCCATTGGCTTCGCATCTTGGCTGTCCCCTCGGCTCGCCTTGTTTTCATTGGAGGGCGGTGAACCCTCCTCTTACGTATGATTGGCTAACTAACCTGGAAACTAGGCCGCGTTCCGATTGGACGGTGCTCTGCTTTCTCGTGACGTATTTTTAGATGGCGGCATGACGTCGGCAGCATGCGTCGAGAGGCCTCAAAGAAAGCATTCCCCCTAGTTTGTATTCCGAATCCATCCCAGCGATTCTGAAGTCGGCCAATGATAGTGCGCAGTGTTGCTCTAAGCTCCGCCTTTCCGTTGATTGGCGTATCCATTGGCCAGCGAGCGTGCGCCGCCGGCAGGCGCTAGAAGCAGTCGGCGCGGGGGCTCGGTCAGGGTGAGGTGAAGATGGCGGTGCTTGCTCCGTTGCTGGCCCTGATCTACTCCGTGCCTGGAATCTGCCGGTGGCTGGCGCAGCCCTACTACCCGCTGTCGCTTCTGCTCTCGGCTGCCTTCCTGCTGGTGCGGAAGGTGCCGCCGTTATGCCACGGGCTGCCCACCCAGCGCGAGGACGGCAACCCCTGTGACTTCGACTGGGTGAGGAGGCCTTGCCCGGAGCCCCTTCTGACTGGCGCCCCCCTCACGCCCTCTTTCCTCCATGGGGCTCATCCGGCCAACTGCCGGGAAGGGGACGTTTCTCCCCTTTGCCCAGAGAAGTCGAGAAACTTGCCCAGAGAAGTTTGGCATCCTCGTCCCGGAGACTCTCGACTCTCCGACTGTCTTTTTCTTTTCTTTTTTTTCTTCCTTTCTTTTTTCTTTTTCTTTCTTTCTTTCTTTTCTTCCTCGGCGCCATCAACTGATTGCGCTGTTGTTGTTTGGATGGCTGGTTCGCCATGTACTAGTGAACGGTGACTAACTTGCGGCCCTCCAGATATTGTTTCTTTATTTATTGAATTTATATACCGCCCTGTACTCTGAGGTCTCAGGGCGGTTCACAGAACAAAATCAAAATAGAAAACCACAAAATATATAATAAATAAAAAAACAACCCAATACCCCCCCAATTGTTGGGCCTCAGTTCCCACCCTCTTTGGTTACTGGGCATGCTATTTGGGGTTGGTGGAAGTTAAGAGTCCAACCCGATCTGAAGGGCTGCAGACTAGCTGCTTTTTAGTATTTTATTAATCAACCATCCTACACTCGTAAGGTCCCAGTTGTTTTAATTGTTGTCAGAATGACATGCACAAAGGCAAGACATGATAATAGTTTGTGTTTAATGTAATAAGCTCCTCCACCTCAGGAGAGGACCCCAAGCACAGGGGAATTTCTTCCCAACCTCTGATGGCAGTGACCTTCAGGAATATCTGCCAACTTTCACACACAACCTCCCTTTAAAGTAGTGGAGACCTGCTCTGATCTCCACTTCCCAATATGCTAGTTTTTGTCTGGCTGTCCTGTTCAAATCTCAATGCTTATAATACCACCAGAGTGTTTGTTTGCATGGCAAACAGCCCCGGTTAGATAGTAAATTCAAAGTGGTTCCCACTCGCATTCTTCCTCTGGTTCTTCCTCCTACTATTGCTTACCATTTTCTGCCCTTTCCTCAAATGGCTCCTGTGCTTGCACTGAACTGCATACAAAAATTCAAAAGAGCTCATAAAGGGGTCTCTGAATTCTCAACATCTTATGATAGTTTCTTCATGCCTGGCAACTCTGCCAGAAAACTTCCATTTCGTTTTGTGCTCCCTTTCTATTGTAAGGCACATGTGTGCATAGCAACTCAGCAAATCAGTAAGTCAAAATTCCTTTCCTGTTGCATCTTCTTTCATATCTCCAGTCCAAACCTCAAAGGAAGCTGCTTTGAGAGTGGTAACCCAGAGCACTTGTTCTCATGTCACACTGTGGAGTTTCCTGCCCATATGAATTGATCATGTAGGAAAATGTAGTGATCACAAAACTACTTTAGTTGTGGGATCTGGTGTATGGGTAGTCTTAAAAAGACATTTGGACAGACAGGCTTTGAATTCTTTAGATGTGATACATGTTTTAATCATGGGTTGCAGTAAAGTATTAATTGTGTCATCTCTGGTTGTGTAATTCTGTGACCATGACCGTAGGTTGGTCTGTAACAGGTAAGCAACAGGCTGTGAGGACTTCTGTTACCACTTGCAAGATTAGGGAAGTTTTTAATGTTTGATTCTATTTTTAATATTCTGTTGGGAGCTGCCCAAAGTGGCTGGAGAAACCAAGCCAGATGGGGGAGGTATAAATAAATTATTATTATTATTATTATTAACACCTTGCCATGTGTAGGTTTCAGTTGTACTTGAGACCAATCCCCATATTAATGAATTGGCCCTTAAGTTTGTGTGTACCACTTAATGTAAATTACCCTGCGCATAAAGCAAAAACAATTTTTTATTGTGGTATCTTAAGTCTACAACAGTGATACATTGTGCTAGACACTAGTTTTTCAGATGTACCACACTGTATTTTGTTGTATAAAGGGCCACAAAATTGTTTGGTTTTGCTACAACAAGATAGCATGGCTATTATTTTTCTGTTTGCCTCATAAAACACTTTAACATTTGAGCAGGATGTTTATGCAAGATTGCACTAGCTGTTTTAGTGAAAAAATATTTTCATTGCAAATCATCCTTTACGTGGAGGTAGTTAACTGCATAATTTGTTTCTCATGTAACTAGAAAAAGGTAACATAGAGCACTTGCACAATTTACTAAATGTACAAAATAAGGGTGATCCTTGCATATATGCATAAAAGTCAGCTCTAGTTTTATTTCATTGTGCAC
This sequence comes from Podarcis bocagei, assembly GCF_964188305.1. Classification (NCBI taxonomy): domain Eukaryota; kingdom Metazoa; phylum Chordata; class Lepidosauria; order Squamata; family Lacertidae; genus Podarcis; species Podarcis bocagei. The sequence continues at coordinate 84,966,019 of NC_138125.1, read as the reverse complement.
CTGCTTGGTTTGTGTCCTGAAACTTCCAAGCAACTGGAAGCTTCCTTTGGAACTGGCAGTATGGCTAGCTAGATGATGGATAAATGTGACATCTGCTCTAAGGACAGGCCAGCTGGTTCCTTTTCCCCACTGCTTGTACAACCACTTACTGCCATCTTTCTTTTTAGCGCGAGGTGGAGATTCTTATGTTCCTCAGTGCCATTGTGATGATGAAGAACCGCAGATCCAGTAAGTAATGCTTGTTCTTTATCTCTCTCTCTCTTTTTGGAGTAAAGCTTACAAATGATTCAGAAAACAAAGATTTCACAGCTGGCTTTAACCTGTAGCGAAATCTTATTTTCTTTAAAATCAGTATGGTCCAGTCAGTATGTTTTGAACAAATAGCTGGTACAGTATGGGATGTAAGTGGGATGAGGTTGTGGCAAAAATTCACACAGAAACAGAAAGCACCTAAATTTGAATTTGAAAAGTTTTAAGATGAATGGCTGCTGCTAGGCCCTTGTTCCTCTGCCACAATCGGTGCATTGTCCCTGTGCATTCCTGCTGTAGGAGTGGTTTCAAAAGGTGACCTGTCTGTTTCTTTTGTTTTCTGTTCCATAATACAAAGATATGGAGGCCAGTGGGGCAAAGCTTCCATGTGCCAAGACTTGGTGTATTATGGGTGAGATTAAGTGAAGGTCAACATGGAGGTGATAAGAATATAGCAGAGAACAGTGACTGCCTAAGATGAAAGGATATGCAGAATGTGGGGTTTAGCTTGAAATGATATGGGAAGCAGGAATGACCTGTAGGCATGAAAATAACACACTTACTAGTACCGCTCACAGGAAATGTAGAAAGCTACAGCAAATGCTGTAAAATACAAAACTGTACAGTTAGCCTAGGACAGCACTCGTTTGACAAGAAAACTACACTCTGTGTGTGTGTGTATCTATCAATAGGCATTCTAAATATGTAATCTGTCTTGCACAGAAAGCTTCCACAAATTTTTTAAAAGTTAAGCTTCAGTCAAAATTCCAGCTTGTTACTGGGCCTAGCAGTGATACAGATAATATCAGCCATAAGAATGTGCCTCTTTCTCTCTCTCAAGTTACTGTGGACCAGCATGTGGGAAACATCTTCATGTTCAGCAAAGTAGCCAATGTCATCCTTTTTTTCCGCCTTGACATCAGAATGGGACTGCTCTACCTCACCCTCTGTATAGGTGAGTCATCCTAGTTATATCCTAGTTCTAGTTCTATCAATTGAGGAGGACTTGGACAACATAAATAATAGGACTTTAGATGCAAAATCCACCAGTTCTGCATAACCACATAATACATCTTTCATAATTCCTCTATTTTGGGGCATTATTCTTGTTTATAGGGCAATGCCAGCTTGCATTAAGTGGAAGTAAAGACTACCCCATGATTGCCTTATCTAACACTGCAGCTGGAACCTGCTGTCTGAATTCCATTTTCTTGAGCTATTGGAGGAGGGCTGTGGGCTGGAGGAATCTTCATTCCTGGCAAGAGGAGAATATAATCCAGGGAAGCTTTTGAGAATTCTGCCAATCTCAAAAGCAGGGAGGAGCCACAGCTTTTGTAGAGTACCTACCTTGGAGAGCAACTGCTAGTCATTTTAATAGACAGTACTGTAGTAGGTGGACAAACACTCTGGTCCCATATAAAGCAGCTTCCTAATCCCATCCCAGCATAGTGCTAAACCAGGGGTCAGCAAACTTTTTCAGCAGGGTGGGGTGGTCCACTGTCCCTCAGACCTTGTTGGGGGCCGGACTATATTTGGGGAGGGGGGGATGAATGAATTCCTATACCCCACAAATAACCCAGAGATGCATTTTAAATAACAGGACACATTCTACTCCTGTAAAAACACGCTGATTCCCGGACCGTCTGCGGGCCGGATTTAGAAGGCGGTTGGGCCGGATCCGGCCCCCGGGCCTTAGCTTGCCTACCAATGTGCTAGCTAAGCTGTGCTTGGTGTGTGCCTTTTCAGTGTTCCTGATGACCTGCAAGCCACCTCTGTACCTGGGTCCTGAATACATCAAATATTTCAGTGATAAAACAATAGATGTGAGTATTTTATTCTCTGCACTCTCATTTGTTCTTGTGGACTTGGATAAAATGGGTATAGCTTATTATTTTGGGTATAGTGTATTATATTATGCTGACTTCATTTCTTTACAGTAAGAAAATGAACACAATAAAAACCCTTGTTAAAACAGAAATAGGCAGTGCTGGCTGAAAAGGAGACACTGCTTCAACAAGGTTCCACAGTGAGCACCTTGGAAAATATGCTCCCCTCCCACTTTTGTCCCTGGATCTGGAACATTTATTCTCGGGCAAGTGGGTAGTCTGCAGCTCCTGGCTTTTCCTGGCAGCAGCAGTGACTGAACCAGCAGAGAGATGATGATGATGATAACTGTCCACTTCCCAGGCCGTAGATGGTCACTGTTGCTGCTCCAACTGTATGTTCTACCTTTTCTTTCTTGGAGCTCAAGGAGGCATATATTCTATACATTCACACACACTCTTTGTTCTCATAACTACCTTCTGAGGTAGACTGGCCAGAGAGAAAGTGTCTGGCCCAAGGTCCCTCACTGAGCTTCACTACTGAGTGCAGATTTGACCCCTGATCTTCCAGGTTCTACTTTGACACTTTATCTAACCATTGCACTGCATTAGTTCTGCTTAAGGAGGCCCCAAGTTTATTATTCTGTACCGCTGTTTCCTCTTGCTGATTGTTTTTTTTTAAAAAAGTTGCATGCAGTCTTACTGCCCTGTGAGCATTGTGGAAATTTTGTTTATAGATATGGAATATTAAATATTATTTAAAATATTTTATAGAAATGGTACATATTAACACGAGAACTGAGAGTATTGAGACCCATGAAGAGCTGAACAAAGAGTGTCATTGGCAGTCTAAATTGATGTCAGTTAGTGGTGGTGGAATGGGACTGGTTCAGCCCAACTGAAAAAGCCTTGCCCTGAGCTCTGAAGTTCAGACAAAGGGAGCACTTTCCAGATAGTCTTAAACACAGAGAGAAGTGCAAGCATGAAGGTAACTGTTGGATGTAGCCTAGTATAGGCATGTCCAACAGGTAGATCGTGATCTACCAGTAGATCACTGGACGTCTGCGGTAGATCACTGGTAGATCATTGGCTCCCCCCAAAGAAGCTAAACAACTGTGGCTCCCCTAAAAAAAGTTCGACGTTTTACCTCCTCCCTGAAGAAACTCAACAACTTTGACCTGAACCCCCCCAAATGGGGGTCAATCACTGCCAATTTTTAACTCTGTGAGTAGATTGCAGTCTCTTGGGAGTTGGCCACCCCTGGCCTAGTATATGAACTATTTGGAGCTACGCCATGATGGTTGTGTACTGCCTCCAATATTGAAGGTGGTTTGCATCTGAATCCTAGTTCCTAGGAAGCACAAGTAAGGGAAGTGCTGTTACACTCTGCCCTTGTGGGCTTCCCATAGGCATCTGGTTGGGCACTGTAAGAGAGGGGGCTGGACTGGCTGCTCGGATCCAGCAGGCTTCTACTGATAACCTCCTGTTCTTTGCCAGTGCCTCTCAACTCCTGGAACTCTATGGATTTGGACTGTGATTGCTGGTCCTCCTGTGCAGCAACTTTCCCCAACCTGGTGCCCTCCAGGTATTATTAAGCTGGAACTCTTGTCATCCCTCCCCATTGGCCATGCTGGCTGGGGCTGATGGGAACTGGAATACAAACCATGTTGGAGGGCACCAGGTTAGAGAAGGGTTGATGGTCGTGTGATCCTGCCTCAGGATAGGGATTGTCCTTCTATATCCTTTCAACTCTATTGAAGTGTTGTATGTGGACATTTGAGGGATGTGCATTGTGTCAGCCTTGATCCCTCTTTTGCAGGAGGAACTAGAACGGGACAAGCGGGTAACCTGGATTGTGGAATTTTTTGCTAATTGGTCCAATGAGTGCCAGTCATTTGCTCCCATCTATGCAGACTTGTCTCTCAAGTGAGTGGTTTACTCTTTAACAAAGTATGGTGTCTTAGTGCAGGGGTAGGCAGACTTCAGCATATGTGATGCCTAAAGTGTGAAGCATACTTTACCTCCAGCACTCACCATTTTTGTTGTGCCGAAGGGTACAGAAAGGCATTGAGTCCAGTATGTTCCAGTGTGATAACTATTGGGCTAAGGTGAGTGTGTATTTTTATGCTGTGAACTGCCCTGAAATCTATGGATGAAAAGTGGCTTATTCTTATTCTTATATTTCTAAGATACAATATTTCATTTGTTGGATGAACAAAGATAAACTCACCAGGTTATTCTGGTTGCAGCCCCTGATGTACTGCTGGCTTTTAAGAAAGAGTTTTACTATAGCCATGCAAGTTATGGTTTAAAAGAGGAAAATTTAGTATCCTCTAAAGCAAACTTTAATGGGAAGGAACCTTAACAAATAGGGAATGTCCATGAATCCAGGCCCTTGTGGTTGCAGAAGGTTAGTGCTAATCCTTTCTACAGAATGTCAATTTAAAATTGATGAAAATTAGTTCCCAAGAGAGTTTACTTTATTTGTGGTTCCCGTTCTGAGGTTTATGAGACCTAGTAGTTGAACTAATGGGAAATGGATGGTGGCAATAGCTCATTAGCTACTGGCAGTTTCTGATAAAACTCCATAGGAGATTCTGGTGACCCCACCAGACATTCAATTGAGGCAAAGACCTCCCCCCGCCCCCTTGTACTGAGGTACCAAAGTGAAGGATTACTCTTTAAGTGGCTCTTGGCAAGGGCCTGGCTGCCGATGGCTTTTTTTGAAGCAACCCATTGCTTCCAGCAATGACCAGTAGATGGCCTTAGTGTAGAAAGTGTTTTCATTTTTAGTCCCTGTAGAGTTGAGTTATACATCAACGTTGCAGTTGCATAAGCAGGAAAAGGGTGCCTGTATAACTCAACACAGTAAAATCTAAAGCTTCCCAGTGCTTAATCAGAGGAGTAGTTCAAACTTGAGAGAAGGGAGAAAGCCCCTGCAATCAGCTTAAGGCTGTGCCTTCCGTGTTCTTTAATATTCTGTGTTATTGTCTGAAAGCACATGATGCCACAACCTTGGATGAAGCTGAGATCATCTAGGTTTGGTTAGTGTCTGGATGGGAAAGTGTCTGGGACACATATGTATGCTGCCTTGAGTTCCATGCAGGAAGAAAACAGGATGTGACCATTAATGAAATAATAAGCATCTACTTTGTTTCATGGTGTTTCTGCCTGCATACTAACCATTGTGTGCCTCCCCAGATACAACTGCACCGGATTGAACTTTGGGAAGGTGGATGTGGGCCGCTACCCTGATGTGAGCACCAGGTGAGCTATTTGCTGTAGGAACCTTGGGAGAATGAGGAAGACCACAAGGCTAGGTGTGTGATATGCAGCACCATGAAAACTTGTTTTGCACTAGCAGGGCAGTGTGGGAAGAGGAGATGCCGTGTTGTGAGTAATTCATATTAGCATGTTTATTTTACTTGAATCTAAAAAACAAGGCTAAAAACTTAGAATCAGCTATGGTGACCTAATAATTATTTTTTTTTAACAACAATTTCTTTATTCGACCGATAGTCAGAATTAAAACATTACACAATAATTATAAACTATAACATCATAGGAGATACATAAGTAAGGTAGGGCCACAGAACTAGACCTCTCACAGATAACCCACATCAAAGCATTCAGTTATACGTTTCCGACGCTTGAGTGCCAGGAAAAGAAATTTAGCCACTGACAAGGTTGTTTTCCCAGAAGACTTATTTAGCAGATATGCTGTCTGGATTCCTCTTTGTCGGGAACTGAGCTGGGGTAAGTATGGAGTTATAAGATACTGTCTTAAATCGTTGTAGAAGGGACAGCTCAATAAAATGTGCTCTGTGGATTCTACCTCACCCAATGCACAGTGGCATAATCTCTGGTCATATGGAACTCCTCCATATCTTCCCTTCAGGACCGCCGAGTCAAGAACATTCAGCCTAGCCGCAGTAAATAGTCTGCGGTATTCCACGTAGTGGATATCCGCCAGGTAGCGAGCTGGGGCAGCCCGATACAACTGCTCCCCCAGAAACAACCCAGGTTTCACACGGGCTATGTCCTCCTGTCTGGCAATATCCCTTAATCTTTGCGCGATCACCGCCTTTGCGTGGCTATACGTCATGGACTCTATATAAAGGGAGGACAACCCACACTTCTGCACTTCCTCCACTATCTCCCCTTCCCATGGAGATTTAAAGTTATCCCTCAGAATCAAGGGGGCCAAACCCACCGGTCTGAAACAGAGCTTGAGCCATAGCCATAGCTTCGCTTTCAGGGCCACATACCTAAAGGCTTGGCAACCGGTTTCCAATCTCATGATCGCGCCTGCCACGGAGGGGGGGATCCTGAGTATGGCCCTGAGGAATTGGGTTTGGATAGATTCCAATTTTTCAAAATCCCTACGTGAGCCCAAGGCAATGCCCACCAGCAGAAGAGGGAGGACTTTCATTTTAAAGAGACGTAAGGCAACATTGACAGTCTGTGCCTGTTTCTTGGAGTACAGGGTTCTAATCGCCAGGGCTGCTTTGGATGCGTTCGAGGCTATGTATTCTCTGTGCGCCAGGAAGGACCTATTTGATCTTACAACCTGACCCAGGTATTTGAAGCAACTGACCTGCTCTAAAGGAATACCATTAATTGACCATAAATTAGGTTTCGGTTGAGCAGCAAAGACCATTATTTTGGTCTTGGCATAATTTAATTGGAGCTCGTGTTGGGTCTCATATTCATGAAGAGCTCGAAGCATCCTCCTTAATCCGATGGGGGAGGTAGCTAATAGGGCGGCATCGTCCGCATACAGTAGGACATTTAAGGCTCGTCCTGCCAGTTTTGGTGGATGGAAATCAGCATTTGCCATATGCACCACTAGCGAATTAATATAGAAGTTAAACAGAGCAGGGGCAAGCAAACAGCCCTGTCTTACCCCCCTAGTGGTGGCAACCGGATTGGAGACTAGCCCCTTACTATCTATCCTAATCCTCAAGAGGGTATTTGTATGCAAATTAATAATCAGCAAGAGAAGGCGGCGGTCGATAGATGTCGCTGCCAATTTTGTCCATAGCTGGTTCCTGGGAATTAGATCAAAGGCCTGCTTAAAGTCTATAAAGGCGACGTGGAGGGCTTTTAGGCCATTGCCAGCGTACTTGGTGGCCAAGTGATTTAGGATTAAGATTTGGTCTGTTGTTGATCTTCCGGGGCGGAAACCCGCCTGCTCCTCTGCGATGATATTGTTGCTTTCCATCCAGGTCGTTAATTTGTTAAGTAGAAATCTTGAATAGATCTTCCCAATAACATTTAGCAGGCTAATTGGTCTAAAATTGGCCGGGTCTGTGCGCGGCCCTTTCTTGTGAATTAACACAATCAGTGCAGAGTTCCAGCTTGGAGGAAATTGTGCTGTTTTGTTTATATAAGTAAAAAGAGCTGCTAGAGGTGGACACCACCAATCCTTATTGGCTTTAATAACATCTATGGAAATAAGATCGTCTCCGGGTGCCTTGCCCGCCTCAAATTGGCCTATAAGTGTTTCCACTTCAGAGCAGGTAACAGGATCCCACTCTGGCAAGGGGGCCAAATCTAACCTTCCTCCGCTGGGTGCGTGAGCTGCATATAAATCGGAGAAGAAGCTTTCCCAGGTGTCAGCTGAAATTTGAGGTTCTATCCTTGACAACGGTCTACCCAGGTATTTGGAAATTTGGTGCCAAAAGGAGGAGGGATTTCTATTTTCTGCAGCTTTTAGAAGGTTCTTCCAATCATTTCTTTCTGCCGCAAGCTTCTTTTCCTTTAATAGTGCTTTATACCTTCTCTTGAGGTTCATAAGGTGACTGCTAGGTGCGGGGTCATTTGATGCCCTATATGCCAAGAATTCGTTATTTAGGTTGTTCTTGAAGAGTCTACATTCCTCGTCAAACCACTTTTTATGAGAGAAATGGTTACTATTCATTACCGGGGTCTTAGCCAACGAAGGTTTTAGCAGTTCTACTAAATTGTCATATATTGGCAGTGGCTCAACTGCCTGGATAAGGGAGTCCCTTGTCTCTTGCAGTTGGTCAGACCAAAGGAGTTCATTTATCCGTTGAGCCATATTGTCGGTCCATTTTAGGGCAGTGGGCCTCATCTGAAGCTGGTTATTTGTAATAGGCACACAGGAATAGGTAGCCAATTCTCCATCCAGGGTCAGAGAAAGTTCTAATGGAAAATGGTCACTTTCCAGCCTCGTTACCACCCTAAAGTTGGAAATTTTGGGAATTAGGTCTACTGATGTCCAAATAAAGTCTATGGTAGAGGCTCGGGAGCCTGACCAGAAAGTAAATTCGGCAGGGTAATCAGAACTGAGAGCTCCGTTTAAAAGGTGAAAATTAAGAGCCATCAAGGTTTGTCTACATTTAAAACCTGCATATGTAGCAACACTGTCTTTAAAATTCCTAGGTAAAAGGTCTGAAGTTAAAATGGGTAGTGAGGGGTATTTATTATACTTAGCAAATAATGATTTATCAGAGTGAGACAATCGGCCATTGAAATCTCCTGCAACTAGGAAGGTGGCTTCAGGATATTTCTCTAGGAGAGTTTCAAGAGTCTGTTGAATTTCCCTCCATCTTTGGTCCACCAGGTTTTTCTTATAGATTGGGTGCAAATAAACATTAATCACCACAAACACTTCCTCCGCTGTTTGTAGCTTTACACCCAGCATGGATGACGACTGGATGTCGATTTGTTCCACCTGCAGGTTTAAGGCCAAAGAAACTAGGGTAGCCAACCCACCTTGTGGTCTGCCAGGTGATAGTAAGTTCTGTTGTGCATTCAGGTAGAAGCCCTTATACCCTGATAGGGAGAAGCCCTCACAAGCCCAGGTCTCTTGCAGCAAAAGAATATGACTGCCTTTTATGTAGGCGACAAAGGATGGATCCATCAGCTTAGGTTTAATGCCAGCTACATTCCAGGATAAGAAAGTAAGTAATCTCCTGGTCACCCCTTCGAGTCATGCTGGGCCTTGCGGAACCAGCACGGCAGAATCCACCTGGGAATGCACGCGGCGAGGGGGGACAATAGGCTGGAAGAAGGAAGTAATTGTAGCTTGCTTACCAGGCAATTTCCGAGCACCACTTACCGCAGCGGTAGCCATGGTTTGAGGCTTAATTATTGGTAGCTGCAGGGATGGATTTTGGTGCACAGGAGTATCACTTAACGACAGGTCCATAGACTCTACATTTAAAGTATGCTCTAAGATTGAGGGGGGTGGGCCTTTTGGATCTGCGGATGCTGTAGGGAACATGCAGTGTAAGGCAGGTGGAAGGCATCCTTTTCGGTTTGCCTCCAAAAGAGCATCCAGTCTTGCCACAGCTTCCGAGTTTGACCAGAGGGTTGTCAAATCTTCCACTGTATCCTGCCCGGGCTTGACATCCCGAGGCCGTGTACAGCCAGGTTGCAGATCAAAGGTCGTTAAAGCAGGTACCACTTGGGCTTGTGTAGACTGATCTACAATTGGTGAGGAATTCATCTTATTTACATGAGCATGATCTTCTGAGTTACGGAGACAGAGTAGCAACTCGTCCAATCTGTCTGTTATCTCTGTCCGCTCCAGTTTTGGCAATTGGGAGAAGGATAGAAGTAACTCACGCTCCGTAGAATTCTCCAGATGTATAGCCTTTGTCAGTGGAGGCAGGGGGGCGTCAATCCAGCTGATTAGATCTGCAGCCAGGGGAGTTGGGGTCGTGGCAATTGGCGGACCCTCAGACTTATCTGCTTTCTTTTTGAACAAGCAGTTTGGTAAGAGGGGGCAGATCTTGGTATTGGTAAAGACTCTTGTAGCAAGGATTCCATAGTTAATTAGAAGGCTTCTTGAGGACATAATAAGTGCAGGGAGCTTTTTGGTTTTAAAGGAGAGCAGCACTCTCTGCCTCTGAGGTCTGCTGCTAATATGATCAATATGCCTCAGGTCAATAGAGCTTGGGATTACCCTCAGAAGCTCCGCTAGGTGTCTCCTTATATCACTCTTATAATGCCAGTTTATTACCTTGCCTCTAAAGGGGCAAACCGTTAGGCAGATTTTGGTAGCTTGCAGCAGCAGTTTGTGAGGAGGTGCAGACTGTTGTTCCTTCTTAATTTGCTCACCTTGCTCACTTTTCTGATTGCCAGCAGCTTGAGGAATTATACAGGAGGTATGAGGTAAAACGGGTGCTCTGGGCATTTGTAAGGGCTTCATCTCAGGTGGTACATCAGGGGAACTGTCTTTACCTGTTAGGGATACAAGCGAGATAATCTTCTCCTAGGATCCTCGGATGTCTTTTATGTATTTAAAGATATAGTCCACTGTTCTAGCAACCAGGTCTAAAGTAGATGAGTGTTCAAATAGTATCTCATCAATGCAGCCCCCACGGGCTCCAGTGCAAACACTCGAGTGGATGCCAGCATCACCACCGCTTGAAGGTCTAGTAGGCAGGTCATCAAAAGGTTCCTTCACACTGGTTTCCCCGTCATTCATCTCCGCCAGCAGTGCGAAAGAGTTTGAAACCGGGACATTAAAAACATCCTTTGTACCTTCAGATTCGCTAATTTTTGATTGTTTAGCAAGAGGCAGGCATCTCAGTTCCTCTGTGTCGTCTATATCTCTGGAATCTCTGGTACGTTTCCCAGTTCCTCTCCCACAAGCAGGGCTGTATAGTTGCTTAGTCATTTCTCTCTTCATGCAACCACCCCAGTTTCAAGGTTAATGGTTGTCTCCCCGATAGAAAAAGGCGTCCTCCTACTCACTAATTTAAAACTAAGACTAAAAACTAAAAACTAAAAACTAAAGTTAAAAGTTAAAAGGTTTCTATGCTCATTAAAACAATGTTAAAAGATAAATCAGGGAGCTCACACTCAAGCTGACTAAGTGCCGTTCGCCATCTTGGAATCCTGACAGAGCTAATAATTATTTGTAGTTGGCATTCATTATGACTAATGAACCTGTGGAACAATATTTCCTGAAGGAAAAACAAAACACTAGAAAATTTCCTGGCCCACATCAATTTCTGGCTAGATGTTCCTTTTCTTGTTCTCCCTGGACTCAAGCCCTTTGTCTCTTCACAGGTACAAAGTCAGTACATCTCCTCTCACTAAGCAGTTGCCTACACTAATCCTTTTCCAAGGTGGGAAGGAGGTGATGCGCCGGCCACAGATTGATAAAAAGGGACGAGCAGTCTCATGGAATTTTTCGGAGGTACGCTCTATCTGAAGTTTCATTTGTATGCTGTCAATATCAGATGTGCGCCTTGTATTAAGCTGGGGGTCAGTACAAGGTAACACAAAACAATGCTGATCTTTCTTTTTGCCACAGGAGAATGTGATTCGGGAATTCAACTTGAACGAGCTGTACCAGAGAGCCAAGAAAGTGTCTAAGCAGCCTGAGGTCCCAGAGGAGTCTCCAGAACAGCCTGCTGTCCCTGAGGTCCCCAATGGAGAGAGCAAGAAGGACAAATAGAGCCCAGAGGACTGAACTGTGTTCCTTTACTGTTTAGCTCCCCATTCCTCTTCCATTGCCATTCTGATCTCTCTCCTGGGACATCAGCCACAAGCTGCTTTCGCCCACAACGCTGGTGCTGGAAGATGATTGTACATGCCAGGGAGCTTCTATCTTCTGAGTGTAGTTGCCAGGGAGCTTTTATCCTCCTGGGCTCAGTGCCTCTCTGCTGGCAGCTACACGTTTCTTCCCCCATCCCCTGATCCTCCTTCCAGGAGTTGCTAGGTGCAGTTTCAGCAAGATAAGATGTGGCCCCAACTCTATAGAAGCTAGAACCTGTTTCTGCATCTAGATGTGGGGCTGCAGGCTTCTCTGGCAATGAATAAGAGCTACGGGGGGGGGGGAGAGCAATAACTCAGTGGACACTGTAAATCGGCAGGATGGGAGGAATCACCACTTTCAGTGGAATTGACTCCCTCCTGTCAAAGCAGTGACACCTCACTCCTGTTTGAATTGGTTTTATGCAGGGTCGTATCTGTGGCTGAGAAGCTACAGGTATCATTGACCAGTTTTGACTACTTGCTACCCACTGCCCTCTACTGTACTGACAACAGAGCTTACGTGGTCTCTTCCCATACTTTTTGGGCTTTAAAAGCCGATGGGTGGATGTACAACGTTTCTTTGCTGAACTTGAATAAACAAAAAACAAAAAACAAAATCTTTATGACAATAAAGATATTATTATTATTATTATTATTATTATTGAAAGTGCTGCTGTGCCAGAGAGTAAGCAGCAGCCATGCAGTCCTTATGGATTTCCTGTTCTCTGCATCATCATCATCAGCTGCTTGCGTGGTGTAATGTGCTGAGGGTGTGCAGTAAGAAGGGGGTCCCTCCTGCCCCCAAACTGGAGGAGTAGCTGCTTCTGCCGTCCAGAGTCATAATTGACAGGGTTCTTATAGCTGCTAACTCCATTTCCAACCCAGGGAGCTTGTTCGTGGATAGGAACAAGCTCCACTTCACTGTACTCATCCACCTTCACACTTCTGTTAATTGTCTTATACGGCTATCTCTAATAAACAAACTTGGGAATGTCTTCTTCTTGGGCCTTTTTTTTTGTTTCTGAGTTGGACTATGACCACAGTCTGCATTTGCTGCTGCTGCTGCTGCTGCTGCTGCTGCTGCTGCTGCTGCTGCTTCTTCTTCTTCTTCTTCTTCTTCTTCTTCTTCTTCTTCTTCTTATTATTATTATTATTATTATTATTATTAATTAAATTTCTATACTGTCCCTTCATCCATAGGTCTCAGGGCATTCTGTACATTTTTTTTTTAAAAAAAGGATGTTTTGTAGTGTCCAAGTAAATTTTCTTCACTGTTTAGGGCTCGACTCTTCTGTATGGGATGGGGGCTTTGCTACGCTATCCTTCTTGGTGCTCTCTACCAGGCTGTAAGCATGCTGGCTGAGTTGCTGGGAAGATCTTGGAAAACTCCAACTATGGTCTCCACCAGTTTTTAGATGAAGGAGGCGTCAGTTTGAAGCTGGACTACAATGGAGCGGGGGGGGGGGAGAGATTGAAGTCTTCGTCTTCTATTTTCCTTATTAAAATTTCCCCTCCTAAATAATCAGCTGAGGCCAATCATATAGATAGGTGTATGTTTTCACCCTGGGGAAAACTGTCTGTGAGGCTGAATTAGGGGAAGGGTTAACACCTTGCGCCATAGTACCAATCCAGACTCCCCCCACACCTGCTTTTAAACCTTTAAAGAAAGAAGAAATCGTGTTTGAAGAATAACTGCCCTCAGCTTCCTCTGATCATCTGATGTACTGCTGTTCCTCACACATGCAAAGGCATTGCTTTTGTCTTCCCCAGACATGCAACTGTTCATAGGCTGGGCCAAAAAAGACACCACTGCCAAGCCAGATGTGAAAGGACAGTGTAGGCCACAGAGTGGCAGCACTATAACGGTAACCCTGTAAGAAAGGAATAAAAAGGACCTTGCTTAGATCAGAATGCCAGCTTGTGCTTCTGATGCCTATATTGTTTCCTCCTAATTAAAGGCAGATGCAATCAGAGACAACGATTTGAGAAATGGGAACAATTTGGAAAGCATGATGTAGAAGGACAAGTGAGGATAGGGATGCCATGCCATGCTGATCATCATTGGAATGACTTCTATTAACAGAGAAAGGAAAATAGCACAAACTTTGGGAACTATAAGCAGTCAGCTAAGTTTACAATGGAACTGCAGTGGTTCTGCTAGGGTAGATAATGAAAAAAGTTCCCTAAAAGTAGCTGGGGGCTCCTAACTTAGGAGGTGGATGTGTCTTACTAAGGAAAGGTAGGAGCTGTTCACCCACAGATATTTTATTAATCAAATGTGTATACTGCCCTTCATCCAAAGATTACAGAGTGGTCACAACATAAAAATACAAAAGGTTCTGTGTTTGCTACAGTGCCATATGATGACTTGACAGTGCGAAATCACTTCCCACGGCTGCTTTCAACCAGATACTCCCATGTGATCAGTTGTGAGGGAGTACTGCGAATGTGTGGATCTGCCCTTTGCCTGCTGCCATGCCACAAGAGAGTACTGCATTAGAAGATAGGGAGAGTTTGGGGAATTTGGTTTTACGAAACCCATTTTCTTTAAGGCAAAAGAGAGAGAGCTACGGTAAACAGCAAACCTCGGACTGAAGTTCTTACAATACCTAGCTGATGCCTATTTACTAGAATATACAGCCAGCTTTATATGGTAATAGCGATGTGACTTCGAAACAGTGCAAAACAGTAGCGTTTATGACTCAGCTCTAATACTTCCTGCGCCCTGCCACGCTCTTTTTATACCTTCAATTAGCATAACGGAATAGATGGGGGGGGGAACCCTCTATATTTAAAACTCATGCATAGGGATCATCCGCATTAAGTGATCTTTTGTAGAAGGGCCAACCCAGCATGGTGCAGCGGATGTTTCCACTGCTTCATCGCAAGAAAACGAATCTGGTTGCCCGCGATCAGTACTAAACGGGGAATTGCAGCGAAATCCTAAACCAGCGACGCTACCTTAGAAGCCAGGATCGGGAGCGAGCCGGGATTGGCTGCTGCAGAACTTCATCGCGATTTGCAGAGGGGCTTGTGTAAGTGGTAGCAACCACCTTGCAAAACCTCTTTGAACGGGGGGGGGGCGGTTAAAAGTCCTGCGATTGCTATTCTTTCATCAAAACAAAATGTTTTGATAGCTAAGGCTGGCATTCTCAGAAGACGCCCTATTTGCTGAACTGGCCAGCTAGGAGACTGCTGCTTTGTGACTTTCCCGACTTTAGCGGTTAATATTCCCCGGTCTCCCCTCCCATCATCGGCACACGTGGTTGGTGCCGCAGTGTAATTTCCTTTGTCGTCCTCAAGCTGCGCGTGGGCTGGAGCGCCGTTTGCAAGAAAGAAGAAAGGCCAGGGGAGATTGCACGCTTGTGCAACGGGTAGGAGTCTCTATCCATATTTTTTTTGCAATCTGGCTCTCTTATCACTTTTGTTTCGGGTCTCTCCAACGTGCTGTTTTCTTTCTGTCCTTCTTCGTAGGCGCTTCTCTCCTACGGTAATTGGCTTCTACGCTGTGATGGCTTCATCCTGCCTGCCGCTCTGGTTAACTGCTGTTGCTTTTTCCTCCTCTAGTTGGATTTTTTTGGCGCCCTTTTTTTGGGGGGGGGTCTATTTCTGCCGTTATCTTCGCTTCTTCGGGATAACCAGCTCTCCTAATACTTTTCTTTTAAATTGCAGTATTTATATGCCGCCCATTAACAGAAAAGTTCTCTAGGCGGTTTGCAAGTACAGTAAAGGCTGTTTTTCACTTTCTCCCCACCCCACCCTGTGTAACTAACTAATTAAAAAGGTTTTTAAGAATATTGGTGTACAGGCTCGCATTCTCTTTGCTTGAAAGTGTGTACACGTAAATCAACCTCCATAGATTTCCCTGTGATTTGCAAGAGGATTGATAACCCAATTTCTAAATTCTTAACACTTAAGCCTTTCTAGTGTCCTCCTTATGGCATTAGGGTATTTTACTTTGTCAGGATTGATACTATAATGTTCTTTACAGAAAGGCTCAGTTTGCTTGCTTGCTTACTTACTTGCATGCATGCATGCATGCATGCATGCAGTATTTTGCATGCAGTAGATCTATCCTTCCCTTTGGACAATACTGAGCTAGATGCATCATGATCTGATTTGGTATAAGGCAGCAAAAGCAAACCTAAGGAGTTGCATCTTCTTGGCTGTTCCTCTTAGGAAGGACGGCCACATGCATTGAGATGTGCAGTCCAGTGGGGCGAGTGGGGCATTATTTTTCCTACCCTCCTGTGTTTGCTTTAGTAGTAGAATGGCCCCCAAAGGGAGGAAGAGGAAGGCAGAGGCACCTCGGGCCAAGACTGCAACATCTGAAGGAGTGGAGATGAATGTTGCTGAGGAATCGCCCAAGAAACCGAAGAAGGATGAAGAATTGGGCTTTCGTGTGATCATTGAGCATTGGTGTGTACCTGCACGTTATTTGCATCATCTGACTAAGGACGGTATCCATGGGTTGTTTCATGCATTTTGCTTTCTAGAAGGGATTCCTGGGTAGAGCTGGCTGCTGCCTGAGAGAAGAAATCTTGGGGTTGCACCCAGCACAATCCTAAAGTGAGCCAGTGTTGAATTTGCTCTGATAGTGGGTCCTTTTGCATAAGAGGTACCATAAGTGAACAACTTGCATCTGCAGATACAATTCCTAAGGACAGAAATAGTAATGGTAGTTTTGTGACATTTCGTTCATGTGAGGCAGTTCCACCAGCAGACCTGTTGCCCAGCATTGAAAGAGAGAGAGAAAACTGCTGATGAAAAGATCCTTCTGCTAGCACATTGATGGTATTGGATGCGACCCTTAAGTCTATTAATTATTTTAGTTTTAATTGATTAAATCTACATACATTTGCATCTGAGGGGAGAAATGCTTCCAAAAGAAAGAGCACACCTTTTTTGCTTTTGTTTTAAATAATGTATGTGTAGAAATATTATTTCCTCCTTTTTCTTCATCTGGGAGGAAATAACTCTCTTTAGGTGTTGTTTGCCATCTGTGGCTGATTACTTATTTCTTTATAAGTAATTATTATATCACCCTTGAATCCAATTCCCTGGATGGTTTTTTAAAAAAGAGTAAAACAATTCAAATGTTCATACAAAAATAAACGCCCTAAAATTATAAATGCGGTATGACTAAAATTGCATCTACAGATGCAAGTGACAATACAGTAGGCACCAAGCAAACTGGTATCAGAACTAGTATTAAAAGTTTAATTGGTCAGCAGATTTAATCACAGGTGTTTTTTTTAAATATATACACACCAAATTTATAATTGATTATTGTTTAACTGAGTATTGCCACAGCTCTAGTAAGAACCCTTTTTTTGAATAGGAAATCTCATCCCTAAATACTGCATCTCTCCTATGAAGTAGAAAACGGAATGGGAAGTTTGGGCTGAACTCTCTGAACACTGGCGGGGTTGTGCTTTCTTCCACGTAGTCAAACCATTCATTGCTTTGTGCCTGTATGGGTTCAACAGAGACTTTCAAATCACAGTTCAGGTGGTTCTCTGAAAGCTTTTCTTCATTCCACAGTAAAAGCTGACGAGTCTATGGGCGCAGTGCCAATGCAGTCAGCGAGGCACTGCACCAGACCTTTCCTGACATCGTGGTGATGGTGAACCCTGAGAAACCGCGCAGGAATAGCTTTGAGGTTGCTTTGTGGAAAGAAGATGGCACCAGTAAGTGCTTTCAAGGGAGGCTTTTCAGTGAGAGACAGTAGGGACCTTCCTGGAGTTGCCGTATCTATTTGGGGTTAGTGATACCCCAAATATAGCTTGGTAGAGAAACCTTCGGCAGTGAGTTCTTGGTGTAGTTTTCATCTGCCTAGAATATGTGTGACCAGATGTTCACAAATCCACTCACCAAGCCATAAGGGTGCCCAAGTACAAAAAGCAATTAGGCTGCCTTGTGCTCTTCTCCATATCCCACTGCAAATCTGAAAACACTCTGTATCTCTCCCCAGCTGTGGTTTGTGCCATAGAATTTGGGGGTGGGGGATGGCTGTGTGACCATAAATAGTAGCTGTGGTTCCCTGTATGCATGCATCAGAATGCACATAACTAGAAATTTGAGGCTGAAACATCAGCAGCTGAACATCTTATTGCTGGGATCCCTAATGTGACATCTGAGGGCACCACTTAGCACCAACCAAAATCCTCTGCTTCTCCTAATTTTTAATTAGTTTTAAATTTGAGGGTTGTGTGTTTTTTGTTAGGATGGGTTGCCTGTTTCGGGAGTGGGGTGAGGTGGTCAGATGTTTTATCTGTAGTCTTTGTCTGCTTAGGAATGTGTCTGATAATGTTGTAACTGTTTGGTGGCAGGATCTAATAATTGCCAGACCCCCCACCCCAGGTGAAATGGTTATTTTGTGGTGCCTGTGACAGTTTATTAGATTTGATGGATTCAGCAAATACTCCTCCAACCTTCAACAGTGACACAGTACAGAGAGTGGGTGTGCTGGCATAAAAAGGAAACCAGATGTGGACAATCCATGTCCACCAGATGTTGCTGGGCTAAAATCCCATAATCCCAGACCATGGGCCAGAGTGGCTGAAGTCTTAACAACATCTGGAAGGCCACAGTTCCCCACCCCTGACTTACCTACTTCCAGGTCATTCTCTCTAGCGTATCAGAAAGCTGGGCTAGCTGAGGTTTCAACCAGATACCATAGCTATATTCTGTTGTGCTTTCTACCTGCTTATTTATCCCTTACTCCCCTTTGCTGCTGCAAGTCCAAGAAGCTAGTTGCTGCTGGAAGATGAGTGGGCAGGCAGTGCCAAGAGAGACTGGGAGTTCTCCAGAGGTGGCTTGCACAACTTCCAGCACTATTAGCTGCTCCAGTTATCACCTGGAGCCTTGCTCACAGGGTTTCTCTGAACTGGAGCAGGATACTGGGCTGAATGTTTGGTAAGACCTACATAGCAGCTCTTTGATCAAGCTTTAGCCCAGTGGTCCGGTTAGATTCGGTTTCTCTTTCCACCACTCCACACACAAGCTCAGCTGTAGAACTGGCTCAACGTGTGAGATCTTGGGCAACTGGAGATGTAACTTGCTCAGCTACTGCTATGTCGTTATTTGTGAGCACAACCAATAGTTTAATGAACGCACACAACCCTACCTACAAGCCAGCAGAGGGACATGGCGTCTTGGCTGCGTGCTTGTGGCTGACTGGAAGTAACACAATAGAAATGCTGCTGGTGAGTTGTCTTCTATCTTTATTGATTTTGTCTTTATTGGGTTTTTTAGAGGTGGAGTTATGGAGCGGCCTCAAGAAAGGGCCACCACGGAAGCTCAAGTTTCCCGAACCAAACAAGGTGGTTGAAATGCTGAAGGGCAACCTAGAATAAAGCAAACAACTGGGCAGGATTACCAATGGTAAGTTTGTACAATGTAGCAGCCATATTTTCCGAGATCTGCTGGACATCAGTGCCTTATTGGACTGGCCTCACCACCACCACCACTCCAATTCCTATGTAGTTTTAAATGATTACTGCCTGGAGCAAGAAATAGGACTAAAAGCTAGTCATTCTTTTGTGGTCTCTCTGTTGTTGTTGTCTCTCCCCCCCCCCCCCCCCCGGGCTGGGTAGAGGATGAATTGGGAAGAAAGGCAAATTAACTGCTCCCATCATTAAGTCACATACTTCGAGGACTGCTCATCCATCCATCTGTCTTGTACACTATCACCTACAGCACAGGTTGGCAGTATGCAGCCACTGGCCTAATTACATATGGGTGTAGAGGTGGCAGCAAGGGAGGGGGAAAGGGTGCCCCCTCCCTTTCAGCTCTGGGAATCTTGGATCATAGCTGTGCTATCCATCTGTGCTGGCATCTCCTGAGAAAGGAAAGGGGGTGAAATCAAGAGCATACCCCCCGCAGCTACTCAGCATAGTATATGAATGGTGCATTAGCTTGCTTTCTACTGAGCAAAATCTGTGGCTGATGGCTGTCTGTCCTTGCATCTAGCACAGCCGATGAACACTTCATCCTGTGTGAGAGGTGGAGCATCCATGATGGGATATGATTAAGTGGGGTAAATAATGAAACTCCAGTCGCATCTCTGAAGCTGCTGCCCCTCCTCCACGAAAGGAAGAACGTACCAGCTGATTGTTTCCTGATCCCTTTACCGTTTTGCTTTGTTAGTTATTTGGGGATGGGCAAATACTGTTGTTCAATAAAGTTTTAACTGTTGTCATGCCTTATACTTTCTTAATTCTGTTCAGTTAGGACAGCATCTGGCTAGACAAACCATAGTGCAGCATGTGCTACAGCTTCACTAAGGCCCCATCTACACTTCCACTTGTCCTGCTGTTTCCCCTGGAAAAAACCTGTCATCAATTGAGTTTTCTGCAGATTGATGTTTGTTCCAATTTGGCACTGAACAGGTTTTCCTGGGGAAAGTGGTGGGGCAAACAGAACCGTGTTTAGAAAGTATGGGGTAAGCAATAAATGTGGACAAGCTCCTAAATAAAAGGTGGTTCTTCTGGATCCTGTGCAGTTGCCCTTCAGTAGTGAAGCCCTTATCTTTCCTTAAGCAGCATAAAAATCAGTGTGGCATGTCTTAGGTGTTTGAAGCTAGAAGGACTTGCCACTGCTATCACAATCCTGTGCAACTGCACAGGGTTTTTGCAAACCTACCTTAACATTCAGCATGCTTTATTATCTTGTTCATTAACTGCAAAAAGGATGTCATTTGTAAATCTCTGGAGCCCTTTCTTTCCATTTTGTTCTAGCCTGAAAGCACCAAATCTGGTGCCATGATCTGCCTATATATCCTGCAGTAACTTCCTTTCTAGATGATGATTCTTCCGTAATATCAGCTTTTCCCTCATCCTGTTTCTAACAAGCTTCTTGTGTGCAATTTGTTTCTTTTCTACCAGTGCTGCAACTAAACCATAAGCTGCCACAAGTTAAACAAAATAAAGACAACTCGGGGAGGGAAATATAGGAACTTTAATTGAACAAAGTCACAACTCAACATTTCTTATGGCCTTTGTGCCATCTACTCTTCAGATTGTTTTCTGTACAATGAGAGCTTTGGGCTATCAAAAGGAAGTAGTTGGCACAGCGTCATGGAGGCATGGGTCACTGCACTTGAATACACCTCTCCTTGAATAAGCTGTAAACAAGGGAAATGGTTTGAATGTAAAACAAGTGATTTAACCTGTTATTAGACTTTGGAGAGCCATCTCTGTACAAAATAAAATCAGCAGGGCATATAACTGTTTACTAAATCAGCTTCCATAGACGGTTAGCCAGCATTAATAGCCAGTGAAAGTGGTCGATCCTACCGGAAGTAGAGAAAAGACAGCCTTGAAGGGGCTTTTAACATTTCCAGGCAGCTGCTCCAATAAATGCCCCGAGCTTTTGCAGTGAAGCCCAAAGAGCACCCACTCAAAAGTACAGCAGATGCTGCTGTTTCTAGCTCCAGTGTGACCTTTGTGATAAAGTGTTTTGATGTGCGCACACAGCTGGTGGGAACAGTATGCCACCACCCATGTCTTCTCCAGTGTTGTAAAGTCCCTTCTACTCCCAAGTTGTGCTGCTGGTGTAACTGTTCACCAGATTGGGTTTTAAGAGGGTGGGGCAGGGAGCAAGGCCTAAAAGTTGCTTTAGCTGCCTACCATTAAAAATTAAAATTAAAGCCACAAACAAACTATAAGTTTGAGCCACTGAGAACAGAGTCACTCTCTGGTTACCCTAGAATGCACAACTGACTTTGTTCACTGAATTGTGAGTGCCACACTTCCTGTGTATTCAGAAAGCCCTTTTTGTTCACCTTGGGGCAGCTATACCCTCCTTCATTATTGGGGGTGGGGGTGGGGGAAACTGGTGGCCCTCCTGCTATAAATAGAACTGAAACAGACCGTGCTCATGTGCAGTTTTAGTGCATGAGAAAGACTTTCCCCACCATTAACATTTCCTTACTTTTTGACAGAACCACTGCTAGATGTTTCAGTTTTTTAGTTTCTAGCTTCTACCTATCCTATAAAGCAGACCAGGAATCCTGCCAGCCTGCACTGTACAGAAAACAGAGTTACAAACGTAACAGTCATGATTAGATAAGGCTGAGGGGGTGATGATAGTAAAATAACCCCGCCTACCATTTGGAATTCCGGGGGGGGGCACTTTTCCCTCAGCACTCCAAAAGCACTGTAAGATGTATTTGTTTACCGCAGCCCCATCAAGGATTTTAAGTGTGGCACCAAAGTCTATCCCACACAGGGCCAGACTTTTATGAGACCTTGACATGGTGATGCTGCCCCTACTTTGAGGCACCCTCCTCTCCTCTCATGGCAGTGCGTGTTAGTTTTTTATTCTCCACCTTTTCAAGCAGGGCAGCCTGGCACTGGGGAGGCTCAGTTCAGCAGCTGAGTTCTCTGTCCTGGCAGGCGTCACAGGAAGGCTGACGTCACCTGTGTCCATGAGGGAGGGGGTGGTCATGTGTGGGAGAGAGGCCATGGCAGGCTGAAATAAGAAGTGCACTGCACTGGGCAAGCGAGAAAGCAAAACCAGGGGAGAGAGCTAAGTTAAAGGGTGCACTGCAGCTCACCATTACCACCACACCAAGGCAGTCCAACAGTCCAGATGGTCCCAAGAGAGAGGTGACGGGGATGAGGTGTGGCGTTGCTGCTTACTGTGTCACACACTCATCCCCAAGCAGGCTTCCCGCTTTCAGTTGGGAAGACATCTCAGCCAAGTCTCAGTTCAGTTTTGGCCTGCAGCAGGCAGCCATGACGCTGAATGTCCCCCAAGGTCCCCACATACTTTGCATTTTGGGAGACTTGGCATAGTGGCTGCCCACCAGAGGCTTGGGGCTCCCCTTTAACCACAAGTGCTGTTGCCTCCAGGATAAATACACCCAGGGAGAGGGATAATGAGCCAATGGCAATGGTAGCAAGTAGCAGCAGCAATGCCCGATGGGATCCTATTGGCACCAAGGTGAGCAGGGTAGCAGTGGGCCCTTCTTAGCCTGACCAGCAGACCTTTTGACATCAGGCCTGACCCCTCACAGCCCCTGGGTAGTCAAGGCAACTCCTTCCCATGGTCTGCATTCACTAGTTCACAACATCCACCTCGGTTTCGGACACCGGAGAGGGGTCTGGCCTGATACATTCGATGCTAACCAAGAGTTCGTCTACCCCACCAACATCTATCTCTTCCTCTTCCAAGCATGGAGGCACCTTATAGCCCAAGTGGTGTTGCAAAGGGCTCTTCTGCAATGTCTGAGCATGGAGCTGTGTTTCGACACCAGAGATACCCACTTCATAGGACAAAAAAACCCGGTTTTCATTGTCTGCCAAAGTGATGGGCAAAGGATCACCAAGGTTTGCAGGCATATTCTCTGACAGGGACAGTTGATGCTGAACTGTCCAATCATCCAGTTGGGGAGAAGCTGGTTTGTACCAGGTGAAACAGTCACTGCTGGTTTCAGACTTCACAAATGGAAAGTAGCTGGGAACAGGGTCTAGCAAGGGTCTCCCATTTGCTGAGCCATGAGTTTCTTGACTGATCTTCATGTCAACAGCCTCCAGTTCCCCTTTAAGGAGACTGTTTTTGGTCTTGACCCACGGAGGACAGTCAGAGACTTCTGGAGAGCACATATCTTTTCTTTCAATTTCAGCACATTCTAGTGGAATCTCATTTGCTCCTGGTGCAGGCCATAAAATATTCACACCTTCTGAAATAGTGGCCTCTTGAGGCTCCTCGACAGCATCACCATCATCTGCCAAAAACATATCAAGCATGTGTTCCAACTCACCAGCTGAAACCAGCTTGTCATACTGCACATCCTCAGTCAGATGGTCTAGCAGAAACAGATCCAATTTATAAGGGTCTCCATCTTCCAAGGATACCTTGTTCTCAGCTTGTTCTCCCAGGTTCTTCTCATTAACAGTTGGACTTTCCATTTTTGTTGGCAGCCCTCTAGTTGAGGTGAATGACTGTTGTGCATCTACTCCTGCCAGCTCAGGATACCTGGGCGGAGATCGAGAGCCCTCCTCTTTCAGAGCACACATAGAGTTTGCTGGCTTGGTGGCCTGAGCTGAGGGAGATTCCTGCACCACCTCCCAGCAGCTGCCATTGATAACTTTTCTGAGCCTTACCCGGCCAATCTGCCCTGCATTTTGGGGACAGCTAACGCAAGGTTCACTGGCGTTGCGCTTTCTGCTCTTAGCAGCCTCTGGAGGTAGAGGCGGGCTCCAGAAACCATACAAATGGCCATCTTCTGCTTCTTTCTGCTCATCTTTGATCGGAAGACTTTTCTGCCTCCAGTGACGTCTGCTGGACCTTGAGGGTTTGCTGGATTCCACAGTGCTAGAGTCTTTGATGGCACATGGTACAGGCAAAGGTGATGAGGGGAGCTTTGAGCGACTGAGCTTAATCTTTTTTGACTCTTGCAAGCTGGTTGTAGTTTGGCTATCGCCAGGCCCATCCTGTGTCCGCAAACTGTCATGCTCATTATTGCCTAATATATTCTTTCCCATGCCTGTAAGACGTTTTTTAACTTTAGTTCTAAGGGGCTCGGCAGTAACTGCTGGATCTTTAGGCATCTGGTCTTCATTCACACTCATCAATGCTTCTGGTTTTTCCTTCTTGACAGCTTTCTGGACAATGCTGCTATTCTTATCCATTTCCTTGGTGCATGGAACATTCACTACAGTGTGCTGCATATTTGAAGACAGCCATGACGTCAAAGAGCTACCACTGCAGGCAGGGGGAGACTGCAACAGCGTTAACTCTGGGATGGATAATGGACTAGATAGCTGTAGGCAATCCCGATTTAATCTAGGGCCCAGGGATTTTTTGACCAACTTTCCTCCCTCTAGATGAAGTGACTCCAGCTCTGACACCTGAAGCTGCCGTGCAGCTGCAAGAACATCCTGGGCTTCTTCCCGGGACACCTCCATCTCAGAGGTGTAGAGGAAATCCACCAGCTTACGCAAAGTCCCAATTTTCAGCCCCCGGATCTCTAGCACCACCTTGTGTCCTTTGGGGGGCATTTCTCGCTCCAAACGCTCTGTGAAGAAAGGGCTGCAGGCTGATAGAATGCAACAGTGAGCTGGAACAGCTTCCCCTGCAAACAACACAATTGTTAGCAGGTACTGTATCAACAAAAAAACCCAGATATTTGCCCCTCTCTGGACAGAAGTTGTTCCCAAAGTGTTCCAGACCCTAAATAAACATTTTTCTTGAGATTCCCCAAGTGTTATCTCACGACTAATTATAGAGCTGTACTGTTTAATCCTTCTTACATACTGAGGCATATTATAGCATAAAACCATTTAATTTTACGATCAGTCTGCTTATGAGTCTGTCTCAGCAGCTCATTTAAAACTGTTAAACTTATTTTCACAATTGCTTCTGGATATGATACAATTAAAATAAAGAACAGAATGGTTGGAAAAAAATAAGTTATTTTATCTCACCCTGTTCTCTGCCCTCTCAGTTTTGAGGGCACTTAAGCACTAGCAAAAAGTAATTCACAGCATAAGATGTACTATACATTTTTATAAGCATAAACAGACTTTCCCCAGTACACATATACTCTTGTTTGTTTCAACTGGGTTTGCTTAGGAGAAGTTCTCAGTGGATTTGTACTCACATTTGTTTGTGAGCAGGCATTTTACAAACAAAGAACAATTTGCTATTATAAAAACACCACTGCACTGGAGAGGCATATGGTTAAGAACTCTAGGCATAATCCAGCCGAAGTTCAGCACTGCAAAGCCTTGATTTCAATGGGAGAGTTAAGCTGTCCTGGGACTGCAGAACAGAAGGGAAGCACACCTATCTTAATCAGCTGGGTTGGGGAAGCGGGTCAGTGACCAGCAGACCAAGTTTAATTGATGTCAACTGCTTTGGGAGAGAAAACCAGTGGTGGCTCAGGTTTGAATGCAAAAAGTCCCTTCAATCCATGGCTGCTGTTAGTTAAGTTTAGACACTATTGAGTTAGATGGACCAATGGGTTCTACTCATTGCAAGAAAGCTGCCTACGTTTCTAAGGGACCTATGACACTGAGAACAGGCTCTGGGAAATCCATCTATCACATCCAATAGGTCATAAACATCATTAATTAATTGTTGCTGATGTTTCCTTTTTGGTAACCATGCAGTCTAAGCTTGAAAAATACTTGAAATTTCTAGGAATCACTGTCAAAATTCTAGGTGCTGGATCCTTAAAGCAGAAGTGCTGGCCAGGAATTTCCAGGCACCTGGGAGTTTCCAACTCTGTTAGGAAGCAAAGCACCCTTAACTTAAACCCTCCCAGCTTCAAGTATTACCTTCTGCTTGTAGGACAACATCACAAAATAAGTCAGCTCTCTGTTGCCGATGGAGCTGAAGGAACACCATACGGAGAAGGCGGGAATTCCGATACAGAATCTTGGGATTCGCAGCTGGAGGGCTCATGGCAGCAGAATTTCCACTTTGTCAGGCACCAGATTTCTGTGGGGTAGACACAGTTCTGAGGATGCAGCTATCAAGGTCTATGAACCTAAAGTCATCTTGGAAGAAAGACCCAATGAATTCAATGGGACTCCTAAGAAAGCAAGCACAAATTTTAAAATACTAGTGGTAATGCTTGAAAATAAGGCTGCAGCCTGAGGCACAAGATATAGCTATGCAAGTTTTCCTTCAGGTAATTCTGCTAAAGAATATTCTTAAACTGCAGCACTTTCCCCCATCATACTGTCAACAATCCCCAAGACTTATTTTAGCTTTACTTCAATGAATAAATACATTGTGTTTAAGATTTTCCAATATGCCCAAATGGTCAGGAATGAAGTAGAAGAACTTATGAACTGTGTTCTTCCTCTCTTGCAACACTGAACATATCAGTTGCTCAAGCAATACTGCAAACCCTTTCATACCCCATTCTGAGGCAAATGACTTCGGACACACAGGTTGTCAATTTCAATTTTTAAAATACACAGTAAACAAGTCAGTTCAAAAATTAAAATATTAATAGATTTTAAGCAGAACTCTATCATTCCATAGCAGTCTACAGGGTTAGGTGTGTTGCACCTTACTATGGAAAAAATTCCAACACTGTCTGAAATCTACATTTGGGTGGGGGGAGAGTGCTGATCTCCCAAAAATTCAGGGACCATTTAAAACTGTTTCCCAACCTGTGGGCTGTTGTCGCAAACCCTGTTCAAGTGGGTTGCAGGCTTTATAAGTAAACCCCAAATAATTTCTGCTTTTAATCCTTAACTGATTTGAATACCACTTACAGCTTTTGTTCTGTTGGTACATTACACTGCTGTGTGGACAGACACTTGTACCTGAACATTAGAAAAAAAGCTCCAGTCATGCATTTTAACACTTGGGAACCACACTCTGGCAGCAGATCTGGTGAAAGTTCACCAGAAGGTGCTCCCTGTAAAAGCACCTTCTGCCAAAGTTACACTGGACCAGCCAACTAGATCAGTTAATAGTTAAGCCAAAGGTGATTTGACATTTGCTTAGTCAAAATAAGAAATAATATCTATAACCCTATGTATTAATAACTGTTTAGAATAGTTTTCTTACAATGAAGCAATATATTGGGGAAATAAATAAAATAATAAATAATAATCAGACTATGGGTATGCTCACATCACCACTTACTCTACATCCAATGCGCTCCCACTGCTAACTCCGGAAGCTGAATTCACACAACCTTAGCCACAATCTATATCAATCCTGTTGTTCCTTGACAAATACTGCTGTTGGACGTGTTTTTACTCAGACTAGCTGCCATCCAATTAGAAAACTGGATGCAGAGTAAACTGCAATGTGAAAAGATACTAGTAGTCATCACACAAGTGCAGATGAGCATGGAAGAGAAGGTGAAAGTGTAATGCACAGGAGTTCCATAGGGGTTGCAGGGGAAAGGAAGCCATAAAGATCACATGAAGGCATCTCCATGCAAATGACCTCACTGAGTTTCAAGCTACTAATGTGAACATACATTAGTACATGTGTGACAACCATCAAATGCGTCACTGGCCAACTTGTTGGCCAAATACAAGCTCAGACAAACCACTGCTACATGCTAAAATGAACTTTATCGTGAATATTAAAAATATTAATACTCCACTGTATTTAATACTACTTGTGTAACCATATGTTTCTAGAAAAACATTTTATAGCTTATGAAGCAATATTGTGCAATCAGATGGCTGGTGTTCTTAACATTCCCATAAACAATACTGTGAATAACTTTGGAAGTTTTATAAATATTGCAACAAATTCCACATAATAGCAGCATTAAGTAAACGTTTACTTGGGTGTCCCAAGTAGCAGTTATAAAATAGGCAAACTTGAAATAAAAATGCATGAAACCAACGGCTGACAAAGACATGGCATCCAAAATTCATTTGATAATAAAACAATGGGTCACTATACCAAGTAAATTTGGACTTGTGGATCGCCTAACCCCTTATTTAAAAATATATTATTCCTTGCTGTTTCGGTATAGCATACATTTTACACTGGAACAAGAGCAAAAAAAAAAACCACCTGAGAATTTAATTAACAAAAAAATAAACCTGTTTTGCCAGATTACAGTAAACAAGGTATATATAATATAGTAATAATAATTTATTATTTATACCCCGCCCATCTGCCTGGGTTTCCCCAGCCACTCTGGGCAGCTTCCAACAAAACATTAAAATACAATAATTCATCATATATTAAAAGCTTCCCTAAAAAGGGCTGCCTTCAGATGTCTTCTAATAGTTGAATAGTTGTTGATTTCTTTGACATCTGATGGGAGGGTGTTCCACAGGGTGGGCCCCACTACCAAGAAGGCCCTCTGCCTGGTTCCCTGTAACTTTGCTTCTCACAGTGAGGGAACTGCCAGAAGGCCCTCGGAGCTGGACCTCAGTGTCCGGGCTGAACGATGGGAGTGAAGACGCTCCTTCTGGTATACAGGACCAAGGCCGTTTAGGGCTTTAAAGGTCAGCACCAACACTAGGGCTTTAAAGGTCAGCACAAACTGAATTGTGCTCAGAAACTTACTGGGAGCCAATGTAGGTCTTTCGAGACCAGTGTTATGTGGTCTTGTGGCTAAGAATTCA
Organism: Podarcis bocagei; assembly: GCF_964188305.1. Taxonomy (NCBI): domain Eukaryota; kingdom Metazoa; phylum Chordata; class Lepidosauria; order Squamata; family Lacertidae; genus Podarcis; species Podarcis bocagei. The sequence continues at coordinate 84,937,356 of NC_138125.1, read as the reverse complement.
CCATTTCCACAAAGGACAGGAATTTATAAAAAATGGTAAATAAGGGAGGGAAATCACTCTTTAAACTGTATAAAAGCATAATATTTCAACTGGAAATCAGAAAAAAGTTTGCAAAAAACAAAACACATCAAATTTTGTTACAGTCTCCATATGACATCAAATTAAGCCAAAAACAAACCATTTTTCAAACTGATGAGTATCTTAATCTGAAGCATTAGTCATCAGAAATTCTCTGTTCCTTTAAATCATCAGAAGCTGCCCCAGTTGTAAATGGATCACCTTTCACAGAAAATGTCTCTCTTAATATGCCTTACTATGTTACTCCCAGCTGTATATCAACACTGATCCTCCTGCAGCAACCTCAACTGGTAACCCGTTATTTAGTTTGCATGCAAAAGAACATCAGCTGGTGGATGTTGGTCCTACATCCAAGATTTAAAAGACCAGTATGATACAAATATGCCTTCTTGAAGTATTTCTTTCTTCAACAGTGGCCAACTAGATGCCTCTGGAAACTGAAGCAGGACATGACGACAGTATCTCTCTCCTCTTGCTGCTACCCAGCAACAGCGTTCAGTAGCGTAATACTTGCTTCTGAACCACAGGGTGTGTGTGTGCGCGCACACACATATAGCTATCATTACTAGTAGCCAAAGGAAATCTCATCCAGTTTTCTAATCCCCTTTTAAAGCCATCTAAACTAGTCGCTACCTCATTTTATAGCAATAAATTCTATACACTAATTGTGCACCACGTGAAATAAGGCTCTCTTTTGCCAATCCTGCATCATCTGCCAGTTTCATCAGCTGCTAACAGTCATGGTATATTGCTGATGTTATGAGCTGATACTCTATGATTCTACAATGCTCTGTTATGTAAAAGGAATAAAAACTTCTAAATCCGCTTTCTCTCCCTTAGCAATAATGTTATAGACCTGTCACAGCTGACTACATCATTTCTTACTTAAAAACTAAAATCCCCAAATATTGTAACTTTTCTTCATAAAGAAGGTGCTCCACTCCCATGGTCGTTTGGGCTGTGCTTTCATGCAACTTCTCCATAGAATCAGAGTTGGGAGGGACCATGAAAGTCATCAAACCCAACCTGCAATGCAGGAAACTTTTGCCCAACATGGGGCACAAACCACGACCCTGAGATTAAGAGTCTCATGTTCTACCAGTTGAGCTATCCGGTGCCACAATATCCTTTCTCAATTGGGGAAACCAGAACTTTGCCATCTCCTATCTTTTCATAAGCCATTATGTAGATCTAGGACAGGGGTCAGCAAACTTTTTAAGCAGGGGCCGGTCCACTGTCCCTCAGACCTTGTGGAGGGCTGGACTATATGGGGGGGATGAATGAATTTCTGTGCCCCACAAATAACCCAGAGATGCATTTTAAATAAAAGGACACATTCTACTCATGTAAAAACACACTGATTCCTGGAGCATCTGCGGGCTGGATTTAGAAGGCTATTGGGCCGGATCCGGCCCCCAGGCCTTAGTTTGCCTACCCATGACTTAGGTGCTAGTTTTACACTTACACAGCTCAAGTCACACATTCTCTGTGTGTCTCCTTCAGAAGTCCAGAGGGTGGTAGCAAGAGAACTAGCTGTTTTTGGTGGCAACCTTGTGGAATCATATCCCCAACCAAGGAAAGCTTTCCTAGTGCCAACACTGATAACTTTTTGGTGCCAGATGAAAACATTTTTACTCTTGTAGACATGTAGGTGGATCTTACTGTTGTGGATCTTACAGCTATTTTAGCTGGAATCTTGCTGATTATCATTGTGTTTTAAAGAGAAAGGGTATTTATGTTCTTTAATCTTATTGTGGATTATGTATATAACTTAAGGCAGACAGGAAAGCAGCAACCCAGCCCCAGCTGAGAAACTTCCACATGGAGGGATTTGAGTACATATTAGTATGCCTAATACTCAACTCCTAACAAGATCACACCCTTTGACTCTGCATTCATGCAAAATACCTGTTCTTTCTCCCCATGGCACCACACAAACACCAACGTGAAGCAGAATCCTCAGCTTTAAACAAATACACATCAAAGGGTAACCAAAATCTACCTTTGCTCCAATCCTGATTGTGAGAACAAGGGAACTGCTAAACTGTGTTTAGAATTTCAGCCTTAGTATAGATTGGTTACTACTTTACAAACGTACCTAAGAGTAAATCCCACTTCCCTCAATGCAAGTTATTTCTGGGTAGACATGCATAGGATTGTACTGCAAGCGATCTTGAGTACACACCCTAATTGTTGTTCTGGGTAGAGCTCCAATGTCTTTAACAGCTAACAGGCCAAAATTCAACAGGGCAAGTTTCTACCTCCACCTGTGTGCCAAAATTAAGGCAAAAGCCCTCGTTCTGCAAGTAAGCTTTTTACCCACTCACCAAAAACAAGTGACTATCAGAAAAGGAACAGCAGCTAATTTTCTACCCAAAAAGCTTCATTCAGCTTCTATTTAGGATACCAGTTTCATTTTAAACTATCCTAAACAGATAATTTTAAACTGTTTTACCCCCCCCCCCAGGCCAGTAGTATCTGGTTTTATTTCATTGTAATTCTACATGTCAAGTGGCGATATTTTTGTTACACTGCTGTGTATTAAAAATGTATTTCACCTTTCCACCGCCTTGGGCCTTCAAGCCAACGAGGGCGGCAGACGCCCCACACCTCTGAAGCCCGTTTCCCCACCGCTTAAAGAATTCTGGGGCCTGTAGTCCCAGCAACCCTTAATCTGCGGGGCCCAGAATTATTCAAGGGGAAGACCGCGCTTCGAAATGTGCCTTTTTAAAGGTATATCCCAAACCGGTAAAGAAGACGCTACGAGGAACCAACTTCCATCAAGAGTGGGAGGTACGGGGCATACATATTAGTATCAAACAGAAGAAGAAACCTACAAACCAACCGTTGAGGGCCTCCCGTCCCTGAGGAAACGTCGACTCGCTTCCCCCCTCGACGCCCCACCCCAGGCCCACGGAAAGAGGCAGAGAGCCCTCAGGGGCGTCTGCCCTGGACTCCCCGGGGAGCCGCCCGGCCCCTTCCTCCGCGGCAGGAGCTGCCACCGGCGGGTGCCCGTCCGCAGTCGGGGCCTCTCGGCCAGGGGCGGCGCTTCGGCGTGGCGCTGCAGCAGCCGGTGGGAGCCGCTTCCCGGCAGGAGCTGCCTTCCTCGCGCCACGCCGTCCGCGCGAGGCTCCCTGCAAAAAAGGGCGCCGAGTGGCAGAAACAGCCCTTTCATTGGCTGAGGGCCCCTGGGTGGGCGGGGCCGGCTTTCGGCAGGACGAAACGAGGTCCTTAAACATATAGACCCCCCCCCTTAATAAATGAGAAACGGGGTGCGGAGCTTGCCAAGGCACTTTGAGCTGCGCCTGGTTATGGGGTTGTTGTGCTTCCAAAGTTTGGGCAAGCATGGCACGGAACGTGGGAAGGGGAGCAGAAGCGGAGTCACACAGGCAGAGCTTCCTTCCAGTTTCTTTCAAGGGCCCGCCATTATTCTCTTACTCCCAATTATTGGCCACGACCCACCCGCTGGCTCCTGTCCTTCCTCTCGCTGCCTCTTTCTCTCCTTCACGGCTGCCAGAAATGCCTGCTTCTAGCCAAGGGTTGGGGGAGTTGAGCTGATAACCGATGAGCTAAAGAGGCTGGATGAGGCCCCGGAGTTGCCAGTTGTTTGACTCCACCTGCTTTCATTCAAAATAGTAGGTCAGAAGTTGCATCGTGAAGAGGCAGCCATGTGCTTGTCAGGCAGGACCACCGCCCCACCTGTCCAAAGCAACAGCAACCCTGGAGGGAGAAGAAAGGAATGTCCATCAGATTTACAAGGGCACTCTCCTTAATGTATTGCTGCATTCATCATAAACACACTTGCTAGTAAGCAAGCCCTGTTGAGCACAGTGGGATTTACTTATGAGTAGACATGCGCATGGTGAAAACACAATGGAAGCTTATGAAGAATCTTAGGAGTCTCACACACTCAGGGATGTGTTCTTAGGGTTCTGAATTCCTTACAGTTAATATACTTTGTCTTTGGGGGAAGGGGCTTTCCTTTAGTTTATCCATGAATGAGAGATGTGATACAAAGGTGACATGATTTCCTCATACTTTTCTTCCTTTAAGCTAATGGCAAATGCTTTCCACTGAGTATAAAAATCATTAGGTATTCATTTCCTCCTAGCCTGTACTACCCAGGATAGCATCCAGTTTAATGAGAGTTTATGACTGCCAGGTAAACAATTGTTGCACTTAGCTAATCTCTAGGTATGCGTGCAGGATTCGAGTCCAGGAAGAAAGTACCGTATTTTTTGCACCATAACACTCACTTTTTTCCTCCTAGAAAGTAAGGGGAAATGTCTGTGCGTGTTATGGAGGAAATGCCTACGGGTGGCATGCCTACGGATTTTCCTCCTCTAAAAACTACGTGCGTGTTATGGTCGGGTGCGTGTTATAGAGCGAAAAATACGGTAGTTGTAGAGAACGCCCAACAGACTCTCGGTCCATTGCTTTGCAGATGCATGTATAAGGAGCCCACTGGAATACATGGGTTTAGATGCCTCTCTGCAGAGAATAGGAATGCAACTTAGGCAGTAATAACTGGGTAGTTCAGGGCTGTTTCCCATATTGCAGATTAGTGAATACCTTGGTGAACTGAGCATACCTCTTTGTTTCAGTGTGCGTACATGGGCATAGCTGGGGGGGCAGCTGCCCCCCAGTCAAGTAAAACAATAGAAATACTTAACTAACTGACCAATCACTTCGGTTTTGCCCCCCAACAAAAGTCCTGCCCCCCCAACAAAAATCCTGGCTGTGCCCATGTGTGTGTATCTGAAAAGCTAGCTTCAAATGTGTACTTGCATCACATCTTATAGGAAACACTGCATGTACTCCTCATACATAATTTGTGATATTGTCCTAAACGGCCAGATCCAGCTTTGAGGTGCCTCTGGACAATATGTCCACTGTTGGTCCCCTTTTCCATTGTGGACATAGCTGGCTGCTGTGACAGTGCACCAAGCAGCACCTGGTGGATGTGTCCAGCTACTCTCTAGTTTACCACAGTGCCCCAGAATGATGCTAGATCAGGTGCATTGTGGGAAATGAACAGGGTGGCTAGGTCCAGCCACTTGGGGCTGCTTGGAGCATCCTCCCACCCCAATTAAGGGAGTTGGAACAGTGTAAACATCAGTAGTGGTATGACTGCTACCCAAGGATGCCAGGTACTGATGCCAGCCTAGGTCCTGAAGTTTTTTCTTCCCGTTCATTTTCACTTTTATCAAATATTGTGCCACACTAATTGATCAAATAATCTTAAGCAAGGGGACCACCTCTTGAATAAACACTAAAATAGAACAGATTATTTTTTCACTTTTTGTGATTTCATTTAATTTATACCACATTGGGCGAAGATTAATCATTTGTAACTGTTCTGCTGTTGGTCTGTTTATAAAAATGGTTGATGTGTCAATATATTGCTTTTCAATGAGGATATCAAGATATCGTGAAAAGTCGTTACCTTCAGAAATGGCACTAACCAATGTACAAGCAAGATTTTATAAGGCAAATTTGTAAGGTAAATAGCTCTGCTGGAGAAGGTTGATTATTTCAAAGATTTTAATTTTAATGTATTCGTTATGATTAATAGTTACTTATAAAAATTGTAATTGGTATAATGGAATTTTAAGCTTAGCTGTGTAAAGTTATGGGCTGTACTTAGTCATTATTTTATTCATTGAGTCAACTGACAAGTTTTAATGAAATTGATTCTCACTGATTTATGCTTAATTAATTTTGCTTTACTTCTCATCTCATCTAATATATAATGTCCCTCTCTCCTGCTTTATATTATGACCTGAAAACGTGAAATAAAATGAATAAAAATCCAGACTATTCTGTGTGTGGTATTCCAGAATAACCAATATGGTTTCATTCCCTAGTTATGCTTATGTCACTGTTTAGGTTTATGTCACATACTCAGTTATGTTTTGAGATGCTGGATATATTTATTGTTTAATACTTTTTAATATTACTTATTTTTATTGATATTGTTCTTAGCCATCTTGAAGATATTTTGGAATAGCAGGTACAGGGTAAAAATATGTTAGTACATACGTATTAATATGTTAATACATGCATGTTTACATCATTCAGTGATATTTACTTTCTGCTGCCTCACATTACAAGAATGGCAGTGAAATCAGAGCGGCCAGAGTATAGGCTACACTTAGATCAGGCTTCCTGAACCTCGGCCCTCCAGATGTTTTTAAGACTACAATTCCCATCATCCCTGGCCACTAGTCCTGCTAGCTAGGGATCATGGGAGTTGTAGGCCAAAAACATCTGGAGGGCCGAGGTTGAGGAAGCCTGACTTAGATTATCATACCGGGCTAGGAAACCTGTGGCCCTTTAAATGTTTCTAAGCTACAGCTCCCATCATCCCGGCCTAATAGCTATGATGGCAGGGGCTGATAGGAGTTGCAATCCAAAACCATCTTGGAGGGCTATGAGTTCCCCTTCCCTGTTTTCAAAAGGTCAGCCATCGTAAATGCCAGCTTGCAAATTACAAGGAAGGGTGATAGAGAAAGTAGAAGTGACTCACACATCTTTTCATGCATTAGGGTATTATGCAAGGGTGTATGTGCTCAATATCACATCCTGATTTAACCATATATTTGGAAAGTTTTGAAAGAAAGAAGAGGTGGCCTGCAATCTGGACATGTGTTACTGTATTCATAACAGCAGCTCCATGAGTCAACAGCATGAGAGCCAAGCAACTCACACTATCACATCCCTTTTGTGGCTTCCCCGTGGGAATATACCAGAGGTGGTTAGACTCAGAAATGGCCAGCAATACCCAATCTGATTGCAGTGTTAACAAAGCTCAGACCTCAAAAGAAATAGGAAGCATTTTAGTCCAAATGGAACAGGAAGAAGCTAGAAGATAGAAGACTTCAGATGTGATTTTGAAAAAAAACAACAAACATAAAGAGGTGCCAGTACCCAAAGTCTGATTCACGCACTTAAAGCCTGCGGAAAACAGGACTGAGCAGTCTGCCCATCAGCTGGTGAGTGAAAGGTTCAATTCTGCTGTTTGCGTTCATGAGGGAATCCCCTACAGGGAACTCATTCACCCCACAACTGCAGCAAATGACACTGAACTCTCTGCTCATCAAGTGATGCATGGAGAGTTCAATCCTACTTGCTATCTTCCTCCACCACCCAACTGTCAATCACCTGTTGTCGGGATTTCATCGGATGATTTGAAGGGTGGTCCACATCTCTGCTATAAAAAAGACACTGATACTCTGTACCAGAGTATACCACTGGCAAAAAAAACCAAACAATCCACTGCATAGTGATGCCTAGAGTTTTCTAGTTTCTCATCTTCCTCTGGTAACTGTGTTTAACTGCTGTTTGAAATGCAGGCATTAGCAAGTGGTTCTATATATATATATGAATCACTTGACTTGAAATGCACTGAAGTGATTTACCAATTAAAAAAAACACATTTAAATTCAGATGCAGACTGGGTTAAAAAAAATCCACTTAAATGGCTTGCTGGGAAAGGAAGGTCTTCAACAGCCATTGAGGAGTGCTATTTTTAATGGAAATAAGTGTAGAGGGAAATTTCAATTTCATGTACTGTGTCCACCCCTTGGTGCTGATGTAATATATATTGCTTTGTTGTTAATTTTGCTGTCTGGTCTTTGACCGCAATAAAGATTGATTGATGAAGCGATACAACAGCCATTGAAAAGACAGAAGACAGTAAAGATGGCACCTGTTTGATATATCATAGGAAGGCGTTCCAAGAATGGACTTCTCAGTGATATAGCAGCAGGAGGTGCTCTCCTGTAGAATTTAGTGATTGGCTGGCTATATAAGGGGTATATATCCTTTTCAGATATCCTAGTCCAAAGCTGTACGTGGCTTTGTAAACCAGGGCCACCTCAGGCCCTGTGAACAGCTTCACCTGTTGATTTCTGGTTAGTAAAGATACAAGAGCAGATCATGCGATTTTTCCTACTTAATTAGTAGTTTAAGCTACCTTGTGTGATCATAACTAGAGCAGTCACATCAAATTTATGAGCACTCTTTTCTCACCAGGAGAGTGTTGATTCTTCATATCACACACTTCTACTGTGCCCGTAGTAAGCACTTGCAACAAATTTGGTTGCTCATCTGACCTTATATATCCGCACTGACGTGTACATTCTGTATGTACCTAAGAGTGTCTCTGATTCCAAAGGTTAAGTATGGACAAAGTCAACACTCAAATGAGGAAAACTATGCGCTGAAGTGGCACAGATGATCCAAAAGGTGGCGCACTTCCTTACTGGTTACCCCCTGAGGCAAGGATTGCAGAACATTGTCGTCTAAATTCTTTATGGTCATTAGTGGTTGCTACATAGTTTGACTGTTTTCTCATAAAGGTAGAAAGGTGAACTGTGCCACCACAATTGATTTTTGATTTGTAATGGTTATACGGGTCTCAAAGTGGGTATGATACATGATGGAAAGCCAAGCTGGGCAACTTAAATTCTATGAAAGTAACCACAAAACTGTAGCATGTGTCCCAGAGCAAAACGAAGAGCAAAACAACTAGCTAACTAGTCCGTCTGGATATATTATGGGATAAAGCTGTTTACCATATGGTAGTGGCTTGTATGCAGTGTGTGTAGTATTCAGTCATGCAGGGAGCCAATCTTTGGCATCTGGCGGTGATATAGTGAAAGGAATTTTAGCAAACTCCCAGTGCCACACACTCCTGATCAGCTGCCATTGTCTCAGTGCATGGACAGGTGACGGTATTCCCATTTGACTACTTGATAAAAGGTCATTTGTAGCCACCCCAAGTTTAACTGTAGCCTGGTGATTGTAATACATTAAGTTGTAGCCAATGTTAATTCTACTCAAAGTAGATCTACTGATAATCATGGGCATGGAAAAATTAGGCCCTTTCATTTCAATGAGTCTACTCTGAGTATAACAACCTGTTATTAGGATTTGATTATGTCCAAAATGTAGCTAGATGTTGCAGCCACAGTTTCACGTGATCACTGAATGCACTGCCTTGGAGAATTCTGATTATTTGTCAAGGCCCCAGCAAGCAGTGTAAAATATATGAGCCTTGGGGTCCCTTTCACCCCATTCTATTATTCTATATATGTACACAGATAGGTATCTGTGAAATATGGGCTACTAACTCTGGAACCCACTCTGTATTACCAATATTATATACTCCTAATCCGGTTTTGGAGAATGCAAGCATCACAATCTGTTGGGACAAAGTTTATACTACACAACAAAGAATTATAACAAGCTAGGTATATTTTATGTAAATAACAATAAGAAACATATGGTAACAATAGATGTAGCATGCCGCTTCACTCCCCCTGCTCTCAGAAACTAAGCAAGTAATACAAAATTGAAATTTCACAGTAAGAAAGTTTGCAAACTTGATGAAGTTTCCTGTTTTTCTGAGCTGCTGGAGTGATACTTCAAAGAAGAAGATGCTTCTGTCTGTTTCCCCATATACATAGTCATTGTGCTTCAGATATGTCACAGTACTAGGAAATGTAAAACAAGACAAAGCTTCATTAAGATGGTTTGAGAAATTCATGACTATGACATTGGCGCAATATCCAGTGTGTGTTGAAATAAGAATATTACAAACTGATGTATTCATTTATAACAAAATATTTATATACTGCTACTCATAAAAAAGCAAAGCAGATTACAGTCATCATAAGTAAAACCACAAACAAAAACCATACAAAAATCAGAGATCACCTAACTATAAAATATGCCTCTGAGCACATTCAGTGTTGCTTCTGCTCATGACCAAGTAACTACAGAAGGCACAGTTTCCAAAAAGAGCTTGAAGCCTTACATGTTGTTTAGAATATAACCAGTGATACGGAGTACTTGCAGCACTAGTAAGTCCAGCACGGAAAAACTGATGTGTATAAACCCTAATTAACACTCAAACATCATTTCCAGCACAGCTGAGCACAACATAGAGAACTAAGAGAACAAAGTGGCTTACATCATCCTTTGGTGTCCACCATTGCCATTGTGGAGAGATTGGAGGGGTGCCCAGGGAACTGGATTTCCCCTCTATTCACAACCAGCCTCACTGCCTAAGCAACCCAAACAGTTGCTCGGAGAAACAATGTCTTAAACCTTCACATTTAAGGGACATTACTGCACCTGCTTTATGCCTTCCAAGTGGAATCTTAACCAACTAAGTTTCAAAATGGACTAAAGGGCACCGGGAAGAAGAGGTACTGTACATGAAGCTGCCCCAAATATCCTGCTGCTTCAACTGGGGTTGCCTAGCAGTATTTTCGTTTTGGCTGCCACAGAAAGCAGTGTCGTTGCTTCCTTCTGATGTGATAAGAGTGAACGCCCACCGCTGTACTAATTTGTGAGGAATAATTTTTAATTACCTCAGCCCAGGAAAAAGGACAGGCTCGTTTTCTGCTCAGGAGACACAGTACTGTCTGTTATTGCAGTGTTTCCCAACCACTGTTCCGCGGCACACTAGTGTGCCGCGAGATGTTGCCTGGTGTGCCGCGAGATGTTGCCTGGAGGGAGGCGGGCGAGTCGGGCGGCGAGAGGCGGGGCGGCGGCGGCGAGGAGAGGCCGCCCAGCGCGGGGCTCTCGCCGTCTGCCTGCCTGGCTGCCTGTGAGCTCGGCGGGCAGCGCCTCCGTCCACAGCGCCCGCCTCGCGGCTCTCATTCCCTGCCCCTGCCAAAGCTCACCCAGCCAAGCCGCGCTCTCCTTCCTGCCTTGCTTTGCTGCCTCCTCCCCCCCCCACCCCCAAAGCTTGGAGGTTCCCCGGCAAGGGGGAGGAAAAAAAATTGAAACTTACACTTTCGTGCGTCCCTCCCGGCGTGACGCTGCACGCTGACGTCACGGGGCTGTAATGGTGGTGTGCCTCAAGATTTTTTTCATCAAACAAGTGTGCCTTTGCCCAAAAAAGGTTGGGAAACACTGCGTTATTGCACTACCTGTCTGAATCCCAGTGCTTTTTTCCTTAAAAAAATGTTTAGGGGTACTGTCATTTTGACTCCAGAAAATCACCATTTTATAGTTCAAATTGGGAAAAATAAATACAGTAAATGGACAAAAGTACAAAGATTCACAAAATGTTTAGGGGTATGCGTACTCCTGCGTCCCACGTTCCCCCCCCAAAAAGCACTGCCAAATTCTATTGCCCAAATGCAGGTAAAAGGTCTAGGGTTGCCATACGTCTGGAATTTCCTGGACATAGATGGGAATCGGCCATCGGAAACAGTTTCTGGGTGGAAATTGCTGAAATGTCTGGGGAAATCTGGATGTATGGCAGCTCATGGCAGCAGTGTCACTTTTTGTGGTTTTCCTTAAAAGTTGCTCAAAAGTTTCTCTCTCTCTGCAAATACCTTGCCAAAAAAACTCAACAACTTTTCTGAGTTACTGTGTGTGTGTAGATATATGTTATCTGCCTTTGTCATAGGCTATGTGCACATTATTTCCCCCTGCTGCTTTTCAAATCACATTTGCACTTGGTGTACACATTAGAGAGTGGGGAGTGGGCTTTCACCTGCTGCTCATCGCCTCGTTCCTCCCACCCCCATGCCTGCAGCTTCTACCTGCAGCAAACTCCTACTCAAGGAAACTGCCATCTGCACATGCGCGATGGCTAGCTGAACCGTACACAACTCAGGTTAACCATGTCTTGCATTTTCAAATCGGACAGAAGTTGGTTTGAGGCAAAACACACCAAACAGCAGTATTTCCCAATGAACTACAGGATAGATATGGATTGTGGCTAATATCGTGCATATTCTGCTTCAGGCAGTGGGAGCACCCTGGAACCAAAATTAACCATAATGTGTATACATCCATACCTAGAGCAGATGTCAAGGCCATTGATTTCAACGGGTCTACTCTGAGTATCACTAATGTTGCCTTTAATGCTTACACTTTCTGTGCTGGAAAGCTGACTGATTTGAAGTCAAGGACAATGGGGAAAATAAATTGGTGCCTATTTTTGCAATGCCCTGACAAATGCCCATAAAGCACAATTAAAATATAAAGTGTAATATTGCCAAGACTATATGAATGTAAGTGTCACCAAGTGAAGTTTGATATACTGTAATATATATGCCTTGAACATTTATGTTTTATGGCTGTGATTTATGGGGGTGTTTATGTCATGTGAATAGTTTTATTTAAGAAAGAGCAAAAGTTGCTCATTTTGTACTCGTATTTTCTATTCGTATGCTGTTGTGGTTTCTGCCTCATATAATATGACTAGCTGAGAAATTCTAACCAAAGCTTTGAATATGTTTCTCACGTTCTTGTCCTGGGATATTACATTTCTGCACAATCAGCACCAAATCCACTGGCCTTTTTTCTTCTTTTTTTGGCTATTTATCAATTACTACTATTACACTGAATAACAAGGGAAATACAGATTACTGTTAATATCACTCTTATATTGAAGAGAATAAAGCAGGCGGCATTTTTAATTTTGCACATATATTTCCCCAGCTGTTCTGAAATTACTTGCTTTAAGTGGTCTGTAAGATTGCAATGAAAGTAATATATGAATACGCTAAATATAAAATTGATTTTTAAAAAATGCTTGCTTGTTGTGTGCAAGCAGCTGTGATAGGAACTTTGAAGAAACCTCTTTGTTGATGACTCAAAAGAAGGAACATGAAAGAAGAAGGGAAAATATTGCTAGGTACCTACCAGGCAACAGCTGCTAGGTTAGGTTTGCAAATTTCCCTGTTTACTTACTCTTACCTGATGGAGGATGCTTACAGGGTCTAGATCTGCTCTGTGTGTGTGTGTGTGTGTGTGCGCGCATGCGCAGAGGCTCTTCCCCGACATTTAATACTTGCATAATGTGGCGTTTCAGGCAATCCTTGTAGGGAATGATTGCAATGCATCATGACTATTGTTGCGATCAGCTCCTCCACAGAACCCTTTCAGTCTCCTATAATAAGACGAAACTATGACCTGCATAGGAAATGCTAACCAGATTAACACAAATGGTTTATGTTGAAAAAATTAAAAAAAATGTAATACCAGGTAAATGTGTGTTGCGGTTATCTTAGGGTAACTTGTGCGGTGTAACCTTTTCCCTTTTGACATGTTTCGATTAGTAAGTGAATTATCCTGGAGTGCACATACTTAACATTCTTTTAGGATGAAAGATGTGCTGACCTTTGAATAAAGAAGGATAATTGCCACATGCTTATTTATATTTGCTATGCAAAGTATGTTGTGGCTATATGCAAATTGTCAATCACTGAAGAATCTGGTCAAGCAATTGTCCCTGAGGAGATGTTTCACTTGCCCTGCCAGGTAATTGAAATATTACATCAGGGGTTCTCAGACTTTCTACCCTGAGGGCCCACTTGAGATCACTTGAGATTACTGAGGCCCTTCTTCTTTCTTTTCTTCTTTGGCGATCACTTGTAGCAGAGTAAGATTGTCTTCCGTAAACATGGTTTTAACAATGAGTCTGTAAGTGACTGTGGAGGCCAGTTCTGGATCCACACGTCCTTCCACAGTGGGGACATTGGTTACCAGGTGGGAGATACAAAACTGTGGTCTGGGAGCACAACCAATCAAAAAATGGTGGTAAGATGGAGGCAGAGGTTGTCCTATTCAGCTGGCAATTAGTAACAGCATTTTCTATTGATATCTTTGGAAATTGCTAAATTATTTGCTATAACAGCCTCCCTGTGGCAAGGAGTTCCATCGCTTAGCTTTCCTCAAGTTAAGTATAAAAGATACGATGACTTGTATGTGGGTCCTGAGCTGCCCAGACAACAAGAGCCCCCTCTTGGACTTGCTGATGTGGTTCAAAGGAAAGTAGAGCAATACATTTGTGTGTGTGTGTTGTTTTGTTGCAACTCCTAAAGCTTTCCAATTCTTCCCTCTTATCTTTCACTTTTTGTGATGTTTACTGGTGTTCATATGTTTAACCCTACTTGTAAATTTATATTTATACCGCTTCTTTTTAAATACGCCTCTAGTTGTTCCTACTCACCTAACACTGTTTTTCTCTTTGTATTTCTTATTTTGGCCGTCATCATGGCTAAATCTACATACATACTTTATTCTATTATCACTGGTTTTTGGTAGGGATTTTCCTCTCCTTCCAAATTTTAGAGTCTTGCTGCTGCTGTTGCGTAAAGGAAGAGGTTTTTTTTTTTTTTTTTTTTTTTACTTTATTTGGAATTTCCTGTCCTATTATAGGTAGCAGGAATGCTTCTGGCTTCTGGGGGAAGGAAAGTAGAGCAATACATTCGGCACCAACTTGGCTGCAGGAATTGCCGGAAGGAAGTGTACAAGACACCATCCAAACATCTTAGGAACTCCACTCTGGATTTGTGTACGGTTTACTCCTTAGCCTTTTCTTCTCCCGAAGATGTCCCACAAGGCAGTGGGTATGGATTTTTCTTTGGGAACTTACTTCCTATTTTAGGCAGGATTTGCTGTGTCCAAGGCTCTAAGTGGGGCAGGAAACTTTTCCTACCCCACCCCAAACATGCCTCTCAAAGTGTTTTTACCAATCTTCTGTGATTTCTTCTCCCATACAGTGGTACCTCGGGTTACAGATGCTTCAGGTTACAGACTCTGCTAACCGAGAAATAGTACTTCGAGTTAAGAACTTTGCTTCAGGATGAGAACAGAAATTGAGGCATCAGGCATAAGCCTGCATTTTATTAATGTTTGATCAGGACTTGTATATTAAAGAGGGCTTAATTTTCAAACGTTTCATGCCAGGCAGAGAAAACCTTGGCCATTCTCCTAAGACAAGGGGCCCCTTTTGATTTATAGCAGAAAGCAATTCTCAAAGTCGTAAAAGCTGAAATTACAGACTAAAAGCAGGACATTGACCCTACATGTTACAGAAGATAACAAAGGCAGAGATAAATATAATTAGGAATGGGCAAATAGTAAAATGATACCATGGGCCTCTCTTAAAACCTTGAGCTGTATTTTCTAAGGCCAGAGGCTTTTTAAAGCATCTAGCTGGGAAGTCTTTTTAAAACTGTTTCTTTCTTAAACTGAGAGAAAAGGCAACTGGCTTGGCTGGGGAAAAAGAAGCTTCTTCCTATTTTATTTTGAGGCTGGAAAGGAGGCTGAAGGGGGGGGAATGTAACTGAAGAGGTTTCTTTAAAAACTGTTTTTTTACTGAGTTCCTTCCTTGAGAAGCCTTATTCCTTTTAAAAGGTTACCTATGATAATGTATGAAATATATTAGCTTAAATATATTGGCTTAAATGTAACTATGCAAAGGATTTAGAAAGTAACAAATTTAGATGTTAGATTCTTATTTCATAGAATCATAGAGTCCTAGAGTTGGAATAGACTACAGGGGCCATTGAGCTCAGCCTCTTGCCAGACAAGAAGACGCCATCAAATGCTGTCCAGATATATTAGCTGTCAGAGAAACCTTCAAATGAAGGATATCTTTCAATGTTGATGTGAAACTCAAGATCCTTGACATATGTTTAAGATAAAAATTTAAGATTAACCATTTGTTTTAGAAGGCAATAGGGCAGGGAGGGCAAGAGGTGAGCTGGTAATTAAGATTCCTTGTTGAGACACATGTAAGATATATTACTACTTATTTGTCATTTATAGATGTAACAATATATAGCTCTTTGTCCTCCATATAAGGACAGGAGGATGTGGGTGTATCTTTTAGGATTGGATATAGCAATCAGCCAATAGGAAATTCAACCAGGCTGATTGGACAGAGGCAGCCCAAGGAGGAGCAAAGGGGGCTGGATTAAGGGAATATAAGGGCTGGCCATAATGGCAGGAGCCAGGCCAGAGCTTGGTAACCATATACCACTGTGCCTCTCATTTATTTGTCTGACAAATAAATAATTATTTTAATTTCTCTATTGCTGCGTTGAATATTTCATTCCAGCTAAGCGTTAACCACAAGCAGGGTGCTACATTTTATGGTGCCTGCGACTCGGATAAGTGGTCTGCTGGAACGCAGCGCCTTCGCCTCACTGGACGGGGTACAAGAGAGAGGACAACTGTGCCTACCCAGCGCGCACTGGAAAAATTTTTTCCAGGGGAACGCAGCAGTCTCGTCTGTCTGATACCCTGCTCACTGGCGGCGACGGACCGGGGGGAAACGGAACCAACCAGGGGTAAGTGCACAAAGGGATTTTTGGCCCTCCAATTAATTGGGAGGAAGAGAAGTCTTGATCAAACTTCTGCGTCTCAGTAAATGGGAACTGAGTACGCTAGGTGGTTGGATACATCAGATGGTGATCTGGTGGGGGAAAAGGGAAGAATGGGAGGTAGTGTGTGGTGAAGTATCTAGCGCATTGTATGTGTGAGAAAGTACAGAGCAATCTGTAGCTGACCTGAGTGTGGAGTGGGCAGTACTTCGGTTCCTGGTAAGGCGACTTCACCAGGCAAGGAAACCCACGAAGCGTGTGTGTGAGTGACTGAGTGGATACTTCACAGGGCCATACAATGGGAGTTGGGGGTTCAAAAGGGGAAAATACACCTCTTGAATGTATGTTAAATAATTTTAAGAAAGCCTTCTCAGGGGCATATGGAGTCAAAATGACGCCAGAGCGCTTGAGAACGTTATGTGAATTAGAGTGGCCGAAGCAAAATACTGAATGGCCATCTCAAGGAACCTTTGATATAAATTTAGTAAGCAAACTTTGGTCTAACATCGCCAAAGAAATTGGAGGGTGCCCAGAACAATTTTCATATATAGATTCTTGGCTGAGCACATTAAATAAAAATCCTCCATGGATAAGGGAATGCAAAGTCCAACGATGCAAATTATTGGCTGTAAAAGCCGAAGCTAGGAAAGGAATCTTGCCAAATAAACTCAAACCCATTTTTGAGGGACCAGAGGAAGAGCTGCTTCCACCTCCACCTTATGCTCCACATCGAAGGGAGCCAAATCCAAACACTCCACCAGTTGTAACCCCAAGGCAAGAAAGTGGAATGAATAATGGGGCTGGAGTCACAGAACTTGATTCCTTGATAGATTATGATAAATATCTTCAGGAGGCATTGGAGGCCTATAATAAAGCCCAAGCAGAAGTGGTTATTCCATCTGTGAGTCCCAGTAGAACTCCATCTACAGTCTCCTTTAGTGGAACAACTAATTGCCCACCCCAAACCCCTGTACATCCAAGTCCTAGAGAATTATTACAGAAGTTACAGGGAGACCTTAATCGGTCAGCAAGCAATACAGCCAGGCGTATAAAGCTGCTAAAAGAACGCCTTGGGACAAATACCATCCCCTATGATTTGAGGCCTCTAGAGCAAAGCGAAGAGAAAGATCACGTAGTAGCCCCTCTCAGAAGAGTATTTGATGCACTTGAGGAGCCTGTGCTGGTTAACGGGCAACTCGGACCACGGCCACCTCGAACTTCGACCCTGCAATATATTCCATTCACGACTACAGATCTGATGAATTGGAAAACACACACCCCATCTTTTGCAGAAAAACCTCAGGCTATGATGGACTTGGTGACTTCAATAATAAATACTCATAGTCCTACTTGGACAGATTGCCGCCAGCTCCTGAATACTCTGTTCACCACTGAGGAAAGGAGAGACATAATTGAAAAGGCACAGATATATTTGCGTGAGCAGGCCAGAGTGGGAAATATTTTTAATATTGACCGTCATCTCCAAGACAACTTTCCCTTGGAAGATCCTAATTGGGATCCAAACAATGTAATTCACCTGGCCAGACTTACCACCTACCGCCAGACGCTTGTGCAAGGTATCTGCAGGGCATGCCAGAAGCCCACTAATATGTCTAAAGCCTCAGGAGGGTAGACGTGTTACCCATAACACTGTTTCGTGTTCGGTGCACACCCACAAAAAGACTTAAGTTGTCACCTTTTGAGCTCCTGTATGGGAGGCCGCCCTCCTTTGTTCAGGATAGTCCAACTGACCTCAAACAAATAAGAGACCATGTGACACAGGGACAAGTGCAGTCTCTCTCCCGTGTTTTTGTCTCTCTCCCGTGTTTGTTTGTTTGTTTTTTATCTTAACAGGTGGGCCCTCGAGCGCACGCCGTGCAGCATTGCCGTGCCGATTCATCAGCTTCAGGCTGGCATAGCATATGGGTGAAAGAGTGGAAACGTGATCCACTTGCACCTAAGTGGCGTGGACCTTACACCGTCTTGCTCTCTACTCCAACAGCGGTGAAGGTAGCTGAGGTGACCCCCCTGGATTCATCACTCCCGTTTGAAGAAGTCCGAAGGCAGTTGGACGTGCAAAGGTGACCCCTCTAATCCTCTTAAACTGACTCTCTCCAAAAACCCCTGTATCTAGCCCTACCGGGAACGGGCTAGGTCACGGGCAACATTAGACGACCGGCCTGCTGCAGCCACAACCTGGAAGCTGGCTGACCTGCGCACGCCTGAAGCTTGAGGAGCATCTGAACCAGCGATTGTGAAAGGAAAGATTCTCTTATACAATTGATTGACTGCCCCCCCTTGTGGAACAATTATCAGAGATATTACTCATTGGGGATCCTCGGGATATATGTTTTGGTCTTGGTGGTTCCCCATTTCTGTCACTGGGGGAATTATATTGGGACTAATATTTATTTGCTATCACTATAAGGTAATCTTTTGTGGAAGGAATGCATATGCTAGACATCAACATGATTCTATTATTAATCCTGATCCCTTGGGAAGGGGAAGGGTCCTTGAATCTGGCCAAATTGACTAAATATGGATTCCACCATGACCACAATATGTGGGTAGGTTTAGCTGAAATGGTAGCCAATGTTGCAAATAGGACCAATTGCCTTGTTTGCTCTCTCGGGCCAGATGATTCAGAGGGAGGTATGCCCTTATTACCGATACCATTAGATGCCATTGGTATGGTAAGCGAAATACCACAACAAACAGAAGTACAGAATTTCCCCGGATGGAACTCAACTAAACCATTACGAGTTATACCTGTACAAGGGGAATTCTGTGTACATAGATCATCAAATGCAGCTGATTCTACCATGATAGGCTCTTCTCATTGTCACTATACTTGGGATAATATTAAGAATACCTGGGCACACGATACTACCTATCGAACTCGGGATGCCTTGCCCTGTGCACCTCCTTTTATTCATGCATGGAAAGTGGTATGGAACATAACTGTGACAGAAAAAGGCAATCTAACATACTGCACTGTGAACTCTCTACCTCTTTTGCTATTTCGCCTTCTGTACTCCACGTACCAAAGACCTCAGACACGATGGTTGTGGTGGATATGTGGAGAATGGGCATACAAGAAACTCCCCTCCAAATGGAGTGGGACTTGTTTCCTGGGATGGGTATTGCCACCAATGTGGATTATGCCCACTAATTTGCCCAAGCGTACACGAAGAAACGCTGATATTTCTCATATAGCAGGAGGAAGTACCCAAAGTTGGAGCGGTACTGATGATTGGCCACCAGAGCGCATTATAGCCTATTATGATCCTGCCTCCTGGAATCCTGGTGAGCTCATACAAGGGGCACGGGATCCTATTTATAATCTAAACAGAATAATTCGATTGCAAGCAGTAGTGGAACTTGTAACCAATGCAACGGCCAAGAGTTTGAGACTTATTGCACAACAGTTGGATGAAAGTAGAGCCGCCATTTTGCAGCTGAAAATGGGAATGGATTATGTACTTGCCAAGCAGGGAGGCCTATGTGGAGTCTTGAACTTGACAGGGAATGCCTGTTGCTTTAACATTTCAGATAATGGTGAGGCAATCCGTGTGTTGGCCACAAAGATGGAGAATATAGCACATGTCCCAGTACAAACATGGGAAGGATGGGATATGGGATGGCTCACCAATTGGTTACCTAATGTCACAGGACTCAAAGGGATACTATTGTCTTGCTTGTTTTTCTTGACAGTAGTGGTAATGGTTTTATGTATGATGCCATGTATCATTTCATGTTTTAGAAGTACAATTAGCAAGATGGTTTCAAATGAAACTCTACCTCATATCATGGCCCTATACAGAGCTTTACCTCAGGAATATGATGAAGGTCAAGCTATCAAGGACACTTGGGATGAAGGTCCTTGAGCTTGAAAGGGGGGAATGAGGCATCAGGCATAAGCCTGCATTTTATTAATGTTTGATCAGGACTTGTATATTAAAGAGGGCTTAATTTTCAAACGTTTCATGCCAGGCAGAGAAAACCTTGGCCATTCTCCTAAGACAAGGGGCCCCTTTTGATTTATAGCAGAAAGCAATTCTCAAAGTCGTAAAAGCTGAAATTACAGACTAAAAGCAGGACATTGACCCTACATGTTACAGAAGATAACAAAGGCAGAGATAAATATAATTAGGAATGGGCAAATAGTAAAATGATACCATGGGCCTCTCTTAAAACCTTGAGCTGTATTTTCTAAGGCCAGAGGCTTTTTAAAGCATCTAGCTGGGAAGTCTTTTTAAAACTGTTTCTTTCTTAAACTGAGAGAAAAGGCAACTGGCTTGGCTGGGGAAAAAGAAGCTTCTTCCTATTTTATTTTGAGGCTGGAAAGGAGGCTGAAGGGGGGGGAATGTAACTGAAGAGGTTTCTTTAAAAACTGTTTTTTTACTGAGTTCCTTCCTTGAGAAGCCTTATTCCTTTTAAAAGGTTACCTATGATAATGTATGAAATATATTAGCTTAAATATATTGGCTTAAATGTAACTATGCAAAGGATTTAGAAAGTAACAAATTTAGATGTTAGATTCTTATTTCATAGAATCATAGAGTCCTAGAGTTGGAATAGACTACAGGGGCCATTGAGCTCAGCCTCTTGCCAGACAAGAAGACGCCATCAAATGCTGTCCAGATATATTAGCTGTCAGAGAAACCTTCAAATGAAGGATATCTTTCAATGTTGATGTGAAACTCAAGATCCTTGACATATGTTTAAGATAAAAATTTAAGATTAACCATTTGTTTTAGAAGGCAATAGGGCAGGGAGGGCAAGAGGTGAGCTGGTAATTAAGATTCCTTGTTGAGACACATGTAAGATATATTACTACTTATTTGTCATTTATAGATGTAACAATATATAGCTCTTTGTCCTCCATATAAGGACAGGAGGATGTGGGTGTATCTTTTAGGATTGGATATAGCAATCAGCCAATAGGAAATTCAACCAGGCTGATTGGACAGAGGCAGCCCAAGGAGGAGCAAAGGGGGCTGGATTAAGGGAATATAAGGGCTGGCCATAATGGCAGGAGCCAGGCCAGAGCTTGGTAACCATATACCACTGTGCCTCTCATTTATTTGTCTGACAAATAAATAATTATTTTAATTTCTCTATTGCTGCGTTGAATATTTCATTCCAGCTAAGCGTTAACCACAAGCAGGGTGCTACAAAATTGTGCGGCGGCAGTGGGAGGCCTCATTAGCTAAAGTGGTACCTCAGGTTAAGAACAGTTTCAGGTTAAGAACAGACCTCCAGAATGAATTAAGTTCTTAACCCGAGGTACCACTGTACTCAATTTATACCTTAATCCGCAGCCATCCCAAACTGTCAGTTTCTTGCAGCCCTTCCCCATGTCCTTTCTCATTCACTTTTTTTCTTCCTGTAACAGCTTTCTTCTGCTATCTCCCTTTGCTTCTATCCCCAGATGGTTTGTTTAACTTTCCCTATCACTTTCTAATTTCCTTCTACACCTCCTCTGGCCCTTTCCCCTCAGAGAAGAGAGACTTTCCTTCCTCCTCCCCCTCAGAACTCAGACCACCTTGACTCAGCGTGCAAGGAGCTGCTGGTCCATCCGATAGGCTATGGGGCTGGGGCAGGCCAGTGAGGGGGCACTAAGCAAGCTGTGACATTGAGGCCCTCCTGAAAGTGGCCTAAGGCCCATGGTGGGTCCCACTGTGTGAGTATGTGTGCCTGATGCTATGTGTTTGTTTCTCAGAGAGAGCAAGGCACCAAACACAGCTATACCAATTGCTCACTGTGAAGTTCGAGGAAGTTTTCTGGCTTTCTGATACTGTTTTCATAGCCAGGAGGCAGTCCACTGTTTGAGAAACCCCGGCATTGATAAACCTGTACTTACTGCATAGCGTTGACAAAGTAGAATCAGTTTAACAGCTAACAGGTGGTATCGACTTGATTGTCCATCTTTAAATGGCTTATCTAGATCTAACCCAAATGAATATAACCCAGCATGAAAGCTCCTGCTGATTTTGTTAAATCTCTGCAAATTTTATATATTGGCCAAAACTACAATCAGTGAGGGTTTTGAGTTATTATCGCAGTACGTATCTGTAGGAAACTTTGGTCGGATGATCAGATCATAAAGAGCAGTCTGAGCACTAATTGGGTACTATGTGGGAAAGTACCCTTATTTTCCATGTTATCATCCACTTTCTTTTTTCTATATTAATTACTCCATAATAATGATCGCTTTCTCTTGCAGTCCCATTGACCTATGTAGACTCTAGCCATATGAGCGCACAGCAATCTTCTGTGTACCTTAAATTGATATTAAAATGACAGAACAACCCCCCCTTTTTAATCACTCCTAACCATATAGATTTTTAAAGTCTCAATAAAGTGTCTAAAAGCACGTTTGAATGTAGATAATTAAGACTGCCATCCTTTCTTTTCAAACATACTGACACCTTAGATCAGTTGACTCCGAGCATGTGCAGAATTTCCCTGATTTTTTTTTTTTTAAAGCACTGAATGTCAAACATACAAGTGCTGTGCACTTTTCTTTTTGTGAAAGACACACTTACTGTCTGCCCAGAGATTGTTTCAATCTAATATGGCACTCGTCACATTTTTACTCCTCTCTGGTGCAGGGCAAGGGTGTGGAATCTGTGGCATTGCAAATGTTGTTGCACTCCAGTTCCCATCAGTACCAGCTAATGGCCAGGGATGTTGGCAGTTGTAGTCCCAATATTGGGCTGCATGTTCCCCATCACTGATTTAGGGGCTGACACTGAGCTTGCACTGAGTGTGTGTCATTATTACGGTATATACTGTACTTGGCAGAATACAGGGAAAGCTCAGAAAGGTATACCTTTTGGTTAGATATAAAATAAGCTTTATAACAATTATTAGAATCAGAATTGTAGAGTTGGAAGAGACCCCAAGGGTCATCTAGTCCAACCCCCTGCAATGCAGGCATCTCAGCTAAAGCATCCATGACAGATGGATGTCCAACCTTTGCTATAAATTGTACATGATAGATGGATCTCTGATTACAAATCCTAAACTTATCCTTAAACCACTGAAAAACAGGAATTTATCCCATATTGCCACTTATTAAGCGTTTACAAATAAGCAATTATTTTTGTGAATATTTTTGGTGTGCATTTTTGTTAACTACACATGAAAACAATGTATAGAATCCTGGTTGTATGGCTTGGATAAAATACATTTTTTCCTCTGCTGTGTAAAAAATTGGTAGCTTCATACATAGATGTTTGATTCTATTTCTGTATGGCAACTTAAAATCAGAAAGGAATTAATTTCACTTGTTTTCTGGAATAGTAGCTGTATTGACCTATTATAAATATATTTTCATATTATTTGAGAGTAACCTTATCAAACCCAGTATTGCTAACTTCTGAGTTGACCTGAATAAAATAAGTATTCTAATCTAAGTTTGCCATAGTAGAGACTGAAACAGGGTAGCCTTTCTTCTGGATTGGATAATTGAGAATTTCATCCTGGGCTATGCCCACTGCCAGAATATGGCCTGGAGAAGGAATGAAGCCCTCAACCAATTTTTTTCCCTTAGACCTGATGTGTATAATTGACATATAACAATGTAATGCTAAATATATTTATTCAGAAGTCCCAGTGTGCAGCCTAATTTTCAGTCTTGACTGTAATTATTACATTTATAATGCGGCTTTGAAAAATGGCAGATGAGGTGGACCAGCAGCAAACCATCAATACTGTAAAAGAGCCTTTGGATCTCATCAGATGTCATCTCATTTGTAAAAAGGAGAAATGACTGAGAGTTTCAAGGCAGTTTACATACTTATGACCAGCATATGATTTTCAGTGATGTTGAAGAGACTATGACAACATTTATAATGACATGTCTGTTTCTTCTGCTATTGCACCTTGCAAAATGTTCCAGTCCATCCTTACTCAGCAGCAGTAATCCCATTAATTTCAGCAGAATCTTTCCTAACAGGGGTGCAATTCTGTGAATTACTCCAAGCATTACTCCAAACATTTCTATCTTGCCTTATGATTAAATTTAGTGGGATTGATTTTTGAGTTAGCCGGCACAGAACCAAGCTGCACGCATGTTTAGGACGGCAGTACTGTATTGGAGACACAATAAAAAAGAAATCAAAGCACGCATTGTATTGTGTAAATTCCAAACACAGGCCAATAAAAGAGACAAAGGAGCTGATTTACCACAGAAAAAGGGACGGGGGGGGGGAAACGAGAGTAAATTTCTGTCAGTTGGTGTCAATTAACAATGCTCCCAAGTAAGACTTGATTATCTGGCCATGTGTGTTTCAAAGGAGTCCTAATATAACCAAGGTAGGATTGGAAACTGCATTCCTTTTGTTATAGGTAGTGCCCGTCTCCTCCCTTCCGGAGACGGAGCGCTCGCATGCAAAGTGCAAGGAAAGCGCCCACAAGAACAAATAAGGCTGCAGTCCTAGGCGCACTTTACAGTACAAGGAAACAAGTCCCGTCGAACTCCAGTGGGATCGCCGCCTCTGTAAGCGTATAGGCTCACGAGAGGGGGCTACAATTCAGTGGCGATGCTTCCTAGCGATCAAATCCTGGTGAATTCATCGGAATGACTTCCGAGTAAGCACGCCTAGGACCGAAATGTAAAGGCGATGCGAAAGCTCGCCGAAGACAGGAAACGCAAATAATTAAAAATTGACTTCGGTCCCGGGAATCTTCCTCCATTGCCACCGGCGGAAGTTTTGCATGTTGAATTGCAATGTGAGCGCATCCTCGCAATGTAAAGGGATGGAGAGCGTGCCTGTCTCTTTTAATGGAAACCTGGCTTTGTTTATTATTTTAAGCAATATTTCCTTGTTTTCCCTTCTTATGCGGTTCCCCCTTTTTTTTTGTCTGTATCTCCTCTCCTCTCTCTCTTTTTTTCAAAAAAAGAAATTCTACAATGGAGTTTCCTATTGGATAGCCTCGGCTCCCTGATTGATGCCTGCCTCCCATTGGAGCCGTGCAGAAGCTGACATCACTTAGGGAAAAAGGGGCTGGGCTGGAGCGCACAGTTTGTCACCACCCAGCCTCCTTTGCCGTCGGCTGGGTGCAACTTCCATTTTAGGTGTTGGAGCTGAGCGAGGGGGGGAGGGCGAAAGAAAAAGCGAGAGAAAAGGTCCCGCAGGAAAAGGAGGAGGAGGAGGAGCAGGAGATCGCTGCAGCGCTCCTCGGTTTTTTTTCGTCGCCTTTTGTGTGCGCGCGCGCTGCTGCTGGTGTTTTTATATATATAAAAAAGCTCCCTTTGAGATTTTATTCTTGGAGTCTTTAGTGCTTTTGTTAGGAAACGGCACGCTTTTTTATTATTTTCCCCTCCCGCCCGCCCTCTGCCTTGCATTTGCAGCGGGACAAAAAGGCGTCTGGTCCCGTGCAGTCTCTACACGAAGTTGTCAAGCTGAATGATCAGAGGAGGAAACTGAGGAGCACTTGGGTCGGCGGCGACTCTCACGGACGCGAGGAAAGAAAAGCCTGCCTCTTCTCTCCAGCCCCCCCTCCCCGCCACACGCCTCTTTTTTTAAAAAAAACAAAACAAACCTGTAAGAAGGGAAGAAGTAAAACTTGCTTAGTTAGCATTCGAGAGAGGGGCTGCGCGATTCCCGAAGGGGAGAGTGCGGGGGGCAAAAAAGACAAAGGTAAGGCGGTGCATTACAATAAAAGCACCTCTCCCCTTCCTCCCTTGAAGAAAAACTTTTGTGTTGTGTGGAAGGTGGTGTGCATTGGAGGGCTGCTGGCTCCCCCCTTTCTCCTCCCCCTCCCTTTCTTGTGGCGACTGTAGGAGAGGAATGTGAGGGGAGTTCCTGGGGAAGGAGGTTTCCCTCCCCCGGTTTCCCAAGGTGCCGCTTCGGAAGAGAGGAGAGAGAGGAGTTGGGCCGCGCGCGTCGCTCTCCCTCGCGGCTCCCGTGTCAAACGCGCTCCGAAAGGCACCGGGCTGGGTGGATCCCATTTTGCTTCTCCCCAGGTGCGTTTGGGTGGGGGCCTCTTTCTCTTGTTCTCCAAAGGCTGCTTCGAAACGGACTCCCAAGTGAGCCGCTCGGAACTCGACTCTTCGGGTAGAAGGACGCAAAATTCCTCCTTCGTTTTTTCTTTTTTTAAAGTAGGGGCTGCTAGCCTCCGCCTTTCAGGGAGTGGGGAGTGGGCCTTTTGCCATCGGGCATTGAGAGGTAACTGGATTTTTATCTACTGGTCTAAGCAACCTTGCCTTTGTTTTAAAGGGTTGAGATTTTTCAAAAACGCTGAAGCCTTTTCGTCGGCTAGCCTTCCGGCGACTTGCGAACTTTTTTTTTTACACTACTTATTCCCTAAATCGTTAAAATATTTGGGGGCGTCTCTTTAAAAGCAGGAATGCTCATGAAACCAGCTGATGCTTAGCCTTAAATTTCATTAGGATGGGTCTCCCACTAGTCAGAAGTACCAGCGGCATTCAGGATCTTGGTTAGCTGTACCCTGAAATCTTTGTAAGAAACTTAACTGCATTTGCTCCCACATTTATCCCATCTCTGATTCTTTCATCCATCCCCTCTCTTGTTTTTCCCACTGTCCTTTCCCATTGTTGAATTTTAGGCTGCTTTTGGGCAGAGATGTGCCTCTGTTAACTCTAGAAAAGTGCGCTGATCCGGAATGTGTGAATGCCTGCCCCCCCCTAGAACTTGTGATTATATTTTGGATTTCTTATTATTCAAGACAGGAGTTCAAAGGGGGACTCCTGGGGAAAGCATGCTCTGGATTCTGGATCTTGTGGAGGATGTGGATCCCAGACAAAGATGCTAACATCCAAAAGCAATTTTCACAGATCACCATACCCGTATTGTGCTGAGTGGATAGAATAGCAAAAGGAGGAGCAATTCCCAATGCAGCTGTCGGAGAGAGTTGGTTGAGTTCCTGTACTGTCTGTTCTGTGCCATTTTGTTTCTTCTGCTGTTGCTTCTCCAGGTCCTCTGAGGTAGAGAATCCAGTGGAATTGCAGTACAGTAGTAACCTGCCTTGGCCACCAAGCCCTTAAGAAAGCTCACTCTGTGAGGCCCGAACACAAAGACACTTCAAAAAGGAGCAGGGAGGGGCTTTCTGTGTTTGGGTCTAACAAAACAAGACAGGGCATCTTGTGAGTTCAGAAGTCTTCCTATAACACAATCATATGTATCTAAAATGTTAGAAATCCTGGCTTTCTGCCAGTGGGAACAAATGCGTGCAGTAGAAGAGATTGTCCTGTCCTCCAGTACAAAGGAAGTATGGGATTGGCAGAGTGCAGGCACTCTCCCTGCCTCCTTTGAGATCTACAGAGAAATGCCTTAATATGAAAGGACTGGTAGTTATGGGGCTCTTGCCACTATCACTCTTCCCCTTTTGCTTTGTGGTAGTACCACTTGGGCTGAATATACATTTCCTGGAGAGGTGAGCAGCGGTGAGCAGCCACTGATCTTTTCTATAGTCCAGGCTTTGGGAGAGAGAAGCCCGTGAACAGACTAGCGAAGGTTTCTTGTGGCAGTGGAGATGGATCCTATATAGCTTAGCCCTCATGCTTTTGCGGTGGTCCCTTTGGGGTGGTGGGGAGGGACAAATTGGCGGGTGGTGGGGTGTCACCTAAGCTCCATCTGAGTGGAGTAAATAGACTGAACCAGTGAAAACTCATTGACTCCTTTTCTGCACCTGTATGGACTGAGTCCAAAAATGTTTCTGGCCAGCCTAGTGGATGACTCGGTGGGAACATGAAACCCTTTCAGAAAAGTAGCGCGTAAACACATATGAGTACTCTGTAAAGCTCATGGCCGCCTTTTGAGGAAGCAAAGTTCAGCACTCTGGTACCTGAGTTGCAGACTGCTTGCTTGCACTCTGGGGTGGGGCAGTGTGCTAGGCTGAGCACATGCTGAGGGGAATTTCCCTCACCTCCATTTTAAAGAGAAGCATGACTTCTCAAAGGCCAGCAGTAAGTCGATGGTAGAAAGGCAGCTGCAGCTCCCACCTTAAGAGAAGGTCATAATAAACCTTAACTTCCTGAGCTAAGGAACTTTTTAGGACTATATTGTAGTGGACAGTGTTGCATGTGAATAAGGTAGTTCTGTGTTACTTAGCCAAAAGGTCCCCTGGTTATAAAATCCATAAGAAGTGTCATCTGTTAGCTATATCTGTAGTCAAGAACTGCATGCTTAATCTCTGCTTGAGATACCTTGCAGGGTTGTTGTGATTATAATAAAATTGAATAACCCCATATGTGCCATCTAGAGCTCCTTTGAGAAAGGGTGGGGTGCAGCATGATAAACATGGTGCTGCCATAAAGGGCCACAATCTGGAGATTGTGGGGAAGCTGTGGCCTTCCAGTTATTGCTGGAGTACAATTTCCATCATCCCTGAGCATTTGCTGGTCTGGCTGGGTCTGGTGGGAATCTTGAGTCCCATCAACATTTGAAGGGTCACTGGCTCCCCATCCCTGATAAAAGGAGCATCAGCCTTGTGCATCTTGGATTTTAGCTGCACTACTGGTTTTGCACACCTTGTGTTACTTTCATCAAGCCCATAGTAATCTGGAATGGGCTGGGGACAGGCTTCTGTGCTTAGCTAGCAAGGTTGAAAATTTGAGAGAGGACAGTGATGCAAGGCAGAACAAATGTGTCTTGACAGCTCAGTGGTAAAGTGGGGGACAGGGTTGAACAGGAACAGGCAATAGCAGCGGAACTTGCCATACCACACTTGGTTCCTCTCCTCATATTGGCTCTAGATGGGGATATTCCATTTTTATATCTGCATATAGTGCTCCTAACTTTCATTTTTGAGAAGTGGCAGACCTGGCTGGGATGGCTTCTGCAGTTTTTCATTTGCTTAAATCTTGAAGTGGGCTTAAGTGTGGAAGTGGCAAGCTTGGAAATCTTGCAGTTGCTGAGTTTTGGGTGTGCGGCTAGTTGCATGGTAGAAAGATCTCATCCACAATGATGTTTGTTGTTTCTGAAATGCTGGCAAAGGCCCTGGGTGGACTTCTACTTATTTTTATACTTGTCCTTGAATCTGAAATTTGCCAAGCTAATTATTTATACATGTGGAAAGCAAGTGTCCCTTTGATAAAATGACTTGCAAACTGTCTGTAAATGGAAAAGGAGAGTGTATTGAAAGTCTGCAGGTTAAAATGGCTCCCCCCCCCCACATGAATTGAACAGTGTTATCTGTGCAGCTGCTGATATCAGTAGTTGGAAGGCCAGATAGGTTTAATGAGTTACTGTGATATTGTTGCCAGCAGGAGCAGTGGGTAGTAGTAGGAGGGTGGGTTGGACTGGCAAACAGGGAGAATGGAGTGAATGGTTCATGATTCTGTAACATGAACTGTGTGAACTTGGCTGTCTTTGTTCTTGCCATAGGATTTTGCAATTGAAGCAGTTGCTTCCACATAGCTCAAAACTGAGTTTGTCTTAATAGCTTGTAAGAATGTTTGGTTGGGAGATCATCCTCTGCTAGGTTCTACTTTAGGTGGAAGGGAAGGTTAAGTGGTGTAGAGTGGTGGTTTTATTCATAAGTGTTCTGCCTGATGAAAGATGGTAGTTAATGAATGGTCTTCAGATTCAAAAGAATTTGGAAAGCCTTTGCTTCTTATAAATACACCCACCGACTGCTGTTAGTCTTATCCGGATATCTGTATACTAAAACTTGAGATCTGGAGCTGAAATCCTATAATGTCAAGGAGGTCATTAAGGGATGGTGACAATACCAGTGATGCTTGCACATTCCTCCATGATGAAGTAGGACTTGCTGGGGTGTTGGCTAATCAAGGGGCTTCTGAGTTGCTTTTAGAGCTATTCTGGGTTTAGTGACAGGAGGGGAGCTTGCAGAATAGATCTGGTGGTTGCCATTACCTGAGTCATCAAAGCATGAGCCACAGCTGTCTGACTTAGGGAAGTACTAACCATGGTGGCTTTACCCTCTAGTAGTGTTTCCTATTTTGTGGGCTGTATGCAACCACAAGAACTAAGAAGAAGAAAGTGGGCAGGACATTCAGAAAGCATCGGGTGAATTACGGAAGAGAGCCTGTTTGCATTCATGCCTTGTTATCCTTAACTTCCATTTATTTGTTCCTTGGGTGTCTTATGTCCCACTTCTCCATCTGGTCAAAATTGTAACTTGCATGTTCCTTGAGATACACTTCTGTTGTCTCCACATCCCCGTTAGCTCTTTGGCTATGTGAGAAATGGGGATGGCCATAAAATGCATAAGAAATACCTTTTATCAGCCAAACCTGTAGTTAAGAATTGCATACTTATCTCTTTTGTAAAAGCACACTTGAGGATTTTTGAAATTTTATTTTTACCTATTTATCCTGCTCTGCAACATATTCTGACAGGCTGGCACATGTTAGTTCCATTGCAAAACCTCTCATCTGTCATTCTCAAGTGAGACTTTAGCTCATCCATGTAGTTGACTTGGACTTTGGATATTCTGGGTGGGGAACAGAGGACAGTGGGAGTCTTGTGGATATTGTATTCCCAGTATGGACTTGTAAGTGCTGCCTTCTGGCTTCACTTCTTATAGCTGGAACTCTGAGACAGGTCTGGGGAGACAAGACAAGTGGAATGGTGATGCTGGGAGGAACAAACCACTACTGACAGCGAGACCATTAGTTCTCCCTCTTGATTTTCCTGAAACCTAGTTTCAGGGCAAATGTAGGGAAGGTGCATGTGATGTTATGGAAAGAGACTTGCTCAAACTGACTTTGTAACACCGGGATGATTCTGCTGATGGTGTATATTGCCATTAGAAGCCAATCTCCTGGCCCTTCTCTTAAGTGCAGCCTTGGCTGTTCTTGTGGCTAAGTAGAAGCAAGTCCTCATGACACACCCTTCTGCAGTTCTTCAACTTACAGCTACTTCCAGCACCCACAATCTCCAAACACAGAGTGTGGCTTGCCAGACAGTTCTGCTGCTGCTGCATTCTCCACAAGTAAAAACAAAAGTCCTAACAACCTATAGAACACGGGGGCAGGGGCAGAGCCTGTGGCCCTTCAGATGTTGTTGGATTCCCCTCAACCCCAGTCAGCATAGCCAATGGTTGGGGATGATGAGAGTTGTGGTTTTGCAACTGGTGGGCCACTCCTGCTGTGAAATATGCCATGCTACGCTTTCTGATGCTGTGTTTGATTGGCCGATGGCTAACCCTTTGTGACTGGTTGGATTCCAATGTTGTCATAGACTTTTAAGGTTTGGTCCTGACCCCATGGCATATGGATTAAGAGCCGATTCATGCATAAAAATATAATGTGTGCAGTACACACATCTGGAAAGTACAGAAAGGCTGAGTGGAGCACCAGGGTTGGCAGCAGCTCCCTGTCAGGTGGCAAAGCTGGGTTTGCTGGCCTATAATGGGTGAAACAGCCCAAGAACCAAGGTGGCAGAAAACATGATTGTGCCCATCTTCTTTATAGAGATTACTGTCATTTACCATGAAGAGGGCAAAAGTTGATACCATTACCTTTGGGAGGGCGGGGGGGTTGTTGTCTTTTTTTACATACAAGATTTTTACAGCGACCAGCAAGCTAAACTAAATAGGTTCTCTTGCTTCCCCACCCCTCTTCTCCTCCCCCCACCCTTCCAAATTCCTGCTTGGGGGGGGGAGACGACTCTTGCTTAATATACCCAGAGACCAGCTGTATTGCAACATTAGTGTGTTGCAGGTCTTGGAAATACTTTCAAATCAGCAACCCCCTACTCCTCCCATGGTTGAAACCAGCCTCCTTTAATGGAAGGGCAATTCGGCACAGTCCTGTCTGCATGTTAATCGGCACGCCCCTTTCCCTGCCCTCTAGAGTAGTACATACATTTTTTCTGAACATGTTGTTGCATGCACTGCTTACACTGCCTTGCTTATGAATCAAGCAAGCTGGTTTTGTCTGGGTGATGGAGAAGCCTGTGCTACTTGCTTCTAGTTGGCCTGAATGTCTTGTTTGAGCCACTCCCGTCCAGAAGAGTTGAACTGATTTGCTTTGATAATCTATCTGTTTTCTACCCACCTCCTTTGATTTCCCCCTCCTATGTCTGCTTGTCCAGGGGTTCCCAAACTGGCCCGCAAGCTTCATTCAACTAGCCACAGCATGGTTCTGTGAAGAGCACTTAACCATTTGAATTCTATGGAATAGAACTTGTAATGCAATAAAATATAATGTAAGAGATAAAAATACAGTTTTGAAAATTGTACAGCACCACGAGCTTTACAATTCCTGCAACAGGCATTAGATAGATAGATAGATAGAAAGATAGATAGATAGATAGATAGATAGATAGATAGATAGATAGATAGATAGAAGTGGTCTGCCAGGACCTTCAGCAATTTTTGGGTGATCTGTGGGAAAAAATTTGTGGGACCCACTGTGCTAGTTGTCATTGCCCTTTACTTGCTGATGCCCTCCTTGGGTGGGCCTATCAGTCATTGGCACACAGGAAATGTCACATCAGATTTCTTCCGCATTGAGTAATGTGTCTGGGTATGAGAGGGTGCCTGGCTAACTCACAACTGTTATCTGTAGTAGCTGTGAAAATAACACAGCTGATTTTTCATAATGTCATAAGCAGCTTCTAGGTATTATACATCTGAGTTATCTATAGGAGGGGAGTTCCGAAAATGTTCTCACTGTTAGGAACCTTTAGTGCATTGGTGTCCCAATCTAAGGAAGGCTTATCGCCATATATAGTGTCTGTCACTTGCCAGGTAGTAGGATTGAGGTTTGATGTGCTCAAGTCAAAGAGTAACTTAATAGGTGTGCCTGTGGTCTAGGTGTGAGTGACAGCATTCTGGTGTTTAGCTAGTGAGGTGTGGGGAGGAGGTAAAATGAATATGTTTAAAGAGGGAACATTAGGAGGTAAATGCTCAGCTTTGTGTCCCTGGTTGGCAGAAGGAACAGAGAGTATGAGTGAGTCTGGAGTTGTTAAAGGAGGCAACTGCTCCACAGCTGTAAAAGAAAAGCATAGATTAGGAATCATTTGGGGAGTAAGTCTGGGTGTCAGTGCCGTGCTCCCTCAGAATTATCGTCCTGCACCCTTGCTCCTTTCAGGCAAGGCAAAATTTAGTGTTCCCTAGGCAAACTTGCCTTCTCTTTCCT
Source organism: Podarcis bocagei (assembly GCF_964188305.1). Lineage (NCBI taxonomy): Eukaryota > Metazoa > Chordata > Lepidosauria > Squamata > Lacertidae > Podarcis > Podarcis bocagei. The sequence continues at coordinate 84,904,047 of NC_138125.1, read as the reverse complement.
GCAAGTTTCTAAACACAATGTCATTTCCTGTCTGACCAGGAAATCCTTGTTTGCTTCCTTCCTTTCTGCCTGAACAACAAAAGGGCTTGCTTTGAAAGCTTTTTGCATGACGTTGATGTTTCCTCCCACTTCCCCACCAACTAAATGAGTAGTTCTATGTCTCTTTAGTTTTAAGCCACCTAATTTCAACTGTAGCTAGTTTTCTATTTTGCTGGGCTTTGTGTATCTGGGTTGGGCCAAGACTAGTATGTGAAATTTGCAGTGGGATGCAGATGTAGCTGAGTGGAAAACACAGGGTGTTGTGTGTATATATGAGGGATTCAAGGGATGCATATTCCTGTCTCCCGCTCAAAATGCTGCAATGGATATGTCTTCAAAACATCACCAGTGCTGTAATGAACACCTATTTCTGTAGTGAACTGAGGACTGAGTGACTTAATCTGCTAGGCAGGGGGATTCCTGTGAAATGTGTGTCTTGCATCGGTGACATGTCCTCTAGCTTGATCCTTCAGATTTAATAAATAGCCGGATTTTTCTGACCTGGAAAAGTGAAATTGTCCCCCCTGCCCCCACCCCACAGGAGGCCTCCCATCAAAGCCTGAGAACAGAATTAAATCAAATACTTAAAGCTTGTGAAGAGTGGCCATGCTATATAGTGAGATTACATTTTTATTCCCTAAAACTGTTCAGTGCCTGCTAGGTGGAAGGTAATGCGTCTCTTTGTCCTGTGCCCCCCACAGAGTAAAGAAAGAATTTCTGTCCTGAGAAATGGATGCTTCTACTAGTAGTTGTGTGTAGGTGTTACTGCAAAGGCCAGCCTCTTTTTTTCCCCTTTGGGAGAGTGAGCACCGTGTCTGCAAGACTTTTGTCAACAACAGCAACAACAACAAGAGAGTGGGCTGATGGCAGTAACAGGGGCAGTGCTGCAGATCATATCTACTCTAGCTAACAGTTTTGGGTGCCTGAATATGAAATTGCCCAGAGCCCACACCCACAGCAGTTTGGCGTCATGCAACATTTGATCCTGCTCTTGTGCATGTACCAAAAGAATAGACCTGCAGCACTTGTTATTCCAGATCTGTGCCCACACTCTTCCTGTTTGCTAGCCAAACTTACCAGGTTGTTTGCAGGTTGTTGTATATGGCTTTGATCTTGCATACAGGTTGGAGAAAGAGGAAATGGCCTGGACCACGTGGGCTATGACACAGGGGCTTTTTTGAGTTTTGCTCTGTGGGTTAGTTGGGGCCTGAGTTAGACTGAATGTTGTGTGTCTTTGATCACCCCTAGGACATAATGCAGCACCTTCATGATAGGGGTATGCCCTGCCCCGGTAAGTGGGGAGGGGCCATAGCTCAGTGGTAGAGCACATGCTTTGCATGCAGAAAACCCCAGGTTCAACCCCTGGCACACACACCTCCAGTTTAGTTAAAAGATCAGGTAGCAGGTGATGGAAGGCATCTCTGCCCGAGATGCTGAAGAGCTGCTGTCAGCAATAGTGTACCAGTATTAGGCTTGATGGGCAAATAGTCAGACCTGGTAAAGAGCAGCTTCTTATGTTGCTCTCACACAGTGATCCAGTCTATGAGAATAGGGACGTTACAAGGTGGGGCTTGTGAAATAAAGAAAGGAGACGATGACTCAAGCATCACTGTTAGGGCTGTCTATTCTGCCTAGGCATGGAGCTCGTTTTAACAATCCCAAGTCCGGTGAGGAAAAGGTGAATGCAATGGCTAGTGCAAAGTCTACGAGGGACCCGGAAAACCCTTCCTCCAATCACTGGAAATCCTAGTCAACAACATTCTTGTTTTGCAAGCTTTCACAAAGCACCCCCCCCCCCATACTTTCACACTTACCTCCACACCTATTAAGGGTCAGAAGCTTGCTTCTGTGCTTTTTCTTTAATTGAAAGCTGCAATTTTCAAGAAGATGGATTCTGTATCTCATTGTAGCATGCACACGTTAACCATGTGTATTTTTAGGGGGCGCCAGATTCTGAGACAAGGAAACTCACATTCTGCCATCAGAATTGGGTTGATGATGATCTATTTTTTCTACTTTTTTCCTTTAGAGACCCAATCATACAAGATGGAGACTTTCAAACCACTGACATTTGGGGAGAAACAGGTGACAGAGTACAGAGCATTGAAAGGATGTGAGAGTTTTGTGTGTAGATTTGTTAAAAGCTTTTTTCCGAACAGCACGGAAAAGGACTAACTCAGAACTATTGGAAGCCCGCATAGCCCCCCCAACATTTCCAGACAAGATTGTTGCAGTTCTCAAGGCTTTCTGTGTAACTATTACGACTGAAGAAATTATTAGCTCTGAGGAATTCCCGAATGGAAAAGATGCAGGCTCCTGCAGAAAGGGTTTTCTCAAAAGTTAAGCTGTCCCTTAATGTCGCTTACATCTTCAGATCAGTTACTAGCTTGATTTATTTTTGCAGCCAACATTCATTGTCTCCTTTCCTTCCTGAGATGTAGCTTAGCCAGCTGATGACACAGTTCCTAGTGCAACCATTTGCAGGGCACTGAAGGAGGCATTTCCTTCATGCAGTGCCTTGGTTGAGACCAAGCCTCCACAACTCCACAAGTGCCCTGCTGGGTCAGACCAAAGGCCCATCCAGTCCAATATCCTGTTCTCACAGTGGCCAGTCAGATGGAGGCCTGTGGGGAAACCTGCAATTAGGGCCTGAGCATAACAGCATTCTTCCCCATTTGTGATTCCCAGCAAATGGTATTCAGAGGCATCCTGCCCCGGACACTGGAGGCAATCATAGCTGCAGTTGCTAGTAGCCACTGGTCCTCCACAAAAAAAATTCATCTTGGCTGTTGCTGGAAATTGTGGGGCTGCATTCCTGGGCTATGAAAATGGACCTATGCCATGTATCTTGAATTTCTCTGAGGCAGCCGCAAACATTTGGGCACCTGAGACCAAACACATTCACTTGGTTGTCGCTCTGTTCAAGCACCAGCTAGCTGGTCCTTTAAGGGCTGAATGTCAGGTTTGCTGAGAGAGCTCGTGCTTGTGCCCCATGCTTGCGATGCAGAGTTTGAGGCATGGCAGCCAGCCTGCATAAGTATGTTTGTTTTAAGCTCCCTTGTGTACATAGGCATTTGGCCTAAGAATTATATATCTGCTGTAGTGCTAGGTGCAGGGAGGATAGCAGTTTTTGGGGTTTTGGACGCTGCTTTTGTAGCTGTTTGATCCTGGAACTGGGACACCAGGGCAGGCAGCCTTTTGCTGGGGGTGCCAGGAGCACAGTCGGCAGCTGCTCCCATCTCAAACATGCAGAGTTTCCTGCAAAGTTGGTACTGGCTGCTTTGGCCAAAACTCTCCATATAGTGTTGTGATGCTCTGTGCCTTAGGCCAAACTAGCCTCTGGCTGAGGTGAAATAAGGAGGAAGAAAAGAAGCTTTTATCTCCAAAGTTAATGCAGAAAGCCTAGGTAGGTGTGCTAGCTACCTTTCCCTCCTCGCATGAAAAGAGCATGCAAAATTTAGTCAGCTGGGCGTTGGCCATCGGACCGCTCCCCAGGGGCTGCTTCCTGCAGACAGTATCCAGGGCAGGCTATGATTCCTCCTGGCGAATGTTGCTGTCTGCAGAGGACTTTGCTCCTGTGCAGCTGATAGGCAGGGCCTTATCTCGAAGAACGCCAAGATTCTATTTGCCTTAAGGCTGTAATTGGCTTTTCTCCCTGAATGTGTTTTGAAGCAGAGTAGTGCTGGAACGGAACACCTGCAAATGAGTTTTTGAGGTATCTTTATAACAAAGGGACTGTTTTGATCCCACCGAGGAACACGCATGCCAGCCTCGAAGTGATTGTACAGGGAATCGTGACTGGTTTGTCGACGTGGAATGTTATCACCACGTTGCTTTGTGCTTTTATAGGTAACGCTGAGCCAGGAGTTGCCGTATGTCTGGTTGCGGCGTCCTTGTAGCAAAATGGCCAACTTGGTAATTACCAGTTCTTCTCCTCCTCCCTCTCTCCTTCCACATTCTCCCCTACATCCTTGAAGCTTCAGCCCCTTCGAGCCAAGCAGCCGCCTCTTCAGTCAAATCCTGCCTTGGCTTTGGCGGGGTGGGTGGGGGTTGGGGTGGGGAAGGAGGAGGGAGCCAGGAAGGGTTGTTTTTCCTCTAACATGATAAGGAGCACTGCTGGGTAAAGTGGGAGCTCTTGCTCCTGATTGGTGGCCAGGCTGCCCTGGAATGCTCTGGCCCGTTTCCCAGAATCCAGTACTCTGTGTTTGTTTGTTTCTGAGCCTGAGGTCTGGTGCTACTGTGACAGGAAATGGGGAAGCTGGAGGGGAGGTGGTGGTTGGGGGGGGGCGCGTAGAGAAGGGAGATGTCTGTGTATGTGCCTGTGAAATCCCTTTGTCCCCAGAGCTCAGCTGCAAATTCCCACAGAGGGGGAAAAGTGGCCTTTTGTGTTGCGAAAGATTTTTCAACTCCCAACTTGCAAAGCTCCTGTGCTTGGAGGCTGGGAGCGTTGAATTCTTCCTGACTGACTGCCTCAACCATAGATCTGTCCCCTCCCTCTCAGGGGGAGGAAAATAGAACTTGTATGAGATGAGATATCTTGGATGGCGTGTTTCTTCTGTGGCTGTGTATACATAAATTAAATTATGGGAGCTCCCAGTGCACATTGGGCACAGCCAGTGTGTACAACGCTTGGTTCTTCTGGTAGATGCATGCATCTGTCACAGATATGTATCCTACCAGTGCTGCTGATAAATACTAGTAGTAATCTGACTTAAGGCAGCAGTGAAGCACTCCTAGCTCAGATATATGCAGTCAATCCTGTACCACCTTCAGGTATAGAAATGCCACTCCCCAATCAGCCACAGTTACATTGATGACTAGTGTGGTGCTTGGTTTAGGTTTTTCAAGTTAACAAGTACCCAAAGGCCCAATGAATAGTTGTACTTGCGCAAGCATCTTCTATAGTTTTAGCAGCTGTGGGGCTGTATACTTTGTGAACCGTAATTAATCTACTGATCCTAGGTGTCTTTGAGGGAGTACATTCCCTCCTCTCCATGATGAACCATAACCCCAATTTTCCAACTTTCCTGGTTTTTATTATTTATACCCTAGCCCCTGTATAGTCCAGAATATTGGACAAAAGGTGAAAGCATTATACTGTCCATTCCTTTTGCAAGAAACTTGTCTGGTCCTGCCTTTGAAGTGGTGTTTTGCTAATGAATGATGTCATAGCAGTGACTGACATTTAGGAAAGCAAGGCCGAAAGAAGGCTAGAATGATTCACCCATTATCTGGAGAAGGAACTTCCTGGTTCATTTCTAAGCTCTTTTCATCTTCCTTTGTGGAAAAGTGATTGGCGGACAGAAAATAATTTGGAAATGCAGACTAGTATAACTTTGATAGGTCAGAAATGTGTCTGTACGAAAAGTAGCAGCAAAGACAGGAGCTGATCTTGGCCATATTTCATAAACCTAAAATGATTAATGTTGGAAAACATTTTTTAAAAAATATTCTCCAAGTACAGTTAAAGTTTAACATTATTGTACCCGCACTGTGGGGGGCATGGATATGCTGCTAAAAGAATGTGGGTTATACTCACCCTGCAAAGTAGCCTAGAGTTATAGCCATTCTGGGTGGGTGGGGGGGGGTGAGCAAACCTGCAGCGCAGACTCCCAGTGGTCGGTCTTCTGGCATGTTGCCTCCCTTCCCACCCCAAAGGAGATGCAGAGTGCGCGCGCGCGCGCACACACACACACACACATACTGTGAAGTTGTTTGTAGTACTAGTGCAATGAAGGGATGGAGCAGGTGAAGGGAGCCAGGGAAACAACTAAGGGTTTTGTCAGTGAGTAGTCTGGGAACAAAGCCAACCTGCTGAGAAAGAGGCATACACCTGGCATATGAGATTGGTGCCTAGACCTCCCTGCATAACACTAGAACTTGTGGACTTCCAATGAAGCTGAGTGTTGGAAGATGCAGGACCGAAACAAAGCAAACACTTCCTCATGCAGCACATGGTTAAACTATGGAACCTGCTCCCACAGGAGGCGGTGGTGGCTTTAAAAGAGGATGGATGAGGCAAATCCATGGAGGATAAGACTAGCAGTGACTACCAGCCACAATGGCTATGTTCTGCCCCCATTGTCAGAAGGACTATGCCTCTGAATACCCGTGGCAAGGGATCACAGGTGGCCAGAGTGGTGGTGTGCTCAGGTCCAGCTTGCATGTGGGCATCTGGCTGGCCACTGTTAGAACAACATTCTCCCATTGCGTGCTTCTGTTGTTATGCTGCTTTGTCACCAGAAATGGGTGGTCTCTGGTGCTATGTTTGTGCGCACTTTTCCCTTTACCCCCAGGATCAGTCCTTGTGGATCCACCCATACCACTAATGTCCTGGCTTGACTAATTAGATGGGCAGGTGTTGCTTGGCTGGCTCCAAAATGAGTGGTGTTAGTGGCCTCAAGAGTTATTGTGCTGTCTTAATTGTGACCTGTCTGTAGTCTCCATGTCTCCTCATTGCAGCCTCTTAGCCAGTTATCCTGCTAGCAGCTAGCCCATGACTAGTCATTCCACACTGGTGCATGTTGACAGTGGTCCTCTGTAACTTACCTGTTGAACACAGATGGAATGTGGGTGGTACCGCTGTTCTTGGCTATCTGGGACTGTGGATACAAGCTGTTCAGAAATGGGGAGTGGACACCTCACTTTTCCTACATCTTTCTAGTTCATGGCATTTACCAGTGAGGCAACCCTCAAACAGGGACGCACAAAACCCTCCTTTGACTGCCCAGAAGGACAGCTGCCCTGCAGTCAGATTGCTGGCATACCACTGGAACAATCCCTTCCCTCTGTTCTGCTGCCGACTCGGCACCATTTCCTTTCCTGTTGTGTGTATGCTCCACACTCCCTTCCCTCCTCCCTCCACCTCAGAACTGCTGCTCCCTTCCTGTCAGATGTGGGGTGTAACCTTGGTCTGAGCAGGCCGGGGCTCATGTTTCTTGGTGTGTACTTCGCTGTTGCTTCATGGAGTTGGACTCTTCTTCTCCTTCAGCCCATCCCAAAAACTGTGTTGTAGCTGGTTTTGTACATTTCCCCCAAGCTAACTTGAACTTCCAGAAAAGGGAGAGAGGCCAGCTCCTGTTACAGACATGGATCCGCATTGAAACCACAAGGGGGTTGTCGGTTTGAGCCCCACCATGGGCAAAATATACCTGCACTGCAGGGGGTTGGTTGGACTAGATGACTCCTGTGGTCCCAACTCTATGATTCTATAGGTTTTAGAGTTTTGATCTCTCATTTGATTTCTATTTATGCCCCACACTCAGATAAATCCTAAAGCTAGTCCCCCCCTTTGTTTAACTGCTGCTTTCCCATGCATAAAATGTATTTATCCTCATTACGGAATTGTGTTTCGAACTGTCCTTGAGGCATGTCGGGGCCTTGAGTAGATGGATTTACTCCCTTCCCTCCCTCTTGATCTCATGTCTTCCGCTCATTCTCTTGAGGGGCCTCCAAAGTCAGCCCTTCCTTTCCACACCCTTATCACTGCTTTCCTATCTGCCTCTCCTGGAGCTGCTCGGCTTTCCCCTTATATGGCCAGGTGAGGCAATGGTGAGTATAAGCTTGGGACACTAGAACCCTGATTAGTTAGGCATGTAATCTACATCCCTGGAGGGGTTGCAGGGGGCGGCTGTGTGTAGGGATAGGGAGCCAGGTGAGTCTCTTGAAGTGAGATCAAATCAACTAGTTAAACCAGTCTTGTGTGTGTGACACATGTTGGGGGTGAAGCTCTGCCTTTCTGCCCTGGGCCAGTTCTAATTGGTGAGGGACGCGCCCTAAGTGCAGCCAGCCCAAGCTTTGTTGCAGAAGTCTAGCTGGCGGAGCGGAGGGGGTGGAAGAAACTCAGGCCGCCTTTGGAAAGGGACTATGCCTGCCTGTAAGGGTGTATGGTGTCCTTTGCATTCTTCATGAACAAGGAACTTGCTTGCGTAGGGAGTGGCAACTGTTCAAAGTCCATGCTGAGTAATGAACAAAGCTATCGCATGGGGCTTTTGCTCTACGCTTGGCAAAGGCAGATGCCTTTCCAGTAAAAGCAAAACATTCTCGGCGTAGGAGCAGGGAGAGCAAATCCCAGAATGAGAAACAGGTGAACGAAACACAGACCTGGAGCTTTTTCCCTCTGTTTTGAAATCCTCCAGTTTGCAAAAAAAAAAAATCTCAAGGCGGTCACTAAAACCCCAGTCTTGTTACAGTCTTCCCCTGGCCCCTCTTTTTGATTGCTGTATTGCAAGCAAAGGGTGTGAGTGTTGCGCTTCCTTCCTGGCCACTGGACTACTTGCCAAGTGGAACAGATGCTGCTGTTAACTTAAATGCTATCAGGATCCAAAGGTACGCTGCTGTAAAACTCTCACCCACCAAGGAAAAGGTGTCTGGGGCATATAAATTCAAGTGTATGGAAGCTATGCACAGCCAGCACCTTTACCTTCTGCTAATTTAGGGAAGGGGGCATCCTGACCCCTTGACCATTGGGTGTCCTTCTCAACCCACACCTGCACAAGTTGGAGTTTACTAAGCTTCCTGATTCCCACCCCACATTGATGCCCATCCTTCTCTCTCTTAAGGGTTATAACTATGGCTGCTAATTAAATTCATGGTTAAAAGATTCGCCCAGCCCCACCTGTATCCAAGGTATAGGCACATGCCAGCAAGTCCATGGCGTGCCAGCTCCTGATCACGTGCAGAATCTCTGTTGTCCTGCTAGAGCAATTTTCTAGCCTTGTGACTTTGGACAGAGTCATGTTTCTAACTCTGGCAGAAATGTGAGAGGGGGCTGAGGACGTCCAGCATCTGGCAGCATCTAGTCCTGTGACTGTAATTCATTTTAACCGTTTTAACTTTAGATTGTGGTAACCCCTCCCTGGGACCTGGCGTGATGGTGGTGGTGGTAGTAGTAATATTAAAAATATGGATAGGCAGGGCTAATGTACTGGCCGACACCTCTGCCCTGTGCCTCTGGCAGTGTGCAGTGACAAGGTGCTGTGAGGTGAAAGGTCATGGATGCATGGAGAATTGACCACATGGGTTAGAAGGAGCCCAGCAGTGCAGGAAGGAGCTAAGATGCTAACTAGAAGTTGACCTTCAAGCTAGGAAAAGCTTTAACAAAGAAGTGGGTCTTGAGAAGGGTCCATGTGTCAAAGCAAAGGGGTTCAGTGAATAAAAAGAGGAAGGCTATTGGAAGAATAAGGGGCATTTGGGACATGTGGGGCAATACATCCAAGTTTGGCAATGATTAAGGTGGCTAGCCTTCATACTTCCCATTTTCAGGTGTACGCCTTTTTTAAAAGTAAAAGCATAAAGAAGTCTTATGAAGAACATGATTGAAAGTGGAGAAAGAAGAAAACAGAGGTGTGTTTTTCAACAATGCTTACCAGGAAAGAGTTTGTTTAGTCTTCTTGCAACTTCTTCCCTCTTCCACTTTTGTGTGTGTGTATCTGTGTGTTGCTATGTTGCAGCGGAAGCACTGTAGTTCAATAGCTGAGCACATTCCTTACATGCAGAAGTTCCAGGTTCAGTTGTTGGCATCTCCAGATAGACTTGAGCAAAGCCCCTTCCTGAAACCCTGGCCTGGAGAGGTTGGTTCCAGTCAATGTAAGCCAGTAGCTTTCAAGATGTTGTTGAACTCCTCGTTCCCATCAGCCCCAGGCAGCATGGCCAAGATCAGGGATGATGGAAGTTGTAGTCCCAACAACATCCAGAGGGCCATAGGTTCCTCACCACTGATGGAGACAATACTGAGCTAGATTGACCAATGGTTTGACTTGATATAAAACCACTTCCTGTGTTCTGTCTTGTGTGCACAAGAACTTGGAAGGAAAGTCCCGAAGTGCTACTGAATGATGTGCTTACTGAACGTGTCCATTTATGCATGATCAGAGTGTGGTTTTGGATTTCTACCCATAACTGGTGATGGTTAGCTGCTAGCCACACTTCTATCCCCCTTTTTAATTCAGGATCTTTTGGGATCTCTTCCTGACTTCATTCTCTTTCCTCACAATTTATTTTCAGTGGTGGCTTCAGAAATGGTTATTTTGAAAAATCAAATACTTCTACTTGGGGAGTTACCAGAAAGTAAAGCTTCTTCACTTTGTTGCAGGGTGTGAGCAAGCGCTTCCTGTTAGTTTCTGTCTTTGGAACTGGGGAGACATTGAGAGTTGTGCTGGTTGAGGATAATGGAAGGTGTATTCCAAAAACATATGGAACGCCCCAGGTTGGCAAAGGTTGATGTAGAGAGCTGTTAGCCCACAAAAGCTGAATATTGCAAAATAGAGTTACTTAATGCCTGTAAAACAGTTATTTAATGCCCGTATATGGGGGGGGGTGTTCTGCAGTTGATTTGAAGACAGGGGACTCCTTGGACGAGTGTCAAGTTTTAAGTACAGTATCAAGTTATAGGATGGGCTGGAGAAGGTGTGCAGGGATTGCTGACAATTGTCAAACACGTGACCATCTGGGAAGATTATTTTATTACAATTAGGAATTGCTCTCTTGAAGCAATTCATATTCCCCCATTCTCTCTGTATCTTTCTATATGTGATGGGGTGTGTGTGTGTGTGTGTGTGTGTGTGTGTGTGTGTGTGTGTGTATATATATGTGTATAACATAACAGATAAAACAATTGCATATAAACACAGTTTAAACAACAACAGTTATAATTATAATTATAAAAACAGTTTAAGACTGCCGCGTACAGCAAAACAATTCCAATCCAGGACAGATACTAACTGGGATAAAGTCTTTGGTATGCTTGTTGAAAGATAATAATCTGAGGAATGTGTTCTGAAGTAGAAGGCTGCAAGAAATTCTATATTTTAGCAACCTTTTAGCAGTTGAAAGCAGAACCAGCTTATCATATATATGCATCTGGCTTAATTATTTTGTGCCAGTGCTGTTCCTTTTGGTTACAAATATTTTGGGACCAACTTGTGGTGCCTCTTTAAATGTCTGTTGCATGTGCTAACCTCCCACTGCTTCCTCTCTTTTCCCTCCTCCAGTTAAGATACATCCTTTCATTAAGAGGGCAGTGTTGGGCCTAAGTTTTTGAAATGATTAGGGTTACGCCTTTGGAGCTTTATTTGAGCTGAATCTATGGCCATCCAGATGTTGTGCCTGCATCAGCCCCGGCCAGTAGTCAGGGATGATGAGAGTTATCCTGCTTGGATAAACAGGCCTGGAATGGCAAATATAACTAGGGACGTAGGAAGCTGTTTTGTACTGAGTCAGGCCAATAGTTCTTCTAGCTCAGTATTGTCTACACTGGCTGGCAGCAACTGCCTGGGATTTCAGGCAGGGATCTCTGCCAGCCCTAACTTGAACCTGGGACCTTCTGCAAGTAAAGCAGATGCTCTTCCACTGAGCTATGGCCCTGTCTCAGCTGACTTGCAGCGGCAACATTTATATGCTGCCCATGTGGCTGGGCTGCCCCAGCCACTCTGGGCGGCTTCCAACTAATTGTAAAGCCACAGTAAAATAATCAAACATTAAATACTTCCCTATCCCCGGCTACCTCCAGATGTCTTCTAAAAGTCATCTGACAGGAGGATCTTCCGCTGGTTGGGTGCAACTGAGAAGGCCCTCAGAGCTGGAGCTCAGTGTTCATGCTGAATGATTGGGGTGGAGACACCTCCCTAAGGCCTTGTATACTTGAAGTAGTAAGAAAATGCTGGTTGATAGTTTGCTTTCTGGGTTGTGAGGCACTTGGGAACTCTATTACTGTGTGTTCATAGCTGTATCAGCATCCATGAGTGTTAGGTAAAAGGTAAAGGACCCCTGGACGGTTAAGTCCAGTCAAAGGTAACTATGGGGTATGGTGCTCATCTCGTTTTTGGGCCAAGGGAGCCGGTGTTTGTCCACAGACAACTTTCCAGGTCATGTGGCCAGCATGACTAAACCGCTTCTGGGGCAACAGAACCCTGTGACGGATGTCAGAACACATGGAAATGCCGTTTACCTTCCCGCTGCCTGTTTATCTACTTGCAATGACGTGCTTTCAAACTGCTAGGTTTTGTATGCCTTTTAGGTGGTGGTAGGCAACTGTCTCCCGCTTTCTTTTTTTTTTTTTTAAATGCATTTTTATTGAAGTTATACACAAAAAACAGATATATATGAAAATACAGAGAAAAAATTACAAAGAAAAAAAAGAAAAAAGAAAAAAACCACACATCCGAAAAAAGAAAGACACACAATCTGAACTTCCCTCCATCCTTTTGATAAGTATCAAATATCTCCTTCCATTACGTATTTGATTTTCAATCTATAGTCTTAAATTCACTCGCTGGTCGTATTGTTCTAACCCCGTCAATTCACTTTAAGCATTTATTCCAATATATTTCCAAAATTTACTCCAATTTTTCAGAAATTTCTGTTCATCCTGATCTCTTATTTTACTTGTTAGTTTGTCAAGCTCAGCATAGTTTACCATTCTAATCTGCCAGTCCTTTATGTTGGGGATGGTTTCCACTTTCCAATATTGTGCCAACATAATTCTCGCTGCTGTGGTGGCGTAGAGGAATATCGTCCTATCTTCCTTTTTAATTTCTTTATCCATCATTCCCAACAGGAAGGCTTCAGGCCTCTTGGGAAAGGTATACTTAAATATTTTTTTAAGTTCATTATAAATTAATTCCCAAAAGCCTTTCACCTTTTTACATGTCCACCATAAATGATATAGGTCACCCTCCACCTCGCCACATTTCCAGCATCTCTTATCCTTTAATCTATACATTTTGGCCAATTTCACAGGGGTGTGGTACCATCTATATAGCATCTTCCAGATATTTTCTCTCAATGCCATACATGCTGTGAACTTTATGTTACAATTCCAAACTTCTATCCACCTTTCAAAATCAATGTTGTAACCAAAGTCAATTGCCCATTTAATCATTGCCTCCTTCACCTCCTCATCTTTTGTGTACCACTCTAGTAATATATCATAAATTCTAGACAGGGTTTTATTTTTGCCTTCTATTACTTCTATACTAAATTTTGATTTTTTATCATCAAAACCCGCCTTCCTCTTATCCTCTTTTAACAAATCATTCACCTGGTGGTATTGCAGCCAACCAGTGAATAAATTTTTTATTTCTTCATAAGGTCTGAGTTTGGGCCCTTGGTCAGTTTTTCTTAACATTTCTTCATAGGTGGCGTTTATCTCCTCCATATTTATTTTCTTAATCGTTAAGGCCTCTATTGGTGAAATCCACCATGGGGTCTTTCTTTCGAGGAGGTTTTTGTTCCTTTCCCATGCTTGATATAATGGCCCCCTAAAAATATGATCTAAGAAACTCTTGTGAACTTTCACTTTCCCATACCAAAGGTACGAATGCCATCCGTACCAATTATTAAAGCCTTCCAGGTCCAGTAGCTCTCTATTCTCCAGTTTTATCCAATCTTTTACCCAATATATACAAGCCGCTTCATAGTATAAACTTAGGTCCGGGAGAGAAAAACCCCCTCTTTCTTTTTTGTCTATCAAAATTTTCATTTTTATCCGTGACCTTTTCCCCTGCCAAATATACTTTGCCAAGGCTCTCTGCCACTCTTTACATTGTTTTAGGCCTTTAAGTATGGGGATGGTTTGGAATAAAAATAACATTCTAGGCAGAATGTTCATTTTAACAACAGCTATCCTCCCCAAAAAGGAGAGTTTCATCCTCCCCCAAATTTCCATGTCTTTCTTTATACTCCTCCAGGTGGCATCGTAATTATCCTTGTATAAATTTATGTTCTTAGCTGTAACCCAGATCCCAAGATATTTCACTTTCTTAGCTACCGCAATTTTGGTCTTTCTTTCTAGATCTATCACTTCTTCCTTTGTTAAATTTTTAACTAACATTTTGGTTTTGTTTTTATTTACCTTAAGTCCTGCCACGGCTCCAAATTCGTCAATTTTTTGTAAAGCTTCTTTTACGCTGTTTTTTGGGTCTTCTAAGGTTAGTACAATGTCATCTGCGAAGGCCTTGATTTTGTATTCCCTCTTTCCTACCCTGACTCCTGTGACTTCTGTTGCCCCCCTCAGTCTCTCGTTTAGTATTTCTAATACTGTTATAAACAATAGAGGGGACAGGGGGCAGCCTTGTCTAGTTCCTTTATATATACTAAAATATTCTGTTGTGGTGTTGTTTATTACCAATTTTGCCTTCTGTTCCTTATATATAGCTTCTATGCCTTTTCTAAATTTCTCTCCCATTCCCATCATTTCCAAACTTTTCTTCAAGAAATCCCACGAGATGTTATCAAACGCTTTCTCAGCATCTATGAATACCAAGGCCGCTTGTCTATCTATACTCATATCCAAATATTCAATAATGTCTATCAAGTTCCTTACATTGTCCCTTAGTTGTCTCCCTGGGAGGAAGCCTGTTTGATCTTTATGTATTCTGTTGTTCAAAACCTTTTTTAGTCTTTCTGCCATTATATCTGCAAATAGCTTGTAATCATTATTTAGTAGTGAAATTGGCCTATAGTTTTTCACTTCCAAAGTATCTGCCTCTTTTTTGGGAATCAAAGTAATATATGCTTCCTTCCAGGTATTCGGGATCCTTCCTTCCTTTAATATATTATTCATCACTTCGCCTAACACTGGGGATATTTGGTTACTTAGTGTTTTATAATATTTGGCTGAGAGCCCATCTGGGCCTGGCACTTTCCCGTTTTTCATCTTTTTAATCGCCTTCTTTATCTCTTCTTGGGTAATTTCCTGGTCTAATATCTCTTTTTCTTCTTTTGGGATTTGTTTTAAATGATGTTCTTGCAAAAACTGCTCTATTTCTTGTTTTGTTTCCTTTCCTCTTTTATATAAGTCCTTATAATATTTTTGAAATATCTTCCTTATTTCTTTTGGCTCTTCCACAATCCTTTCTCCTTCCCTTATCTTACTAATCGTATTTTGTTTTCTTCTTTCTCTTATTTGCCACGCCAAATATTTGCCTATCTTGTTTGCGGATTCAAATGTCCTCTGGTTCATCATTTTAATTTTCCATTCTACCTCTTGATCAATTATTGTAGAAAGTTTAGCTTGTAATATCTTTATATTCTGTTTTGCGATCTCCTCACTGGGGTTGATGGTTAATTTTTTTTCATTTTCCATAATCTGTGTTAGGATCTGTTCCTTTAACTCTTTTTCTTTTCTTACTTGGCTGTTTTTCTGTATTAAAAAGCCCCTCATAACTGCCTTTCCTGCGTCCCACACCGTCTCTATAGCAGTTTCCCCGTTTAGATTCCATTTAAGGTAATCTTCTATTGTCTCTATTGCCTTATTTACAGTCTTCTGATCATTAAATAGAAATTCATTCATTCTCCATCTAGTTGTTTTAATATCCTTGCCTTTCAGCTCACTGTAAACCGCATTATGATCAGATAATGGGTTCTAGGCCAAGTAACTGCCTTGCATGCTATGTTAGTTATCCCAATTACACAGCACGCTGGAGCACAAAATACCTGTTCAGATAAGTGCACTTAACCTGGCCACTTTTTAAGCCAGCAGTTTCAGCAGTGAAAAGGCCACCGTAGGTGCAATGATTTTCAGCGAGTCCCAATCTAGATTGGAGTATGTTCTGGATCAAGCCTCCCTCCTGCTGCCTCCCCCCCCCCCAATAAAAAATAAAAATAAAACTGACCATACTTAAGTGCATTTGTTTTAAAGAGGTGACTTGATGTATATTCTGGCACTCGGGCACTAGATTTGGAAAATGGAGGGAAGGACCTAAGGAAAATATAAACCTGCCTTTTGATAGTGTGCCTTACTACTTTTAGGGGACAGGGGGCATGTATCAAGTTGCTTTTCCTGTGTTATTGTTTATATGTGGGTGGTTTGAAAAGTACTTGCATGGGGGCAACTCCTCCTCTGGAACTGGCTCATCTCCCAAGGCAAGTTTCTTCTCCAAGGTAGCTGCAGTCCTTACATGGACTTAGGAACTGCAACAACTAGCTTTTCCAGTTCTCCTACAAGCAGGTAGGATGCCAAAAGAGCTCCTGGAATGGTGAGTTAATGAGTTGTTCTAAATCGTCACAAAATATCTAATATTGGTTGTGCTTCTTGTTGTGCCAGATAGCCACAGTTAAGCTCTAGAAATCAGATTGGGGCTTCTTAAGCAGCAATTTACATTTACTTACATGAGGCCCATAATAAGAGAGTGAACTAGCCCAGGAAATGTCTAGAGCCGATCCCATTTGGGAAGGATGTAGTAGGAAGGCTTCTGAGATTGCTCAGATTTCATCTTGGCTTGCATGCATTTTGTTCATTAGCCTGTGTGGAGGAAGTGAGGGCGGTATCTTGTGCCTCCTTGCAAATGGAGCCCACAGAAATGTTTAACTTTGGGCATTGGCCTCTGCAGGATGCATGAGTTCACTGAAATCCTACCTGTGTACACATGCCGTATGTGTTTTGCTAGGGCTCTATTGTAGCAGGGCAGAGGGAAAAAGTGCATTTATGGGTAGGAGAGGCAGCAATAAGTATTCATGTTTGCATTTGCCTTTAATGCAATGTCTGCA
The DNA here is from genome assembly GCF_964188305.1 of Podarcis bocagei. NCBI lineage: Eukaryota > Metazoa > Chordata > Lepidosauria > Squamata > Lacertidae > Podarcis > Podarcis bocagei. Next base: position 84,887,520 of record NC_138125.1, on the reverse strand, counting down.
GCTGTTCATAGTTTCCAACTACAACTTAAACTGTATTTAGAGATCTAGAAAGTAAGTAGTCCAGCTTGGGGGTTGCATGGCTTTTAACTCTTTTTTTTATATAATAATATTTATTAGTTTTCCAACAAATTGAACACAACACTACAAAAAACCAAAAAAGAAAAAACATACAATAATACAATACAATACAATACAAAAACAACAACAACTGCAAAACACTAACATACAACTAACAAAACAAAACAAAAACCATTTAAAACACAGTCCAATTTCAATATCTTATCTTTCTTTCACTAATTTCCACGACCTCCTCACACCTCCCTTTTTATATTCCACTTCTATTAATTGTTTCAGCAGTTCCTTTCCATCTTCCTCTGTTTTCTATCCTATAATTGACTTAACACATTCTAACCTTATTTTTCCCTTTAATGGCTTTTAACTCTTGAAGGTACTAGAAACTTCACATGATCCTCTGGTGTTGTGGGATCAGACTTGTGAATATGCTAGCATGAATGCACTTTGCTGAATTGAGAACATGGCCTTGAGTTGTTGTGTATGAAAGCATCAAAGCAAAAAGGCAAATCCAGAAGTATATATACCAGGCTTCCAGCCCTTGGGGCTGTGGTGAACCAAACCCTGAGAACTTGCAGTTTCTCTTACGTATGGAGTGTCTGATCAGAAGTCCATTTGTTACAGGGAACACTTGCCCTTTCAAGCAGCATTATACAAGTTCCAGTCAGCTGAATATCTGGCAGAGCATTATGTGAGGAGAGCGTGTCTGTTGGTGGAAACACTTGTTTTGTCATTTTAAACTGCAATGTCGGATTTGGGGTGCTTCATTTATTGTCTCTGACCAGTCCCATCTCTGATAATTTCAAGATCTCTAATGGTACCTTGCCTTTCAGGCTGCTTTTTTGGTCCCAGAAGTCCATTGTAGCATCTAAGTGCGAGTTAGAATGTGAGTTGTCCAGGTGTGTTTGTACTGGGCCATGACAGCCTTGCAAACAACTTTTGCAATTCTTCTGGGTGGGAGAGATATTCAGGGTGTGGGTGTGTGTATGAGAGAGAGAGAGAGATTCAGGGAAGTTTGTGGAGGAGTTCTATGTCTGTGCAGTAATGGTTGTACAGTGGTACCTCGGGTTAAGTACTTAATTTGTTCTGGAGGTCCGTACTTAACCTGAAACTGTTCTTAACCTGAATCACCACTTTAGCTAATGGGACCTGCTGCTGCTGTGCCACCGGAGCACGATTTCTGTTCTCATCCTGAAGCAAAGTTCTGAACCTGAAGCACTATTTCTGGGTTAGCGGAGTCTGCAACCTGAAGCGTCTGTAACCCGAGGTACCACTGTAATCACAATTACATGTGATGGTTGCTAGCACTGTGTTCCGTGTATTAGTGGCAACTTGTTCTGTGGCTGATAGTTTTGTGTATTAGTGGCTACAAATGCTGTGTTGAACAAAAAGGCCATCTCTTTCAGATCCTACTTACGGGCATGTCCGTCTGCCTGGGGTAATAAATGGACCTCTGGAATAGATGGATCTTTGAGCCAGCTGGTCAGTTCTGACATAAATTTCATGTTGACCTTTTGCAGTGCAAGATGAATTTGATGCTTTTCTATCAGTTGAGAGGAAACACAGCAGCAAGCAAGGAGGAATATCTTCTTCTTCACTGTGTTCAAAAGTCTTTGTTACATAGAAAAGCACACACTGGCTGAACAGCTGTGGAGGCAGAGCCACAACCAACCTGGCTTTTGGGGGAACATATGCTCATCCCAGCCAGAAGTGAGGCTTGAGGATCATGGCACATGGGTGTGGTCCTGGAGAATGACACCACACTGCTCTTTCCGAGGCATAGGAATCAGCATCATGAACTCTGAGTTGGCAAGCATTTTGGCGACTGAAATCTTGGTTTAAGGCAGTGTTTCCCAACCACTGTTCCGCGGCACACTAGTGTGCCGCGAGATGTTGCCTGGTGTGCCGCGAGATGTTGCCTGGAGGGAGGCGGGCGAGTCGGGCGGCGAGAGGCGCGGCGGCGACGAGGAGAGGCCGCCCAGCGCGGGGCTCTCGCCGTCTGCCTGCCTGGCTGCCTGCGAGCTCGGCGGGCAGTGCCTCCGTCCGCAGCGCCCGCCTCGCGGCTCTCATTCCCTGCCCCTGCCAAAGCTCACCCAGCCAAGCCGCGCTCTCCTTCCTGCCTCGCTTTGCTGCCTCCTCCCCCCCCCACCCCCAAAGCTTGGAGGTTCCCCGGCAAGGGGGAGGGAAAAAAATTGAAACTTACACTTTCGTGCGTCCCTCCCGGCGTGACACTGCGCGCTGACGTCACGGGGCTGTAATGGTGGTGTGCCTCGAGATTTTTTTCATCAAACAAGTGTGCCTTTGCCCAAAAAAGGTTGTGAAACACTGGTTTAAGGAGCCATTTGGCACCTAGCTTATATATCACATTTTCTAATACTGCCCTGAGTACTTGGTAATGCAGTATAAATATATTTTGCATTAAACAGGCTGGGGAAACGTCATGTATAACTTGTCAAGAGCCGGATAAAAAGGGGGAAGGATCCGAGGTTCCCTTTCTTAAAGGAATCCTGAGTTTCCAACCTTTTATCAGAGTGTTTGTCAGGTTCTGTAAGGTACATTTATTTGAGTACAAAGGAGAGAACCATGGCCCACATCTGGCTGGTGGAGCAGTGCTCTCCACTCACCAATCCAGATCGCAAAACAAGCAAAATATGCTAGCAGACTTCTTTCTTCCTAGCGTAGAGTATGCCAGACCCTAAGCAGAATGTGTTTGCTTGTTGATGTCACACACGGTTGCTGTCTAGACACAGGGAAACTAGGTGTTATTACTTAACACAGTGCTCACTGTACTTCCATGGGCCAAATCCCTAGCATCAATATTGGGTAATGCAGTTTGGCTTATAAAATGGAGCATGGAGAGCTGCAGATCAAACCATCTGAAGTGCACCAGGTTGTGAAAGGCTGTCAATAAGACATGGTTTCCCTTTTCCTTTTTTTTTTCTTCCTCCCTTTATTTAAGAGGCAGCAGTACTTGCTTGGTATACTAAAATTATCTCTCTCGTAGATAATAGCCTAGCTCTCAGTGGCTCAGTTCACATGGAACACTAAACCACAACCAGACCCAATTTATAAACTCATTTGTCTGGAGTGAGACAAACCACAAGCCTGGGTTCAGATGTGATGCAGTACCAAGCCATAGCTTGGCTCTGGGTAGCATGTCAGTTGGAGGACAGGGGAAGGAGTGCAGCAGCTGTGGTCTCTCCAGGACCTCTCTTGGCTCACATATTCATACTAAGGCATGAACTGGTGAACCAGGTCTGTATGTTTCAGGCTTGAGGTGTTTCTATTTTAAAGTACATTGAGGAGACCCTGGGGATGTCTAGGCATCCCGCTCTTGTGATGAAATAGTGTACAGTGGTACCTCGGGTTACATACGCTTCAGATTACATACGCTTCAGGTTACAGACTCCGCTAACCCAGAAATAGTACCTCGTGTTAAGAACTTTGCTTCAGGATAAGAACAGAAATCGTGTGGCGGCAGCGGGAGGCCTCATTAGCTAAAGTGGTGCTTCAGGTTAAGAACAGTTTTAGGTTAAGAACGGACCTCCGGAACGAATGAAGTATGTAACCAGAGGTACCACTGTATAGTACAGTGGTGCCTTGGTTCCCGAACGGCTTAGTTGTCGAACAAATTGGCTCCCGAATGCCGCAAACCCGGAAGTAAGTATTCCGGTTTGCGAATGTTTCTCCGAAGCCGAACGTCCGACCCGGCTTCCGCTTGAGTGCAGGAAGCTCCTGCAGCCAATCTGAAGCTGTGCCTTGGTTTTCGAATGGTTTTGGGAGTCAAACGGAGTCCCGGAACAGATTAAGTTCAAGAACCTCCGTACCACTGTAGAGGATAGATTTGAATCCAAGCAACCTTTGTGGGGCAAGACAGGCTCCTCCATCGGAGGAGTGATCTACTGGGATCACTGCTTGCTCCACTTGGGGGTGTTGGTTATACAGTGGAATGCTGATGATGTACTTGAAGTAGGCTTGGGACTGCCCAGAAGATTTTATTTTTATTTTTTTAAAAAAATAATATTTTTTATTAACTTTTCAATTTCACCATTTCAAATAAACATTTTACAAACTTCAAAATATCCAGTGACTTCCCGTCTTCTCTTTTCATGGTTCATTTTACATATCATACATCCATGCATATTTTACTATAGCCATTGCCAGAAGATTTTCGACAGCAGCCCTAGAAAGAAAAAACGGGAGTGTTTCTTGGACTCTTCCAGGCCTTGGGTGCATCCTTGCTGCGGAACTGCAGAGAAAGATTATAGGGTGGAGGCCATGGGATGGCAAAGCACTAAACTGTTTAAAGCAAACTAACAATCTCCTCTGGGTCAAAGTCCAACTGGTGCCAAGATGTCTGAACCGAAGTGAAAAAAGTTCAGTTGTCAAATAAGCAATTCCTAACATGTGACTAAAAATATGACTCAGTGAGAAGTGGTGTGTCCTCTTGTTGTAGCCCAGAGTGTTGTGACACAAGTTTACATCTAAATTTCTTCTGAAAGCATAACAACTGCATATTCAGGAACTGTAGCCATTCAGCACAAAACATTTAAGGCTGAATTAATCTAATGGCGATTCCACAAACTTGTTATTCCTCATGTTCTCGCAAACCACATTTCCGTAACTGATGGTCTTCTAGAAAGGCTACTTTTTCTGGATGCTACCAGTAAATGACTAATGAGGTGCATCTCTTGCCTGCCTGCTTAATTGTAGCATCCAGTTAATGGAGCAACAGTGCTTTTTTGGGTTTTAATTTCACATTGGGGCTTGCGCATAGGACTGTTTAGTGGGCAAGAAAGACTTGGGCAAAGATGTGAGTGGAGCTGTTGGATGACTGCAAAATACAGTTTGTGTCTTCCAGATAATGGTCATGGGATTGTGCTGCTTTTCTTTGCACTATTATGAATCTCTCCAAAGAGATCCCCCCTGCCTCAGATTGTCAGTGCCCATGGCCTTGTATGTAAATCATTTATAGGGCCTGGTGTTGTGTGTCACCAGCACCGTGGGAAAGTGGGTTGAGGCGAGATCTGTCTTGGAGGCCAGACTAGTCCAAGCACGCCGTCCCTACCTTGATTTCCCCACCCCCTGGGATTTTTTTCTTTTTTTAAAAAAATATACAGTTATGACGTGCTTGGACAAGGCTTTCCTGAGGTGGGATGTTAAGTGCTGGAGGAAGCTGTTTGCTCTGTATCTACCTTCCGTCAGTCATAGAGTACCAAGATCTTAATACTAGTTGGCCCACTGAGTTGGCAACTTGTGTGCAGAATAGTTCTATTTGTGTTTTCCCAATTTCTGTGTGCCTTGTTAGCTGTCTTTTGGAAGGTTATCTTGTGAGCCAGAAATCTCCTAAACCACATTTATTCCCTGTAATCCAGTTGGGCAAACCTGAGCTTTCTTCTCCATTGTAGCAGTTCTATACCAGTTAATGTGACCATTCTATTTTAAGAAGTGCTTTTGTAAACCACTTGTAATTCCACTTTGGGAGAAATGGTGGAATGGTTCATTGTAGTCTTTTCCAACTCCAGCCAGGCAGTTGTAGTCCAAAGTGTCTAGAGGGGTGTGGAAATAGGCACAGTGTGTGTTTTTTTAAAAAAATGAATAAATACTGGTTTGATTATAGATCCTTCTTTACATGCCTCTTGTGCTTTGTTCCTTTATTTTTTAAAATCACACATATATTGAATCCCCTTTCTGCTGTCTCTGCAGCCTTTCCCCTCCTGCTTCCTTGCTGTTGGTGGCTGGGCTGCTTCTTCCATGATTTTCTGCACTTAGACCAAGCTGTGCCTTAGCCAATCAGTTCAGACCGGCCTTCCTTCACAGGTGTGTATGGTGTGAAAAATCAATCTTAAATGTAATTTTTGTTCTCTTCCATTATGGGTGGCGGGCTCTATTTTTCTCTTGAACTGACCATTTAAAATTTTTGGAATTTCCTCCCATGGTAAGGAGATCAAAAGCCCGCAGGTAGAGTACAAATGTGGGCATTAACTCCCTCCTGCCTCCCCAATTCCAACCACACTTTTGTGCATGGGTTGCTTTAAAAGCCAAACACAGCTTTATGGATTTATTAAGTAGATTCTGTCTCAAGTCATTCCTGTTGGGCCTATGCCTGTGCCCTGTTCTCTAGCACAGTGGCATATGATTTGCAGAACACCTTGCTCCCCTTTCCCATCTTGTTAGCCATGAAACGATTGCTGACAACCACATTAAAGGCTGTAGCTCCACCACCTGCGGTTTTCAGCTGATAAAAGGTGGTAAAGGAAACAGCTCTTGGAGGGAAATGGCTTGAAGGAATATCTTGCACTTTGGAGATAGATTTCACTGTAAAATAAGTTTGAGGGTTTTAAGAAGCTGTACTGCTTCCCAACCCTTTACTGCTTAAATGCCATTCACATATGTAATGTTGCAGCCAAGGAAATGCACGCTGTGTCCTCAAAATACCTTGGGCAGATTTAACCAGATAAGACAGAGCTCTGCTGTCTCCATGGTGGTAGCAACGTTCTAGATGTGTATTGTTGATGAGCATTTGACAACCACATATGGCCAGACATATTCTATGTACACATGGGTGTATTATATGGAATGTCGCTGTTTCCCATCATGTGTTTGAAGAAGCCATTAACCCTGGAGCTTTGGAAAAATGAGAGTGAGTTGCATCCTTCTCTGCCCACCTTTCTGGTCCTGGCTCTTGGTATCTTTCTGCCCAATATATAATCACTGTGTTGGTAGGTCACAAAGCAACCAAACTTGGCCTCCCCCAGCTTGGTGCCTTCCAGATGTTTTGGACTACAACTGCCATTAGCCCCAACTAGCATGGCCAACAATTGTGGTTGATGGGAATTGTAGTCCAAAAACATCTGGAGGGCACCTGGTTGGGGAAGATGGAACTTAACTTCTTGTTCCCAGCTGTGACATGACATTGAGGAATTAAAGGCTATTGCACCCTGACAGGAATGCACAAGAACATAACTGACAGGCAGTTTCCTGTTTAGGAGACAAGGACCTGGGCTCTAGACAGGCCAGTCAGATCTGTAAGTGCTGATGCAGTGGAATTTGGAAATTGCAGCCATATCAAAAGGCCACATGTTAAATATGAGGCGGCTCTTGCGACGACCTCTTCAGGATTAATAGGGCAGTATTGAGGGATCGCTAAGATTTATTTACAAAAAAATCTATTCTGCCAACATTAAGGAAAAAAGCCATGACAGTGGGCAGCATAAGATGAGCCGTAAAACTATATTCAAAAAACCAATACAAAATGCATCACAAACCAGAAGATCAGCTTAGTACCTCAAATACATAATTGGATCATTTCCCAGGGGAAAGCCTGGATGAGCAGATGAGCTTTTAAGCAGGCCCCTAAATGCCAATACCGTAGGTGCCTGACTGATGTTCATTGGGGGCGCATTCCAAGGGGTTTGTGCCGCCACACTGAACAAGTCCTGGTCTTAGTAGATATGAGACAGATCTTGGGAGCATGTGGCACTACTGAGAGTGTCACTCCTGAGGATTAACAAATGGTTGCTCTGTGTTTAAAAGCCAGGGCTATTTGGACCAGTCTTGCATTACAGGAAAAACGTTAGTGCTGGATACATAGACCAAATTCCTCTTCCCTGGCCAGGGTTCCCTCTCCTATACATTAAAAAGCACACAGAGCTAAGCTTGCAAAGGCAACATATACCAGATAGCTTCCAAATAACCCACAAACTAATCTCATTTCTCCTGCTTATTGTTTCCTGCTCAGAGTGGGATTCAACCAAGTGCTTCATGTTAGAAGGGTACACCGTCCACATAACGTGAGGGATTTGTTGGGAGCAAGTGAGCTAAACTGCAGGGGAAGTATAGAAAAGGCCATAGTCAGCCTAGAGGGGAAATCGTAGCCACCCCCAATAGGGCCACGGATTAAAATCCTGAGTATTCCTATTAAAACTGTCCCTCAAACTTCTATGGGTGCCAGAAACCTGGGCCTGTCCTTCCCAGAATCTGGCCTGCACTTTTGAGGAGAGCCTGCAGAAAAGAAGCCATGAAACGTAATTTGCCATGGCCACTTCTCTCCTGAAAGAGCACCCTTGTGAATCGAATTTCCTTTTGCACTTGTTTGCCTTGGGGAGGCTAGGAGGGAGAAAATTTGTCGTCTCCTTCCCCTGCTCTGTTGATTTGTGGGAGGGGAAAATGAAGCAAAACTCGGGCCTTTTCCCAAGTTTGATTTTTTTTAAACAACGCAACAAATTCTCTCTTCTGTGACCTAAATCTTTCTCTTCTTACTTTCTCCCCAACTCTTGTGTGTGAAGTGAGGGGCTCCCTTCTCCCCTCCAGCCCCCTTTTCTGTGTGACGTCCGTTCCCTCCAACCCCGTGGCATCTCCCTGCCTTGCACCCGCCCTCCCCCCGTGCGGGGCCTTCACAACCATGGATGACTCGGAAGTGGAGTCGACTGCCAGTATACTTGCCTCCGTCAAAGAGCAGGAGGCGCAGTTTGAGAAGCTGACGCGGGCACTGGAGGAGGAGCGGCGCCATGTCTCTGCACAGCTGGAGCGCGTCCGCGTCTCCCCGCAGGATGCCAGCCAGACCATGGCCAACGGCACCCTCACCCGCCGGCACCAGGTAAAATCACCTCAGGTGAGGTGGGCAAGCGGGATGCTTGTCGGCTTCTGGACTCAAGTGGTGCCTGCTGGAGTGTCGCCTTGGTAGTGTGGCTTCTGTCGGGGATGGTTTGCGGGGCAACTTGGCCCAAGGGCTATGACATTCTGCACTTTGCATAGCTGGGTCTACAGGCCAGTGCCTGTTCAGTGGCTCACCCCACACAACAGCTCTGTTTAGGAAGTGGTGTCATGGAGAGGTTGAGCAACCAGTGTTGAGTGAGTGGCTAGATTTTGCTTTCACGGAGCCTAGTGTCATATGAAATAAAGACCACCATCCATGTTGAAGTAGAAACTGAAGTGCTTCTCCTTGGGAGACAGACCCTCCTTTATAGGAGTCCACCTCTTGGAAAGTGGTGGACTCTCCTTCATTGGAGGCTTCTAAGCAGAGGTTGGCTGGCCATCTGCCAGGGATTCTTTGGCTGTAATTCCTCCATTGTAGAGGGTTGGACTAGTTAAGCCCCAGGGTCCCTTTCAACTCTGATTCTCTCCTTCCTATTCCCATTTTAACTCCTGAAGACCAGTAGTATATCATACCATACTTAGAAGTCTGGCTCACCTATAACACTAAGCCCAAACACACTGAAGTGTGGATGAGTGAGCCTGCAGGTACTCGGAGCAAAACGTGCGGCCACTTCACATCTCTTCTAGTCCTGCTGCCGCCGCCACAGTACTAATGGTTTGGCTTATTGTGACCTTCAAGACCAGGCTCATGGTTTGCCTCACTCCAGATGAGCCATGCGTGGTAAGTCATAAACAAACCTTGGCTACAATTTGTGGTTTGGATGTAATGCTAGACCAAACCATGGCTTAACTTTGGGTAACAGCAGCAGGACAGGAGCAAACCAGCGGTGATTTTTGCCCAGAGTACCCCCAAACTCATTCCCTCATGGTTAACCATGGTTTGGCTTAGAATTAGGCTTGAAGTGGCCGGGTGTGTGCTTGTATTGATTACTGATGATTTAGAGTTCGTATCTGTGTAACGGGATGCCCAGCAGAGGAGTGGAGTTAGCTGCTGTATTGCTTTCTAGAGAACATCCTGGATATGGTGAACTTAGTGTAAAAAACAATAAGCCAGAGTTCTTTATTTAAGCTGCTGTAGAACAATCAAAACTTCCTTGCCCTAGCTGCTGGTCATGTATCTGGCAAAAAGAGATCTCTTAACACATGAGGTGGATGAAAGGAACAATAACCCAAAGAATTACTGGCTGCTGAAAGCCAGACAGTAAAACGAACCTCTCCTTGCTCATAATGGCAACCCTCAAATGCCCTCAAATTTAGACATGCCAGGATGAAGTAGCATGAAGGAAATGTCTCGGGTAGATGTGGAGAAAACCCCCAGATGACTTTTTTTGAGGCTTTTAAGCCAAGCGCATCTTGCCTTTCCCTTTCTGTTCGATTACTGCTAGCTGTTTGCGTTTTGTACTTCTCAACCTCAGGGGTAGGGTTGAGGAAGTAGACAGCGGCAAAGGATACTTACTAAGCTTGCGGTTGCTATTTTGAGTCCTGTTTAGTCCAGAAGTTCTGCCCCAACAGGGATGGAAACTGTTTGGGATGCACACAAGAACAGAGCTGCAGGGGTCTGCAAGGTGGTGTTGAACTTGAGTGCTCTACTTGGAAGAGCCTGCATTTAATTCCTTTTCACTCTGGAGGGGAGAGGTCTGCTGAGATGGGTCACCCTCGTTTTTTTTGTAGGATAGAGATGGGACTTGAGACTTCTGAGCTGTTGTGGCCATGGGCTCTTTTTCCCAGTCTCTGAACTGTTTTCTCAAGGTGATCTTCCATGTGCTTTAGTTAGCTTGCTTAGTTAAGAGCTCTTGGTGCCTTTTGGGTTGTGGCAGCATGCAGTCTTTTTGAGTTCTCTCTGGGATGTTGCATTCTCTCCCTGCATAGGGTTTCATAGATGGACAGGAGAACTTGTCCGTTTCTCTCTCCACCTGTGAGGAAGCGTAAACCTCTTTTAAGGAGCTACCTAACACTGTGCAACCTATATGTATTGTGTTACTTGCTAAGTGCGCCAGGCCAGCCTTCTAGCTTCTTCACTTCATGGTGAGCCGTAAATTCACCATGGCTGAACTTGCTCAATTGCCACAGGTGACTTCCACTCCTCTGCCCCCTTATTTTCCCTGATGCTGGATACAAATGCACCACTATTTTCTTTTACAGAACGGCCGTTTCTTGGGCAATGCTGACCTGGAGAGACAGAAATTCTCTGAACTGAAACTCAACGGACCACAGGTAAAGAACGGAACTGAAAACTTCTTTCTGGCAGGTGGCACTAATTTGCTGAAGGTGTTGTTGCTTTTTTCAAGGGGATCTAACCTGATGTGAAAATTTGGGCTGGATTCTTTGAGGTTCTCCAATCTGTAGCCTTTGGTGGGTGGGATGGGCCTACGTTTTTCTTCCATAAAATGTTGAGAAACTGTTATGCCCATGGAGAGGAAGTCTGAGTCACTTTCTCTCCTACTCTTGCGTTGAATGGAAAGCCACTCAGTGGTTGACGTCCTATTTTGTTGCATGAATTTACTGTGGTTTGAACTGGAACTTGGGTTCAAAAGCCTTAAATAGCAATGTCTAAAGAGAAAAAAACCCCTTTTTGTGTATGCGCTTCCTGAGAGAGAGACTGGGTATTAAAGGGAACTTGGCAGGTTGTGCCTGGCTTATGGGAAGTGTGCAGAATTGGGCTGCTGCTGATCTGTATCTCCGTCTCCTTAGGACCACAGTCACCTCATATACAGCACCATTCCCAGGATGCAAGACCCAGGACAGATTGTGGAAGAGACTTACACTATGGAGCAGGATCCCGAGGGCGCCATGTCAGTTATTTCGGTGGAGACCTCTGATGATGGGAAAACTCGCCGTACAGAGACCACGGTGAGAGGCTTGAGAAGAATTGCAGGTTCTGATATTGTGAAATGTGCCCCTTATTTAGTAGCTGGGTTGGGAAGAGATTAGGCTTGTGTGTACCAGACACTCGACAGCAAAGAACCGCTGGGGCTTAGAACACCCAAACAAGCGGTGTTTTAAATTTCCATTAGTGGCAGCTGCCTCTATGCAGTGATCTAAAGTAGTTTTCGCTGCTTCGTTTGTTATCCCCAAAAGTCTATGCAGGCACAGTGAAGGCAACTTAATTCACCAGTAGAGGGAGGCCTGCAGGATTGCACTAGCTCCCCTCCCTCATTTCTGGGAGCATGAATTCAACCTGTCTAGCCTAACTGCCATTCATGTTTATTGGTGGTGATGTAGACAGCAGACAGAACTCACCAAGGTAACCATTTTAACAGAGGAGCAGGATATAAGCTGGGCAGGAAGGAGGGAGCATGTGATTCTGCCACCAGCTCCTAATAGCTTAGCCAGGCTTAACCAATGGGCAATATTGCATTGTGCTTAACCAAAGTGTCCCAGAAGCAGGATTCTGAGAACTGCAGCTCTGCCAGTTCTCTCAGCAAGAAAACATTTAGGGTTGGACTTAACTCGCCTGCAGTGCACAAGTTTTGCAAGCACCTGCAAAGGTCTATGAAAGGTACCACCATGTGGTGTTGAGCTTCCCGCTTACATCATGGCTAATGGCAAAGGATGATGGGAGTTGTAGTCCAGCATCTGGAGGGCACCACATTAGCTACCCCGTCGCCTAGAAAGAAGGCCCAGAACAAGAGCCACGGAGGGTAAAAAGAGCAAGACCATGTGGAAGTAATGGGGAAATACCACAAAGAAATCAGTGATTCCAGCTTGGCACTGACTACTTTGGGGTCAAAGGCGCTGGCAGATGCCTAACAGCTCCCGTTACTGTTGTGTAGGTGAAGAAGGTTGTGAAGACCATGACCACGCGCACAGTGCAGCAAGTTCCTGTTGGCCCCGATGGGCTGCCTGTGGATGGCTCTCCAGTCCCCAACAACTACATCCAGACCATGGATAGGAACTTCAGGAAAAACACCAATGGCGGCCCTGGGGCCTACATGAGCCAGCCGGGCACAGCTACCCTCCCACGAAACTACCACTATCCAGACGGCTACGGCCGCCCGTACGAGGACAGCTACCACGGCAGCGAGCACAACTACGGCAGCCTGTCCCGCGTGACGCGCATCGATGAGCGCTACCGCCCCTCCATGGACGGCTACCGGGCCCCCAGTCGGCAGGATGTCTATGGGCCTCAGCCGCAGGTGCGAGTAGGGGGAAGCAACATGGACTTGAACCGCTTCCACCCAGAGCCTTACGGGTTGGAGGACGACCAGCGCAGCATGGGATACGATGACCTCGATTACGGCACCATGCCAGACTATGGTACTGCCAGGCGGACTGGGACTCCCTCCGACCCCCGCCAGAGACTCAGGTAGGAGCATTCTGCTTGGCATTCTAGGGCAGATGGTGGCAATGATTCTGCCATGATACAGAATCTGTTAAAGTGACGCTGGAGGGGCGGACATGCGCTCATTATTGAGAAACATGGTGAAGACATGCTTTTACCATAGCTCTTTGAGACACTGCTGTCGTTCCGAGTGACAATGCAGTCTCTAAAGCGAGATTTAGAGTTGTACAGACTTGGCCTTGGGATTCAGGGATGAGCAGAATTTTTCTAGAGGACTCTGCTCATCTGCTTTTGTCCCTTCAGTTAAAAGGGAAAAGGCTGAAAATGTTCTTTCCAGTAAACCTTCCAAAAATGTGCCACTGAATGTGTGGTGATAATTGTAAGGAGCTTGTGGTCTTTTTGGCCTCAAGAGGAAGTATATTGAGAGCTCAGCGTGATGGCTATTTTCTGGGTGAAAAGTCCCCATTCACATGTTACCTCTTGCCGTGTGCTAAGCGATCATAAGCAAGCCACTCCATTAGTCCTCCTCTGCAGTATCCTCCACCTTCAATGTGGGGATGATACTAAGCTACCGTATTTTTCGCACTATAGGACGCACTTTTTCCCCTCCAAAAATGAAGGGGAAATGTGTGTGCGTCCTATGGTGCGAATGCAGGCTTTTGCTGAAGCCTGGAGAGCGAGAGGGGTCCGTGCGCACCGACCCCTCTCGCTCTCCAGGCTTCAGGAAGCTATCCCAAGTCTTGCAAGCCCGGCGGGATGTCCCGCGGGCTCGCAAGGCTTGCGGGCAGCAGCCTGCACCCAAAAGCTGGGGACAGCGGGGAGGCGCAGAGCCGCCACCCCGCTATTCCCCGACCTGATCTGGAGGCTGGCGGGGGGAGAAGCAAGCCTGCTTCTCCCCCCCCCACCATCCCCACAACCTCCAGATCAGGTCGGGGAATAGCGGGATGGCAGCGCTCCGCCATCCCGCTATTCCACGACCTGATCTGGAGGCTGGGGGTGGGAGAAGCAAGCCTGCTTCTCCCCCCCACCATGCCCACAACCTCCAGATCAGGTCGGGGAATAGCGGGATGGCAGCGCTCCGCCATCCCGCTATTCCCCGACCTGATCTGGAGGCTGGGGGTGGGAGAAGCAAGCCTGCTTCTCCCCCCCACCAGCCCCACAACCTCCAGATCAGGTCGGGGAATAGCGGGATGGCAGCGCTCCGCCATCCCGCTATTCCACGACCTGATCTGGAGGCTGGGGGTGGGAGAAGCAAGCCTGCTTCTCCCCCCCACCAGCCCCACAACCTCCAGGCTTCAGGAGAGCCCCACCGCCAGCCCCACAAGCTCGGGGGACAGCGGGAGAGGCGCAGCGCGCCCTTCCCGCTGTCCCCCGACTTGGTTAGAAGGCTGGGGGGGGGGAGCCTGCTCCTCCCCGTCGCCAGCCCCGCAAACTCGGGAGACAGCGGGAGAGGCGCAGTGCGCCATTCCCGCTGTCCCCCGACTTGGTTAGAAGGCTGGCGGGGGGAGAAGCCTGCTCCTCCCCGTCGCCAGCCCCGCAAACTCGGGAGACAGCGGCAGGGGCGCAGCGCGCCCTTCCCGCTGTCCCCCGACTTGGTTAGAAGGCTGGCCCAGCCCCGCAAACTCGGGGGACAGCGGGAGAGGCGCAGCGCGCCATCCCGCTGTCTCCCGACATGGTTTGGAGGCTGGCGGAAGGCTTCCTCCTCCCCCAGCCCCGCAAGCTCCCAGAGCGATGCCAAAGCTGCGCGCAGCTTCGGCATGGCTCTGGGTCCCGTTCTGGGGGAGGGGGAAGCTCGGGCTTCCCCGCCCCAGCCCCGCGCCTGGCGGGGGGGGGGATAAATTTTTTTTGCCTTTATTTTCCCCCCCAAATCTAGGTGCGTCCTATGGACCGGTGCGTCCAATAGTCCGAAAAATACGGTAGCTCTGCAGGACTCTTGTGAAGAATTCTTGAGTGTGTGTATGAGGAGTCTCACGAAGGTGCTAGATAAGGCCTAACTATAATAAGATGGCATCTCTGATGCCGGTACTATGAGGTACTCTTCATTCCTTCCCGTTGTGACAGTGAATCCTGTTGTCACTGCAGCATGAAAATGAGCCTTGCAGTTGCACAGCTGTGGGTTCATGCTTTCCATTGCCAAGAAGACCCTGACTGTATGAACAGCATTTTTCTGTTGCGCATACAGGTAGCAGTGATTGGTTCACAGGTGTAGAGCCAGGGGCTTCAGGGCTCTCTATCAAGATTCAAATACTTGCATGGTGTATAAATCTTACTAAATAAATAGATAAACCTAGGGCTTACCAGGTTTTTTGTGTGTGGCCTGGGGTCATATTTGGAAATCTAAAACTGTCATGGTCACCACAAAATACCCAGTATACCTGAAGGAGCGTCTCCACTCGCATTGTTCACCCCGGACACTGAGGTCCAGCTCCGAGGGCCTTCTGGCGGTTCCCTCACTGTGAGAAGTGAGGTTACAGGGAACCAGACAGAGGGCCTTTTCGGTTGTGGCGCCCGCCCTGTGGAACACCCTCCCATCAGATGTCCAAGAAATAAACAACTATCTGACTTTTAGAAGACATCTGAAGGCAGCCCTGTTTAGGGAAGTTTTTAATGTTTGATCTTTTCGTATGTTTTGATATTCTGTTGGGAGCTGCCCAGAGCGGCTGGGGAAACCCAGCCAGATGGGCGGGGTAGAAATAAATATCATCATCATCATCATCATCATTTCACACAGGAAAAACAGCCAGAACTTACCCGCCACAAACAAAAAAACCTAAAACATGTATAATGGGCAATATGCCCCCCAAAACAAATAAAGCAGACACATGCACATACACCCCCCCTCGGAGACACAGACCCAAAGAGCAGGCAAAATACCCTCAAACAGATTTTTAAAAAGTTGACACATTCATGCTTGCTTCCTCTTGTATCAACCTAAAAAAAGGAATCTGCCGCCCACTCTCCAATCTCAGAGATTTAGCTGGCAGTGGCTTTTTTTCTCCTGAGAAGTTTCAAAAGAAGGCTGCTGCTGCATCATTTTTCTTCCTTTCCAGTGAAGAATGCCTCTGGGCTTACATGGGACCCAAAGGTGTTCTGGGAAATGGAAAGGGAGAGGTGGGGCAGCTGGCGGCCGGCAGTTCTCTTTCCAGCCGGTGCACCTGCTGCTGCCGAAGTGTAAAAAAATAGGAACAAGAACAACAACAAAGTAGGTAGTGGTTGCAGTTGCCAGATGGGCACCAAGAGTTGTGTGTTCCGATGTCTGCAAGTGCTGCATGGGGGACCCCAGACTTAACCTTCTCTTTTCTTGTTTGCCTAATGGTGGCATAGGTTTACAGTCAAATGGGTGTTTTCAGATGGGGGCTTAAGGCTACAAATAGGTCAATGGCAACATTTTTTAAAAAATTGATTTCACCCAGAAAGGGTAAATCCCCCAGAAAGGGTAAATGGGGTGGAGATTCAGATTATAGTAGGCTGATGACACCGGCATTGTGTGGATTCAGCGAAAAACTTCTATGTGTGAGAAGCACTGATCCCACAGTAAAGGCCTGTCCCCTTGCTTTGGTGTAGTATGATCTTGCGAATATCAGCTTCCATTGAAAAAACCCCGCATCCCAACCAAACAGACTTAAATACCATGATTTGTTGTGGAGACACAGGGTTGATAATTTATCTTAGCTATTCAAATAGAAAGAGGGTTGTTAAAAGTTCAGGCTTTTGGCAAAATGGAGCTGAATAGTCGCAAACTCCACGGCATAGTTTCCATTCCTCTTCTGTGGTCTCCTACCTGTCTTCTGCTGCTTCATGTCAGTTTCTGTCTCTGCCTGTCCTTCGCTTAGTGTTGACCCAGAGTATTCATCCTCAGCACAATTTCAGTTCTGTTCACCCACTTCCACTGTATACAGTATTCTGCAGATTAAAGTACATGGATTAAAGATATGTAAAATGACTATCTTGTCTAATACTCCTTTGCTGGTTGACATTGCTGTCAGAGAGGAAGAATTTTGACCACCTTGACTAACCCCTGAAGTAGGTGACTTTGTCATTAATTGGTTGTGGTAGCTTTTGGCTGCAGAACTGAGGCCTAGAAGGGGAGAAGTGGTGTCTTCTGCCTGACCTGCACAGCTTCTAAACTCTGCAGGTTTTTGATGGAGCAGAGTGATGGCTTCTCTTGCCCGACTGACTTCACGAATGTTAACAATGGATGTATTGCCCAGGACGCATCAGGGCAGGGTGGGTTAGGGGAGGCTGAAATTCTGCAAAACCTGCTGCGTGGGCCCAGTGGACAACTTCATCCAGTTTTGGCTTCTCAACAGATAAACAAGATCTCCAAGAACGCATAGGAGATCTGTATTCAGGATCTCCTGAGGATTCTCAAATTACTTCAGAGCAGCTGCAGTCCTACCCCATCCCAGTTTGGACTGCTCTTGCTGGACAGGTGGTGATGGTGCAGTGATTTGTTTTTCCGTGGAAATGTTTCTGTTTCATGAGTTCGTCAGGAGCAATAAAAGGATGTTTTGATGCTGTTTTGAGCATGATTTGGTGGAAAGGCGGGATTCAAATTTAACAATAACAAAAATAATGCCTGAAAACTCAGGACTGCTTAAAATGCCCATAACCTCAGGTTTTTTTTGCTGCTAATGCATGTGGCATCTTAAGTTTAGCCAGAGGAGTGAACAATTAAGTGACTTGCTCACATGATGATAGAAAAGCGGCTCCTTCCTGTGCTGTATTGTTCTGACCTGTGACCTGCACGGTTAACATTGATGCATAAAAGCTCCTCCAGTAGAATTTCCAAGCGTGGAGTTTGACTGCCAGTTCTGAAATTGCTGTGCTTTGTGCAAGCAAATAAAGGTTGAATAAACTATTTATTTATTATTTTTTCCACCTTTCCTTCGAGAAGCTCAAGGTGGTTTTTTCCCTTTCCACATCTTTATCCTCATGACAACCGTGTGAGGTAGGTTAGTCTGAGAGAGTGCCTGAGCAAAGGTATGTTCATTGAGCTTCAACACTGATTGTGGATTTGAACCCTGGTCTCCTAGGTTCTAGTCCAGTACTCTAACCACTCTGCTACACTGGCTCTGTGGAATCCATGGAATTGTAGAGTTGAAAGGGGTTACGAGGGTACTAGTAGTAGTAGTAGTAGTAGTAGTAATAATAATAATAATAATAATAATAATAATAATAATAATAAAATTTATTATTTATACCCCGTCATCTAGTCCAACCCCATGCAATGCAGGAATCTTTTGCCCAACATGGGACTCAAACCCACAACCCTGAGATTACTGTATTTTTTGCCCCATAGGATGCACCTAGTTTTTTTGGGCGGGGGAAATAAAGAAAAAGAAAATTATTCCCCCCCCCCCCAGGTGCGGGGCTGGGGCAGGGGAAGCGCCCCACGGCTAGTGGAGCGCTGCGCGAAGCCCGAAGCTTGGGCCGTGCTGAGCTCAGCTCACCCCAAGCTTCTGGGTGCCGGCAAGCTCTCCGCTAGCCGTGGGAGAGCCGCGCGACTTTGAGAGCTGCGTCTCCCACGGCTAGCGGATAGCTTCCTGAAGCCTGGAGAGCGAGAGGGGTTGGTGCGCACCGACCCCCCTCGCTCTCCAGGCTTCAGCGAAAGCCTGCATTCGCCCCATAGGACGCACACACATTTCCCCTTCATTTTTGGAGGGGGAAAAGTGTGTCCTATAGGGCGAAAAATATGGTAAGTGTCTCATGCTTTACCGACTGAGCTCTCTCCTTGTGCTGCCACCTCCTGTGTTGAGCTGTGTGTGCGTGTCTGTTGTCCATTCTCTTTCCTATGATGGTAACTAGCCAGATAACATCTTTACTTGTTCTGAGTAAGGAACTGAACTTTACTACTTTTTTTTTAACCATTGTGACTTGGCAGCTTGCCCTTGTGAAGAAAGGCCTCAACAGCCTTTTAGTATGTTCAGTGTCCTCTAGCTCAGTAATCTGCCATGAAGGTCAGGAGACCCACTTGCGAGCATTCTGCTAAACTTCTGAGGCATGCACGAAAAACACCAGGAGGTGATGTGGTCTGACAGTAAGCCACTGTAGAGGATTGATTCCCCCACCCCCCACCCTGTGCTCTCGTATTTTCACACGGAAAGTCGGTACGGGTTGGTTTGCTGCTTTGAGACGATATGACGGTTTTGATGAAGTTTCCCAGAACAGCTGCTAGGCCCAAGTGTTGCCTTTTGAAGAGCCCCAGTTTGAATCCCTTGCAGTGAGAAGGGAGGGGTTAAAGCTTGGACGAGTGTCTCTTGTATGCTCTGTGATCTAAGAGATTAGGGCATGTAGGGAACAGTATTTGTGGTTTCAAAAATAACCCAGAGCTATGCGACTGTCTTGTAGGAACACGTTTTCAAGCTGGAAAGCAACTGCCAAGTCAACGGCGCTTTGCCTCCAGAAGGCAGCTTGGACACTTGCAGTCTGGTGCACAGTGGTCTTCAAACTTCCTTCCTTCAGGCACTTATTTCCACACTGACGTGTCTGATAAGGAGCTGGTATTTGCCTGTCCTTTTGTGTTTCAGTGGATATTAGGGTGCCTTCTCTGTTTATGTAGGCCACTGGCCAGCCCTTTCAGGCTGTGCTATTGTTCTGAATGTTCACTGTTGAATGAACCCCATGCAACAATGGCCATGCAAGAAAGGGAGGTAATGGGAGGCCCCGCCTTAGATGGAAGCTTCATTGCTTGCCATAGCAAATTTCCTTGATGGGTTTCCTACAAAATATACGCTGAAAACCACCCGTCTGAATCAGTGCTTTGGAACTGGGCATCATGCAGCTCCTGAGGAATCACTTGTGAAAATCTATGAAATTAAAAGCTTAATGCACTTTAAAACAAAAATAAAAAACAGCAGCTTCCTCATAGAATACAGGCTTTAAAATGCTGAAAAATTGGAAGTGAGGCATTAAGGCAGGCATAGGCAAACTCGGTAGCCCTCCAGATGTTTTGGGACTACAACTCCCATCATCCCTAGCTAACAGGACCAGTGGTCAGGGATGATGGGAGTTGTAGTCCCAAAACATCTGGAGGGCCGAGTTTGCCTATGCCTGCATTAAGGCAGTGTTTCCCAACCGGTGTTCCGCGGCACACGAGTGTGCCGTGAGACATCGGCTGGTGTGCCGCGAGATGCCTGGAGGGAGGCGGGCGAGTCGGGCGGCGAGAGGCGGGGCGGCGGCGGCGAGGAGAGGCCGCGCCTCCTGCTGCTGCCTGGCGCTCCTCCTCGCAGCCGGCAGCGCTGCCTGGGCGCCTCCGCGCGACTCTGCCTCGCTGGGTTTGGTCTCCCAGCAGAGACGGGTCACACGCGCACCTCCCTCCCTCCCTCAGCCTGTGCGGAGGGAGAGCCAGAGAGAGGCATCGCTCCTGCGCGGCGGGAGAGGGAGCAGCCGGAGCGATGCCCCAAACGAGCTGAATTCCGAGCGAGGGACTGAGGGGGGAGGGAAAAAACTTTCACTTTCGTGCGTCCCTCCCGGCGTGACGCTGCGCGCTGACGTCACGGGGCGGGGCTTTAATGGTGGTGTGCCGCGAGATTTTTTTTCAGTAAACAGGTGTGCCGTTGCCCAAAAAAGTTTGGGAAACACTGCATTAAGGAGCCAGAAGTCACCCTTTCAGCTCTCATTACAGCTAAATAAGTGGGCTAACTCAAATTTGTCTTGCTTGAACATAAGTTCCACAATATGTGCATCATGCCCTGCAATATGTGCATCATGCCCTGCAAATGTGACTTCAACTATGGTCTTGGTGTTTTTTAAAAATGTGACATGAGCTGCAGCAAGAACATTTAACCACAAGCCAGCTTGACAAGAATATGTTTGCTACAGATATGGATATGGAATCTGAACTCATGTTGCCTGATAAGGGATGGGTTGTCCCCCCTAATTTGTGTTTGCAATTTATAGGCCACCCAATAATCAGAGTTCTCTGAGGCAGCTTACAGGATTTTTTTAAAAGCACACATAATAATAGAAACAACAAAATAAAACCCAAGCAACAGTGTTGAATCACAAATCACTTTAAAACAAAGTGGAGGAAAATAAATTTTTCAGCAACCAATCTGTTTAAAGCCAATGAAAGTAGGGGTTCTGCCTTTCCGAAGCTGCACTGTTCGCTGACTAAAACCTAGTTGCTTTCTGGATTATTGCCATCTCTGCTTAAAGAGCAGGTGAATCTTGAAACCTGTCCACTCTCATTCAGGCATTTAACTTTGAATCAGAGCAAACCATGACTAGGGAATTGGCTTCTTATTAGCTGGGCAGAGCAACATTTTCAGAGCAGAGGAACACATTTATTCGGTGGGAAAGTAGTGTTAGGAGCTGAATACTAGCAGCGGAGAGAATGCTTTCTCTCTCTCTCCCCCCCCCTCTCTCCCTCCCTCCCTCTCTCCCCCTCTCCCTCTCTTCCTATTGTCTCTTTCTCTCTCCACTTTTTTGGGTGGGAGGTGCTGCATGCGTTTTGCAGGTTTCCCACCTGTGTCTTAAAAACATGGAAATTTGATCATACAAGCAGTTCCACCCCCCGGAATGACTGCTTGAATATTTGAAGATGAAAATGAAGGCTATGCTTTCTGCCCTTCCCATGATTTAAGGTGACATTCCTTGGGGCCACACACTCCTCGGTTGCCTCTTTCACCCCATGGGACCACTTGCTTCCTCCATTCCAGCTTTGAGAAAACTCTGTCAGGATCCCACTCCTGGCCAAGGCTTGGATATGGGGATCAGGCAGTATGCTGAGGTTATGAAGAAGTGCCTTCCTCTGACTTGGGCTGGTTCCCCAGCTACTCTGGTGTTGTCCATCACCAACTCTAATTGGTCTTGCACAAACATCTCTCTCAATGTTGCTGCTGCTACCCACTTCCTTTCCCCCCCTTAACCACAGGCGCCAGAGCCTGATCTCGAGAGACCGTATATGTGTAAAGCATGACAGCTCCACTATGCAGATATAATTCCTTGTCCCTTGAGAGGCTCCCCAGTCCTGGACCAGACCACTAGTGTGAAGTCTACGCTTTGCTACTAAGCAGGGCTCCCCCTAAGTTGATTCAGCGAGGAAGCTGCAAAGGAAAGAGCTCTTCCCATTAGGCCCAACATTCATGTGTGCAAAACCACTCCAGACAGTGGGTGGAGGAGGCCTTAGGTGTACGTCCTTGGCAGTGCATCTGCGTGGGCACAAATGACAGGTGTTGGAGATGCACTGTGTGTGTTTACACCCTGAAAGCAGGGTGGGCTGGGGGTTTCTGCTGGACCCCATTTCTGAAGGAGTCTGCGAAGATGCACATCTTATTGTCTCCTTTCGGATTGCAAAGCAGTGGGGTAGTTTGGCAAAAGAAAAACAAGTCTTTGGTTTGGTCTCAGATGAATAATAATAATATTCTTCTTCTTCATCATCTTGGTGTGCGGGTGTACAGGATAGATTTTTTTTTAGGGGTAAAGTTGGGTAATCTTGACATTGCTTTCTTTGTGCACGTTTGGTTTGGGTATCAACAGTGTGGGCTTACTTGCTTTTAGAACTATGCATTGCATATGGATATAGATAAGCACCCACAGACTTGGTGTTGAGGGCGCTGGTCCAGGTTGCTGCGTTTTAAATGGGGAGTGGGGAAGCTTTGCATGCTTTACAGAATGGAGAGATGGAGCACAGCTTAACCAGCCACACACAACTCTGCTCCTAAAGTGGGAGATTGGTTCCTAGTGAGACTTCCTGGGTCCTCCTTGTGCAGTTCTGTTTCCAGCAGTAAGAATATTTTAAAGGAATGCGGAGCCACCAGGAACATCAACATGTGAGGCTGATCTCAGGGTTGGGGGATCCTTGGCCATCTCCATCTTTACCTAAAAACCTTTCTTGGACACTGTTTAAGCTCCTTCCATGGCTGTGAGGACCTGAAAGCTTTTTAAATTATTATTGCAACAGCTGAAGTGCTCTTGGTATCGAATCCTGTCCTGTCTCCTGTGCTTGTATACTGAGTTATATAGGCCCCAAATACATCCATTAACAGGAAAACCAAGTGTTAGAGGGACTACATTTCCATGAGGAGCCAAGGATTCTGTTCCTTTAAGGCAGTGGAAGCATCTGTTTTCCTGCATGTTGCAGACCTTGCATCCATTCATGCCATGTGAATAGTTTGTGAAAAAAGGTATCTTGATGCTACAGACCCCTGTAACCATTTTGTCCTTGTAGCACCATGATGAAAGGGACTTCTGCTTTCCTTGAGGATGTTAAAAGCAGTCCTGAGGCCTTTTCTACCACTCTCTCATCCCTTCCCCACCTTCACCTGGCCACATTTCTCTCTCTCCTCCCTCCCACCTTCTATTGCTTCAGTCACACTTTCCAGGGTACAGGGTGTCTCTTAAGAGGGGGTGACTGGGACAGGTTGGGAATCTCATGGCTGAGCCAAGTTTGCAGTGCAGGTCTTGCTTTTATATTTAGAAGGGATCTTGGGGAGTCAAGCCAGCACCCTGCATGAAATGTGAGACCTCCAGAGGCATTTGCAGTCATTTGCTCCTAAGCAGATCTTGAGTGTGTTCAGCTTGGGTGTGTGGTAGCTCAGTTGTGCCATGTCATAATTTGGTGTCCTTGAAATCTCACCATCTAATCTAACGGGAGTGTCTGCCTGGCTTAATTACTGCACACTGGAAGTATTGCAAAGCGGAAGGCCTGGCTGAATAAAGCACTGGAAGTCTTCTTCTGAATCTTGGGTGTGTTTGGGGCAGGAGCAGGTTGGATGACCTACAAAATGCAATGCCTGCAGTTTGACACAGATGGTGCCAAGTTGCCCTCTGGTGGCCAGGCTGCAGTAACATACGAGAAGTGTCTATATCTTAAAGGAGGCGAAAGGCGCTGGAAAAATCCCCAGTGACAAAACTACCGGGGAACTTGCTCACCCCTCTTTAAGAACTACAACCATTTCTTCCTGGGCCCAGCTTAAGCCACTGGTGTAAGCTGCTTTCATTGTTATTGTCTGCTTCTAATTTCAAGACAAATTAGAGGCACTTGGGTGCTTGACCCTGAGAGCTTGTGGTCGCCTACGTATCTGAAAACTTGAGCAAGAAAAGAAAGTCAAGGTGATGCAGGGAAAGGGGGCCTTCTTACTTGGTTATACTAGGAAGTTCTGCTACCACCTGTTCCTGGCAGCGGTTCTCAACCTGTGGGTCTCCAGATGTTGTTGGACTACAACTCCCATCATCCCTGAGCTCTGGCCTTGCTAGCTAGGGGTGATGGGAATTGTAGTTCAACAACATCTGGGGATCCACTGGTTGAGAAAGGCTTTGCTAGAGGATTGGCTGTTTGGGCACAGCTTTGTGAGCCACACTTTCAGCTTTTAGCATGGCAGCAGTGGGGATGATATGCCACGACTGGGTCGCTGTGTAACCTTATCCTACCAAGAAATTTAAACAGGTGGTTGGTGATGGTGGAACCCCTTCTTAATCCTTGTCCCGCAGATCTCTTCTGTAGATAGGCAGACCAGCCTGGTTCCTGTTTGTGGTAGTGCAGCTGCTTTGGATGACTGACGAATCCTGAAAGTAACTTGCTTCTCTTCCTCCCTCCTTTGCAGGAGTTACGAGGACATGTTGGTGGATGATTTGGCTAGAGACCAGTACTACTGGGCCCCCCTGGCCCAGCACGAGAGGGGCAGCCTAGCCAGCATGGATAGCCTGCAGAAAGGGGGCCCGCCCCCGCCCAACTGGCGCCAGCCTGAGCTCCCCGAGGTGATCGCCATGCTGGGCTTCCGCCTGGATGCGGTGAAGTCCAACGCCGCGGCCTACCTGCAGCACCTGTGCTACCGCAACGACAAGGTGAAGACGGAGGTGCGCAAGATGAAGGGCATTCCGGTGCTGGTGGAGCTGCTGGACCACCCCAAGAAGGAGGTGCACTACGGGGCATGCGGGGCCCTGAAGAACATCTCCTACGGCCGGGACCAGGACAACAAGATCGCCATCAAGAACTGCGACGGTGTCCCTGCTCTGGTGCGGCTGCTAAGGAAGGCGCGTGACATGGACCTCACCGAGGTCATCACAGGTAATTTCTGGGCCTTGGGAGGGAAGGTGGAGGCAGAGGCATCGGAGCTCTTCCAGGCACTCCTTGACCAGGCAAATGCTTTCTCTTGGCGCAGGAACACTCTGGAACCTGTCCTCTCACGACTCGATAAAAATGGCCATTGTGGACAATGCCTTACATGCCCTCACGGATGAGGTCATCATCCCACACTCTGGATGGGAGAGGGAGCCCAGCGAGGACTCGAAACCCCGCCACATAGAGTGGGAGTCGGTGCTCACCAACACCATTGGCTGCCTTAGGTAAGCTGGGGCTGCCCTGCACCTCCAGGCACACCTGCGTGCTCTGTGTGCTTGATCTGCATATGAACTTTAAGCAGACACCTGAGTGACCCTGCTGTAGGTGCCTGGCTGATGTTCACGGCGAGCACATTCCAAAAGTTGGGTGCTACCACACAAAAGGCCCTGTTCTTAGCAGACGTAAGGCAAGCCTAATGTTTGCCAGCTTATTGGGAGGAGGCTTTGGTAGAAGTGAGATGAACCATTTAGACTGGACTCTTGGAGCTGAGACTGGTGCCTTCTAATAAACTGGAGATGCTATAACTTGAGAAGACCATAGAACTCCTGCTTTGCCTTAATGTTGAATTCCTGACTGCAGGTCATCGGAGCAATGTACTCTGGTGTCTGTCCCCTAATCCTGGCTGGGCTAAGAGATGGGCCACACAGAAGGAACAAGATGAAGTTGCTGGTCTTCCTGGCTGGTGTGTGTGTGTGTGTTTTGCAGCAGCAGAAAATTGGGTGACAGGCAGTGTTGGAGCTGAAATAGATAGCCCATGAGGTTTACAATTAGCCTGACTAGGACTGTGTAGCAGGTTGTATGAGGAAAAGGCTGGAAAAGGCTTCTGCCATGATGTCTGAAGGTTCCCAGATTTCAAGCCAGGGGCTTGAAATCTCCACCCACAAACCCAGCACAGACTTGAGAGTGAAAATGTGGCCTAAATTTAAGCACAGGAAAGCAGACAGGCTTTAACAGTCACTACCTGATAGTGTCTCCATCTTTCTAACGTTTCTTTTTCTCTCTTTGTAGAAATGTCAGCTCGGAGAGGAGTGAAGCCCGCCGAAAGTTGCGGGAGTGTGATGGGCTAGTGGATGCCCTCATCTACATTGTCCAAGCAGAGATTGGCCAGAAAGATTTAGACAGCAAGGTAATGGGAGTGTGGGAGGAGGTAGCCCTATTCTAGTTGCCACTTGCCCTTCTTGGCGGTAGGGAGAGATTCTTCTGCACCAAATGCAATGTGCTGTGTTTGCCTGTCTTCTGATTTCCCCCTTTTCTGAGAGCGGCATCTAGGTGCCTGAGTCGGAGAGTCTTTAATTTTCACCCATACCAGGAACATTTCTCCCATTTTGTAAAGAGGAGATTCCCAATAAAGCACGTAGATGTATCCATTTTCTCTTCCCCACCCCAGATCCATCCTTGTAACGTTGGGCATAATGTTTGCCCCGCCTGCCCTTTTGTAGGGAACTTCCACTTCACAAAGTGGTATTCCACTTGGGTCTCTGGGTTGTTTCACAGATGCACTAAGGCAGCTTGTCTCTCCCCACCTCCCCCCAGCTGATGCCTTTTACATCAGGATGGGGAGCTGGATCAGCTGGTGGGCCAGATCATTAATCCTGCACCATCACCCAGCAAGCCGACTTTGACAAAGCTCCAGTGGATTGTTGTAAGCAGCTGGCTGGCGATTACAGGAAGCCCCTTTGAAGCCTGTTTGCAGGCACAGCTTGGATTCAGACAACACCTGCAAATGGACAATTTCGGGCTCACAGGTGGTGGCCCCCCTCAGTTGCACTAGGCAGTTCCCAATGGGCAACACCTTGGTGCATCTAATCTTGATAGGGCTTGCTATCAGTGCCCACCAGTGAGGTGAGGGCATATTGGCTCCTGCTCACAGCCTGAATGTGTTGCTGCTGTCAGATGCCCCCCCCCCAATTCTTGTCCCAAGGTCTTATACTTGCTTATTCTTGTGCACGCAACTCCCAAACTCTTGCATTTCTGTGACTTTGATGCCCATCTTGAGGAATTGTCTGTCTTTTGCCAGCTTGTGGAGAACTGCGTTTGCCTCCTGAGGAACCTGTCCTACCAGGTGCACCGTGAGATCCCCCACGCAGAGCGTTACCAGGAAGTGCCCCTCAATGCGGCCAACAACACCGGTCCCCATGCAGCCAGCTGCTTTGGTGCCAAAAAGGGCAAAGGTAGGATTGCCTTGTTCCCTGCCCAGCCTTGCATAGACGGGGTCGGGCTGGAGGACGGCAGGGAGAGATGTTTCTGAGTGCTGCTTAAGTTGTCCTTGGCCTCGTAAGGACAAGCTGCTGCTTTTCCACTGAAGCGTTCTATAGCTGCAGTAACGTTTCCTGGCTCTCCTGCTCTTTTGTCTCTCAAGGCCTGATGACTGGTCTTTTTGGTGTGTCAATCAAGGTGATGGATGGGGGTTTTCGACTAATTTGTGGCCTCTTTCCCCTTCTCTTTTGCTTTCCTTCCAAATGGCCTGTGAATCCTGCTGGCATCTCTACTCTCTTGCCTCCCTTCTCCCCTCTCCTCCTCCTCCGCCCAAAGACGAGTGGTTCTCGAGAGGTGAGTTGAGCTTTTCTCCCAGGGGGCGGCCGGGGGTGGGACATGCTTGTTTCTATAAAACATGTGACTTCGCAAGCTTCTTCCAAAGCTTTCCTCTGCCCTCCTCGTCGCTGTGGCCACGCCTGACCAGTAGCACAAGCACACAGTACTGTTCTGTACTTGAACAATACGTTGCCCTTGCTTGGTAGACAATGCTGAGTTCATAGTCTTGCATTCTGCTGGGGTCGCACTTAAGAACTCCCTTCAAGACAAGGAGCACCGGCTGCAGAGAGGACTAGTATCAAAGCTGCCTGTGATGGGGAATCTTGTAGGCATCCAGCTATTTCTGGTTTACCGGGTCCTGTCAGGCCCAACCGGCATAGCCCAGTAGTCAAGAATGGTGGGAACCAGGGGTCCAGCAACTTCTAGAGACTCACAGGCTGGTCTCCCCTGCGCCACACCTTTTCAGATGCAAGCGCAAAATGTGAATGTGGCAAAGCATGTTTGGAGATGCATGTATTGTACATGGGTGCCTGTCAGAAAGCTGCCTCTTGGCTGTAATTCTCAGCTGAGTGTAATCTCTCTGTGTGAACTGACCTTTTCTCTTTGAGACATGAAATCATGAGATGTCAGAGGGTGGGGAGAGATAATAATGCCCATGGAAAAAACAGCTAAGTAACCTCCTTGTCGTTGTGCCTGACTTCTGCAGCGAGAGGAGCCCTTTCCTTAATTCTCTGTTTCCTGCTGTGCTTGTTTCCCTTTCCTGCTTACTTGTGCCACTCCTGGTCTTTGCGACATTCACTCCTCCCCCACCCTGCAATAGTTAACTTGAAAAAAACACGGCTCTTGAACAGAGTAGATGGTGCAGATTGGGAGAACGCCAGCTGTGCATTATTATGCTCAGTTTGCATTGCCTCCCAAGGAAACCTCCCTTTTGGATCCTAACCAAAGACATTGCATTGACTTGCATGCTGCATGTTTCCTGGGTGCGGGTGGTGAAAGTGCCAGAGCAGGGCGTGTGGTGCAACAGCTGCCTGAGGCAGGAGAGCACCAGCCACAATCTCAATGCCGGTGTGGCGTGGTTAGTGCGGAACAGCAAGAAGTCAGGCCTGTTTTGCTTGACAGCTGTGCAGGGCTGCTAGTCTATGTGCTTCTGTAGCCTTGGCAGTTTTGAACTGAGTAGAGTGGGACCATAGTTCAGTGGTAGAAATCCTGATTTTGAAAAATTCTTCTTTCAGTTTCTAAAAATACATATAACAAACAATTCCCCTATACTCCCACCCCACAGGAAGCATTCCTCGCATATGCAATGTACTTAGTTCAGTCAAATCTTAGTAGATTGTTTAGAATAGATTGCATCCGTTAATTCATTCCTGGCATCTCCAGTTAAAGCTAGGGTGGGATGGGGGTGGAAAGAGCAGAAGTAGAGCCTGCTGGATCAGGCCAATGACCCTCCGGTTGCTGCTGGACTCCAGCTCCCGTCAGTCCCAGCCAGCATGCCCAGTGCTCGGGGATCATGAGAACTGGAGGCCAGCAACCTAGGGAGGACCGCAGGTTCCCCACCCTTCAGTAGAAGGATCTCTGGTGGCAGTACTGCACAAAGACTCTGTGACTGGAGATCCACTGCCAGTTATTGCCAACAGTACGGGGGTCAGTGTGTTGGTGATGAAGAGCTTTTGGAAATTCTCCCTCTCTTCAGTTCCTTTTCCTAATATTGTTTGTTTGGGTTTCCCTCCCTACAAGGTAAAAAACCGGCAGAGGATCCTTCTACCGATATCGTAGACTTCCCCAAAAGACAAACCCCTGCAAAAGGTAATGTTTCTTACCCTTTTTCTGGGCAAGGGCAATGGCTTGTCTGATTTCCCATAGTAGGGAAGCCTCTCTGCTTGAGACACTGAGTAGCCACAGCTAGTCACGATAGACAACACAGAGCTAGATGGACAAAAGTTCTGATCTGGTTTAAGGCAGCTTCTTAAAGGTACCCCTTTCTCACTTTTGGATGGGGGGGGCAGTGTAAATTTGTTTTAACTACTTCTCCTGTATGGTATCTTGTTGTGTGAGCTCCCACATGATCAGCCTTTAATGCAGGCAAAGGACATGAGATGTGCACAGGGTTTGGGTGAAGGTGGGAGATTCTTGAACTTCTCAGCAAAGGTGTGGCACGCAGGTGTGCTGGGAAAATAGCCATCCTTGCTCTGTGGCTGCAGTTGCCTTACCTGAAAGGTGACTGCATAGCATTGATCCATCAGAGTGTCTAGGGGAAAATAATACATATTTGCCATCATTTCAGTGCTAGGCAGTGTTGACACCAGGCAGGTCTGCCATGGGAAGGGTTTTTTTTTTACCAAGGGGGCACTGCTATCCCCACCCCCAGCCACCACCCATATTGTGAGGAGCTCTTTGGGGAAGAGTTATAGCTCAGTGGTAACCATCTCCTCATGCAGAAGGTCCTGCAGTCATGATCAGTGTTCAGAGCGCTGAACTAAATCCACCCAAGTGCATGATAAGGCAGCTTCCTTTGTTCCTGGTGGGGGGTACCACCTAAAAGAGAGCTTGGCAGGCTTGACATGAAACTTCCTTCTCTCCCGTTTTGCTAGGTTATGAGCTCCTCTTCCAGCCAGAAATTGTCCGCATATATATTTCCCTGTTGAAGGAGAGCAAAACTCAAGCTATCTTAGAAGCTTCAGCAGGAGCCATCCAGAATTTGTGTGCTGGGCGTTGGACGGTGAGTGGGCCACCCGAGAGAGGCAGGGACTGCAAACTGGGATCTGCCTCCTTCTTTAATTAAAAAAGACCTATCTTGGGCAAAGGTTTGTAGTTAAGGCTGCGGGCAAAGCAGAGAGGCCTCATTGTGCATAAGTGAGTAGGAGTCCCATCCGGTCCCTCCTAGCATCCCAGCGCATGTTGAACTGGACAAGCAGGTCCAGTTTAGAAGGCAGCAGCCATGGAAGTCCCTGGCAATGTTCTCTGTGCTCCTTTCATGGCTGCAAGGACCGTCCATTCACGGATCCCTTCGATAGCTTTTCATGTCTAGGCTGTAGTCTCAGCCTGATGGGGAATTTCCGGAGTGGAATAGTGAAGTCAACATTGTGGTTAAGAAGGCATTTGGCAAGCTGGGTGTTAACTATAAAAACAAACAGCTGGTCTCCGCATTGGATTGCCGGTGGACTTTTGCTATGGGAATTCCTAAGGAAACTGAGCTCTCACTGTACTAATGTTGTGGGAACGCAGAGGTAAGGCCAGGGTTCAGGGGGAAAAAAATATTCCTGGGTATGGAGCCCACTTCTTGGGTAGATCTAATAGCTTCTCATGTAGCTCTTTCACTAAAGCCAAGTGTCTTGTGTTTTCTCTCTTTGCAGTACGGTCGGTACATCCGCTCTGCGTTGCGCCAGGAGAAAGGCCTCTCTGCCATTGCGGACCTGCTGACTTACGACAGTGAGCGTGTGGTGAAAGCTGCGTCTGGAGCCCTGCGCAACCTGGCAGTGGATTCCCGTAACAAAGAGCTGATAGGTGAGAGCAGGAAGGGAAGGGACTTGGGTGGATTTCTTGTCCTGTCTCAGCAGTTGGGTGTGGGTAACACTTCGGGAGGGGGGGCGCGGTCCTTTCCGAAACACATGCTAGCTGAGTTATGCCAAGAATTGGCCAAGCCAAACACAACTCATACTGCTTCTTGAAAGATGCTCAGTGCCAGGGAACACACTGGTGGT
Organism: Podarcis bocagei; assembly: GCF_964188305.1. Classification (NCBI taxonomy): domain Eukaryota; kingdom Metazoa; phylum Chordata; class Lepidosauria; order Squamata; family Lacertidae; genus Podarcis; species Podarcis bocagei. The sequence continues at coordinate 84,856,205 of NC_138125.1, read as the reverse complement.
CAGGGTCCCTGTGCCCATAGGTGGCAGGATAATTGCTTGTGGGTTTGTGATCATTATTGATCAAGCATCATAGTAGAATATTGGAAGGTGGAGGTTGGCGAGAAAAGCCTTTGCCCTCCATCAGCCCCAGTTAGCATGGCCCAAGTATAGGGGTGCTGGGAGTTGGAGTCCATCCAACAGCCTCTAGAGGGCACCAGATTTAGGGAAACTGGCATAAAGTGATGCAAGGTTCAAGCGTGTTGAGGGTTTTTAGGCTTCTCCAGTATATATCTATTTATATAAACTTCAGTTTCCGTCTACCCCAAACAACATGGCTCCAAAGTAAGGGTTGATGGGAGTTGTAGTCCCAACAAGAGCACTAGCATTGTTTTATGGCTTTTCCTGTCATTTAGCTAAATAAAGCTTGGCTGGCAACTTGCTCTGCTGGGTGAATGAATGAAGTTCTGACAGTTGCGTTCCCTTGATCAGCTGAGAACAGAATCCTCCCTCTCCGCTATATTCAGCCTGTGCCTTATATCAGTTTCATGGTAGCAGAGCCTTCGAGGTCTAAAAGAGTCTGTTGGGCAATTCTGCTTCTGTCTTCTGATCACTTTTGTTTATATTGTTCCTTTCCCCCTAACCAACTCTGATCTTCTCCTTTTCCTAGGCAAGCATGCCATCCCCAGTTTAGTGAAGAATTTGCCAGGGGGGCAGCAAACGCCGGCTAAGAACCTCTCTGAAGATACTGTGGTCTCTGTGTTAAATACCATAAATGAGGTCATTCTGGATAACTTGGAAGCAGCCAAGAAACTGCGGGAGACGCAAGGCATTGAGAAACTGGTGCTGATCAATAAATCCGGGTGGGTACAGCTCCCAAGGGGGTTAAGTAGAGGGTGCTTGCACAGATTTCTACAAACCCCCCATCCTTCTTTTAGGAAGCTTATGGGCTGGGCTGTTTGTTCTTTTGTAATAATCTTCTGTTCTCTCCTCCTAGGAACCGCTCAGAGAGAGAAATCAGAGCAGCTGCTCTTGTACTGCAGACAATCTGGGGGTATAAGGAATTGCGGAAGCCACTGGAGAAGGAAGGATGGAAGAAGTCTGACTTCCAGGTATTTGGGAGTTAAGCCAGGGGTGGAATTTTCTGAAAACCCCAATGTTGAGCTTATCCACATGGATTTTTTTCTAATCCCCACTTCACTCGCCAAGAAGAGAGTTCTCTCCACTTCAGTTCCACAAAAAAACCAACACTTCTAGCATGTTATGCACAGTCTTAATATGGGTACAGACGTACACTCTAGGATTCCTAAAGTAACCAGCACCTAAACAGAAAAAATACAGCATTACATATAACTATACAAATACAGTTATATTAACATATAAAATTATGCCACAGAAATATAGCACAACATGTGTTTTGACTTTCATATGTGTGACGGTGGGTTTCAACAAATGAGCCCCCCCATCAGCAGAAAGTCTTTTGCAATGGAGGGTCCCCACACGCCCTCCTAATTGACACTGAAGAGGTCAGGGGAGCCCCCAGAACAGCATGTGGGGGAGGAGAGGGGGTGTCATTTCGACTGGCAAGCAGAAATGCTTCCCCCAATCGAACACTTGACATAGTGCAATGTTGTTTCTTTTGTATAATTTTGCATATAATTAATTGGACTGGGTTCAGGCGCTTGATGCACAAGGGTGGTCCAGTGTAAGAGCAAAGCTCTTGATGAGGTCAGAACTGCCAAAATTATGTACAAATCAGTTCAAAATGGATTCCTCCCTCGTCCAACGTTCTCACCTCTACGCCACACTGTGTCGAAAGAGCAAAGGGTGAATCCAGCCTCCCGGTTGAAGGCCTAGGTTCTCAGGGCAGGCTGCATTCAACACCTGCGAAAGCTTGTTTCTGCAGCCCTGTCCTCTTTAATGGGCGTGTTTGTGTTGTGCTGGGGTGCACCTAGAGCCCCCATGGCTGGCAGCCTATGCTTTGAAGTGCTGAGGAAATACTTAGGTAGCTAGGAACATCAGCACTAACGGCAGCTTAAATATACTGGCTGGTTCCTTCTTTTCAGGTGAACCGGAGTAACAGTACTCAAAGCCAGGGTGGCAACTCCTTTGATGACAGCACCTTGCCCCTCATTGATAAGAACCAAAAAGGAGGTAAGTGCAAGATTAGTTGTAACTTTTAACATGATATTTATTTTGTTTAAGACACTCTTCATTATCGCTGAGCTGCAGCAAGAGCCCATTAGTCAAAGAGCAAGATAAAAAAAAAGAGTGAATGCATTTGTTTTGAAAGGGTGGCTCAGTGTTGCAGCAACACAAAATGTCATCAGTCAAAACTGTCGAAAGTTTCAATCTGTAGAAGGATTTTAAGAATATTATTATTTGCTCCTAATCAGTATTTCTAGCCTAGTGAAAGGGAATGACAAAAATTGCCAGCAGGCTTTCTGCTGGTGGGAAACTTCTGCTGTGACCTTAATTGAATGGCTTACTCTTAATGCCGCTATAGATAAGACAAGTCCCACATTAGTCAAAACAAGGAGCAAGGACTTTGTTGCTAACTGCTCTGATTTTTATATTCTGTGCAGACAAGAAATCTTCTCGAGAGGAGATCCAAATGGGCAACATGGGACCAGGTATGGTGAGAGAGAGAGAGAGAGGTAGATTGATTGATTGATTGATTGATTGATTGATTGATTGATTGACTGATTCATTCATTCATTGATTACTGCTGGATAAACTCCAGCACCCTTCTGTGTATAGCTGTGCAGTGTTCTAAACCTGTCTCCAAAACCTAGTGGGCCACAGGTGCTTTGTCATCTAACTCAGTCCTGTACATGTGAACACACCAATACATAGCCAGTCCAGCTGTGCAGATGTTGTGCTAGGTCCTTGCCAGTGCTGTCCATCAACCCCACAGAGGTAGCTAATCCTCCTGCCACTTAGTAGCTGGAAGGCTAGCTTTGCTAAGAATAAAGCACAACCAGTGCTGTTACTGGTAAGGTAAGTTGAGTATAGTTTCTCTGGCTTCAGTGTGATTGTATCCTGCTAATAAAACGCAGTAGGTAGCTGCATTAGGGGGATAGCTTTGCTTTTATGTAGGCATTCAGCCAATGATAGATCCCTTCTAGCCTTTCCAAAATGAAACAGGATTCATCTTTCCCCTCTAGATGCTTACAGCTAATACATTCTCGTTATCTTCAGGTTGACACAGCTTTTCCAGAAACTAAGGCTGGCGCATGTCTCTCTCCCTTAAATTAGCGGGCTTATTGCACTCTAGGGTGTCCCAGGGCTAGGTAGCATTGTGGTGAGTCCTCCCCCCCCCCCCCAGTTCCATTGAGCTAGCTAGTAGGGAGAATACCGAGTGGAGAGAAGAATGCGGAGGGAATGATGGTCAGTGCTCTGTGTGCACACGTCTTCTCATCTGTAAATCGGCAAGGAAGGAAAAGATGATGCTTGTTCCCTGGCTGGCTGGGGAGATGTAAGTTGACTCCGGACGCAGAGGAAGGGAAGAGTGTGTCCTTGCTTACCTTGGGCCCATGTGACGTTTCCTCATATCAAGCCTTCCTCTTCATTTCAGACAATTACTCTACACTGAACGAGCGGGACCATAATAGGACATTGGAACGACCTGGAGAAGAAATGGAATCTATGAAGGGAGCCGCACTGATGGTAAAGACTGGGATATGCCCATTGAGGGAGACCTCTGGGGCATAGGTGTTTCTGGGCACGGGTAGCAAAAAAGATGGGGAGAGAACAAGAGAAGCTTGCTGTCCAAGCTTATTTTTGTAGTTTATATATCCCTCGATAGGTTTAAAAACAAACAAAACCCTCAAAGCTTAGAAAAGCCAAGGATTTCTAGAACTGAATAATGCATTGGGAATAGTGTTGGTACAAACCATTTCTCCCCCCCACCCCACCTCCATACCAGTGTGTTTTGGGGGGCTGCAGTTTTGTTAACTAAACACCTAACCCATGTCTTTGTTGACTATTCACACCTTCAACTCAGCCTCTTTCATTTTCCCCAGTGACTTCTCAGTTAGACTTCTTGCTCCCTTTTCTCCCCTTCCTACATAACAACCCATCCTTACTAACAATGTGTGTGTCTACAGCAGGAGGAAGGGCAGGAATCCTTTGCGGAGAGTGACGCGTTGCTTTATCCTCCTATGGTATGTCCCGTGGCTTTGGTGCTCTTCTGCTTCTGTATCCAAAAGCAGGGGAGAGGAAAATCTGGCCTGTTCCTCAAATCAATAAATCAAGCATTCGCAGGGGCAAAATCTGGGACGTTGCTTAACAATCCACTTTTCAGAGACCCGCCTCACTGAGGACACTTGGAGTTTGGATTGCTTGATTCCATGCCTGCTTGCTCTGTATAAATCTTCTCCTTGTTGCCATTGGACTTGTGGCGATGTTAACCTTGGCTTTCTTGTCTCTCTCCACAGCAGAAGATCTAGAGCTGCCACCATCTGCCTTCTCTGTTTTGGGTTTATAACATACTTTGTATAACACTTTGTGGTGAAATGGACTGACTCTCTCTCTTTTTTAAAAATCTCTTGGGCACACAAGTCCAGCCACCCAGCGCCAAATGACTGGCCCCGCCTGAGCCCACAGGGCCTCACACCTCCCTGTAGACGGCTGCGCCCATCCAATTCCCTGGACACTACTTTTTGTCTGTATTTTTCAAAAGTGCAGCAATTCCTGAAGACCAAATACTCTCGATGGATCTCACTCAAGCGACTAAGGCAGAACACTATAAAATTACAAGCTTCTCATCTGCAGCAGATGATGGAAGCCCCGTGGTGCAGATGGATCTCAGCTGAAAACCTACCATACTGGAACTAGGTTTTTTTTTGTTTTCTTAAATGCAGTGTCTTCTCTCTCCATGGAGAAGAACTCAGAGGACCAGTCTCCTCCTTCTCTTAGCCTATATAATATATTTTTGTGTGTGATTCTTTTTTTTTTCTTGCAACAAAGGATGCTGGAAGTACTGGAACATTCTTGGTGGTGGTGGTAGTGGTGGTGGTTTGGGAGGGAGGGAAGGGGGAGGGGATGACAAAGGAGGGACAGCTTGTGGGTGACTGCCATCTGGGCCATCTGGATGCAAGATGGCCTTAAAGAATATCTCTTTGAGATGACAGCCCTCTGTATCCTCATAGGCTGAGGAAGAATGTGTGGGTTTGCATCTGTTTCCTCCTGTTTTCTTGCTTCTTGGTAGTTTTAATCTGAGAGGGATTAAATCAGCGCCTAGGAAGCTATTTATTTGTGGGAGAAGAGCAGTTCGGGGTGCAGGGGGGTTGAGGGAAAGGTGGAATCGGACCAGAGTACGTTAGGTGAAAGTTGGTGAAAGGGACAGAAGTCTCCCTACCTGGAAGCAGTGATGTTGGCTGTCGAGAGCAGAGGAACCACATTGGTTGTGTCTGGTTTTGGGGTTGCCGGTGGGTAGTTTTGGCTTAAGCAGTGGGTGCCTGGGTTGGGCTGCAAAAAGTGCAGAAGGCTGTTGAAGTTGGGAAGCTGGGTGATGTGGAAAGTTTGTGAGGGAGGGAAGACTTGTCTGTAAATATTGCCCAAATCCTCCCATGCAGGCAGGGGAATGAAAACTCTTAAATCTGTCACTATGTACACGTGCCTTTCTTCACCACTGTGAAAAAGCTTTGTGCCCTTGGTAGTTTTGTGTGAGAAAGGCAAAAGGGCTTGGGCTGGGGAGATGGATATTTTGGCACAGAGTTGCACTCCTGCTTCCCCCCCCCTCTCCCCCTCTCCCTCCCTCCCTCCCTCTCCCCCCCCCTTGAACTAGAACCAGAATCCTAATTGTAATTGCCATGGTGCATCCTAGTTGAGTGAGAGATCAGGAATGAATCTGTCAACCACCTAAAGGGCTCATGGGTTGGGGAGAGGTGTGAAAGCATGGTTAGGCGAGGGTTATGCTGTGCACCTTAATAGCTCACCTGTTTGGGGGAGCAAGAGGAACTTAGAGGGTCTGCTTACAATCTTTGTCCTAATCTGCAAAGCAGCAGTAAAGGGGACAATAGTGACTAGCTCTGGGCACCATATTGGTGACTCCCACCTTTCTTTTTTTCTACGGAAGATGACTGCAGTCTTTCCCTCCCTCCTCCGTCCCAGCCTCCCAAGTTCTGCCTCTGCCTAGTAACTGGAAGGAACTCTGTTGCCCTCAACTCCTGGGATTCTCTCCACACTAACAATCCACATTGCACAAGAGGGGGTGGGGGAAGGCCTAAAGTGGAAGATTTTTCGGTGCCTCTGATATGCTCCTATCCCAGTTTTTCTTTCCTTTTTGGGGGGAGTGGGAGGGATCAAACATGCAAATCAGCCTTCTGAGGGAGGAGTCACTTGACTTTTTCTAATGTAAAACACTATTTCCTTTTTTATTTCCAGATAAACCAAAAAAAGCCCCTTCCCCACTGACCAATTCAATGCTGTAAGAGGGACTAATAATTCACTGACTTCTTTTGTTTTCCTTTTCCTTTGCACCCCTGGGGGAGGGGAACATCCTGCTGTTCCTTGAGTCCTGTGCTCACTCTGTAATGCTTTTAAAGTGAAATGATTTTTATATAAATAAAGTTTTAAAGTGTGTATTTGTTAAAATGGAATTGCCTTCTCCAAATATTGTTGAGTCTGTCATTTGTTGTCTTCATATGTGCTGCAGACAAATATCCCTGAATATTCACCAAATCAGACTAGATTCACTTGGCAAGAGTCAGACAGGCTTCTTCAGGTGAATTGTAGCTATAAAGTGAACCAGAGACCCTGAAATGTCTTCCCAGTGAAGATTTTACACAGACCATCCACAGCATGGTGGCAATCGTCCACCTCCAGCTACATTGCAACAAACTAAACTTTTAAACCTACCCAGTAAACTTGTCAGTAGGACGATTTCTTGTTTTGAAAGTGCCTTGTTCTTCTTCCCTCTGAGCCAAGAGTTAGGAGGTTTGTTTTTTTAACAAAATAAACTATTAATTTTTAAATTAAAGACAAAATACAAGTACTGTAACATCAAACATACTGATTCAAAGGGCGGAGGAAGGAGAAATACTAGGATGGATTACAGGGAAGGGAAGAAAATGGAAAACAATACCTTATATTAATTCATGCATCTTTTATCATCACAAGCAACATCAAGAAATCACTTTATCTCAGTATTCTAAAATATATCTTCTCCACAAACTTAATTGGACCATTAGTGGTCTATGTTCTGTCTCTAGTTGTATTCATGTATGTCAAAAATTTAGCTCAAATAGCATAAAAATGATCTGATTTAGATCCTCCCCTACTTAATTTTTTTAAATATGTGAGATGCTCCGAGAGAGCTATACCTCATACTCTACCAAGCCAAACAACCGAGGGAGGTGGAAAAGATTTCCATTGACTGGCTGTTGACATTCTTGCTGCCCCTAGTAATAGAAACTGAAGGGGCAGCAGTATTGCAGGATCACTAGAGAAAGCCCACTGACTGCCTACTTGCCATGAAATGCAATGGAAGGTCCAAGCTTCTGAAAACTAGAGTTTCCTCCCTTGCCACCATCCCCCCCCCAACAGATGCTGCAACTTTGGTGGATAATATGAACATGAAAAACACTGAGAAAGAGAAGCCTTGTGCGAATGAAAACAATGAACTGGAGTTTTGTTTAGTTCTTCAAAAGATGAAAACGAGTTTTGCCAACATTTGCCATCTCTTGCAACCATGGGGGGGGGGGAGGCAGAGGTTTGAGATCAAAAGCAGCAAACCTATGATGGCACGAAAAGGCAATTAAGAAACCAAGCTAGCTTGCCGTTTCTGTAGTGGAGATGAGAACTTTTAACATGAGAGGGCTGGTTTGTTTGCCCACTTCACAATATACCTCCTAAATAATTGGAAACATAGCACATAAATGTATTCCATTAATTCAGTTTACAACATTTGCTAAATCTTTAGCTTGTCAGGGGGATTGTTTATGTTCTCTAAACTTTCGGATCCTTAACTGCTCAAATATCTGAATTCTAAAGGCTTGATATCCAATACAGTGGTACCTCGGATTAAGAACTTAATTCATTCTGGAGGTCCGTTCTTAACTTGAAACTGTTCTTAACCTGAGATACCACTTTAGCTAATGGGGCCTCCTGCTGCCGCCGGAGCACGATTTCTGTTCTCATCCTGAAGCAAAGTTCTTAACCCGAGGTACTACTTCAGAGTTAGCGGAGTCTGTAACCTGAAGAGTCTATAACCCGGGGTACCACTGTATTTACAAGCCAGGCAATGGGCTCTTCCTAAGGTCTTAGGATATCCTGGGAGGGTGACTTCAAATGTCAGATTGAAGAACATGTGGGATCAAATTTGGATAAATGCTTCATTAAAAATTACCTCCTAGGATTCAGTAATCCGCTCTAAAAATGATACTTGGGTGGATGTCCTCTTTCTCAATGAAGTAATAGTTCCACTGCAGATCTAAAAGGTCCTGACCTTTTAGGTATCTGGAGGGGACCCACCAAATATGTGAAAATCCAGATGGAATGCCCCAGGAGCATAGAGAACTTTCACTGCGGATTCTACAGGAATAGTACCATCAAAAGTGTATTAATTATGATTACATTTGTGTGTGAAGCAGTGCCCTGGAAAAGAAAAACCACTGCTGCAGTGATACATGTATGTACATATTGATGTGACACGAAGCACCTATTATTTATTATATTTATTAGTTACAGGGCTGGCCCAAAATATTTTGGCACCTGAGGCAGGCCCCCAAATGGTGGTCCCCCTCCCTGCCAGGGAAGGAGGAGTGAAGGAAGATCTACATCAGGAACAAGTGGGGAAGAAATATCAATATTGGGATCTGCTGCCCAGGTGGATCCTGTTGCCTCAGGTGGTCACTTCACCTTGCCTAATGGGTGGGCTGGCCCTAATTAGTTGTTTTTTTACAAAATTGAAACTTAAATTGACTTACCAAAAAGCAAATAAAACAAGTATAAAACACCACTTTGAATCTATTGTGTTGGTGTGAATGTGACCATTTGGGCACAGTTTCATATGTGGTGGCCATGTTCCAGGATACAAGTTTTCTGGCAAAGAATCTTTTAAGACATCACTGCTCTTCTGAACCAGATAGGTGTTTTTTCCTGGACCCAGGGCTCAAAGTCTACATCTGGGCTGCCGTGCAAAGATATAATTCATTTTCTACTAGCTGCCACAGGACTGGGAATTGTTCACCAAGTTGATTGTAAGGTGCTGGTGGGGGGAGATGTGGTTCTTTTATTTTAATTTTTTTTTATACCTCTTCATCAGTAGTTCATGGCACTAGCTGGAAAATTAACACAAAGCCACTGTGCTCTTAGAGGAGAAGCAAAGAGTGACAATTTTGCAACAATTTGGCTCCTTTTTTGCATTATGTGATTAGTTGGGGGGGTTTCGTTAAACCTCTGGACTTATCACCAAGGCACCTATTATTTTAATATCTGACAGTTGTCCTGTGTCCTGTGTTTTATCATGAACTTGTGGCCCTTTTTATTATATACCCTCTGGCGCAATACTCCTATGCATATTGTTTTTTGTTACATGTTTTCCCCCCTGTATTACTGCTGCATGCATGGATGGATGATTAATGTGTGTAACAATATAAAAAGCAAATACTAAAAGTATAAAAACCTCTATATTGGATAGTGCCTGTAAGGAATAATATCTACCCTCTTATTTAAATACACAAAGCAGTTCAGAAAGTGCTTTATGGTCTTTATGGTTACTGTTTTCATAAGTCTGTGAAAAGATGAATATTTATTGCAGAACTACTTAGGTAGATCCCTGCCTTCCCTTTTTCCCCTTAAAAAAAAAAGAACCAACTTTGAGCTATCCACTTTCTCATATCAATATCCTTTCACATAGGAACATTTTCTTCTTGGAAATGTATGCTCCCCTGTGTAAGTCAGTGAGCCATATTCCTCCTTCACTCTGTTGTTCCATTTCCACGACTTTCGTATCTCCATCATCGGGCCAGTGTGGTGGTATTGTTATATCAGAAAATCTCATGCATAGAACTACAGAGGTTGTGTCTTAATTTCTTTCAATTCACTGAAAGAGAGAAAACAGAACAATTTACCCCCTTTCCACATCTCAAAATTGAAAATGGGATGGGGGCATTTCTCCAGATGATTACTTGGATGATTATTACTCAGAACCCAGATTATTACTCGGGCGACTTGTTAAGTTTTTGTTTCTTCAGTAAATAAGGTCCTGGAGTTTATCACTGTGATGATCACTGTGTAGAAAGAGAAAAGGAGCATAGGAAGGAGATAACTTCACTAAGGGCCCTCCTGCATAGAGTGGGGTGGGTGGGTTATGGGGTGGAAAGAGACTGGACCAACCTCTATCTGTCTATCCTGTTGAAGGGCAGCCATAGTACTCAGCACCCAGGAAGAGTAGGAAATTGCAGAAAAATACAACTAGCAAGCATAGGGCTAGTTAGTGCATGAAGGGGTAAAGGACCACAGAGTTATATTGCTAAATAGACTCAGCTAGGTCACACCCCCTCTTTTCTGGAGAGGGAGGAAGTGACGTCTCTCCATCATGCAACAATATGGACATGTGTAAGCTTGCTCCCAAACTTACAGCACATGCCTGGAACACTATTCTGTACTTTCTACCCAAGAGTGTTATATGCCTGTATTAGCCTTGCTGCTGCTTGGTACAATGCATGATTAAGACATTGAATCTGTAAGTAAGGCATTTTAAACTTACTCAACCGTGTGTAGTCTGCTGATTGCAGGAGTAGAAGAACGTGGCCAACTGCTGTGTGCAGCTGAACAGAATAAAAATGGTGCAACAACCTATATTCCTATATATTCCTATATATATATTCCTATATTCCTACAGCTTAACTCTGCTACCTGGGCGCTCTCTCTGTAAGAAAGTGCACGATGCCCCACATTTTGAATTCAGGAACCCAGCTGGTTTCTTTTGTTGCTCACCCACACATGTGGGCACAAGGATTCATATAGCTTAGTCCGTAGAGCACGACTCTCTTAATCTTGGGGTCTTAAGTTTGAGCCCAACTTGGGCAAAAGCTCCCTGCATTGCAGGGGGTGGAACAAGATTACCTTCATGGTTCTTTCCAACTCTACATTTCTACAATTCTAAGACCTATTTAATTCTCCCCACAGGAATTTCCCTGCATGTTTGCAGCCTTCAGGGGAGCTTGCACACAAGGCCTATAACAGAAGGCCTCGCCCCAGATGGTTTGTCCTCCTTAAGACAGGCAAGACCAGCCTCTTCATTAGGGTCACCCCAGGCTGATTATGGAGGACTGAGAAGGTTTGCAGATCATCTTGTAATATTTATGTGGTTGCCACCTAGTGGCCAAAAGGCAAAGGTATGCTAAAAACTGTAACAGGAACCAAGAAGTTAAACTAGCTATTGCTCACCTTGCTGGTGTAGCCTGCATTTATTATACATATGAATGCATTGACAGTGGGCCTAGTGAGGCATTTTAAGATCACCAATTTCCGGCTTCCCTGCATGCCCCTTTCCACCTATACCAGGGGTCTGCAAACTTTAAGACAAAAAGAGCCACTTGGACCCGTTTCCAAAGGGAAAAAAAACTGGGAGCCGCAAAACTCGTCATTATAAAAATAACCTTTTTCTCACTTTTTTATTATTTCTTTGTTTGACCCCTCAGAATTACTCCTCCTCATAGAAATAAACGTTAAATTAACAAGTTACCTTTTTGTGTGTGTGTATTCTTCACTCCCCTTCAAAACAGTGACCAGCGTACATGCCCCCTTTCAATGCAGTGACCAGTGTACATGCCACTTACAATGTAGCGGGCGGGCGAGTGGGAAGGTGACGTTGGGACGGTGCGTGACTAACGCACGCACCGCCCCCATGCAACGTCACAGCCAGTACAGCACCCGCCACAGTGGGGAGTGTCGGGGCGCACAATGCGCCTCCTCCCCTTGCTAGTATCCACCCCGGAGCCGCAGCAAAGGTGTAAAAGAGCCACATGCGGCTCCGGAGCCGCGGGTTGCAGACCCCTGACCTATACAGACTGCTGCTGCTGCAGGAGAACCACTTTCCACAGTGGGATCCCACTGGGCTGCAGTTTGTCTGTTGAATACCAGAGTTGTGTAGGTGCAGCAGCCAATCATCTGGATCAGTCTCTATAGAAATGTCACTCTCTCAAGAGGATTCAAAGGCCTCAGGTGCCCTTATAAAGTGAGGTCTCTCTACCCCAGAATTTTGTATACTTGAACGCCTGATCTGTTTTCCAAGTAGCTCATCAAGGGATAATTGGGCTGTGAATCTTTCACCCATAAGGAGCAAAGTGTGAATCTCTTGGCCCCCCAGCTGAGCTTATATAAAGCCAGCAGCTCCCCTGTTCAGTTTGCCTGCTGAGATGGCCAAAGGCATAGCTATGCATAGTCAGGTCTTGGTGGTTGTAATTTGTGGCGTGTGACTGATGCTCTGAGCAGTTAGAAAAGAAAAGCTGAGTGGGCCAGTTTGTGTCAAGCTAGATCCTGATTCTGCTTAAGGATCGGGCTCATGGAGTCCGTAAGCAGAATCCTTCTCTGCATGCAAACATAGTCTGCAGTAAAACAGGAGAAAAACCATTTTTACTGATTGCTTGCTCTTGACCTGAAGTCAGCTCGGCTGGTTTTTGTGCTTTATTTCTGCAGAGGCTACTTCTCAGTGACTGCAAGATTGGCCCTGTGATTTAAGGTATGTATTCTCTCCTCTCTGATCCCAGTTTGCTATGAGGACACAAGCTTAGTTTTCTTGCATTCTTATCAGAGCCTGTTCAAGGCATTTTGCTGTGGGAGGCAGAAACATGCAAACACTTTCCCCATGTAAAATGTGTACATAGCACCGAAGACTGGTTTTCCTGGGAGTGTAAATACAATGACAAAAAAATTAAAGCCTGATAATTCACGCTCCTTCCATGACACCCAAAAACGGTTGCCTGAAAGGCAGGGAAGTTAACATTTTTCTGTCCTTTCCCATGGCTACCCAAGCCTGTATCTACCTGCAGAAATCCGTTAGCTCCCAATACCACTCCTGGTAATTGACAAAACCAAAGACAATTTCTGAAAACAAATGCTATAGGAATAAGCATGTGTATTAGGAACACATGTGTAATGTGCTTCAGCAGCAGAATGCTGTTATCAACTTTTGTTTGTATCATTTGAATTTCACTTTCATTTGGCATTCCAGGCTTATGTTCTTTCTTTGACTCAGAAGATCAGAACAAAATATGGTGTAAGTGTGCACTGTATAACATAGAAGAATCTGCTTGCATTTGTTCTGGAAAGGTTAGCCATTGAATCAAGCATGGATTAATACAGAAGGTGGAGTTGGATTGACTTCCAAATTGATGTACAGGGTTCCATCTTTAAGATGATTTGATCCCCCTTCTCAATTGCATTCCTTTAACAAAATTACATATTGTGTTTAGATCCCCACTGAGTGTGACACTGGAATATTTGTTTTTCTGTTCACAATCTTACAGAGTTAAGCGCATCTACAAATATTATTTAATGGGCTTGATTCTGCTTTGGGTTGTGGCAGTGTGCTTTGCTGAGCAAAACAGGAAGTTGCCTTTATAATGAATCAAATTATGAGTTCATGTAGCTCAATATTGTTTTTGCTGACTGGCAGTGGGTTTCAGGCAGGAGTTGTTCCCAGATGTCAGAAATTGAGCCCTAGACTTCTACATGCACAGCATGTGCTCTGTCACCAAGCTATGGTCCTCTCCCAAATAAAGTCTCCAAGAAAATGAGTGACGACTCCAACTTTTAACTATCTGAATATTAAGTGAATCTTAATTAACTTAATTTGTAGTTTTTATGGATTGTACAAGAACTAATTCCCATTAAATGTTGCCCATAGTGTGGCATGAACAAAAGGCAACTACGCTATTTGTTGCTTATCAGCGTTATCCCTCCTGGTTTTCTTTATAGAGTATATATTGTTTTAAAAGTATGTGCTAACCCAGATTTTTCTTACACTCCACCCAGGGTCTTTTACACAATTCTGTTGACTAATGCTACATTTAAATTTCTTTAGCCTCATATTTTTCTGTCTTTCTTAGGCTAAAGAAAAATATAACTAAGGGTCCCTAGGAGCAAAAGCATAAACTCTCCTCAGGTGTTGGATTTTCTCTCTCCTTCCAAGGACAGCTGAAAAAATAAAATTGGAAAAACAAACAAATGAATAAATAATTGAGCAGTTGCAATGGAATTTTAACTGGTGTCCCATCTTCTTTTTAGTTTTCTGATTAATATTGTTTTGTTTTGTCTCATACTTTTATCAATGTAGTTTATGTTATATACACGGAAAAGAATTTGGTACCTTTTTATATTTTGTTTATGCTTTGATTCTTCAAGACACGAGGGGCAGGAGGTTAAGTTCTCTCTGTGAAGTCTTTCAACTTGAAATCAAATGTCAAGACTGGGGAAGGAATAATTTCTGTTCAACAAGGAGCAATAGGAGTTTCTTTCCCCAGTATCTCCAAGTAGGGCTGCAAGATAATCCTTCCTGAAACTCTGAAGAACCACTTCCAGTCAGTGTAGACAAAACTGAGCTTGATGGGAAGATGGTCTGACTCAATATAAGGCAACTTCCACTGCTACCATTCTAATTCCAGAGAGCCAGTGTGGTGTAGTGGTTAAGAGCGATAGACTAGTAATCTGGGGAACCGGGTTCGCGTCTCCGCTCCTCCACATGCAGCTGCTGGGTGACCTTGGGCTAGTCACACTTCTTTGAAGTCTCTCAGCCCCACTCACCTCACAGAGTGTTTGTTGTGGGGGAGGAAGGGAAAGGAGAATGTTAGCCGCTTTGAGACTCCTTAGGGTAGTGATAAAGCAGGATATCAAATCCAAAATCCAAATCCAATACTCCAACTAAGAGGTTGGAGATAGAGGCTTGATTGAGTCGTGCCTATTGGTGGAACTTGGGTTCCACCAAAGTAAGATTTTGAATTGTTGAACCAATCTCAGAAGGTGATTCACATAACTATATCCTGATGGTTTCAAAATGCTGTTGAATAGGTTTTGTGAATGATTCAACACTTGTCCACTTTGTGAGTCACTACAACCAGGCTTAACCCATCCTTGGAAAAATGTCAATCATATGGTGAATTGTGATTTTGGGAAAAATATACAATGTCCGTTACACATCTTAAATGACCAAAAAGCCAAATCGGGTTGACTTCATTATATGCAAATGTCTATGAATGAAACTTGAAACTTACTTGTATCATCATGAGACAGAATTATGGCTTTGTTCAAACCAAAGATAATGAAAGTGGACTCAGATGTCCTTGATCTGGTCATTAGAACAGCAAATGTTGGGATTTTCCATTTGGTAACTCTTTATCACCAACACATCTTTGTCTGTTTCTCTCCCCCTCCTCCTGTTTTTGATGCTGGCTGTACATGCAACACCAAGACTATGCTGAACAACACCTCGGCCCCTGAATTCATCCTACTGGGCTTCTCTGGATTCCAGGAGTTCCGGATCCTGTTGTTCTTCAGTTTCTTGGTAGTCTACCTCTTCATTCTCCTTGGCAATGCCTTGATCATTCTCCTCTCAAATATGGATGTGGCTCTACATGTCCCCATGTACTTCTTCCTGAGCAATTTCTCATTCCTAGAGATGTGCTACACCTCAGTCACAGTTCCCCGGCTGCTGGGGGACTTTCTCAAAGGCCCCCAAGCCATCTCCTTGCAGGCTTGCATCACCCAGATGTATTTCTTCTTTTCGCTTGGTACCACAGAATTTTTCCTCTTGGCTATTATGGCCTATGACAGGTATTTAGCCATCTGCCAGCCACTGCAGTATCCTGTGCTCATGAACAGCTGTGTCTGTGCTTGCCTAGCCTGCAGTTGCTGGCTGGCGGGCTTCCTGACCCCCTTCTTGCCCATAGCCTTCATCTCCCAGCTCCCCTTCAATGGCAGCAACCAGATCAACCACTTCTTCTGTGACACGAGCCCCTTAATTAACTTATCAACTGGAGACACCTTCATGGCTGACACAATGGTCTTTCTTGTCTCTGCAGTGATTGTGCTTGTGTCCTTTCTCCTGACTTTGACTTCTTATGCCCTGATTGTTTCTACCATCTTGGATCTCCCATCTGCTTCTGGAAGGCACAAGACCTTTTCCACATGTGCCAGCCATCTCACGGTGGTCACCATCTTCTACAGCACTGTCATCTTCATGTACCTCTGTCCACATTCCGGTCAGACTTCTGAACTGGAAAAAGTGGTATCTGTGTTCTATACTGTCATCACCCCAGTGCTGAATCCCATCATCTATACCCTCAGGAACAAAGATGTGAAAAAAGCCTTGGGAAAGGTCCTCAGCCGAGTAAAGAACACGTGTCTGAAGAACACACAGAGAACTGCCCTTATTGTATTGTCATGAACCTCGGCATACTCAAGTTGTTTGTGCATTGCTGTGAATTTGCACTGAGAATTTTGTAAAAAGACAGGTATTTGTTAAATGCATTTTAGTTTATATTAAAACTACATTTCAAGGTCTTTGTAAAGAAACATGGCGACATCCCAAAAGAGTCATCTAAAAATAATTACAAGCAATATATTATCAACACACAATTTGTGCTGAGCACTTGTCTGCAGGGGTCTTTTGTTGTTGGGGTCCATTATTCTTCCAGTGACAGACATAAAAAACTTCATGCACTAAAGCCAGGTTAGGGGAGATCTTTCATAAGTTCAGGACAGATATATTTACATTACAATAACCCTTAGCCAACATTTGCTAGGTGTTCCACATGGACATGATAAAAGCTTCAAGCAGAACAGTCCAACTATTAGGACAGAATACTAGCAGTGATGGTGAGCATGAGTGAGTGAAAAATATTAGAGCTGAGAATTTGAAATACACATTCAAGAGAAGCAGCTGCTGTTGCCTTTGCACTTCAGCATGTAGAAACTACACATTTGAATGTTCTCCCATGCATAGCCTCACCACCACAAACACATACATACACACACCTTATCAGGGAAAAGGGTTCTATCATAGTCTTCTTGCAGGCATGCTCATTTTCTACTCTTTGGAATTTTCTTTATATTCAGCCATACAATACTATCCTCTGCCACCTGAAGTGGTAAATTCCACCAGAAGCAGCACTTGTTTCTGCTGATCATGGAACTTAGCTTGCAAGGTGGCTATGGATGACTGCAGTCATGAGCTGGTTCTCTGTAGTATCTGGCAAACATTGTGCAACTGCTGGTAGTATTTTTCTCACATTGTGTCTGGATTAGAGATGGGAAGGCCTGGAAAAAACTAGAAAAATGGGGGGGACAGGTCCCCCCCCCCATTTTTCCAGTTTCCCCCCAGGCCTTCCCATCTCCAGTCTGGATGCTGTAGGGACTGGCTTCCCACTTGGTGAGAGTGGGGTACACATGTCATACCTAGGATAAAAGGTCATTTGTAGCCACCATATTTTATAAGGGGAAGCTGGAATTTTTATTTCTAATCCCAATGCAGGGATCGCTTTAGTCCTGGGTCAACCACAGGGACCCCATGTCTATTTCCATTCCCTTCTTAGCTCCTGTAATGGAGGTGAAATGTGATGTTCTTTAAACTCATGGCAATAAGGTGAATTAATGGTTGCCAGAGTGAAGTCTTTACCTCATAACTTTCTCCACGACCCTTTTAACTGGGTTGTGCCCCTGCTCAGGGTCTTTATTTTTGTTGTCACGCTTGTGGTTGGAAAGCATTGTCCATCCAGATCAAACTGGTTAGTGACTCTGAATGGCTTGTTTTTGCCTGCCATTGTAAAATATGGCTTCACTTGCTTCCACAAGAAGCCCCATCAAAGGCTAAAAAGAAGTTGGGAGCATGCTTTGGGTCAGTTCACAAATCCACATTCATTCACTTTAGCATCAAATGGGGACATGCAAGGGTGAATCAGCCACTGTAGATATGACACCCAGAAACCTGCCTAGTGTGCTGCTTTTTGATTGAGAGTCAGTTCACACATTCAGCTGCTAGTTATCAAATGTACAGTGAACAATTTATTTGAGTGACCAAAGGTCAGTGCATGCACAAGGATCCCAGATTCAATTCCTGGCATATCCCACTTCCAAAGCTCTTCCAAAGCAGGTTGAGAGAGAGATCTGCCTGAAATCCTCAAGGGCTACTGCTGGTCAAAGTAGACCATGCTGGGGTGGGTGGACCAATGATCTGGCTGTAAATGGCAGGTTCCTATGCACTCATCTTTTTGAGTCAAAGGCTTGGAGCTTTCTGTAGAGCAATGGAAAACACTGATAAAATACCAGAATTATTAGAATAGAGAACCAAATTTCTTGAATTTCATGAATTCGCGGAGATGGCAAAATTAACAGCATCAATTAGAGACTACTCAAATCAAAAAATTAATAGAGTAAGAATAAATGAAAAAAGTCAGTGCTGGAGCTTAATAATTAATATGCAAAAGTTTAAAAGGCACAAGGAGATAGGATAATATATTAAGAATGGAAAAACAAATAAGGTGAATAACGCAACAATAACAAAAATAATAGTAGGTAAAGAAGATTGCACACAGGTGGAGGGAAGAACTGGGCTGTGGGGGAGGGAGGTGAAGGGATTAATTGAAATTGTTAAAGATTGGTATAGGATTTAAGAGATTTAAATTTTATAAAGATTCTATAAGAAAAGCAGCAAGCAGCAAGAAATATCAAGTAAAGGTATCGGAGAGGAGATCAGTGTAAATGAAAACATGAGACTTATGGTTTTGTTACATATGATTTTATTTTGGAGTTGTCTGTTTATTTTGGAGTTGTTTGTTGTAAGGAATGTATATTATGCGAATAAAATAATAAAGGATTTGGAAGAAAAAAGAAAAACACTGCATAGTGCTAATGACTGGGCATAAAAGACGTGCTCTCTACAATACACATCTGCTGCTTTGTACTTTGAGCTCCATCTGCAGATGTTTATTTTTTTTAAAAAAATTACCAGAACTTTGCAAACACACACACACACACACACACACACACACCTCACCTATGTGCCTTGGTGTTCCCTAGCTACTCATTAGAGAGTCCATTCCCCGGTGTTGCAGTAAGAAGAAGGTTCATGCAACTATATTGTGAGTCATTTTTAGAGGGCAGATCTTCCTGGGGGTTTAGAATCATCCAGCAAGCATGACTGTGAGGAAGTGATATGATCTAAGGAGGAGAGACCATCCCAAGCAGTATCTCTTCACTATACAAGGAGAATTTAAAGGCAAGCAGAGCTGGACAACTTTGTCTTTAGAAGCATGGATGGTGAGTACTCTTAGTCTAGGGCAACTACTTTTAAAGAACTGCCACACTGAATGAAGTCTGTGGTCCAGCTTCTTCTGGACTCTTGATTTTAAGACCTGGTGGGTGTGTTGTGGCTACTAAATGGAAGTCCATTGAATTATTCCACTTGGCCACTGGACACTACCCCCGAAAATGGGTATGGGGAACATCCAAATGCTTAGGAGGTCACCTGAAACTGTGCATTAGATAGGAAAGAGAAAAACCAAGGGTATGTCTTCCTAGTCTTCAAAGTCAGCTAAACATGAGAATATCATGTATCCCACTGAAATTTCATACATACACTTTACTGCTAATAAGAACACGTAGTTTCTAGGAATACCCACCCCTGAAACACCCGTCAACCTTATTAAGTACTTGATGAGGTCATATTCACAACCTATGGGTTACTGATGCTTTGGGTATAGGGAAAAACACATGCCTGTCATCAGTCACATTGACAAAGGGCTGGAGTTATTTTTTTCAGGGTGTAGACAATCAAAAGCAGAAAAAAGATAATATCATATAGCCTATGGGTTGGAAGGTACCAATCCATTTAATCTAACCACCCTGCCCCTCCCCTCTTCAGCCACCTCAAGGCAACAATGGTGCATTCACAGCTGTTGTGTTTCAATCAAGCTTGTTTGATAAGCATTTGTTGCCTTCTCAGATGATTCCAGATCAGCTGCTGCCTTTGAGAGCAAAACCCTGACATGCCTTTTTCATGCTGTGTTCTGGGGTTACCGGTATTAGCTTGAGCCAGACTGAGTTGTCCATGCTGGAAAAGAAAGCATCCACCCAGCCTTCTTTAGAGCTGATTTGGATATGTGTGTGTTGGGGGGGGGGTTGTACTTTCTGAACTCAAAATGCATTCTTACTGGCCATACAGCTCTCTGATTAGTCCACCTTGCATCTAGATCAGTTTTGCCCCGTGGGATGAGGAGCACACATCTGTTCCCCACTTGTTTCCATATGAATCAGCCCTTAGATTTAGACATTTTTTCCTATTGTAACTTGAAAAAGTTATCCGTGGGCTCTGGCTAGGGGTGAGTTCTTTGATGCCAGGAGTGGGGAGCCTGTGACGCTCCAAACACTATTGGACTCCAATCCCCCATCAGCCTCAGCCAGCACGGCCAATGCTCAGGTATGATGGGAGTTGGAGTCCAACAACTTTTGGAGGTCCACCGCTTCCCCATACCAGCTGCACACCATTAATGGCTACGAAGTGAGCCCATGAAACAAAGTAAGATTCTGTCTTAAATCCTGTAACTGGTTTCCTGGGAGTGAGCCCCATTGACTTCAACCCTGAGTAGACATGATTATCCTATTAATGGATCTCACTTTACACCAAAGGTACTACAAATAAACCATCAGATGACTGACTTCTGCCATAACAGAACACTAGAAGGCACATGACCCTCTTTGTTCTGCTAGGATGACAGAGAACTTGAATCCAAACCTAAATTTATAGTATGTCTTGAATTCCTCCTGCATAATAATGACAGTCTGGAAGTCATCCCATTCTTAGGGATGATTTAAAGTCTATAGGAATAATTAACCTCGTGAGAATAGGAACCTCCATTTTCTAAGACCCCACCGTTGTTGTGCAGAAAAGCTTTCAGAGAAGCGTCCATAGATCACTTGGATTGTTCCCTTAGTTGTAATCCTTATTACAGGGTTGTTGTAAGTGGCCCAGAGTTAACACAAGGACTTAACATTAGCTCAGTGGCAGAGCTTCTGTTTAGCATAAGGAGAGCCATGCTGGATCAGACTAAAAGCCCATCTAGTCCATCATTTGGTTCTCACAACGGTCAGTCAGATGCCTATGGGAAGCCTTTAGGAAGGCCTGAGCACAACAGCGCTGAACGCCCTCTCCACTTGCAATTCTCAGCAGGTAGAACAAAGGGATAACGGCTAGTGGCTGTTGATTGGTTAGCAGCTGCTGGTTGTTCCATGTGCTACATACTTGATCCACATTGGCTCTTTAGCCACATTGCCTTGGTCATTTCTTGGTGCAAAGGGGACTTAGAAAAACTGAGAAAAAATAAATGATGTGTGTGTGAAAGAGAGACAGAATATACCTTATTTTAAAAATAAAATCTACACAAGATCTGAATGTTTAGAATTAACCTTCTGCTTTTATCCATGGGGCACAATAGCCTAACAATGCTGTGCCGGTCCTCTTAGATGCAGCCTCAACATGAGAACTGGACCCTTGTGGAAGAGTTTGTCTTGGTGGGCTTCACAGGCATCAACGAGGGGCGCCTGCCTCTTTTTGCCTTCTTCCTGGTCATGTATTTGCTGACCCTGACCGAAAATGCCATCCTGGTCCTGCTGGTGGCAACAGAAAGGCGCTTGCACACCCCCATGTATTTCTTCCTCCTCCACCTTTCATGCCTGGACATGTGGTACACCTCCCTCACTGTGCCCAAGATGCTGGCCAGCTTTGGATCTCCTGGTGGTCGAATTATCTCCTATTCTGCCTGCTTGGCCCAACTTTACCTCTTCACCTTCTTGGGCAGCACTGAGTGCTTCTTGCTGGCAGCCATGGCCTATGACCGCTATGTGGCTATTTGTGTGCCTCTGCGTTACCAGGAGATGGTAGGCCGAGATGCTTGCATGCTTCTTGCTGCTGGCTCGTGGCTAGTGGGGTTCCTCACCCCAGCACTGCCCATCTACTTCATGTCCCAGTTGACTTTCTGCGGCCCCAATGTTATAGACCACTTCTTCTGTGATGCTTCTCCACTCATTGTCCTCTCATGCACTGATGTCTCCCTGAAGGAGACGGTTGACTTCCTGGTCTCGCTGATGGTGCTCCTGGTTTCCTCTGTTGTCATTGTAGTATCGTATGTCCGCATTATCTCCACAGTGCTGAAGATTCATTCCGTCGGAGGGCGCCACCGTGCCTTTTCCACCTGTACTGCCCACCTGACAGTGGTGTCCATCTTCTATGGGACACTCTTCTTCATGTATGTACGTACTAAGGTGGCCTCATCGATCAACCTCAACAAGGTGGTGTCAGTATTTTATGCAATAGTCACCCCTGTGCTCAACCCCCTCATCTATAGCCTACGGAATGCAGAGGTGAAGGGGGCCTTATACAGGGTTATTTCCAAGACAAAGCAGCTTGCAACGTGACAAGAACACAACCTGATTTCTTCTGGGGGTTTGAGGGTTGGAGGGATATTTTGCAACATAAGCCAATCCTATCTACCTGAGAACCATCCTTAATAGCTCCCTTTGCTCCACTCTTCTTGTTCCAGTCCCAGCTTAGCTGAGGGATCACAGGTAAGCTGTCACCTTTTAACCTTAGGTTGGAATTTTTATAGATGGAAAACTATCTTTCAGAATTGCTGTTGGTGCAAGATTTCTGTTGGCACGGTAACTGATCCAAATGAGAGTTATGGGCAGGGAGACATTTAACTGCATACTTATCCCCCCCCCCATTTTATTTTCTGAAGAAGTGTAACAGCTAATATTAAAAAGAAAATTAAAGAATCCATACATCTGTATCAAAATAACAGCTAATGATATTTCAACTGATTAAACAAAAATAGCTGTACTGAACTCCTATCAACACTACATCACATTCTTCTCTGTCACTTCAGCTCCATTGCTGCTTGCTCTGAGGAGTGATATAATGGTCCTAGAAATCTAAATAAGTAAATCCCTTCCCAGAGAAAGGCATGTATCTGTGAAACCGCTGACAACACACCTACATCTTACTGACTAGATCTGGTTTTCAGTTTGAACATTTTAACATTAATACAATGTAAGTTTAACAAGAATATATCTATGTACATGGCAGCATTTCCTCCCTTTCAGCACGCGGCAAGGTAATGAAGTCCCTGTGAAAACACTTTTATTATATTGGGTATTGGTGGAAGGAGTTCTGCTCCTTTCCACATGAACCCCGCTCAAAAAGGAGTGGAAACAGTCCAAAGAAGATGGGAACTCCATTCTTTCCCCCTAAGATATTTGTGCATTTATGTGCTGCTGTCCCTGCCACTATTAACTGCTTAGAGTGGAATTCAACATTGCACTCTTCCCTTCTTTCCATTTCTGCTTGCCTGATTCAATGGCCCCCTCTCTCCTCCCACTGTGTTCTGTTCTGGGGTTATCCTGGACCCACTGCCAGCCAATTTCAAGGGGTGCAGAGGGAGGAGAGAAGAGAAAGCCCTGTTGCATAAGCAGAAGTCTTTGTGCAGGGCTTTTGTTGACAGGACTCATTTAATTGAATGTCACCTTTAATTTTTAGTATGCTCATTGTTTGTAGTTTAATTGTTGATGTTGCAAGCAGTGCCGGATTTACGTATAAGCTAAACCTATAGCTTAAGGCCCCATTCTCTTGGGTCCCCCCAAAAAATTAAAGAAAAACACACCTGGATGTACATTTGCAAAATATAAGAAAAAACAAATGGAATAAAACCGACATACAGCAACAGTGTTTTGTGTTGTGTAGGCTCCTATGATGTAAGTAATGGGCCCCGCCTGCTAGCCTGCTCCCTAAAATATCACTGGCTCATTTTTAAAGGAACTTTTGTTACTGCCAAATGCCAATGTGTTTGCATTATTCAGATTGTTATGAATAAAAAATCATTTTACGTTAGAGCTTAATAATTATTTCACTATTGATATGTTCCTTCTTAATTGTATTTCAGTATTAATATACTTCTTAATTGTATTTCAGTTCAACAATTACTTTAATAAAATACATATTTTGTTATGTGCAAATGGCTTTAGATACCTATTAGGTCGATAAATTGCCATATAGCATATATTCAACACAAAAAACAGCGGCAATTTGTTGTTGACAAAGGACAGCTGGACATATAAAGGGCTCCATTACCTTCAGTAGCTTAGGGCCTCATCAAACCTAAATCCTGCCCTCATTGTAAGCTGCCTTGGGTGTAGATCACCAGTGAGAAACCACCTGGCTGAGAACCAAGGCCCTTCCTCCCATGTGGCCCAATAATAATAATAATAATAATAATAATAATAATAATAATAATAATAATAATTTATTTATACCGTGCCCATCTGGCTGGGTTTCCCCAGCCACTCTGGGCGGCTTCCAACAAAATATTAAAATACAATAGTTTGTCAAACATTAAAAGTTTCCCTAAACACTAGGTTCTCCCCCCACTATTTGTTTGCCAAGACACGCTCACTTGCCTCTACAGCTGATGTCATACATGACATCAAGTGTGGACAGGTAAAAAGATGGCTGGGCTGGGCCAACAGGGGCTTCTGAAGCAGAGATCAGCTGACCATCGGTGCTTCTAGGTGCTGTGCTCTTTACAAGGGGCTCTTTCTGGCTCCCCAGGCCTGGTGTAGATAAACAGAAAAGTGGGACAGAAACGCTTTTCCTAAATATACATGCTGTCCGTTTGCAGCTCATGGAGCATAAGCAAAGTCTCCTTTGTGTGGAAGTTGTCTGCCCATAAGGTGGTCCCTGTTATTCTTCTCAGGGTGCAAGATAATGATGTAGCATTTGGGGAAGAAGAGGCAAGCCAGCAAACCAGCTCCAGAAGCCAGGATGGCGAAGATCTCCACGGCCACTGTGTACTTCCCTGTGGCACTGAGATAGGAGGGCACAAAGGAGACCCAGACGAAAGTGAAGACCAGCATGCTGATGGCAATGTGCTGGGCCTCGTTGAAAGCTGTTGGCAGCCGGCGGGCTGGGAAGGCCACCCCTAGGCTGATGGTGGCTAGAAAGCCCAGGTACCCCAGCATGGTGTAGAAAAACTCAACTGAGCCTTTGTCACACTCCAGGGTCACAAGAGGCCCCCCATGTAGTGGGTTCTGTGATGGGAACGGGGGGCAAACCGTTATCCAGCAGATACATACAGCAGCTTGGACAAGGGAGCAGCCCAGAGTGATAGCGCCAGGGAGCTTGTAACCCACCCACTTCTGGAGGCAGCTGCCAGGCTTAGAAGCTCCAAAGGCCATCACCACAGTCACCGTCTTGGCCAGGGTTGCAGAGAGGCAAATGGCAAAGACCAGGCCAAAGGCAGCCTGGCGGAAGGAACAAGTGAGCTGGGATGGGTGCCCAAGGTATATCAGAGGGCAGAGGAAGCAGAGAGCCAGGGAGGTCAAGAGGAGGTAGCTGAGCTTGCGGTTGTTGGCCTTGACAACTGGGGTGTTGTGATGCTGTATGAAGATACCCAAGACTGACAGCGAGAGCAAGAAGAACAGGGAACTGCAGGTTGCCAGCACCACACCCAAAGCTTCCGTGTAGGACAAGAAGTCAACGATGGTTGGGATGCATCTGTCTTGCTGCTCATTGGGCCATTGTCCTGGAAGGCACTCCCAACAGGTGGCACTGTCTAGAAGGGAGGAGCATGCAGAACAGGGGTGTTCACTGTTCTGGTGTATTAAATAAGGCAGGTTTTCTTTTAAAGGCAGGGACGGAGAATCTGTGGCCGGTGGCGGAGCTTCATGCTCCAGCACTGGGGGGCAGAGAGCAGGCAGGGGCGGGGCTGGTATGTGTCCCGGGGGCGTGGCACGCAGCCTGTGGTGGTGTGGCGCCCCCCACGGGTGGGGGGGCAGCTGCGATGGCACCCCACCAGGATCACATTGCCAGGGGCGGTGTGCTCCCCCCCCACTCCTCTTCCTCCGCCAGTGTCTGTGGCCCTCCAGATGCTGATTGGCTACAACCCACAGCATCCCTGATCACTGGTCATACTGAGATGAATGGAAGCTGTTGCCCAGTAACATCTGGAGGGCCACATGTTCTCCCACCCTTGTTTGAGGGCATGGCAATCACACACAGTAATATTGGGGATAGAGTCATGCAGTGGCTACAGTGATCGCATTGGTAATTTAGTTATTTGCCGTCTCTGCCACTCAGAAGGACTTGGTGAGGGAGCCTTCATTTCCTATAAGGTACATTTTTGGCTGCATGTGGCAGCGGGTCAGGGTTGCATGCCAGTGTGGGCAGGACTGAATCTAGCTGTGGGTGGGGCTTGTGTGCCTCTTCCCCCTCCCCAGCCTGCACACACACTTTCACGTGTATACAGCCTGTGCACCCATTCTTTCCCACACTCATACACAATCACAATCTCTGCGATCCCCTTGCATGCCTCCCTGGTTAACTGGTGCTGGAAACAATTCAGGAGTGTTCCCCACATCTGTTATAAGCAGCAAGACCCATTGCTTTAGTGGAAATCCAGTGGGGAGAAAGCAGCCCCCCTCAAAAGGAAACTTGCACCATGTGCCATTTTTGCTGGTCCTGTCACTGTGGGACTTTGATATAAAAAACAGTACCATGAGCAAAATGATGCCTTCTGTGCCAGTCTGAAAGAAGGGGTAGGGAACATGTGATCCTCTAGATTTTGCTGGATTACAACTTCCACAATTCCTGACAATTGGCTATACTGCCTGGGTTTGTTAGGTTGGCATCCCAGAATATCTAGAAGGCTACATGTTCCTGCCCCTGCATCAGAAGCCTTCTCGTGGGCCTGGGCCTGATATATTGTCCCATATATAAGAAGTGGTCCTTTTTACCACTGCTGTCCAGAGTGTGACCTCTAATGGATGGCATCTTGTTACTGTCTTGGATACTGGGGGTGGGGATGTGGCTGGGGAGGCTGCCCGCCCAGTGGTAATCATCAGCCCCTGAAAACCCAATGTCTGTTAAAGTGGTGTTTACCTGTTCCACTGGCAAACTGACCATGGGGGCACTGCAGACAGCTGTAGCAGCAGTGTGGCTTCCCCTGCAAAAGCAGCTTCCTATATCCAGGCAGGCAGCTTTCTGAACAGATTGAACGAGGCACCTAGGAGGAAAAAGGAAATGGAAGACTGCTTACCTTCCCCAGGTGCAGTGACATTGCGGGACTGACACTGTCTCACACGACGAGATCAAATGATGGGTCAGTTCCTGGCTGGCAGGGGAGGTCAGCAAGCCTTCCTCACTAGCTAGAGCTATGGATTCAAGCATGCCCACAAATTGGCCTATCGTAGGCAGGCTACAGGGAAAGGCCATTCACAGGAGGCAGACCCAACTCAGCCTGTAGGCTTCACTTGGGTCTGCTCCCTGGGAATATAAAGCAGCCTGCCTCCAGCCTTCTCAGCCACTTTGCCATTAGATTCAATCACTCAGTCAATCAACATAGTAATAAATCAAACCTTATCAAGTGTCAACCAATGCATGATTATAAAGTAAGTAAATCATATTTTTAAACTTATTTCCCAAGTTGCTGCCTTATTATTTATTAAGTGGGGTAAGAAGGGGGATGCCTTTGCTTTGAAGCTGGACTTGCTCAAAACAAGGTTTTACAGCCTAATTTCTAAGCTTTAAATTTTTGTTGGCAAGGGTGGGATTTTAAAACCTGTGTAGGAGCCTGGAGGGATAAATTGCAATTAGCATACCCTTTCCTGCCCATTAAAACCCATCCCACAAAGAGAACCCCCTCAAACAGAACATGCAGGGTGGAGAAGGGAGAACAGTCTGCCTAGTAAGCAGAAATGCTTTGGTTTGCTCCATAATTTCTAGGCCTGATGTTACCTCATTAGAGAAGCGAGATAGGGATAGGCTCAATACAAGTAAGGAACTTACCTGAGCAAGGCCCCCTGTCCACCTAATGGCATTGTCATGAATCAGAAGCTCTTTCCTCAGCTGAGGTCTGGAATGAAGAACTCCAACTTTTACAGCCCTGTAAGAGCCATTGGGCAAAATCTGCAAGTTCATAATATCAAATGTAGCCGGAATCTCGCCATTCTTGAAAAAAATCTCATCTGATGAAGTGGTAAAGTTGATATTCTTTAGGTAATGATGGACCTAAAATATCAGGAGAAAGGGAAGAAGTGGCTGTTTCTATATGAAACTGATTGTGTGTGTGTGTGTGTGTGTGTGTGTGTGTGTGTGTGTGTGTGTGTGTGTGTTTGCTTATACAACCTGATTAATTCAGATGATGAGAATAATAATAATTTTATTATTTATACTTTGCCCCAGCCACTCTGGGCGGCTCACAGCACATATAAAAACATAGTAAAACACGAAACATAAAATAGTCTTGACAGGAACAGGCATCAGGGAACCAACAGAAATGTGTTTTCCTACAGGGAAAGCATTACATGTTTTTTTATCCTACTATATATTTTAGAAAGTGGTTTGTCTTTCTGCCCATCTGTTTTCTATTCATCTGAACACCTCTTGAGATATTGTTGCCAAATTTGACATGATAATTCCCAAGATGCAGGCACCTGTTTTGGTTTACATTTGGAATTCGGGTGCTGAGTCAATACGTTGGACCAAAACATCTCAAACTTCACCAGTTTGGACACCTCTGAAGATATTGCCACCTACTTTGGAACAATGGTATTGCAGGAGGCACCCACCAAGAGGGCAATCCTGCTGGCTGAAGGGGTCTGCATTGCCATCACATTCCCTGCAGGTTACATTGGAAAAGTAGCACCCAGAAGAGCTAAAGTCCCCTGTTTTCTGCAGTGTGGTCTGGAGGAGGAGAAGGAGACCCAGCATCTCCTCCCTCCTCCCTGCTTCCTACCATATAGGTTTCTGAAGACCCTAACTGATTTGAGGCTGAATCCTGATTGGATGTTCCCCAAGTCAACCCAGGTCAGGTGGCGGGCAGGGGATATGGAGAGCTCTAGAAACTGATGAACAGGCTGGAGGATTTCAGAAGGCCATTTTCACACAACTCTACTACAGTGGTGCCTCGCAAGATGAAATTAATCCGTTCCGCGAGTCTCTTCGTCTAGCGGTTTTTTCGTCTTGCGAAGCAACCCTATTAGCGGCTTAGTGGATTAGCGGTTTAGCGGCTATTAAAGGCTTAGCGGCTATTAAAGGATTAGCGGATTAGCGGCTAAAAGGCTATTAGCGGCTTAGCGGCTTAGAAAAGGGGGGGGGAGCGAAACAAAATCGGAACACTTGCAAGACGTTTTCGTCTTGCGAAGCAAGCCCATAGGGAAAATCGTATTGCGAAGCAGCTCAAAAACG
The DNA here is from genome assembly GCF_964188305.1 of Podarcis bocagei. Lineage (NCBI taxonomy): Eukaryota > Metazoa > Chordata > Lepidosauria > Squamata > Lacertidae > Podarcis > Podarcis bocagei. Next base: position 84,826,987 of record NC_138125.1, on the reverse strand, counting down.
GAAAACCCTTTCGTCTAGCGGGTTTTCTGTCTTGCGAGGCATTCGTCTTGCAGGGCACCATTGTATCAATCAGGTGTGGCTTACCATTTATTTATTTAACAACAGTTATACGCTACTTGATTGTAATAGAGCATCAAAGCAGGTTACACAATAAAAGCAGGGAAATAAAATTATTAATAAAAGACAGTCAAAAACAGGTATTTTAAAAACATTCAAAACTAATTAAAATCAACAGTGGGCTAAAAACAGATTGAAGCACATGTAACTTCTACACGTCTGGAAGTTGCTTGGTTTACCCAAGTCACTCAATAAGAAGCAGTGGCCTTGGAGTTCTTTCTCCCTTCTGCTTCCTGATCCCTCAATATGAGATTTATTGGTATAACATGGAAAAGTCAAATGGCCCAACCCGAAGCCACCTTAAGATCTGGGCATATGTTGCACTCATCCATATTGAAGATCCCAGTCCTAAGCTGTATTAAGTGGTGCAGACTGGATAGGAAGATATCTAATTGAGACAAGTGGAATGGATGGGTGGACTGTTTTTCTCTCCAGTTGTATTATAGCTGACCCCAGTGTGCGTGTGTTTGCACATTTCCACTAAGTGGGCAGGGTGGGTGGGGGAGGCATGCTTGGTTCGAGTTCTTGCCCCATGTCCTCTCTCTGGCCCTGACTCTGCCAAGAATATTGCTCCTTGCTAGCAATGTTTTCTTGTAACTTTTAGGACATTTGAGACTTCTAAAGTTCTTCCAACCTAGAACCCAGTTCTGCTTAACTCTACACAAGCAGAAACTGAGTCTAGACAAGGAGAGGAACAGTTGACTCACTTGCCATGGCTGGAAATGCTTCGTTGTGGCACACTTTCCCTGGGTGAAGGGCCCTTTGTCACATATGCAGGAGATCATGTTGTGGTAGGCTGTGATGAAGGCCCTGGCTGCAAGATAGGCCTGATATGTGGCAGCCCAGTTCTCTAGATCGAAGAGGAGCAAGTGGCTGGCACCCACCTGCTCTACCCCAGTGCAGAGTCGGGGGGTGTTTTTTCCATCGGTTTTTTTCTAAACCTGGCCAAACACAGTCAAACAGATTTTGCCAAAGCACTTTCACCAAATGGCTGTTGGGATAAGCAGCAGGGCTAAGCGTGGTCAGGAAATGATCGAAGCCTGAGATTTTATCCGAATGAATCCTCAGATCCAGGCTCCCATTCAGGAGCTGTAACGCCTCCTTGGTGAACATCTCTGGGATCACAGCAAGGCTCGTTGTCAAGATCCATGTCTTACCGGTAACGTTTTGTGCTTGTAGAGCCCTGGCAAGCAGCTGAAAGTGGATGTTGTAGCAGTGGCACACGAAAACACTTGCTAGTGAGTTCCCAATGTCCCTAGCAGCTGCACTCATCTCCAGCCGGGAATAGGGGTCATGGATTGTTTTGGACAGGGCAAGGCAGCCCCCTGTCTGGCCCAACTCCTTCTTCAAAACGGTCTCCATCTGAGCAGCATCGCTGCCAAAACTCACCACACCCACCCATGTCCAGTTGAAGTGCTGTAGAAGCTGGCAGAGCATAGAGGGCTGGTGGCCGCTGGAAGGCACGGTACGAAGGAATGATGGGAAACGGAAGTGGTCAGAAAACTTGGGATCTTGAGAACCATGGCTGATCTGAGGGATAAAAGAGGGAATCACAGATTCTCTTTCAGTATTTTGTACCTTATTCCTTATTGCCTGCTCTCTTCAGACTTATCTGTCCTAACTTGCCATTCTGTCATGGATTTTTAATAAAGCATCCTTTTCATAACAGCGTTTTTAAAGAATGCACAAGGAAAGGAGATACACAGTAGTTGAACATCACCATCATTCTCAATAATAAAATGAATAATGTTTCTATGCAGCTCAGCGGTAGAGCAGCTGCTTTGCCTGCAGAAGGTCCCACTTTTAATTCCAGGCAACTCCAGTCATTGTTGACAATACTGAGCTATATGGACCAATGGTCTGACACAATATAAGGCAGATTCCTGTGTTGCTAAGTGACTACGGTAGGTAAATATGGCTCATGGAGCAAATGGGCGCTGTCCTTGCTCAAAGGAGATACGATGGCTGAGAAAAGTAGAGGCTACAGGTTAGAAAGGGAAAACAGAATATAAGGCACCAAGTCAAAAGAAAGTATGATGAAGAAAAAGTAGCACTTTTGAAAAAGGAAACTTCCTAGCAGTTGAGTGTTGAGATGAAAGCAGTGCAAATATCAGAGCTGAACTACACATTACACACACAGAGATATGCAGTGGAATCCACCAAGCCTTCTCCCTCTTCTTTTTGTTCTTTAGGAAAATTATTTTGGAGCAGGAAAGTGTGTGTGTGTGTGTGTGAGAGAGAGAGAGAGAGAGAGAGAGAGAGAGAGAGAGAGAATATTCTTAATCATTTTTCTGCCCACTACTTTTTCCCCTCCTGCCTGTGCTTTGTTATCTGTGTTTGCATGTAATGTAAAGTCAAAGGGAATGTAATGACATTAATAACATGTTAAAATAGATGGGTATGGGAAAAGCCTGAGGGAAGATGGGGTTTGTACAAGATTATTAAGTTCCAGGAGAATGAAGAGGGTGAAAAAGAAAATTGAAGGAAGATGAGTAGGAGAGATGTAAAAGGAAGAATAAATATTGTATAGTGATTGCAAAGATGGAGTAGAACTTGATGAAGATAGAGGAAAAATAGGTTGGGGATGTTAGATGCTCGCAAAATAAGTCAAAGGATTACGGTAAACTGTTATGTTGCACTCCTAAGCACAACTGCTGAGGAAGGAGCTCCCCTTGAATTCTGTGAGCCTTCTGAGTAAATATTAATAGATCTGCGCTGCACACATTTAGGATGAAACATGTCAACAGCTATACTAGGACAGCATCACGTAACAATATTATGTTGACTGACATTACAGGCAGGCAGGTATATAGATTGCAGCATGGTACACCTAACAAACTTCTTAAAAATCTGTCATCTGCATCCCTACATTACCAGGAAGCACAATAATACAGAAGCCAAGGTTGGCCAGCTGAAATCTGTCTTCTGTTTCCATTCATCCGGTAATTCCTGCAGCACTGAGTTGCTTTATTTACATTCTCTGTTCAACTATGTGAGTTGCCAGTATCTTTTCTCTCTCTTTCTGTGCTGACCAGAGCATGGAGATGTTCAGAGAGCTTGGAATTAAGAGTTGGAGCACCCTGAGCAGCTCAGCAGACTCCACCTGTGCCATAGACAGTACTGACGAAATGTTCCTTATATTTAGCACCCAGGGTATGATGAAATTAGTTAGCAAGGACACTTTCCCAGTTCTTCAAATGAGAGATGGAGATTTCATTTTTAAGTTGGAAGAAGATTTTGATAAGAAAGTTCAAGGTCTCTATCCATCATGCAGACAAAACGTTCTGCTAAATTAACACATTCCAGCCGTAGAGAAAGAATGAAAGCACACAAATGTGTGTGCATGTGTATATGTCTACAGCAATTCTTACAATTACCCTGTCAAACCCATTTGATTACTTTTTGTAAACTGAGACCATCTAGCAGGATATAGAATTGATTTTCCTAGGTACACTGCTTACCTGAGGAACTCTGTAGAGGGAAAGCACTTGTGCTATGGGCTCTGACTCTGGGGAAGTCATTGCGCCAATGATACCGAGAAGCAAAGGCCGAGAGCTGCAGCTGAAGTTGGGCACCAGTTCTTGTGGGCCTGATAAAAAAGAAAGGGCACCTTTCAGTGCTTTGGCTGGTGAGACGCATGAGTCATAAAGCTGGAGGCCCAGGGTGATATTCTGTACTAAGCCGGGGTCCTTATTTGCTTCTGAAAGGGCAAAGAGAATGGCCAGAGTGTGCTGGAAAAACCGAATGCGGAATCTGAAAAGGAAGTTTTGAGCACAGTTGGTATTTGTCTGAGCAGATGTTTATCAGAAGATCCGCCCTGCTCCCCAGAGAAGAAATGGTCATTTAAGCACAAGAATTATTCTTCAATGCAACCTCCTTCTATAGGTCTAGCATGGATTTGATCCTAGTAAACTTGTGACTTTCTCCCTTTCAAATGAGAAAATGTTTGAGAGAAGGCATGGGTGAGCTTACTCATGTGTGCAGTGGGCAGTTATAATGCTCCTGCTCTGAGACTCCCGTCCAAGCTGAAGAAAGGGAGCACAAAAAGTCACTTTCTAGAACCTTGATTTTAAGCTCCAAGGTTAATGATAGCCAGCATAATGACGTGTGTGGAGAGTGTCGAGTGCATTGGACAGAGTGTTGGACTTTGACAAAGTGGCCTTCATTTTACTCCCAGTTCCTCTGTGACTTGGGCCAGTCACAAGGCTCATCCAGACATCTTTTTTGTGCTGCACTTCTAGGCACAGGTCCGAACTTTAAAGCTCCATGACTGAGCCTTGTTTTTCTTTGTTTTGTCCCTGTGCTTTCTCCAAAAAAACCACACTACCACAAATGGCAATGCAACCCAAAAGGCAGTCTGGATGAGCCCCTCAGCCTAAACCTTCACAGAGCTGCTTTGAAGATAAAATGGGATAGCTCCTACAAAGGTCCCCTTAGAGCACTAAAGCGCTCTCTGGCCCTTCATATGTTGTTAGACTCCAAATACCATCACCCCCAGTCAGCATAGCCAACCGTCAGGGACAGGGATGATGGGAGTTGTAGTCCAACAAGAGGTTCCCCATCCCATTCGTAGACTGAGACATAAATGTAATCTTACAGCATAACCTGATTACTCAAAAGTAAGACCCACTGAATTCAATGGGAACTGCTCTCAGACAAGCGTGCATTGGATTGCAGCCTTAGTCTTTCTGGCAGTAGAAGCAGACAGTGTTTCCTTTACTTTTTGTGACAGCCACAGGTTTTTCTTCCATTAATTCTTCTTTCTATCTGTTAATTTCCTCCATCTTAAGAAATGTATTGGAAGGGAGACTTACCCCTTGCAGCTAGCTGCCTGTGGCAGACTTTTGAGATGTGTTATTGTGGAGTGCACACTTGCATGGACAGGGGAGACTACCCCAATTACCACATCTCCTTGAACTGAGAAATCTGGCATGGCAGCAGACATCTGAGGGTGGCCTTTAAGCCATTTGTTTTTTACTGAAGAAGCTTCCCAGAGCAGAACAGGAAAAGCGAGTGCAAGAAAGCCTATGGTATTCATTTTCCAGTGGATGGCAGTGTAGAGGATCAGCACTGGGAGAAAGTGTTCCACACGGAGGTCAGGTCTGTGCTCCCCTTGAAATGCTACACAAGGTGAGCAAATCCTCTCAGTTGTTGATCATCGGTCCATTGAGAAGCTTCATAAAAGCTGAGTGCACTGGCCTTCCTTGAAGATAATAGCTGAGCTTTCCACAAGAAGGCACACAGAGAGGAACTACCCAGTCTCTGGATAGTGAATTCAGTTAGCTTCTTTGTTGCGCTATGTGTGTCCTTCTTGGTACATTACCCTTGCTTCCTGTGTTCAAAGTGTGCGGTGAACACAGTCATGACATATAGTACATATATGTCTCCAGGATATTGTATTTCTTCTGTGCCTCTTTATGAAAGCAACTTCTTCCAAAACATTAGACTTACCTCTTTGGGGCATAGCATAATCAATGAAAAGTCTATAATTGAACTAATTATATGTCTATAGATCCCCCTCCCAAACTAATTATAACTTTGAGTCAAACTTCCTCTATTTACTATATATTTGGGAAACTGTTTGCTTGCTCTGCATTTGAATACCTCTTAAAATATCAAAGCCAACTTTTGCATGATGGTTCCTGAGATCAAGGAGCAGGTTTGGATACAACTGGGCGCCATTTTGAATCAAGATGGCAGACCGCACCTTTAAAAACCGCAGTGATTTTAACAAAATTTTGCTTCACAGTTCATGAGATTAAAGAGCAGGTTTTTGCTTATGCTTGGATACAACTGGGTGCCTTTTTAAAAAAAAAATCAAGATGGCAGATCTGCACTAATTTTTTTTCCTTCCTAGAATTCCCAAGCAATGCAGGTACAGGGC